>NC_079153.1:99890321-100523892 GCF_947563725.1 Argiope bruennichi
TTATATTCCTTTATTATTCTTTCAAATAAATCATTGTAATATTTTTTACTGAGTAATCAATATTTGAATAGCATTTGTCTAAAATTAGGACTAATCACAAATAGTTATGTCAATCAGATGTGTATAAATAACAATATATAACCGATTTATCATTAAAATAGCATTATCTATCTATATAATAAAATATGCAAATCAGCAAATTGATTGAGTAGCTTAAAAAAATACAAATCTAGAGCCATATGATTTGCTACTTATGTATTAATGACCCAGGCTCTAAAATATATCACATCAATTTTTTTGAAGTTCAATACTTTTTTTAATCATTTTTTTATTGAAAAATAATGGCATATTCGCTTTTAAATGTTTCAAAATAATGAAAATTTAGTGATATTCGTATTTCAGTGAAATTGGGATGTATAAATTTACAAATATTTGACAGCATAGTTTGAAAACTCTCGAAAACCAGCGTAAGAGGTAACTGGTTCCTTATTTAGAAGTAATTACCGGTGTAAGCAATTACTTTTATTTATGAAAGTAGCCTTGTTGTATCCAGAATCATTGACATTAGAATTGAATCGGTTTTGAAATACACAAAAATAAAGTTTTTTTCTTTTCTTTCTTTTTTTTTTCAATTAGTAAAACAAGGTTTAGTAGTTGCGCGTAGGACGTAAACACTTCTTATTTTGATTATAACTTAATAAACCGTATTCTAAATTATATTACAACAATTAACATACCTGAAAATCATAAATAACATTTACATCTCCTGTTCTTTCCTTTAAATAAATCAATATTATGATGTTTGTTTTGAAATCTGTTTTATGATGATTTATGTCATGAGTGCTATGGTGATTTATGATATGATTATTCAGAGCAATTCAAAATAAATCTGAAGATCGCATTTAGTAAATAAACACATTCAATATTAGAAGGAATATATTAATCGCATACCTTAGTTCATTAAATATGAAGCTATCTTTTACCATAACTAAATAATCACTCTTTGTATTTCGTTATTGAAAAGAATAATTCACAGATTCTCGAAATTTGATACTTACAAAATATGCCCAGTCTTAGAACATCACGTCATATTATTATCAAAAGTTGATTTTAGTTTTTAATCAAATTTTTTGTCGAAAATTAATAATAGTGTTTAAACGATTACATCTACTGACTTAATTTCACAAACTTATCAAATTAAATCTTGATAAAAAAAAGCCTTTATAAAGCAGTTACTTTCTAATTTGTAAGCTATTCCATTGATTTATGGATCCCCCCCCCTTTAAATCAGAAAGACCATCTCGCGATTAACCATCCGCGTGGCCTTAAGGCTCGTCTCACACTATACGGATTCAAATGCCACCCGTGTCGCTATGAGTTTGGGCCGCCGTTTTTCTACAGACCGAACATTTTACTCAACTCAACATTTTACTCAACTCAACAGTTTACTCAACAGTACATTTTACTTACTGTAATTCTTGATAACTTCCTAAAGAACTAACCAAAAATTGAAATCTTTTTCACAGTTGTGTAGGATGTTGGATTTAATACAGGAAAACGCATTTTACTTTATAAAAACTTTATATAATTAAATAACAGCCATTTCAATAAAAAAAAGTTGATATACTTTTTAAATATTTTCAATGTGTTGCTTATTCTTGCGTTGTTTCTATATCCTCACAATAAGGACAATTATGAACAGAATTCAACAGCAAAATCCATTAAAAAAGTAATAGAATGAAAATATTTTAAAAGGAAATACTTCACGTGACAACAAGAAGAATAAACGCATTACTAAAATACACAAATTCAGTAATTTTAATTTTTTTAAGAGGAAATACATATATAGAAACCAATACTAAAAAGGAGCCAAGCAAAAGGAACAAAAATATAAATTCATGGCCGCAGTATAAGCTCATAGAGGAATCATGAAGAAATCCATTTCAACCTCAAAACTCAACCTCAAATTCCTGTTGCTTTCTTTTGTCACTTTATAATATATATTATATAAAGAACAGAAAATTTTTAATATATAAATTATTAGAATAATTAAAATATTATGCAGTATAGTTATACCGAATTATAATATTCATTTAACTAGTTTTAAGCATTACAATACATATCTGCTTCAGTAAAATATTTATAAACTTCCAAGTATCACAGAACTGGTTTTCGTAAAATTTATTATACAAAGTTATACGCATGTTTCGCAGAAATTCTGTATTCACGTTCCCCAGCGCGCAGAGAAACATGGTTACAAAAAAAAATGTTTGAAAAAAATTGTACCCATCCACAACGCTTGATACTTTATTTTTATAATTTATCAAATATATCTCCAAGCGGTAGAAAAAATTAATAAACTTGATTGAATTGTTGATGAATCATGCAGCCGAATAGTGGAAAGAAAGAATTTATTTATTTCAAAATGAAAATACATTAAAAAAAGGCGTTTTTTTCTTCTTTCGAAATTGAAAAATTATATTGAGCAGACGATCATTGATGATATATCTAATGACCAATGGTTTTATTATGAAATATAAATTGGCAGATTTGGTCGAATGACTGGGGCAAGTAGAATACCAAAAGGTTTTGGAAGTAATTCCGCCATAGACGTATCAACTGAATATACTGAGAAGATATTATATATATATATATATGATAGGTGATCATTGATGATATATCAATAGTCATTAGCCCTCATATAAAAAGAAAATTAATATATGATTGACAATATTATTTATATAATTGGTTTAAAAAATAAACAATTGTTTCTCAAATTTCAGTTTAATATAGCATACTGGATATGGCTTAATCCCTTTTTTCAACCCTTTAAAACCCTTTATTAACTTTTTTTTAACCTCCCCATTCAATAGCTTGGGTTAAAAAGGCTGAGCATTCACTAGGAATCATTCCAGTCAAAGAATTTGAGAAACGATTTCTTTCTTTATCGTAAATCAACATATAGCAACCTTTCTATAATTAATTGTAATTAATTTATATGTAATCTTATCTTCAAATATTAGATAAACTGATTGATGAGAAATCTGTATGTAAAAATCATGTATGCATGTACATGATATCCCAAAACGGAAGCATCGAGATAAATTAAATGTATCATGCAATTTTATCAAAATGTAGATTTGTATTAATTTTTTTAAATGTATTCTGACAAAGGATTTATTACACATGAGTGTTTAAATAATTATTTGAAATCACACGCACACATACAAAATAGATAAATAAAGTTTGGTAAGTTGGTTTGATATCGTTATTGCGAATATGGCGAATTTTTGCTCCAGTCTGAAAGGATAGGAAGACGCACCAAATTCATACTTGATTCTATTCAAAATGTGCTAAGAAATATGGATAGCGCTACACTGCATAAGCAGATGAATAGGAAAAAGTAAGAATGCTGATGCTACCATTGATCTTTACCTTCATTGTAAACCTTGGATTGCTTTTAATAATAATAATAATAATTGTTTTCCTGTTTGGGCCCAACAACCTTTAAGGTCGATCCTGCATTAGTGTGCAGTTTATGAAGTTTTCTTCCATAAGTAACACCAGCATCAGTAACAAAATCTGAATAAAGTAATGCAAAGTCATTTATTTGATAGGAGAAAATAGCAGGTTGTGATTTCAAGGCATAACTATGAATGCTAATCTTTTGAATATTCAAAAATAATTTATTATCCATGCACCATTCAGGAATTTATCTGTACCATTTTGTATTAGAACATCCTTAAAAACGTATAGTTAAAACTCATTCTGTACTTCGCACAAGATTCACCAAAAGTTATCTCATTTATCCACTCAGATTTTATTCTATATTGAAGAATGCTCATTAACTTATCTACAAAAATAAATAAATAAATAAATAAAAATACTGCTTCAAAGACCTGTAAAATAAGAACAGAATTTTTGAACTACCTACTTATTTTTTTAGAAGTGTTTTAGAGATCTATAATTTTATCTAAGAAAGATATCTTCTTTGATAAACTGTTGAAAAAAATATCTTCAGATAGTTTACAATGTTAAGACTTTTACAATGCGATTTGTTTCTTAATATTCCTAACAAAATAAATCAAACCCTGAATTAAATTTATTTTACTATTTGCTTTCATCTACATCAAGGTATATTAAGACTAAATATTAATAATTTTCTGAATAGACATAATTCTTAAAAAAATGTTTTTGTTTCTTTTATGAATTTGAATGAAATTATTCTATTCAGTTCTTTAAAAAAAAACTTTGAAAAGGAGTCGCATTATAAAAAACGACACATTATTCCAAATTTTTACAAGATAAGAGAAACAATATAATAATATATTTTATTATATTCTGTGAAATTTAGACTGCTTAAAAACGCAAAATTCATTTGCATCTGTTTACTTCGTGAAAAATAATTGGAGGTATAGATTAGCATAAAAATATAAATTTGAATCATAATAACAGTTGAACTAAGAATGAAAAATATATTTAATATTTTAACTATATATTGATGGCAATTTTTCAAATATATCCCTTTCGAGTTGCTAGTACTTCAATGTGATGTTTAATCACAAGTAAGCATAAAACTGCATTAAGAAAAAAATAACTCAATGGAACTTTGAGGCAACGCTTAGATCAAAGAAATCCTATCCCTATCGATATCAAACAAAAACTATTGAAACAAAATGCAATTTAAATTTAAGTCCACATAGAGCCATTATGGTTAGACACAATTGGGGAAAAATTCCTGTTCCTCTTTTCTTGGGCGAGCCCTTTCCTTTTTCACCCCTCATTCCTCCATAACGCTGGCACCATCACAATGCCCTATGCCTAAAGGAATCTTCGGGCTCTCAGATCCTGTGACTTCCTTAAATGGCCGTAAAACTTCATTGTGTTGTCTCCCCTCCAATTCATCAAGATGTCGAAACTGGTAGGGGGAAAGAAATACGTTAAAATACGTCGACACCATCTGCGGTGCAGTAACACCCCTACGTGATTTTCAGTGCAAAACGAATTTGCATCGTTCGTTACCCTACGTTAAAATCCGTGCAGTCCACTTTAAAGACATCTATGGGGCTACGTCGAAATACGTGTGGAACCCTTAGAGGGTTAAATATAACCTATTCCATCAATAAATTGAATAAACAGTTAATACTTAACAAATCACATTTGCTTACCTGTCGTCTCGCTCCCTCCGGGTGGTACCACAGAAATGAAGTTAAGATGCTTCCGGTAAGATGGTTGGTTCTAGTCACCCGGGATGGACATAAATGGTGGAAGTCGGCTACGTCCTACCGATGACGGGATGTTTTTCTCACAGGAAGGGTTGTACCTGGTCAGTGAGGATTCTTGGAATCCAACCATAGTGCTAGCCAGTGTTGCTGTCGTGGTGGTCCGGTCTATCAGATTTATCCGTGTGCCTTATTGGCTGGTCGAAGTGGCTGTCTATGGTCACTTGCCATCTCGCTTTGCTTATTGTTATAACTACCACCGTCTGTAGTGATCACAAACTTTACCTTCAGTTGATTGCACTGATCAAAATATAAATTGTTTCTAAATTCATACAAAATCCATCAGTTCTAGCGAGTTCTAGTTTCGAAAGCCAGTTGTAAGATCAAAAGAAAAATTGATCTTACAATTGGCAAATCAAAACCCGAGCAAAAAAAAAAAACAACAAAAAACAAAAAAACAAGCAAGATCGTTATATCTGTTGAAATACCCTTCTTCCCTCTACAGTGTTCTATCTAATTTCATTCAGTGAACTAAGGATTATAACCAAAGAGTATTGTCTTCTATGATGTGCAAACGTCGCCGTGTGAGTATAAAAGAAAAATGGGATGTTCTAAAAGCGTATGACGAACTTCCTAGACAAAATCAGCAGGCGGCTACAGGTATGTTGAAAATTCCCCTATTGTTAATGAGTTATTGAAATGTATCAGGAGACTGAATATGTAGTCAGGAAAGAATGACAATTAAAAAGCGTGTGGATTAAAAATATGTGAATGATCGGGATGTGGAATACACGTTTAAAGAGTAATTTCTCAAAACCATGGGAAGGGACATGTGAGTGGACTGCCTGCTTCTACAGAAGACCAATTCTTTAAAATTATTCCAATAATGTATTTAATTTTTCGACGAACATTATTCGTATGAATGAATGGTTTACCCAATGAATACTTGATAATTCAAAAAGTGTTTTAGTTTCAATAACTAATTAAAGATTAAATAATAAAATGTTCACGAAATGTTTTCTCAGTTTTGTACATTCAGTCGAGCACTCTGAATAATATTAATAAATAAAACAACTGACGTTGTGTGGGCCTTTTTCCTGGCTACCTAGTATTCCTACAAAATGAACGTTTTTAAAGCATTTCTATTTACTAAACATTCGGATGTAGTGATCACTTTGGCTTGTCTCCCAAAGTGAACACTACCATTACAAACTGAATCGCAGAATAATTCGTTTTTTTTTTCTTATTTAATAATTCAGTTGCAATAGTAGAGGAAAATACGAATGTTGTCATTCATAATAATGAAACCTTTAATTCTCAACTTAAGTTTGCTTACTTGTAAAAGTAGTTTTATATATGGTAATTCTTATAGGCTGAAATTGCTTCATATAGGGGGCAAAAGCTTTCCAAAACATTTTCATATTCAAATCATTTTACTTACAAACACTGAATTTGCCAAAGAATTATATTGGTAGTTGGAGTTTTTCAAAAGTTTAATTTCAATTGAAATAATTGAAAATTAATCAAAATATAAACATATTTGAATAACTTCAAGGAAAGTTATTGCAAAGAAACGTTTTTATGCCACTTTAAAATTGAACATAAAATTAGTAATCAGTTATATAAATTTTATTATCAAGTAACTATGTAGTTTACTTTGATACACGTCTTGTAGTTAGTTTTTAAATATATTATTCTAACAATATTTCCCCTTTATATAACATTTTGAAACAAAATAACAAGAATTTGAATAATAAGTGAGAATATTTTAATGGCTCTCATGGCATTTAACAGAAATGAATATTAAATTTTGTGATTTACTACTAACTAATATTTCAACATATATCAAAACATTCTCTTACATTCTTTTAATACTTTGATGTTTATAGGCTGGGACTCCTTTTATAAATATCGTGATATTAAATTCTTTAATCACAGAATGCAGTGGTTGATTTAATCTAGCTAGATGAAAAAAGGGTAAATAAATGAATTATAAAACATCATTTTGATGATATTTCGTATTAGACGTAGACAATACTCTTTCTCGATAATTTTTTATTTTTTATTCTGATATTTAAAAAAATAATAAATGGCGAGTTCAACTCAAATACATCTCACAGAAATTTAAATGTGATACAAAAAGAAAAAAAAAATCTGATAATTATAGTTATTGTAATTATCAGCAATTAAGGAAATCATCATCCATTAAAACAAATTATACTCCTTTCAAACGTGCTAATTAGAACAAACAAAACCATTAATGAGTAATAAATTCTTTTCTTTATTCAATATAATTTTTACTTTCATTCAGAAAACAAATAATTCCGAAAAAACAAATATTTATACATAATTTGAAAGAAACGGTTTTTATTCTAATTTATTAGGAAATTTATCAAAATAATTAGTCTCCAAAAAATTTAAGAAATAAAACACATATCCTTAGTAATATTTCACTAGAGTTTAAAAATAAATAATTAAGGAATATTTTATAAGGCGAATCTATCTTTGAAATTGTATGCAGATTCCCTTTCCTTCGGTTAATTTAATTTATTGTACCATTTTTATGTTAAATAAAATCTATATAGTATGGATTTCGTTATTTGTGCTATAAACCTCAGACAGACCTCTTCTCTAATGTTATACAGTACAATCTAAAAAGTGCTTAAACATTGATGCTTTTGATGTTCTTATGTTATATTGCTTTATCAGCAATGGGAACTATAATTACTTGAATAGAAATGCGTTTTATTTTAAAAGAAAGTGATTAACTAAACTTAGAAAGATACGTTTAACTCGCAGCTTTAAGTTATTCTGCAGGAGTTTTACTGAATTTTGTAGAATGCTGGAATTTTACAAAATTAATCGCTAACTTTAATTCAACTTAATGTCTGGTTCTTGGGAGAGTATTGTTTGAGTTTTTAATTCATTTGCCATTAACCATCAGTTATTAAAGGCAAAAAAGCTCATTTGGCCTTAGATATTGCATACCTTGCTTTGTCCAATATTTCATATCATAACCATGTAATGCTAAGAACTCTGCTAGGAACACGATATTTCTTTATTTCAATTTGTCCCCCTAAACATAATGCTTAGTGTTATTCTGCAGATCCAGAAAATTAGTACAAATGTTATTCTCCAGTTTGATACCATTTGTATACATATATAATTATTACTGCGAATTCTGTACTATGAGGATCGAATTAGGCAACATGTAGTCTGGAATATGAATATTTTGCTTTGGAACTTTCAGTGAGAAATAGTAGTTCATCAGACAAGTATTCTTTCCTTTAAGTCTTGTGACTCAAAAATAAACAGCCAACAACCCTTATGTGAAAAAAACATTTTTTTTTTAATTTGAAATGCTGTTATTATGTTATGTTTCGTTAGTGGATAGCAATTTTGCGAGGAGAGGGATCCAATGAGTAATGTTTGTAAAGGGATGCTATCTTTGCCCTCTATCTATTGGGCTGTAGCAAATCATCCTCTATGCTTTAGTAGAATTGGGTTTTCATTCTTAAGAAAGTGAGTGAAGCTTTCATTTCTTTATGTTTGATGTGAGCACTTATTTAATATGACCATTTGATGTTTAAGATTCTAATATATTAATTTATGTGTGACTCCGTTCTATGTTTATGTTAAGAGGTCTACCAGATGGTTAGATCTCCTAATAGTTTGCCAGATCACAAAGTAAACTGAGGTAGAGTTATTATATTTTTGCTTTATTGTTCAATGCTTTTCTAAGACTTTATCTTCAAATAAATAAATTACATAGAGAATAATTAAATAAGGGATGTTCGGATGAATGTAAAAAAATTTACCTGCTTTTAATTGACATGCATGTTTAAAGTTTGTGAGGATGCAATTTTGCAACCGATTTTTTTCATCTTGATGCGCTAACCTTTTAAAATTCTATTTATATATAAGTTCTTAATAATAAGGCACCATTTTCATATTGCCAGAACCTAGTTATTCTCTAATTGATAAATTTGTGGATTGATGGTTGATTAATGGAGTTACTGATTATGGTGGACACAAACTCTTTGAAGAAATGGGTCGAATAAGAATTCGGGAATCAATAAAATCTATTATAAAACTCTCTAACTAAACTAAAATCTATTATTTCTCACATTTGTATTTTGATAAATATAGAATTTATACAATAATAAAACTTAAGCTTTTTATTTTCAAATCAGCAGCAATTAGTCATCTGTAATTGGTTGTAATTTATCTCTTTTCAAAGAAGTTTTTCACCTGAAAAATGCATTCCGTTATAAATTATTTGTAAGAACATGAAAATAAATAAAAGTTACTGAATTTCATAGAAAAGTTAAGCCTTTTTATTCTTTAACAAAACATAACATATGTTAAAATTCATTTTGCTTTGCTATTTCTAATGAAAATGTTCTAATTTGAGTAATTTGTAACTCCTAAAGAATTTATTCCAAAAACTTGCATAATCAGAATGTAATTAACTTACAGAGATTAAGAATGTATTTATTCTTAATCTCTGTGCTTATCTTACAAATTCAGATTATCTTCATAATCCTTTCCTCATTTCCGGAAATTATTGCATCATGGGTTTTAAGAGGAAATAAGCGTACAAAATCTGCCTCAACTTTGCCCGAATGAAATTCCCAAGGACTTATTTAAGTCTTTTAGATGAAACTCTGAGCGTTAAATACAGCGTAATTCTTACGTCGAATTAAGACTTTGCTTTCAAGATGGACATGCCCGTGATCTAATTACCATAGCACTCTACTTTTATAAAGGAATTTCACTATTGCAGGCTTAAGCAACGGCAACTAATCAATTACCGCAAATTGGCAAGCGTGTTTAAGTGAATTCAAATTAAATTTTCCGAAAATAGAAGACGCTTGCTTTGATTCCCATGTGTTCCGAATACCTGAAATTAAATTATAAACGTCAGATACTCGTAGAGATGTATAACATTGGAACTCGCTACCTGTTCCGTGGAGCTTTTAGGGACGGTACTAATAATCGTTTTCTCGTTGTGAGCTTAATCGATTGGCCACCTGTGGCATTCATTAAATCATCGGTAATTAAATGTTGCAATAGACTTTGCCTGTTTAATTTTACTGCCTATGATGGATGTAATGGAGTTGATTACATTTAAATATATGGAACCTGCTAGGGGTGGCTATCATTTCTAATTTATATAGTTAATGTCGCATTATTGGGAAGTGATACAATTTATCAATTACATTAATAAATGGATCCCAGAAACTATGTTAGATAATGGTTATTGTTACATAGTCATCTATCATGATAATGATACGAATACCTATTGAGGTAATGCCATCATATAGCTACCATTCCTTATTTTGCATATAATTTGGAAATCATATCAACTATAGATTTTGAGAAATCAATTAATTATTTTCATATTCTAAGAGAATTGATTAATAATATTATAAAATGGTTTTATTGAAATGTTCTATTTTATTTTCATTAGAAAGAATATTAGATATATTTTACAAATAAAACTGTTTATGAGTAATTTTTTAATCAAGTTCTTTCATAAATATATAAATGGAATTTAACAAATCAGAATCTGATATTATATTGATTTGTTACTGTATATTGATTTGTTATTGTAAAACAGTAAATAAACTTCATTGAGTTTTCTCTGAAATATAATTTATTTTCCACTAATTTTACAAAGTATATGGTGTAAAGGAGGAATACTTTAGTTTAAAATAGTCATGAGGAATATGGATGTTAATAGCGAAAAACCTGAAAAAAAGAGCAACATTTAAATTTGGGAATGAAGATTGTTAAATAGAAATAGGGAAAATCTTCTAACTACCCGTAACTTATTATTGCACGAAAATGGAATATTGTTACTTTATATTCTGCGGTATTAGCTCTTTTTTTCAAGAACTCATATTTACAAAATATTATTTAATGTCAATATAATATTTAAAATCATCTATACTTGTTTTGTTTGAAAGAAAATAAGGAACAAATTACCGTTTGGAATACTTGAAATCAAATCAAGTAATCACACTCAAGCCGCCCATTATAGGACAATATATATTATGTTAATTTGGAAAATGTGCTGTGCTGTTCTGTTCTTATTAAATGATCCTTATAGGTAGGTAATGCATCTTCTTTACAGACCAAGATATGCATCTTTAATAGTGTGTCATAAAATGAAAAAAAAAAAAAATGCTTGCCTCATTAAAATAATTTCTCAGTTCTCCATCGCTTTCATAATGCATTCCAGTTGCCCAAACAATTCGCTTATTGATGCAACTTCATAGCGACAATCTAAACTGCTGGAAAATATATTCAAAAAATGAAATAATATATTGAAATGATATTTGATTCTTTAAGCAGCTAATTTAAAAATTGCTATCCATTAAAATTTCAATATATGTTCTCGGTCTTTACCCGATATGCAATTACAAGTTTTGTCGTATTCACAAATATAATTTTTTTTAAGAAGGCATTCTTTTTTTTTAAAAAAAAGTGATTGTAATATTCCTTGCGCGGCATCGAAAGTACGAAATTACATATTCGGAAGATATTTAATCTTCAAATGATGATTCAAAAAGTTTTGCGTTACTAGTGCTCATTTTCAGTCTTTAGATGATAATCAATTACAACAGTTTTTATAGAATTCGCATATATATATATATATATATATATATAAATATGCATAAATTTTATTAGTCAGAAGACAGTTTCGAGGACATTGAAGATATTTTCGATTTTTTTATGTCGTTTTATTTTATCAGGAGAGCCACGCATTATGTACAAGCAGGAGCGACGAGCATACATATAACACATAACGACACAGAGTGGAATGAGGGAAAGCTTATGAACATTTTATACCTGGTTTTATATAACATGAGATATTGATGAGGAAAATATTTCTTCACAATGCTGAAACAATGAGATTTCGATAGGTATTTTCGCTACACGCTCCGACCAGGCAAGGGAAACACAGGGATTTTTCAAAAAAGAATTTGTTAAGTCAGCGGTATTTTGTCCCTTCACTCGGATTGTGGGAACATGAGGCTCTTAGCCGATTCAGCAATTTTACAAAGATTCTGTTGAATAAATTAGATAGAAAAGTAGAATTGGATCAGGAAGTAAGACAGTATTTTAGAATGAAGTTAATATGGGTTAAATTGAGATAAAAATTAGGAAATTAATTAAGTTTAAATTAAATTTTTTAAATTTCATCACACACACACACACACACACACACACACACACACACACACACACACACACACACACACACACACACACACACACACACACACACACAAGAGCAAGCCGTTTCTTAAAGAAGACAATACTTTTCCTTTCATGACATAAATTGAAAGATAATTTCGTATTATATTATTGCTATTTTTATGGAATACCCTTACTCTTAAGATGGTTTTCGGCTCAAACTTGTAAATTATTTTAAAAGTAGTTATATATTTCCAATATGTGTTGTTTGCCCATAGATGATACGCTTCAGGGTTTAATGCACTCATAAAACAAATATTTTCAAAGTATTTTTTCAAGAGATTTTCAGTAATTTTCCTAGTATGACAAGCACTTCAAAGAAAATTTATATCTTTAACTATTAATAATTTTGTAACTTATTTGCCCTTCATCTTCATAGATAATAGATGTCCTTTTAAAATGAAAGGGGAAGAATAATACATTTTTGTGATATTTACGTCTTTTAATATAATTTTAAAAACTTGCTTTGCCATATATTTTCTATGAAAATTTTTCAACCCTTAGATGATATACAATTACAAACTGTATCGCATTTATAACAAAATCCCTTTTATCAAGAAATTGGAGCAATGATGTTCTTTGCATAGATAAATGTCAAAATTTTACCAGTGCTGTTTTCAAAATAATGCAAGGAATTTTCAAGATGAAATAATCTAATCATAACGCTACAATGCTTTTTTAAAACGAAAAATAAATTATTACAATTTGAAGTAATCCTGACATTTTTATGTATTGTCATTCTTTTTTATTTTATTTTCTGCCACATGAAAGCACAACTAACATAATATAAAGTTTAAAGAAAAATAAGATTTATTATGAAAGAATTTAATCCAATTTAAAAACAAAAAAAGATAATTCTATTTGCAAAGAGAATGCATTCAAATAACACATTAACGCTATAAATGTAAAAAAAAATGGCGAATAAATAGTTTACTGCATATGTATAATGCTTTACATTTTTCTTTTACTAGCAAAATGATTCTTGAAGATACAAATAGTTTCATAGTGCAAAAAAGGAAATTCAGCGCATAGGAAAACAATTTAACTTGATTTCAAAATTCATAAACAAAGAAAAAAAATTAGTATTCTTCACTGGATTTCAATAGATGTTGAGATAAAGAAATGGAAAATTGTGATGTTATCTTCTTCAAACATAACATTAGCATTTTCAGATATATTCTCTTTGATGCAACATACATGTCTTGACAAAGGAAACATGAATTTTTTTTTGTATTAGTGTACATATGGTGTTCAAAATTTCAGGAAAAATCTCGAAATTATTATAATTTAATGTTTAAAGTTTAAAAAAATAAAGAGAATAGAATAAGCAGGAACCATCTGATTTCGTATATCACTGAGAGCATATGCATCACAAAAGTTCTTTTATAAATAAAAAATTTTATTCGAAAAATTCGTAAATATAAAAAAAAATATTTGTAAAATAATATATAAAAGAATGGCAGAACTGATTTCATTGAATATTTCAGTTTTAGCAAAATTTCGGTTATTGAAATAAATTTACACTTTTACTTTGGCATTTGAAACAGGTGGCAATCTACATCAATTCAAACTAGCAAAAATATATATCATTCAACCTGGCAAAATTATTCTTCGTATATTTGATATACTATTTTTCATTATATTCAGAAGTTATTTTTTTATAGCTTCATGTGACAAAAAAAAATCACCTATCGTAAATAAAAAATTATTAATTTCTTTAGATTGTCGGTAACAAGCAATGACATTTATCTGAGTTTTGCATACTTAGATGAAAAATGGATAAAAAGCCATGCAAATATTGAAAATGGCAGATATCTTTGCTACTAATTCTGAAAAATTCATTTGCATCTTCTAAAAATACGGTAAATTAAAGAAACCGCCTGGAATTGATAGTTAAGCGAAGATATGTAAGAATATTAAGTACTTAAAATAAATTTATTTTTATAAATTTTAATAATTATTTTATAAAATTTTATTACTTATACTATTTTTCATTATATTCAGAAGTTATTTTTTTATAGCTTCATGTGACAAAAAAAATCACCTATCGTAAATAAAAAATAAAAAAATGGAATAATAAACTGATTTTTTTCGCATCCTATATCGAATATATCCGAATTTTTTTCCCTTTGGTAAGAACAGAAGATCAGATGACCACTACTTCTATGTGGAAAAAAAATCAAGAATATTTGTTCTTAAGTGTGAAAAAATCCAATTATTTCATTTTTTTTAAAAAACGTCAATTTGTTATAAGTAATTTTGCTTTTTAAGCGACGAAATATAAAAATAGCAATAAGTTAAAATATATTTTTATTTTCATTATTTTCTACTTCATTCATTCCTTACCAAAGCCTACATGGATTTTTATATCAAACTAAAACCACTTTCAGAAGGAAAAAAAAGTGGTTTCTAGTTTTTAAAAATGAATCGCTATCTTAGATAGAATCGAAACACTTTACCTAATTCGGCCTGTAATTTACGGCATGAAGAGTCGAAATAATGGCTTTTTGTTGACGACAATACCCAGGAGAAGAGTTTGAGATCGCCATTTATTGTCCAGTTGCAATTCTTTTTCTCTTTTTCTTATCTTTTAACGGGCACTCCTGGGCAATCATTGTTGGCAGCCAAACCAAGAATAAAAATGACTAGACTGTAGCCATAAGTGTAACACACCGTAAACACTAACAGAAACAGTGGCAGTCAAGATATAAACGATGCTTATTACTCACAGTGAAATGGTTTTCAAGAAGCTTTCAAAATAGATTATAAGAAAAAGTTTAAGTCAAAAAGTTTCGGAGAAAAAATGGTTCTGCTTTTTTTTTTCTGTTTTAATTTTTCACCGAAATACAACCTCTTTGGAATAGCTTTCAAAGAAGTAAAACGATTATTTTTGTCGCTGTTTAAGAGTAATTACTTTTTAAAGTTGCTTCGTTATTCTGTAACATTATCAAAGAAGTAAATACAATATTCGTAGATACAAATATTTCATGTTCTATTTATATTCAATTATTTCGGAAAATTCTGAATTTTTTTAAACAAGTTTTCCAAAAATTGAAATTGATATTGTTGAATGCTATAGATAATGATAGGAAATATTCCAAATAAGATGTTTTGGAATTTTTTTTCTTTATTATGTGTGTATTGTAAAAACTATTTTGCAGTAATTTTTCGAGTCTTTATAAATGAAGAATTATGATAAGAGTCTCTTTAGTAAATTTATTTACAGTCTTTCTCTATATTAATTTTTTTATATGAAGTGGATCCTATAAGTATACTCTGTATTAATTCTTTTATATGAAGTGAGTCCTACAAGTATACTCTGTATTAATTCTTTTATATGAAGTGAATCCTACAAGTATACTCTGTATTAATTCTTTTATATGAAGTGAATCCTACAAGTATACTCTGTATTAATTCCTTTATATGAAGTGAATCCTACAAGTATACTCTGTATTAATTCTTTTATATGAAGTGAATCCTACAAGTATACTCTGTATTAATTCTTTTATATGAAGTGAATCCTACAAGTATACTCTGTATTAATTCTTTTATATGAAGTGAATCCTACAAGTATACTCTGTATTAATTCTTTTATATGAAGTGAATCCTACAAGTATACTCTGTATTAATTCTTTTATATGAAGTGAATCCTACAAGTATACTCTGTATTAATTCTTTTATATGAAGTGAATCCTACAAGTATACTCTGTATTAATTCTTTTATATGAAGTGAATCCTACAAGTATACTCTGTATTAATTCTTTTATATGAAGTGAATCCTACAAGTATACTCTGTATTAATTCTTTTATATGAAGTGAATCCTACAAGTATACTCTGTATTAATTCTTTTATATGAAGTGAATCCTACAAGTATACTCTGTATTAATTCTTTTATATGAAGTGAATCCTACAAGTATACTCTGTATTAATTCTTTTATATGAAGTGAATCCTACAAGTATACTCTGTATTAATTCTTTTATATGAAGTGAATCCTACAAGTATACTCTGTATTAATTCTTTTATATGAAGTGAATCCTACAAGTATACTCTGTATTAATTCTTTTATATGAAGTGAATCCTACAAGTATACTCTGTATTAATTCTTTTATATGAAGTGAATCCTACAAGTATACTCTGTATTAATTCTTTTATATGAAGTGAATCCTACAAGTATACTCTGTATTAATTCTTTTATATGAAGTGAATCCTACAAGTATAATCTGTATTAATTCTTTTATATGAAGTGAATCATACAATCATCTGCCCAAGAATTCTCTAAGACCAAAATACCAAGCTCTAAAAACATTTTCTGTCAACATTAAATATGCGTATATTCCAGGAAAAAGTTCATGTGTCTCTTCTATTGCATTTTAAAAACTATTTTATGGTACTAGAATAGCTATAAAAAGTATGTCCTAAAATCAAGATAAATACATAACCTACATTCTTCCAAACATGGAAATCTTTGTAAATTGAAACGGCAGAGAACAACAAGTTTTTTTTTCTTTACAAAAGGAAATTCGATACCCATATATTGAACTGTAAAAAGTCACTTCTTGACTTACTAACTTCGTAAAACTTTTCGAATATCTCCTTAAGAAGAAGTTCTTTTCTTGTTTTTATTGAACAGGTCGTATTCACTCCAAAATCTTTCGCTCTTTTTCAATCCTGAACTGTTATTTGAAAATCCGGGATGCGAATCAAAGCCCCAGAGAGATCAGTCTCTACGTCTTGCCTACCAGTTCCATTCTAAAAAAAGTTTTCATCCTTTTTTTCTGAATACTTTCGACCATCTTGTAGAAAATTATTTCACTACATTTTTTCTTTATATCGAATTACGATAAATGCTATTATAAAATAAATTCTATTTTGTAGAGATTTTGCAGCCTTTGGAGATCCATTTGAACGTTCATTACTTTAAATTTTATTTTATTCGCTTCAGAATAAATTGATTTTTATAGTTCCTTCAATAAAATATTTTGAGTTTCAAATCAAAATAGAAATTTATGAATCATTATCTTTGTTACTTAAAATTTTCTTTGCGTATTTGAAAATTTTCGTTGTAGTAAAGTGGAATGCCATTAGATTCTAGAAAAAAATAAAAAGATCATTTTCAATTTTTGGTAAATTATTTTATTACTAGTGGCAAATCAATACATTTTCACCCGAAGCCAAGCGAAGCAAACGGATTCTAATTCTGCATAATAATTTCCAAACACTCAAGTCATACGATGATGTGGTTTAATATGATGGATTTAGCATAACCACAGATGGACATCAGGTCAATATACTCAGAATATATTTAGTGGGTATAAATATTAATATAGGGGTAATAAGATCTCAAATCCCAGAAATCAACTTGCTATTGTGGGATACTACGTGATATATGATGCTTCTGAAATTAGAATTAAGAATACAAAAAAATGTGTCATGGAGGCTAAAAATATATACCATAGAAAATAATTCAAATTTCTATTAAAGTTTTAGATATCATTATTAAAAAGACTCAAAGAAGAAAGCAAGTTATTCTAAAGTGCTAAAATAAATGATTTTATGCTTCTTAAAGACGAAGGATTTCAAAATCCTTGATAAGTATACGCATAAAGAATATTTTATTGGCTTAAGATTACCAAATGGAAACTGTTATAAAGATTGTCTTGTATTAGTGCCTCAGTTTCATTTAAAATATTTTTAGCAACTAAATTCATTAAATACACAATGGCAACAATAATTACTTTCTTATATATTTTTGCGCGTTTCTCCATAAGATATTTGCTCCCTAACTCTCAGTGTTATTCAATATTCTATATTCTGTGTTTTCCTTAAATAATCATATTATTTTATCATAAATAACTTTCATTTGTAAAATATTTATTATTAAGCATTTCGATATTAATGTATGATAATTTTCATTATAACAATTTTTTATTTTGAGACTAATTTTCATTAATTTGCGTTTAAATCAAAGAAAACATTTAATCTAATTTTTATTGCAAAAAATTATTTGTTAGTTAATTTTTTTTTTTTTTTGCATTTGTAATAAGTATCGATTTTAATTATTATTGATGTTAAATTTTGCTCATAAAGAATTTGAATATTGTAATTAAAAAATGTATAAATGCATAGACCAAACTCCAATGCAAGGATTCTAAAGTTACATTTGCGCATATTAAGTTTCCAGCTGACAGGTTTTAAATACTGCATATTGTTAATAAATACATGGATTGAAATACAATATAAAATTGCTATGTAGCCTTTATATTAAATTCCATTCAGAAAGAATTTAAAAACTTAAATATAAAACAAGTTTATAAATTTATAGACCGAAATTTAATTGAAATATCCCAAAATGGGAGCTTATTGTATTAAACTTTGCTTGGAAAGGATTTTAATTTTATAATATAAATTATGCTCATAAATGCTTGAAAAAAATCTGATTGATGGAATTTAAAATAAGACTCATATTAAATTTTGTTTAGACAAAATTTGAATTCTGCAATTTATGTTTATAAATAGAAGGGGCGAGGCTAAATTCAGTTTGCTATCAAGTATTAATTAATTTTTTTAAAAAATTAATTCTTTACAGTATAATCTATATTTATAAATACATGGGCCAAAATCTAATTGAAGGACTTAAGAGTAGCTTTTGTATTAAGTTTCGGTCGGATAATCTTTGAATACAGCAAACGAATATGTATATATAGCAATATCTGTACCAAAAACCAAATTGAGGATAAAGCATTGTTTGTCTTAGCATAAAGCATTGTTTGTCTTGATTCAAAAGCTATTTATCTATTAAGCATCCGTTGCACCACGAACGTAAAAATGTTAATAACGAACATTTTGAAATATATAAGAAATTATATAAATACAAAATACATTTGAAACTTGGATGAGATTACCAGCATTGTTTCGTATATATTTTACCTAACGAGTTATCTATATCATCCATTCAAACCAGCAGTTTTACATGCAAAAGCACTTTACTTTCAGTTGTTGTTCACTAAGCATTTTTATTCATACCAGGATAAAAATGCTTTAGATTTTCAACTGAATGCACTTATTGTTTATCAAGGAACAGTTGTAATCCCGGATTTCCGAATAAATTCGTAAAGCAAAGAATGCTCGAATCCTTGTTTTTGAATTTAAAACGAAAGGAATTTTGAAAAAGCTCCATGGTTGGAGTTGATTTGCCTTAGCATATTTATGTGTAAACAGCTTATTCAAATAAATGGAACAAGCTAGGATAAACATTGTTTTCTACAAACATTTAAGGAGAACATTCTAGAAAAATCAACTTTGAATACGGAAATGCATGAATTTCATTACATGCGGAATACTACGAGGCGCATTTATGCATTTTTGCAGATGTTTAGCTCTTAGAAAAATATATCTTTTGTATAAATTTATGGAATTTGTAAGGAAATGAAAATTTTTCTTAAACTTATTTGGAAACTTCAAAAGAAGTGAATATTTACAAAATAATATTTAAAATAAATAAAATTTTTAACATCGCAACATTCTATGAGGAATTCATTTTAGTGTCTAAATTTTAAACTATAAAAGAGAGCAGCAAAGAAAATTATATTTTTAAATTCATTTATTTTTATTTAACGTCTTTCACTTTCAGTAGTTATTTAATGCAAAAGAAATATATTCACAATGGATTTTCTTCGGCGTCGGTTATAGCTCCAAAACTGTGACTATTACGAATTCGAGCACATATTAATATATTTTTTTTTCTTGTTTTTCATATTTGTAAAATATACTGTGCAAAACGAAAGCTATTACTATTCAAATAACGTTTTATGTGTGAAAAAATACATTCTCGGCAGACAGTGGTGACAGCTTACATGGTATTGAACCGTGACTCTGTCCCGATATACCAAGTACCAACTGAATGAAATAATGTACTTTTCTTGATTATCTATATTTAAGAAATTATCTTGGTTAACAAATTCTAAATTTAATTTCAAATCAAAATTGCGCTTTATTTTGTATATATATTGGAAATGAATTTATTTGAGTTTTCTAACAAATACTCGTAATTATTTTCCTCGTAACTGTAGTTGTCTTCAAAAGGGAGCATGAAAAATGTAATGATTTCTTAACATTTTTCTAGTATTATTAATGAAATTTCAGGAATAGTCTTTTTTTCATTGTTATGGGATTGAAGATGTGATTAAGAGGAAGCGAATTAATTGCATTTATGATCTTGTTAATCTTATTTATTTAATCTTGGACTTTTATTTAATCAGTTTTTATTTTTAATCATTCATGAATGTTTTAAACCGATGGCATTTAAGTATGAAAAAAAAAAAAAAATGCTACGTATTTTAGAAATCAATCAGACGTGAATAATTGAGAATCGTACCAAATCTTCAAGGGAGTTTATGTAATGGAAATATTTTTACAATTCATTTATTATGAAATTATGAGCGCTAAGTCAAAAACGTAAAATAAATCAATCATTAAAAAATTCATATTCATTAAAATCCAAAAATCCCAGTGTATAATTTACTTTGAAACTAGTACACAGTGAATTTAACTAATCGCTATAAAACAATATCATAGAAAGAAAGTACTGTTTAATAAGTGTCGAATAATCCTTCAAAAAAAGAAATCTGCATGCATAATACGATTCTTCACATGTAATGAGAAAATCTCTTTCTCCATTTTCCTTCTTCTATTATTTATATAACACGACTGTTTCGTCATTCGATCTTGACGAGATATGAAAATTTAGGTTGTTGCCTTTTCATTGGGAAACAGTAGAGTTTTTACTTTCTCGTATACGGAGTATAGGGAAAGTATAATAATCGTCAAAAATTCGTTCTCGAGATTTTGACGAATCTCCACATTTCAGAGCATCCTGAGTTCAAAAAACACATTCTTAGAAAATGTCCCTCTGCCTTTGACAAAAATAACTCAAAAACGCTTTGAACTAGACAGTTGAAATTTGGTATATGGTCTTAACACCAAATTTGCAGATTTCTAATAAATTTTGAGTAAAATCTGTTCAGAGGAAATCCCTTTGTTCTAATATTCGAAAATAAGTTAACACAATAGTTACAAAACGAAGAAGCTATATAGATAAAATTTAGAACACACATATTCCACATCTATAGACGCTCGTCAAATGTTGAGCCAAATCCAACTATGGGTTGTCACTCTGTAGGTTTGTGCTTTCAGGAACATGTAAACGCGATAATTTAAAAACACAGTATATTTCAAATTTGGTATGGGATTTTATGACTACAAGGGCAGTTTTGTGTTAAATTTTTGTTTCAGTCGCTTGAGAAAAGACTGTCCAAAGTACAAATTTGGTTTTGGGATGCTATTAAAACATGCCAGGGATTAATCGCCAAGTAAATTGCCAAGGATTGCAGAATAAATTCAGTAAAAATGCTAAATTCACACCAAAAGTTATTATTTCGTACCTATTGTAAACCATGTAAGGTGTTCTCTGGGATAACAAGTTTAGTAAAGAGTTTGCAAGAAAATTTGGGGTGAAAACTCTCAATGGTTAACCATTTCTAAGGGCGTGGGAAGTATGCTTCCCACCAAATTTATCAATCTTTGTAGGAAATTATGTAGGTTGGCATAAGTTCTGACAAATTTTTTAGAAAGAAACTTAGATGCCTCAGTTCTTTATCTCACACAAAACGATGTGTCTTGGTTTTTCACTTAATTATTAATTAACCAAATTAATTAATCAAATTTAATTTATCTAATAAGCTAAATGAATCCCTTTTCTTATTCTAATTTCAAGCATAAAAATATTTTAGCATAATATGACTAGAAAAAAATGGCCTTTTAAAGGGTTAACTCATAAATTGACTTGTTTCTCAGATACATTTTCACCCTTTTTTTTCACATTTCTTATTTAACCACTTACATATATACATTTAGGGCTCACCTTAGCATTGATATCTTTCAGACTGAAGAGTATTAAGCTACACGTTTAATATTTCAAAGCTTATAATCGATGTTTAGGTCAATATATATTGATGGGATTCATAAACATATTACACATGTTTTTGAAAGCTTGGGAATCATCATTCATTCCTTAATAACCTTAGGCCATACGGAAACAGCAGATATGATGAAAATACATACAGGATCATATATCAGACGAAAATGTATTGATATGTCGTTGAAAAAACACACATTTATTATTGATGGCATCTTTCGATAAATTGCTGCATTTTAATATTTTCCAAGTCCATACGAAGTTGAACTTTGAAAATGCTTTTAATTCTTAATTCCAAAATAAAAGTGAAGTATCCAGTAAATTAGATGAAAAATTTCGAAAAACTACTCAGTTAGGCATAACGTGAAATCTGAAGAATTAGTTTGAATTCTTTCATTTCCCGCCTAAGAAAAACATCGATAAAAGTTTAGTACCCCCCCCCACCTTCCACCGCAAAAGAAATGCTAAAAAATGAAGAGGGCTTATTTTGAGAACAAAGAAACAATTTGAAACCATAAATAGCGCATAAACCGCATGTACTAGGAATTTGTTTTCAATTCGGCAAAAAGCCTTTTAGAAGAAAAAATAGCACTTAAATTCTGAAAAAAATCCTTCAATTTCTCTTCACGTATTGTAAAAATACTGAACTTTTTTCTGTAAACAACTCTTTGATCTCGTGAAAAATGAATTTTGTAGCCTATTATATATATTTGTGTGTATGTATGTGTAATAAAACTCAAAATAAAAGTGTAAGAAAGAATAGAAATTGAAGAAAAGAGAAAACATTATTTTCCAAAAGAGCAATTTTGAAAATTTTAGAGCTCAATTCTTATTTCATTCTTATGAATTTGTGAAGTATATTTCATAACAATCATTAAGGGTTTCAGTTTTAATCAATAGATGTTAGTGTTAAAAAGGTATTACTGTTTTTAAATTCAATCTTTATATATAGGTTTTTCAAAATTTTAGTACTTTTTTTTACTAATGCTTACTATAGCATTATGTGTAAACACCCAGTTGTTGAAATTTTATATAAAATTAAATCTAATAAATATTTTAATAAATGACAAATCTAAATTTAAACAAAAATAATCTTTCACAGATTAATTCATTCTTATTAAATAAAATTTTAATAATTATTGTTTGTTTGGAATTTAAATTATAAAATAAATACCTGCCTTTTATCGCAAAAAGCAAATATAAAATATATATAAACCGGAAAGGGAAATTCATTTTGTTTTTCATGAATTATATAAACATGTTTTATTTTCAAAAGATTGCGAAAATAAATAAGACGTTTATAATTTTGATGGATTTAATTCAGAAAGTTATTAAATCAACGTATTGCTTTGCTTGCATTGCAAAACGAGATTGAACCAATTTACTTTAGTAACACATTTATGAGCTGGAAACAAGTTAAGTGATATTAATGCCCAAAACAGACCTCGTGTTGCTAAATGTTAGAGGAACAGTAGATGCATTTAACGTAAAAGTAACAGATGTGCTTCATGTTAGGGCAACACCAAGGTTATTTCATACATTGCTATTTTGATCAATGGTCAACCGAATGGCAATATTTGAGTTGCTGTTATCTCAGCGAAAAATTGTTTGAACCTCATCGTCAGATTTAGGGTGTACCAGCTGTGCATACACTGCAAACGTTAGATACAAAATATTTTCAAATCTAGAATTTTCTTGTCTCAGCACCGATACATTTTTATAAGGTTACATTAACACTTCAGCATTGAAAGAATTTCGAATTGACAGAAAGAAAATAATCTTGAATTTAATATCAAGATAATACAAATATGCTTGCAGTGAGATGAAGAAGAATTGAAACATAAATGCGTTAAAAATACGTTCTTATGTAGACTAACCATCAAATCCTGGATATAGAATTTTCATGATATTGAGCAGCGTTCAGAATATCAAATTATATAAATGAAATATCACATAATATCTTGTGTTAAATGAGCAGGAAATTAGGCTGTATCATACCGACTTAAATTTAGTGCTTAACAGTCTGAAATAAATATACATTTCTCTCAATTTCAAATATTTTTTATTACTTTGTTTCGAATATTATTGCCTCAATTCGAATATTTTTTATTACCGTCTATTTAATTTTTTTAATAATTTGCATATTGCTTTTAATTAACACTATTATTTTGTAAAATATGAACAATGATAAACTATACAACCAATATTGAAAGAATTGGCCAAGTTTTAACATAATCATTGGCCAATCAACAAAACTAAAAATTAAAATTGCTAAAGATTTATATAGTTTTTCCCCCCTAATTTCAGTTCCAGATGTTGAAACCTGTTTGACTAGAAATTAATAATCGAAGCATAAAACAAGCATTATTTCTATTAAAGTGTAATGGTTATTAAAACTAAACAACACTTGCAAATTCACTCTACTATTTTCAGATTGTTAATTAAAAAGTAACTAAAAGTTTTTCCCATAATTATTTTCATAAACTTGTTCAGCATATGTAATCTAAATTTATATGAAATGAAATTCTCAAAATAGGAAAAGAAAAAGAAATTGTATATGATGCGATTTTTTAAGGTAGCAAATTCTAAAAAATTACAAAAAAAATTTTTTATCGTTCCTTTCAGTTTTTGAGTTTTTTCAGTGAATATTACCTCATTCAATGAATTGAGGTAATATGCAGCTGTATAAGATACAGAACAAAGTATTATCTTTATTATTTATAAGAATATCGAGAAAAAATTATTTTTATGAATATCATTACAATCTTATTCCCGTAACATACATATGAGCTAATTCCAGCCTCTTTTAGAAGCACGATAGAAAAATCAATCCAAAGTTTATTTAGGTAAACATTTCGTTTCTATTAGATTAAAATAACAAAGGCATTACACTCCGTAATGTACAACAAAGTAAGTAATCAATTCAATATCTAAAAAGCTTTATCGAAGAAAAGAAAAGAAATCAAATCGACCTAACACAAAAACTCGAATAAAAGAAGCATTACTGTTACTTAAAAATGTGTTTTTTGCTTTCCGAAAAAGAGGAGCCAAAAACTAAATAAAAAGGTCTACATTCCTATCTAGCACTTTGTTTTAAGTCTTATCACTGTTTTTATTTTATTATTTATTATCTTTTTTTCTCTTTGTTGCCGTAGATATTGGTTTTTGGTTCGATTTTGACGTAGTTTGGACTTTAACTGTTTTATCTTCTAACACTAACTTGATAATTCTTTATTTTTTTGTCTCTTTTGTCGATGAAATGAAATAAGTGAAGTGTCAGTACAATAGTGGCATACGTCAAACACAGAAACGAGTGTTAAATTTTCAAAATGATGTATTTAACTTTAAACTGTAGAAAATATTCTAATCTTCCTTTTGTGCAGACGATAAATAATTAATTACAATAACGCATTTGGAATGCAATTCAAGCGTTAAAAATATTGCAATCAATATTTAAGTGATAACAAATACTTTAATTTATTTTATTTACATTTTTATAGGTTTTTTTTTCATTTAATTTATAGAATGTGATAAAAATCATACATCTAAAATATTTATTCTTATTTTCGAAATTAAATGTCTAAATGAAATGCATGGAACTACACAATTTATCTCATCTATTTTTTTAAAAATAAATTCGACAAATTTTGTCGCATTTATTTTTTATGTCTTTTTTTATACACAGAATTTATCACAAGTATTCTTCAAATTTATATTTGAAGTGAAATTTTACTTATTTATGACAAACATATAATTTCTTTAAAAATAGAAACTGAAAATTACAGAAATATTTGTGTTTTCAGGCATAGTACTTTATAAATGTAAGTCAGCTATTCTAAATTGAAATAATTTTCTACGAAATTTTTTTCTGAACGTCAGATTAAGATTTGGTTTCGAATGAAATGCTATTTTTCAATGGATACTTCTGCTTTAGAAAACATATTGTTAAAAATGAAAAAATAATGAATCATTATTGAAATTAATAAAATAACTCGGAATTACTATTGATCCCACTTTGAAACATTACTTATCCTAAAATTATCTGAAAATGCTTGATTTGCTTTCGAATTTAACATTTTAAATTATTATAAAACATGTTTACTTAATACAAAACAGATCTAACATATTAATTTATAACGAAAAAAAACAACATTTGCAGGAATAACGTCAATAATTCAAAGTTTCTGTCATTTAAATTTTCATTGATGCAATAATGTATCAAATATTCAAAACCATGTTCTAAGGACTTTCAGCCATTTTTACTATTTTAGGGGCTTGCACTTATTTTTTGTAGTAAATATTTCCCTAGATACAATAAATTTAGACATAAGTATCATTTATAAAATCTAAGGAATTACTCGAATTTTAAAAGGTGGAAAGAAATAAGATTAAATCCTCAAGACCTTATACTCATTCACATGAATTATGGCTATATATATCAAATCCATAAATTTAAGTAAATCTTCAAAATATTTAGCATAAATAAATAAATAAATGTGCATTTAATGAAAAATTCGTACTCGCTGAAGCCTTTATTGCTATTATTTCCTCTACATTATCAGTTTTAAATTACTTCATCAAACTATCCTGCAAGAAATTTCAATCAATATTTTTCAGTTATTAATTTACTGTATTTTGAAATAAAATTACTGAAAACTGTTATTCTACGAAAATAATGTTTTTCAACATTTGCTTCAAATTTCATTGCGTTAGGTAAGAATATGTATTAAAATCAAATCCACGTTAAATCTCATTACTTGAATAACTTCACCTAATTTCAGCACCTTGGGCATATTTGACAAAGTTCTTCCATATTTATTTGAAAAAGTATATAGAAAAATAATGACACAAAGTCACAGTGAAATGTTCATGTTCGAAAAAGTTTCCTTTTTATCCATCTAGTGCTTATTTCTTTTAAAAAGTTAGAAGTTATATATGAGCAATGCTATTAAAAAAATGTATATCAAACAGTTTTCTTTCTGTATTATCGAAATTCGAGTCTTTCTCGCAAATTAAAATTTTTATTCCTCATTCTTATATATCAACTTTCGGTTTAAGTGTTATAGATTCTCGAATTATCTGTCCATCATTCCTTTCTTTTTGTTTGTTTAATATGGCGTCTTCTGGAGTATACTAAAAATAATCAATGATTTATCAGTGCAAAAGTGAAATAAAATTACTATCCTGATTATAAAAATGCAATAAGCTAAAGAATTAAAAGGCAGTTAGCCATAAATAAATTTAACAGAAACTATTTCTCTTCTCATATGCTGCCTTCAGGGCATGCCACTTTCATTTTGTATCGAAAAAATGAGCTGTACCACTATCGCTGTCAGAGAGAATTTGTCAATAGTTTTAATAATGCAATCTGGGAACAATGAGCAAAGGAAAGGCGAAACGGTCTCAGAATTACAGTTACAGTTTGGGAATCGACCTCTTTCTTCGATTTAGACTGAATGATGTGGAGAAGAATCCTTTGGCTTGGCTTCAAAATTACCCTGACTGATTGGATTGAATTCAGAAGATTGGCACACTGATCAAATGCAAACAACATTTTTCCCAGAAAAACAAAGATTATTTCTGAAAACAATTCGAAAGTCGAAAATAATCCCATTTTTCATCCAGACAGTTATTTAATAAAGATATTTAATGATATAGACCAATGATTATATATTTTTGCTTATTTTCAAAAAAATCGATCATATTATCATTTTTTTTAAATAAAAATGATTTCCAGCATATGAACAGAAAAATAGAATAACGTAATTTTTAAGAACTGATTAAACATTTCCTGATTCCTTTTTAAAATTATTTCATCGTTCTCATCAAATGGTTATTTAAAAGTTTGTTTCCTGAAATGCAAAGACAGTTTTAAACGCAATCAGCTTTAAAAATTTATAATAGGGTATGAAATCCCCCTCTCATTTTATACATTATATTAACCTTTGTTTCTGATCATGTTTCTTCTGACTTTAAAGTTTCTACAGTGAGCAAATTAATACATCATTGTTATGCACTAGACTTCACAGCCTTCATTTGGCGATAGCATGTTTCGTACTCATAATTTTGTAATTTCTCTAAAATCTGATTCTGAAATCCTAAAAACAACAATTTCTTAAAGAAAAGCACCTAGCCAATTTTATATTAGAAAACGTATTCAAATTATTTTGAAAAAATTAATTTTCCTAGAAGTTTGATATTTTGAAACTAAACAATAAGAAATATGAAGGAAGAAAACAATAAGAATAAAACAAAGTGCCATGTCACTTATTTACAGCTGAAAAATTTGATGTTTCATTATTTAAAAATGTTTTATTAATGTAAGGGTATATTAATTTAAAATACATGAATGGATATTCATTTTTAAAATATTTTTTGCAATCATATATCATTATTTTTATTGCTTAAATCTAAATGAATGAGATAAGTTACAAAATCTTTACGATATATAAATTTTGCAATCATCAGATTACATGGAAAAAAAAGTATATGTATGAAAAGTATATGCTTTGAAAGCGTAATAAAGATTAAATACATAAATGAAGCATTTTATTGACTAATTTCAAACTTCTAGACTTTTATTCGTCTAAAAGGCCATAGTCTCAAAATAAGAAAAAAATAATATTTTTGAAAATTAAAAATGCTTTAGTCTGTTTAACTGTTTTTTTTTAATCTCTCTGAAAATATATTCAAGTATGTAAACAGATGTGGGGCAAAGATTATGGAATGCATATTGAAGTTGTTTTGGAAATCTATATATATTAATATATATTTCTTTTCATATCAAATATTGAGCATATTCTCCATAAAAGAAAAATTAGTTTTGAATCATTATATATATTTAATTTGAAATTCTCTTCTCAAACACAAAATTTAATGCCAACTTTTACTTGAAAATTGTTAGGGTAACAAAAAAAGATAGACCGACTTTGAATAATTTTAATTCACTTGGAGAATTTATCACAAATGTTATATATATTTATCAAATATTATATCTTCAACTCCGAACCAAGCAAACATATTACAATGGAATTTTATATACTTTCTTTTATACTCTTCCTATGTGTTCAAATTTCAATTTGATATGTTGAAAATTTCAAAAAATTATATTTCGAAGGTCTTTCATCGCCTTAAGCAATTTATGTTGAAATGAAGTATTAGTCAGACTATAAAATGAATATCCTTCAATGACATACTGTTTCTGAGCTTATTAACTTACGTGTATTGTATCATTATATATTTGCTTAAATTTGAAAGCTAAAGCCCGAAAGTAGTTTAAAATGTATAGCTTCGATAAAGATATTCATGATACATTTATATCATTGAAATTCCAGACACAAACTCTTGCAGATAGCAAGTGTTAATATTTTATGGAAACTATTGCAAGCAATAGATTTCATTTTGCAGTTACAATGCTAATACTTGTTAATTGCCTATTAAATACTCCAAAATTGCTTTGACTTCATGCACACTATTAAAACAGTTCACAGAACACACAGTTATATCGCTTTTGTGATGATTATCTATCTTCACTACTTCATTGATAGGTAATGTTGATCCATTTCAATTATCTAACACATATTGTTTAGCTAAGCTAATGGACGTATAATATTCATTTAGTGTAACTTCTAGCCCATTGAAATAAGGAAGAATTAAATGGATAAACTGGTTTCAATAGCTGAAGTCAACCAATTACGGTAAGAAGATATTATACCCAAACACATCTTAGAGTGAATTAAGTAAATTAACCTTGCCAATTTTAAATTATGGTATAAAACAAAATGAGTTCTAAGCTTATGCTAAACCCATTATAATCTTCATAATCTTATTTGCCTCATTTAATAATTTTGTTGTGAAGATTAAAATTCAAAAGCCGCCATGTTCTATTTAAAGACAAATATTATGTATTTGCATTCCCCTTCGAGGCTTGAATGCATTTAATCCAATCAAGTCAAATGCTTTCAAATCATTTTTTTATTATTATTATTTCGAGCTTTCAGACGTTTCTCTTTCATGTTTTATAAACAGTTCGGGGACATCTCGCGCTTTATGAAGACAAACAGCTTTAAAATGTTCGGGATAAAAACCTCAATGCAAATGAAGACTAGATGAAAAATTTTCATTCCTTACACAAAATAAACAAAGCATACTTTCGGAATAAAATTCACAAAGCAATACTCTTTTGATACCTTCCCATCTTCTTTTTTCTCTATAGGTCTGATAATATATTTAAAATTCTTATGAGCCTAAATGAAATTTCAAAATGATATTTTTCCTCTTTCATTTTCTTTTTCAGTATAATAAATGACGGAATTTTCTTTGTTGTAAAACCTTTCTGCCTTTCTCCGAATAAATTCTTCGTAGTAGAAATAATTTAAAAGAATATTTCTAATAAAGTTTCTCTAGAAAAGAGGTTCAATTAGAAGAAAAAATTTCTAACGCTATTATCTTATCTAATTTAATTGAGTTTTTCTACAAAAATATAATGGGATGTATTGTTCTCATGGCAACTACGAAATAATACCGTATTGAATGCAGAATTGTTAGTTTCCATAATGTTCGGCATGCATTTCATTAGCCGCATTCTTTTATCCATAACAATAGTTACATCAATTGAACTGTTTTAGAATATTATTTTGAAACAATTAGAATGAACGAGCCTATTTTAATTTTTTTTAACCTTTTCATAAAGTAAATTGATAAAAAATCATATTTATGAAAAACTTCTACCCAGGCATTTCTATGATTCGTTACGTTTTAAATTTCTGGGAATATGAAATAATTCTCTATGGAATTATTCATATATATATAATATGAATTAAATCCAGTTTTTAATTTAATTTTCAAATTAAATTAATAGATTAAAATTGATTTGAAGCCACTTTCACAAATTGTTGATCTGTTTCTAATAATAAATGAAATATGACGTTTTGAAATGGTTTATATATGTTCTTATGCCTACGGGTAAAACATAGAATTGTATTGTTTTATAAATTTTGTCAAGAGAATACTTACATAAAATTTATGGATTTGCTTTATATATTGGGTAAAATATGTCTAAGAAAATGTCATCTGTTTGTCTCTATGAATGAACGTGGGATTGATGATTAAATGAACCCTAAGATATTATAGAAATTCCTCATACCACTTATGTAAAAAAATAATGTCAATATCTTTAAATTTTGGAAAAAAATTCATCATATGCTTGATATGCTAATCGACATCAGAATTTGAATATGCATGAATCTGGAAAATCCACTGAATATTTATTCAGTGAAATGATCTAATGTTAAATTCGATAAAATTTAACATTAGATCATGACTTAAAAATTGAACATATGTGACAAATTGTAAATTCAATTTTTAAATGAGTAGAAGTCCACATAATGTATAATCGGTTTCATTCACAGTGCGGCAAAAACTAACAAAATATGCAACGTTAATGCAATATACAAAGAAGTCGAGAAGAAGTTGCTCCAACTAATTATTAATGAGCGAATATATAATCTTTCAAAATATATTATATAACATTTTTTTTCTTAATATTCGTTTCTAAAACAATCTCACAGATGTAAAATATGTAAAAACAAAATTGATTCGAATCTAACAAATGGTAGATTACACCACGACACTGATGTATTAACAGTGGTTTTCATCTTTAACGAGACGAGTCCAATTTCTGAGAGAGAAGAAAATACAAAATGCTCTCAAGTCGCAGAAGTATAACAAGGTCATAATGAATACCACTTTGTTAATATTTCCAAAATTATTAAAATAGGCTCGTCTGATATATCTTGATGCTTAATACTCCAGCTGCTTTCTCGAGATACTTTAATGGTAAACCTTCTTAGATGAAAATTAAATGCGTCGATTTTCATATTTTTCTTTTTTTTTAAGAAATCATTCAATAGGAAATTTTTCCTTATATGCTTTCTTTGTAGAACAAATTGTCAGATATATGCTTCTAAATCGAAGGGAGCGAAAAAAAATGTGTATAATGTTATCGCCATCCCTCCCTTTAAAGGAACATTTTATGATTTAATCAACAACATTACCTATGATAAATTTCATGAGTCCATGGCGTGAAGCTAAAAATTAATTTTTGGCAACCAATAATGAATATGTTGGACTTTATTCATTTCAAACTTAAACATGCTGATGTGACACAAAATACCATTTTTTTTTAATAAATGTAAACATTTCCGCATTTTCAAAATATTATAATATTTCCGTAATTGAGATAATTGATGATTGCAAAACAACAATTTTCAGTAAGTTGCATCCTTTGTCTGAAACACACAAACACAAATAAATTCTTCTTGAATATTCTGCATAATTATTGAAGTGACACATGTGCATTTTCTGATAATATGCTTTGCCAAACTTGTTGCATTCTTAGATTTTCATCACAGATTTCATAATTAATTAAATTCCAAAGAAATTGATGTAAAGCGCTGAAATCTGGTAATCACTGGATTATTCGTTAGGTTATCCTTATTCAATAAGATTATTTCAAAAAGTATTAGTCACAAAAATACATCATTAAAACAATAAGCATGCTTATGCACTATTAAAAATGAAATCACATTTTTGACTAATCTCAAAAGAATATAAATTCTTCCGAGTGATAAGATAATGGTCCAGATAAAATGACTTCATATTCTACAGAATCTTAATTATCATTGAACAAAGGAATATATTAATTGAAATATCCGTGTCATTTTGTTATAAAACATTTCCTAGGATCGTAATTTGGTTTCCATACATCCAAAACATTTTATTCGTTAGCGGTAGATTTTCAAATTGTACGTTTGAAATGATAAAACAAAAATTAAAACGCCGCATCTTGACTCATTAGATTTAATCCCTTTTCATAGATAACAAACTCTTAAGAACTTTGTTACAGAAAGAAAAGTTATTACAAAGTTTTTAATGCATTTTCATGCTTCCCCATGTCAAAATAACCGAAAGAAATATGATATTAGTTAAAATATGTTTGGTTAGTTTGGGTCAACATCGTAAGATCTGTTTTCAAATGACAGTTAAAATGACCTTCACCAATGAAATCCATGAGTTAGACAATTTAAGTTACAAAAGATTGGAACTGTTTTAATGTAGATTATTTCTAGAGTATTTTATTGCAAATTACGGGTTATTGAAAAATATTTTAGTTTTCATAATTTTTTCGACAAGACCATATTAACATTAACAGCATGAAAAAGAATTCTTTACTCCATTTAAAACTTTTTTCAAACGCTTTGATGAAGTTGCTTGACGATTATATTACTAAGAGGATCCAGATTGCTTGACACGGTTGTTTGGGCACAGAGAGTGGTTATCATTCTTTTCATGCCAATAAGTTGCAAACATGAGAGTAACGAATTCAAGGGACTTACGAGCAACCTCAAAGGGTAGACAGGATGGACACTAAAAAATGAATTTTTTTTTTCTTTTTTGCCTAAACCCCCCCAGGGGGGCCTCGAAAAGAGAATTAGATGCCTCCGGTATGGTGGTTGGATCTCTCCAACCTGAATGTTACACAAAAAGGTGGTGTATCTGGCTACTTCCATCGATGACGAGACGTACTTCCTTCGGGAAGAGTTGTACCGTAGCCGCTGATGTCCCTTATGACTCAACCACAGTTCCCACCAGTGTTGCTGTTGCGGTAGTCCGGTCATTCAGTTTTCTTTATCAGTGAGCTTTCGGGAGGGTCGGAGACTAAGTGATATGACGTCTTTTCTGCCTGTATATGTGTTCTATGCAATAACTGTCATGTATTAAATTCTCACTGAGCAGAATCAAAATGCTATTTTTATTTGCTATATTTTGATTGAAAATGATGTGAATGTGAATATAATCTATCCTTCCACACATTCATTCATACATAAATAGGATAGTTAAGAATCTTTGTGCCGAATTCTTATTTAAAAAATCAGAATCTAATAAATATTTAAGCTAAAAAAATTGAAATTAAAATTCCATAATTAATTAGTTTATTATGATATTTTTGTAATACACAAGGTCAAAGCTTAATGCTTTATATTGTTGGCAAAGACCATTTGTAGATTGTTAAAATTCGTGACTTGTATCTTCGTAGCGGGTTTGCATTTTGTCGATTTACTTACGATTCAGATTCATGATGCTTTGAAATTTTTATACTCGATACTACTGTCACCATGTAAACTTAAACTAGTAGATGAAAGGAATTTTAACATTAGAAATGTTAAATAGGATAATGCGTGTAAGATAACTCCATCTACGTAGCAATGCGTTCAGCCAATAATTGGAAAGGATGCATTGTATTTCCTTTATGTTTGAATTTTATGTAAAAAAGTTGTTTTTTTTTAAATCCAAACTGTTTCTGCTCTGCCAGAGATCTAAAAAGAAATCATATCCATTTATACCTTCTCAAACTCTCCGCAAGATTTTATTTAGTTCTGAAAAAAAGAATATTCATAACAAAAAGTAATATGAAGAATTATCTATACAGGAATTATTATGTATATAATATCTATAAGCTAATTTTCTTTAAAACATTTTTTTGTACAAGATATCATTATTTTAGTAAAATTCCATCAATTAGTAATCATTTCTCTTAGAAATCGTCATGATAATTACAAAGAATTTCTTATACTAATTAAACTTTCTATTTATAAGCACTTAAGTTATTCTGTAAAACGACGTAATAGTAGAGTTCCTGAAAAGCTATGTTTGAAAGAAATATAGAGGGGAATTATAAATGATAATATAATTAGTAAATGACTTCTAGTGAATAATATGATATATATGAAAACTGTAATTTGTTTTAAATGCTGATGAAATCTGCGAACTATTAATGCTCAGAAAGAGGATTGATAATTTTATGAATCTTAGATATTAGAATTGAATAAAAAGACAAATTAATCATCATATTGAAAAATGTTAATTTATTTAGGTATCTAAAAAGGGACATTTTATTGACACAATGATCGATCAGTTTATGATAAATAAATTAAATGAAAAGAATTCATTTATTGAAATTCATATGAACATTTAATTTCAATAAATACTGTTTCCACTGCGTCTCTCTCTCTCCCTCTCTCTCTATATATATATAATAAAGAAATTTATTTGTGCATAAAATAGGTTAATTTTCTCTATATCCAATTTAATATTTTGCAAATTAACAAAAATTCAGCATTTGCCATTTCAGTTTAAGGGTAAAAATGCATTGAATAACTTTTTAAAAAGTAATATGTGTATCATTAAAAAATTTGAAGTTACTTGCACTGAAAATTGCTAATTGTATATTGTTGGCATAAGAGGTCTCAACATATCTTTATAACAAACAAAATGGAAATTAATTCACCAACTAAGAGCGTTTAGATTTTGATTGGTAGTTCCATTTCTTTAGCTTTATTATTTAAAACTTTTTGATGAAAAATACTTGCATTTTTTAAAACAAAATTTCGTTCAAAATTTGTCACCAAACTCTGATGAGCATGTATTATTTTCTTAGAAGCAAATATAGAATTAATAAAATAAAATCTACAGCATTTAAATTCTCATTTATACTGTGTAATCTCAACAAATTTTCATCTAATCACGTTAAATTAGGAAAGTCAATACACTGCGTACATATTGAGAAGAAACACATTTTATAAATACATCTTTCCTTCGTTTCTCTTGAAGGTTTAACTTCACTTAATCCAATAACGTCGAATGTTCGCTTATCTTTAAAGCAGTTCTCTCTTTTATTTCACAAAATGGCACTGAGAATTTTCTTTACTTGGTAAACAAACAGGTTTAGACGGTACGCGAGACAAAAAAAGAAAGAAATATATATATATATATATATATATATATATTCAGCTCTCTCTATGTAAATGAAGGCAAAACGCACAAGTTTTATCTGGTCTTTAAACGGAAGAAAAATTTGAGTTTACGTCCAAAAATTCAATACCGTTCTGACGCTTTATCTTCTTTTCTCGAAGAAATGGCAATGTATTTAAGAGCTTAAACAGTATCCACAGAAATATTTTTTTTATTTGTTTCTTTATAATATATCTTGTTGCTGAGAAAGAAGGCGGATGAGTTAAAAGTAATCTAAATAAATTTGCATTTTCTGCGACAAGGAGTAAATAAACTTATGAGAAAAGGATTTTTTCATAGAATTTTTAAAATCAAAATACTTATTTGAATACACAAAAATATATATAATTTAAAGTCTTAATAAAGGTTTCATTACAATTCTTAAAAACTGTAATAAATGGCTGTTAGTCTAATTTGTTTTCCCATTTGAGAAAATATGTATTCCGTTATTTAGTTTTTCTTCTTTAAAGACAATGAATTAATATAATTTAGGTAAATATTTTTTTACATACATATTATTAAATTTTTTATTGTTATTTTAATTAAAGACACTTCATTATACGGTGACATTAGATTTTTTATAATTTATAAAATCCTTTTGAAATTAATATTTGCTTTCAACTGTTCATAATTCTATGATAGATTGGATGAATAAAGAAAATGAATTGCGATAAATTCAAAATTCTATTACGAATAATATGATTTTTAGAAGCAATCGCAATTTCTTAAAATTTGAAAAGAAATGTGAAATGAGATTTCATTTCTGCTCTTGTTTAGTACCTTTCTTTTATTTATTTAAGAAAGCTATTTCAAAAAGTGTTTAAATCGCACCTTGGAAAAGTCATTGAAAGAAAATTATAATATCATTTGTGAAAATGATTGAAGTGAAGCAAGATAAAGAAAAACCTTGGTGAAAAAAGTGTTTGCAAATTATTATATTCTTCATGATGAAACATAAAATGATAAAATAAATATGAATTTCCAAATAAAATAATCGCAGTGGGAGGAATTTTATGAATTTGAAATAAAATATATCTCTAGAGAATTATTCCTGCTTTTGAATAATATTTCTTTTAAATTATATTTACAAACGTCTTTGAATGTAAGTTATTTTAAAAAAGAAAAATATATATTTTATTTTATTTGTAGAAAAATATTTTAAGCCATTTTTATGAATAACATTATATTTTATTTCTTCCTGAATATAAACTTTACCCTTTAAAATTAGCTGTTCAGAATTAAAATTAAATAATAGAAAATGAATGCATAACATATAGTATAAGAATATTTTCTTTTTAATATGTTCCCACATCATATCCAAGAATCTAAACATTAAACATTTTTTGTGACTTCGAATTATAAAATCTCTAGCAATAATTTCTATCTTGACATAAAATGAACATTTTATAAGCAGCAATTATATAAAGTGGCTTCGATTTTCAATAGTTATTTGAGAATCGAATGAAAATGATTTAATTCCAACAGTAATGAAAACTCAAAATGTATTTTAATTCACTCAACGTATATTGCTAATGAAACCAACAAATATTTCTTTATAAACTTTATTATTTGACTATCATATAGAACTAGTTATGTCTTGACCATTCTGCAATGAGATTTCTGTGAAGTTCTAAAAGCGTAAAGCGACAGGTAGTGAAATGTAATTCGTATGACTTTTTTTTCTTCATTTAATCACATTTCAAAATTATCTCTAGAGTAATCCTATTTGAAATTGAGATTAGAATTTGACATAATATATTAAACCTATAATTATACCTTTTTTCCATTAAAAGGACACTTTTGAAAACATTGTATATTTAATTTAATTGCATTATTTTGTAGATTTTCATTCTTTTGTAATAAATATTTACTATTTTTTTGCAATAAATATTTAAGTTTATTTACGAATGAAACGAATAAATCATAGAATATTCATAGATTAATTGAGAACTTAAATTCATTCACTATAAACTTGTAGATTACTGAAACAAAAGTTATTTCTATAACTATTTCATTGATAGAAATTATATTTCTAATGATTTATTTTTAGTTTTTTAAAAGGCATTTTTTTAATATTTTCAGAATTAATATTTGTTTATTTATGCATGATTTTCAAAATATCTGAGCATTTCGAACTCTTAAAAATATTTCAATAATGTAATGGAGTGCAGAAAAACTTATAGACAAACATCATGCATTCTCTTTATTGAATATTTATGAAAAACAAAAGAAGGTACCATTTTAAATATGTCAATATTCTTTTTCTTAAAAGTGCAACTGTGTTTTCAAAATACTCAAAGACGATCTTAAAGTGAATGGCTTACAGATTCTCATTAATTTTAATTCAAGGAATTCAAAATATTGTATATACACAACCAATAATTACTGGAAATCCTTAGAAAATTGCAGATTAATGATTTTCATTTTTATTAAATTTATTTTACAATAAAAAAAAGAAAACAAAATAAGAATGATTTATCGAATTTCTCTCATTAATATACTACACAGTGAAAAATATTTTGTAAGAAGAAATTTCATTGAACAAATAGGAAGACATATTAGATTTATTTTACAATAAAAAAGACAACAAATATAAACGACTTATCGAATTTATTCTCTCGCTTAATATACCCCACAATGAAAAGGATTTTGTAAGAAGAAATTCCACCTCTTCTGAACCAATAGAAATACATATTTTGTGGGAAATGATTGCTATTCTGAACCAAATATTAATTTATTTAAAAGTTCTATTATTTTTTGACTTTAACATAACCAAATAAACCTGTATTGTCTGGTTAATCCTGTTCTGAATGCAACATATTTTTTTCATTAATTGGATTTTACTAAAAATGTTTTTTTTTTCTTTAGTGGAATCTAGTATGTGATATGGCATGGATACCGTCATTGATACTAAGCATATTTTTCGTTGGAACTTTCATAGGGCAATGGCTATATATTCTAGTCATGAACAGGTAAGTTAATATATATGATATTTTTATTATTATACATAACACCTAGTTATCTTATTCGACAAAAATTTATTGAAATTTTATGAAATTATATGGATTTAAGGAATATAATATTTTTATATTGCTAAATTATTAAGACTAACAATTATAATAAGAAACGAATAAGAATGATTCACAATTATAAGATGAAGTTTTAAAAATCATTTCTGCATTTATTTAAAAGTTTTATATAAGCGTCCTTATATCCATTTATGTAAATGAATATAATAATTCTTATATAATCTTCCTATACTTAGTTAAAATGCTTTTATATATTCCTAGTAAAAATCATACTTCACATTTTTCTAAAAAAATATTTAAAGTTGAATATGGAGGAAATGAGTTAATAGAAATATAATACATTACACTGTTGGTAGCATAAGAGCATTTCGCTACATCTTCCATTGTAATTGAATTTTTGATGTTTCATCAAAATAGCCTAATAAATATTTTAAGTTTATTTCCAAATATCTTCTGGTCAATCAGAGAAACATTCATGGAATTCTTTTTCTTTGAGAATCCTCCTAACGAAAATGTCTCCTTCAAGTTTTTGAAACTTAACACAGGAAATCACAACATCAAATTCTAAATTGTTTATGTTTTAGTATGATTCCCTTTCTAAAACTTTTCATTAAACATGATTTCATGTGTATTTCAGATTGTAAAATTTTCTTAGAATAAATAAAGTCTTCACTTCCTAACATTTTTTAATTAAAATTCTCCACTATCGCCGTTTGTAGGAATACATACTTGAACTAATTATCATTTTAGTTACTCAGTTTTGAATTTAGCAGCATCAAATCAATTTGAATTATCTTCTTCTGTCAAATTAAAATTTATATCGTTAAACAATGATATTGGAATGTGTTTATCTGAAATTAAATGCCTATAAAAGATGTTTCAGATTCACAAATAAGAAAGAAGTTTAAGATTTTAATCAGAATGACAGCAAAATTGTTTTTTATGTCAATTCAGAATATGCTGACAAAAAATAAATTATTTCAAAATTGAAAAGGCACAAATGAAGATAGACAGTCAAAAGTTAAGTTATAAATTCATGACAATACAAATTAAAAACAAGCAGCATAGAATTGCATCTGAAAATGTACTTCCGAATATTATTGAATAGTTTTTTACCCATTCCCCCACGCTTTTACTCTTGTACAATCAGCACTAAATAAGAAATGCAAATTAGGATTTCCAATTCTGTTGCCTTAAAGTAAACCTGTCTTCATTTTTGTAAAGTAGATTGTGTTGTCCCAAGGAAATTGCTGAGGGAAAATTATAATAATTATATAAAACACATAAAAATGAAGTTGTTTTTTTTTTTTTTTTTTTGAAATTTGTATTATAATCGGCTTAACATTTTTGGATATTTTTTTTCTCTTTTATTATTGAGAAATCCTGATTTAATTTTCCATGATTGATGTTTATTTTAAGTGACATTATCAAACCGATTTCATTTACTAATCGAAATAGTTTTCAAATAACGGAAGCTTTTAGCAGTATATACACAAAATAGAAAACTCTTTGGCTTAAAAAATGTGTGCAAAATAAAATATTAAGTTTATATAGACACAGACAAACGAATAAGAATTTAAATTTAATTTCTGATAATGAATTCTATATGAATGTCGACTTTGCTGTTTTTCAAAGAAATATCTTTCAGTAATATAATGAAATATTTGTGAAAGAAATGTAAATTAAATGAAACATTATCAATTTGCTTATATTACATGTTTCAAATCCTTAATGGAATGTAATCTTTTCATATACATAATGGATTAGTATGAATATACATTTCAAATAATCTTCTATGGAATGTGATATACATATATGTAATTGCTCTTAATTACGCATAATGTGCAAAATTAAAATTTAAAAAAAATCTAAGACATTTTGTAAGATTTCAGCTTAAATATAAATAGTAAATAAGTGTTTTAATGCAAACTTTGTCATTTAGTTTTTTTTTCACTTTAAATTAAATCTGCCATTTTTATGCTAAAAACCGTAGATTTAATACTATGAAATTTATGATAGTATATTACTTTTATACTAAAAAATTCATGATATTAATAAACAAAGATAAATTCATAACACTTAAGTCTGTAAATACATTCCGCTTCCATTCACTAAATTTAGAATTACTTATTTTAGAGAAATATTTTATTTACATTTAAAGTTATTATTAATGAATTTTAAATAAATATTTTAAATTTATCAAATTCGCTACGAGTAAAGCAATTATTAAAAATGTTTTCATGAATAAAAATATCCAAATAATTGCTATATGAAACTGAATATTAAAGAATAAATTTTATCATATTTTTGCATATAAAAATATTTTAAAGAAGATGGAATTAATGAAAAATTTTAGTGTACTGAAATAGGAATTTATAGTTTACTCAGAGTTTTTTGAATTCCAGAATCAAAAGCATAATATGCCATAGAAAATGCCATTAACGCAACTGGGCACTTTTTCTTCAAAATTTACTTTTTCGAAAGCTATATTTCAGTCAAATACAAAGGTATTTCATCGAAAATTGTAGTAAAAAACTGCCATATATTATTAGTGTCATTTTTTTAACTTATAATAAAGTACAATAAAATCGAACTATTGAAAAATTGGGCTTGGCATGAAATTACACTGCGAAGTTTTAACACATTTAATGAAAAACTTAAAATAAGCATAAAGCATATTAAATAATTTGAAACATGATGCACTTTATTTCGTTTATAAGATTTATGAACACATTTTTGCAGGTATGGTAGGAGGGTGAGTTTCTTTACGTTCCTGGCCATCCAGTGCCTTTTTGGAGTTTTGACAGCTATTGCTCCAGACTTTTTATATTTCACGATTCTACGGTTTTTCGTTGGTATCACTTCATCTGCTGTTATCTCTTCTCCTGTTGCATTAGGTAAGGAAAAATATTTTTTATTTAGTTATAAAATATAATCGATACCAAAATTTGCAGAACAAAATAAATTGTGGCGTTTAAGATTCTTATATGATGCCATTGAAAAACAACCTATTGATGCAAAAGTTCGTGCCACAATTTCTCAGATTTCCATTCATGAAACTTAAATTAAGGCATTAAAAGCTTCAATATTCTAAATTTAAAAAAAACTGTATTAATATCAGTATCTCCATGCTATTTCAAAAATGAATAAACTTTTAATAAAAATTAATCCATCAGAACGAAAATGCAATGCAAGATTATCATTTGATGGAAAGCAAAAGGGTAAAAAGGGCTGATACAGAAATAATGAGAGGACAGTTGAATATAATGGCCTAGTATTAAAAAAAAATGTTATCTAGTTTCGTAAGAATCAGGACGTCTTTTACGAATTCAATACACCCAAGGAATTTAGTATAATAATAAAAATACTTTCAATTCCACATTTAATATAATTTCTATTCAATATAATTGTATTATACTAATGTTAATATTAGATAAAATTTACCGCAATACGAGTGATTCATATATCGAGCTTCATTCTATTTAGTCTATATTATTCAACATCGATAGAATCATTCGCAAAGAACGGTTAAAGAATTATATCTCCTAACGGCATGTTTCCTTAATTAACGATAGTTTCTCTTTCCGGTACTGTAAATAATCAATGTCGATGTGTCATGAGCAAATGCAAGATTATCATTTGGCATTTTTCAAAATCGAAACTGCACTTCTTAATGCTCATAAATTTAATGCTACATGAAATGATATAAATACACACTTCATTCATAAATGGGATATATTTCTATTCAAAGGCAGATTTCTTGTGTAAATACAATTTTATGTATTTATACATGTAAAATTTGATATTTCAGTCCAATTAAATTAGGATTACGAATTTGATCTTAAGTTGTATTTTACATTGTAAGCATCGTATCTTACATGATATACAAAAGGGAAGCAGCCGTTTGAAAAATCAGAGCTTTACTATATTGAAGAGATCATTAATATTACCAATTAAATTGTTTTCAAGAGAGAAATGGATGTTTGGTCTTGATGACTAAGGGAAACTTCAATTAATCACTGATATATGCGCTTTGAGCTATTAGTTTTCTTTGAAAAGAAGAAGATTTATGTTTTTCCTGGTAATGGGAAATTTCTAATATAAGATATTCTAAATTAATAAATAATTCAAGAAGATGAGATTTGCTTCGGTTCTAAATCAAAAGTCTTTCATTCCCGATATTTAATACTTTATTCGTATGTGTTACATTGCTTCATGTAGTTGAATATGTAATTAAATTTCTATTTTATTCCATTTATATTTTTAAGGACTTGTAATATATTGGAAAAATTACTTTTTGTTCAATAAAATTGAATATGTTGTAACAAAAGCGTATTGTAAAAGCAAGGGTGCACTAACTTAATAATGAATGCGTATAACAATGAATTGTATCAGCCTATGTTGTTATTATTGATATATGCCATCAAAAATTAACGTATCTTCTTTTAGATTGTATGACACTTTTTGCATCCTCAAAAATGTCAATCATTTTTTTTTAATAAGAGTCATTTTATCGATTATGGGAATGTATAAAGTTTACAGTTTTGAAAAGTTGCAACGTTAAAAGTCAACATTTATATTAAAAATAATCCTTATAATAAAACTACCGTAAAAAATTATACTAAAATTGTGTAATTTTTTTCACATTTTTCTCCAAACATGTTTTTGTTTCAGTTTCATGAATTATTATATTGCATTGGCTTAGAATTTTATATTATAATACTTAATTTAGTGTGAGTGTAATATTTTATTAAAATATAATACTGCAATTATAAATTTGGCTTAAATAAATAATTTTTCCATTTCCAAAGTATTAACAAAAAATAGGTATTTGTTAAATCGATTTTATTTATACGAACCAATATATTTTAAGAAACTATTTATTGCGAAATGTATCACTTTTTTTTCAGATTTTGATGTCATGTGATATTCAATATATATGTTTTTTTCAGTTTGGGAGATTTTTAATGATAATTAATTTTCTGATTTTACCTATTTTAAGATATGAGCTTGTATATACTCACTTAAAAAGAATTTTCAATTTGTTATTATAATTGACTGTAACTTTCTTCAGAATTATTAAATATTTTATTTATATTTTATATTAAATATTTTGATGATTTTTCTGTAGAAAAGAGCAGGTATTTTTTCGATTTTTGGTTGCTAAGAACTTGCCACTTTTTAAAAATATTAACATGATTGATCATTTCTATTAAACATTTCCATTTGTGGAAAAGCATAATAGAAAATTTAAAGCATAATGAATTAATTGAAGAAATTTCATTTCATCATCTTTTACCACAATAAAATGATTCTTTCAGATTAATTTTGTATGAAACATTATTCAGATCGTTTTAATATTTCTATACTTTTCCTTAAACAAAATGAGTTTGCCCATATGTGTGTTTAAATAGTATGGGGATATATGGGAAAAGTTGATTTTAAAATCCTAAGCCCCCGAAATTTAAAACACGAACAGAGAAGTTATCTTCGCTTTTCGCACCAGTTGGCTACGATGGGAAAGTTTATGGAAGATTTTACTGAATTTGAGGAAGCGAAAACTTTCTATCATCCACTGGAACGTGACAAAACCAACCTTTTTTAAACTAAAAAATAAAGTTTTCCTTTTGAAATAGGCTTTGAATTATGTGAAAAGGAAGGTAGAGATTAGTAAAGAGAAATAAATGCAAAAAGACTTAGAGATAAAAGTATATTTTTATATATGTAGTTTATTAATTTGTTAGACAATACTTGAACAAAATTTTAAAAGTTCCAAATTTTATAAATTTACGTAATTTTTAAAAATACATATCCCTCGATTCCTGGAAACATTGAAGTACTTTATTATCATTCGATATATTATATATTTTAATTAATTTATTAATAATAAGGTCCTAGTTAATCATTTTCCTAATAATGATTCAATATGATATAAATATATGCATTATTTTTTAACATAGAAACCTATTGTCAATTCAATGCATCTCCATGTTGCTAATATAATTTAGAGATAAAAATATGATGAACATTCCGAAATTATTTTTTTTAATTTAAAGTTTTTACTTGTATCAGCTACATTTTGCTCTGAATTCTAAGTAAAATTATTAATTAGATTTCAGCGTGTACTTTCTTCTTTCAAACTGAAAGCCAATTTAGGATAACAGGCAATAAGTACATAGAACCAATATTAAGTTAGCATTGTTTTATGATATTTCATAAGAGATTATTTTGATATATGTATTGCAATTTTCTTAGCTCGAAAAAAATTGTCATAATTCATTTATTCTCTGCAATAATTAGTGTGTTTTGTAATTAAAATATGTTCTCACTTTCATTATCTAGCCATTTCATATCTTCATGTGTTGCGAAGTATTTAAAAGAAAAATATAAATACTTTAAAGTTAAAATTCGTAAAGAAAAAGAAACTTTGTAAATTCATATACGTAGTAATTTTAAATAAAATTTCAAATACTAACGAATCATAAACACTAATATTAGTGTTAAAGAATTATTATTAATTTTTAGAAATTTTATGTCAGTTTACTCTCATGATTAATATCGGTCATGTTCAATCGTTTTTTTTTAATTCTTAAGAAAGATAAATGATTTCATATAATACATTCCAAGTAGGAACAGAATTTCGTAAATTCTGAATATTCGGGCGTTTCCAGATATTCAAAGTATGTTTCACTTAAAGTATAAATTTGGATAAAACATTTCTCAAATTCTCTGCAGATAACCTTATAAATGCTTGCATTGTGAGAAGACTGGAAAAAATGTTTCTCTCTTTTTAAAATTCGTTTTAAAATATTTTATTCAAATAAAAATAGTGATTTTTGTTAAAAAGATATTCATGACGAGAAAATACAACATATTTTTATAGAAGTAATTTTCAACATTCAAGAACTAAATTAAACCATTATCATTTACCTTTGATCCAGATTTATCATATACTAATGACAAAATCGCTATCCAAGTGCAACTATTGCATTGGTCATGTTATGCACTAACATCATGTTATGGGATTTCTCTCCTTGCTTTTATGAAGAATTTGGTCTAAAATAAGAAGATGGATATTATTAATGCCAAATATACTATAACTAAATAACTCTAGAATGGAAACGAAATAAGTATTTAAAATTGCATCAGGCAATTATTTTGCTGAAAAAAATGTTACTCGAAATTACAAATTATTCGATTGCATTAAAACTGAAAGTTCTCGCTTTAAAAAATATCATCTTTAATTTATTTCTAATGCTCTTTTCATTAAAACAGTTTGTAGTAACATTTTGAATGTACAAAAAAATGTTTCAGCTCAAACATTTAGAACAATTAAAGCTAATAATATTCTGAAACCATATTATAACTAATATTACATTCCTAGCGCATCTCACAACAATAGTTACATAGTATTGTTAAGTAATTCTTCTAATGGATGTACGCTAATAGAAGTTAGGCATGTTGTATAAGGAAAAATGAAGCTTTATTCAAATTATATTCCCAGAGAACCAGAGCACAATCAACAAAAATCAAAACAAAGAAAATTGATGGTAGATATCCATTACATAAGCAGATAGCAAATCAAAAATTAGATTACTACAATAGAGTTCAGGAAGCACAGTTTTTAGCTCACTAAGTTAGCTCAACTCCAAATAGTGAATTCATTCCTCGTTGCCATTTTCTCCTTTTTCAGTATACAAGGCATACATTACAATATACAAAACATGTATTACAGTATACAAGGAATTTTTTATAAGGCATGTATAAAATAGAACTCGTAGAATTACACAATAGGAAGCTATCAATATCTAGTGATTATTTTGGAATACATAGAGAATGTCCCTTCGAATCTCTAGATCTGGTTCCTAATAGGGATTGAGCCATAATTCTTAAATTTTCCTGAACAGTTTTGTCACCAAATGGTAGTCTTCTTTATAGGAGGGTAATTGGCCAGGGAAGGACCATACATTAAGGAATTCTTTAAATCTCTGTTCCCAGACATGTAGCTAAAGAGTATTATATATTCTAAATAACCACTGTATAAATAAATATTATTATTAGTAGTATTGTAAAAATTTATCAATATACGTATATCATGTATTTTATATCTGAAATTCGTTTTTTTTTATTTGTAAATATGATACTATATTTATCGTTTTCAGCACAAGAGTTGGTGGGTCCGGAGTACAGGAATAAAGTATCAGTGCTTAGCCAATCCGCCCGAAGTTTAGGTTTCATGGTTTTATCAATAATGGCCTTTCTTGTGCGCGATTGGTCGCATATCGCTTTGGTAACGACACTGCCATTTTTTGCCTTGTTCCTTTATTGGTGGTAAGTATCTCTCAGAAAATTCTCATTGAAACACTATGACTTTAATTTAATTAATTATTTTTAATTAAATAATAATGTTGCAATTGGATTGTTCAAATCTATGTAAAAATCATACGTATATTATATGTCTAGCATCCATGCATCTCGGAAACTTACTATCCAATTAACAATATTTTCCGCTGGATTAAAATTCCCGATAAAATACCGATAATTTCATTGGCTTAAAATATCTTTGCAGCATTGACATCTTACGCTTCAGTGACTTAAGAAAATTGCTCAAACAACTTATTTCATTTTATCTTAAAAAATTTAGATTGCTGTTAATTTTTTTTATGGTGAAATCAATTAAAAAGACTGAATGATTATTTGATTTTAAAAATAATAAAAATGCTTCGATATTTAAATAAAAGCATTTTTTTTCAAATACCATACCCATATTAAGGATAAATCTAAATTTTGTTGTTTATTCTATTGAAATTTATGTAAGTACAAACGAAAAAAAAGGTTTTTTTGTCAACAAGATGGGATTTACGTAATATATGATCCTCAGAGTGGCCCTTTTCGACTAGAGTTTCAACCAAACAAATTTAATTATACCTCAAGCATTACTGAGAATTACAATCGAAATTTGTTACACTTTAATAAAAATGCCCCTGAGTCCAACTACTGAAAAATTTTAGTTTTCATAATGGAAAAAAAGTTTGAGATAGTAGTTAATTAACTCAGTTAATCACTTTGTCGATTGGAACCAATCTGATTTCTCTTTTATCGATAAAAATGTACCATATCTTTTTTGTTGGTGACTATATCAAAATGTTATTTTATATAGCAAAGTGTGAATATGCAAATTATTAATTATGTGATTAACTATCCGTTTGAACCGTTTATGCCCTCTTTTAAATTGAAAAATTGATTGGTTTAATGCTGTGAGAATTCAAAAGTTAAGAATGATTGGGATATCATTTTTTTTTTTTTTTTTTGTTAAGAAAGAAGTAGTTTTCAAAAATGCGACTCAATTGAAAGCATTCAAAGTGTCACTTCTATGCACAAATCATTACATAAGTATCAGTAATTCATTACTTAGGCATAACATTTTGTTCATTTTTTATTTCCATAGAAATGTATAAATATGTCTCGTTTAGGAGTAATGTATTAAAGAATTGATACATAATTTGATAAATGTGATTATAGATTAGTCAAAAAGTTTTTGAGACTATTTTTTCTATATACATAATATAAAGAGTTTAGTATCTATCTATCTATCTATCTATATATATATATATATATATATATATATATATATATAATTTTAGGGAAAGATACAATAAAAAATTTTGGGCTAACCCAGTGAATGGAATTAGGATGATACTGATATAATTTTTTTTCAGATGACAACATATGAAATTTATTTCTCTTGCTTGTTGCACTTTTGAATTGCCATACTTATAAAAATTAACAAAAAAAGAGAGATTTTGTCTGTCAATATAGCTTACCAAATGAGCTTTTAAAAGTTACAATGACTTTAATGAAAAGTTATATGAATTTTCAGCTGCGAGGCTTGTTGCCTTTTATGAGTTACTTATTCCTTATTACCGTATGATCAAATATACACATAAAAATATAATTCTCATAACTAACTAATTCTTAAGATTGTTAGAAGGTTCAGATATCTCAAAACACAGGAACATCTAAGTAGAAGTTTAAAAGGTATTAAAAAGTAAATAAACCATTCTATCTTCTATATAATCGCAACAACGCTAAATTTTATTCAAAAATTGATTTAAAAATGACGATATCTTTTAGCTGAGGGTTATTAAGTAAACGTAAGCTCCGATATACCTAGAGATTTCTTAGAAAACCTTCCAGTTCCCGAAATCTATCTAGGCGAGTATCTCTAACGAAGAAAGCCCATATAACAGTATTTAATCAATCACATTTACAAAGAAGATGACGGAATTCCTCAGTGATATCAAGACATTCGGGCGCCAACCGTAGATTTATTCACTGAGAGTTTGGGACGTAACATTAGTTACAGAGTCAAACTAGACTCAGCCAAATTATTCTATTAAGAATAAACAATTACTGTGAATCACAAATGAGTTTGACTAAATAAGCTTGAATAAGATCTAAGAATTAATCCCAAAATCTAAATAAAAAAAACCGAGTACTAGAATTTTTCTTACTTTCAAAGAAATTATAATTAAAAATATTTTTAAAAATTCAAACCAATATAATTTAGCTCAGTAGTTTTATATTATCCTTTTGCGAATCTTTTATCAAATCAGTGTAAATTGATCCAGTCATTGCGCAGATTAGACCTGTAATCACAATACATGAGATATGGGTGAGTAGATAAGAGAGAGATAGGAAAATGAAAGATAAATCAGAGAAAGGGCAAAAAGTAGACAGTGCGAGATTAATCATGGAGAAAAGTAGTTGGTTGACTTCTAATATTTAGAGGGATGCTTTAATCTAAAATGGTTTACAGTTTAAAAATTTTTTATTACTTATTTTATTCTTCGATAATACTAAAATGTAAATAAATATGCTATATTCAATCTGAAAGTAAGCTCAAATTTTAAGGCGATATTTATTCCTACTTGTTTCGGACAGTTAAAAAAAGCATAAGAGCTAAAGAAATAAAACAAAATCTCATAAACTGATTTGTTTCATCTAAACATGAAATTTAAAATTCTATGATTACATTTAAAAAGAGGCTTCCTTTTATGCAGATGTATGAAAACAATTTTAGTGATAAATTTTTCATTAAAAATGGCTATAAATTATACAAATTGTTATCTTTTTTTTAAAAAACCGCGCTTATCAATATCATAGAATGTTTTTCGAATAATATAATGGTATTGAACTTTCATAATATTATTTCATTTTCCTTATTGAAATTTAATGTAAATTTCCCTATGTATTGCACATATAAACACATAATGGAAATTTTAAAAGAAAAATGTTTCACTTTTCACACAAAATTAGAAAGAAAAAAAGAGAGATTGAGAACTTCAAAATATGCATGATATATATCAAAAACCATAAATATCAAAATAATTTATCAGACAGTATATGAACTTAACAATAATAGTCAATTTAATCTATTATGAAAGCAAAATATTCACGAAGGGCAGTATCAGCATGATTAGATAAAGAATCGATGTTTTGATAACCAAATCACGTTCAATTATTTTAGGAATAAACATTTTCATCAATGCTTAAATAAATAGCGCTTTATTTAAACAAACTTCGGAACAGCAATTTGACAAGAAAAATTAAGATCTTACATTTTCTTGCTTAATGCGTTATGATTATCAAAATAAATAGTAAAACACAAAATTTTGCTGTTTTAATTCTTGTCGAAATTAATTAATGATAACAGCTGCGTGTGAACGTTCTTTAAATTACTTTAATGCATTTATTTTAAGCTTTCTCACGACGATAATGTGCTCGAAGGAATTAAAAATTAATGAGTGTGCTTTACAGAGGGCCTTAATATGAATTTTCAGAAAGACTGGATTCACACTGGATTTGTTTGTACTTAGTTCAGAAAGAAATGGACATGTTTTACATGGATTTATTTTAAGTATTTTTTTCATGCTTATTATAAATAAATTATTTGCAATATTCGCTATTCATTTTTATTAAGAACGATTCCCCTTTCAATTAAGTTGTTTTCGAAATCCCTTAGAATAAAATTGAATTTTTGCAAAGACATAATTTTTCTAGGTAGCATTATTGATTTAAAACCATTTTTCCATTCTTGAAGAATTGTAAAGATTTTAAATCAGTTTTATTGTTTTAAATTTTAAAAAAAAACTATTACTTTTAATGTACTTAAGATCAGATTTTTAATGGAATTAAAATATAAAAAAATGCAAAATATTATTATGTGTTTTTTTAAATTTTTTATTTTTTATTTTGAAGATAATAAAAACATTAGGAGACGAGTTCCTTTAATACCTCTTTAACTCACAACAACAATAGAAGTGTATATGATCATTTAAGAATAGAAAAGAAAATATGAAGTCAAACTATAAATAATCATCTTTTAATAGCCATATTTTGAAGCAGTCATAAAATATTTGAAGCATTTGAAATTTTTATTAAAAACATTTACCAATAAAGTAAAACGAACATTAAAAATCAAATCAATAATTGAAACATAAATCAAATATCATTTGTTTCTTAATTATTATTGAAAATATTTTAATGATATTGTAGTTTAGCCTGCAATATCATTTTGAAACACAATTCAGTTTTCCTCTTCTGTTCAAATTTATCCTCTTAGTTTCAATATTTTAAATCTCTTACGCTTTTTAAAATACAAATGTTTCCATTTTTTTATATAATTATTGATATACATTTAAAAAATTTTAATCATATCTTGATACTTCATAAATAAAATGCAATAAAAAAGTTCCTACCATTACGTTTGATAAAAATGAGGAAAATTTTGAGTTTCTCATTTTTTTCTCTTTTATATTAAAAAGTTAAGGGAATAAATAATTACTGCACACCTTGTAGGTATAATAATAACAACAAAAAAATGCAATTCTTACCCTAAATTAGAAAAAAAAACACTTCTATTGTAGAAATATAACAGTAAAGTAAAAGAAATCATAGAGAAAAATGCGAATTAAATTTGTCATTTCAGAATATACTTCATTTGTCATTTCAAATAAAAATCAAAGCATCTTATGGAATGTTAATGTTCTACATTTTAACTATGCGCAAAGATTAGAAGGGTAAGATTAACATTCTGGCCAGTAAATAAACTATTTATATTTTGATAATTTTTATATAAGGATACTTAAATTATTTACAGTTTTTTTTTATCTATCAAGGCATTCATGAAATGATAATTTTTGATTATTAACTTAATGATATCAAATTTGATATTGGTTGACACGATAATACAATAATTGTTGGCATGCCATTTAAGTGTATACTTATAGGCAGATGGAATTTGAAAAATGAAACTGAAAACTTAATTGACTCAAATAATTGTCATTTGTTACATTATGTGTAAAGCGAAAAAATAACCGTATGAGAGGCTGCTTAGATTGAATTTGAAAAGAACAACTACATATGATATTTTAAAAGTGATTCTTATTTGTCAGTTTAATGAACTTGTTCCAACATGTGCAATAATCCAGTAGTTGGTCAGGGTATTTCCAGAGTCACCTGACTGGTTGAAGGAGATGGGACGATATGAAGAAGTTGGGAGAATGTTTGAAGTCATTGCCCAGGCAAACGGTAGAGAGCTGACTCCGGAATACATTATCAATATGAAGGTAATTAAGTATTAAGTATTTTGAAGTACTCCAGAATATTCACAAAAATCCAAACACAAATTATTCTTATAAAAAAAAATAATTTCTATAATGCAAATTTGATTTATAATCTTAACATCTAATTTATGTATCATATTTAATTCATATAAAATATGCAAACGTATAAATTAATAAAATATATAAGAAGATTTAATCAAACATATGAGGATTCATAAGCGTTAGTGGTTATAAATTAGCTCTAATATTTTATGAACAAACATATTTCATCTATGAAATAATTATATTTTAATTTTTAAACCAAAATGAATTATTTCAATTCAATAAAATTATATTTCATAAAGCATTATTTTTTTAAACACAAATCATCAAGTAATATATCTAGAGATCCCTGACAAGGAAGGATTCGATATTATAAACAAACCTGATTAGAGAGAGATAAATGGACTTGATAATTTCTATTTTATAATAGAATTTGTTATATAAAACCTCCTCATCAAATATCCTAGCAAGTCCATGATACAAATGAATCAATAAAATTTGATGAATAGTAAACCAAAAGATATCAGAAGCCTTTTGAAGCTTCTGACAACAAAATAGTGCAAATCAAATTCTGATGAATACTAACATAACTTAGAAAGAATTCCTTTGATAGAAGTGTGAGCTTGTTTTTAGACATTGGATAGAGATACATTTTTGATACTTTTTTTAGTTTGGTTTATGAATATATATCTCAAAAATTCTTAATGAAATGAAATTATATATATATATATATATATATACAAAAGTATTAGAATCAAGTCAATAGGAAAAAAAAAAAATCAAAAAAAAAAAATTAAACCAAAAAAATTATAAAAAATATAAAAAAAGAATCCGGCCTGAAGACTTTTTCAAGGGTCACCCTCAGGCAGGGATTCAAAGAAAGGGATTTTTTCTGTTAGGAAAAACAGACATTGTCTAAAAATGATTCCTCGTGACCCGAAAATCCCCTGAAATTATGCTCAAGAGATATACCATTTTAACAGAAAGGAAATATAAAACAACAAATAAGAAGAAATTAACCACAACAAAGTAAAAATACAATAACAAAAATAACAATAAAAACAAACAATTAAAAATTAAAAACGAAAAGGATTATTTGTTGTTTTATATTTCCTTTCTGTTAAAATGGTATATCTCTTGAGCATAATTTCAGGGGATTTTCGGGTCACGAGGAATCATTTTTAGACAATGTCTGTTTTTCCTCACAGAAAAAATCCCTTTCTTTGAATCCCTGCCTGAGGGTGACCCTTGAAAAAGTCTTCAGGCCGGATTCTTTTTTTATATTTTTTATAATTTTTTTGGTTTAATTTTTTTTGATTTTTTTTGTTTTTCCTATTAACTTGATTCTAATACTTTTGTATCAATTCATTTGTGTTTTAGAAGTAGCTGCAATTGCGCTCTCTAAATACTATGAAGTTCTTTTTTTGGTTTTAGTTTAAATAGGTTATAAATTTTAGTTGCGATTTCGAAACTGTTTTTGTTTCGTTTTCAAACTTTTTCTTTCTTAAGATTGGTTATTATATATATATATATATATATATATATATATATATATATATATATACAATCAATTCATATGATTATACTAATGTATTATAATTACGATGACACTTTTACATTTGGATCTTAAACATTTTCAGAGACGTTTCAGAATCGAGAAGTCTATGGTAGATGAAAGAAAGCGCAATGGAACCGCCACTCGTTACAGCGTCTGGGACTTGTTTAGGGGATCAAATATGTGCAAGAAAACAACTGCCATCATTTTTATTTGGTAAGTATATATTTGGAATCACAATAAAAATGAGCAGAAAAAAAATATACAACAGAAATGGATTTCGATTATTTTGCTCATTTAAAGATTAATTTTTATTTTTAAACACATATTTCGATTATTTTTTCCTTATCTATTGAAATCTTGCCATGACTAAAGATAATATGCACTTTCTGTTATGTTATGGATATATATAATATATAGGAAGAAAAAGATACATATTATTTTTCATATTTTACAAAGAAATTTTTAAAATCGCTATTTTTTAATGTTTTGAAAAAGAAATTGAAAAGACACCTCCATAATTTAAACTTTTTTCCGTAATTATATGCAAATAATTAAATTATAATCAAAATAATTAAATCAGTCCCTATAGTTAAAGTCACTAGCAACATAAATCCAGTAAAGTTCTATTTCCCCCATAAATAATCAAAATATTATTTTATAATAATATAATAAAAATAATAATCCAACAATTCTACCAAATTTCATGACTTTAGAGCTTTATGGGCTCCTCTAAACTAGTTTTAATTAATTTTAATGTTTACCTAAACTTACAAATTGTAATAAATATTCCAAATTATTATTTGGAGGTGATCATGACCGTTTTTTCACACCTAAGAACTCCGAAACATCACGGTGTTGCTGTTGCCACAATTTAAAAGAAAAAATAGGAGGCATAAAATAATTTAATTTTTTTAATGTTTTTATGCTGTTACTTTTTCCTTAAATTCTAATTAAATTATTTAAACTAAATGCAATAATATCTTGATCGTGCAATCCTACTAAAATAGAATTTTATAGTAAAAATTGAATTTGTAATTTCATTTTACTTCATGTTATGATCGCATTAATTAATCATTGCTAATTAATTTTGAGTTACCGGAGCTTTTAAAATTATCTATTGAAGTTTTAATCAAGAGCGCTGAGCTTTATATGCTTGTTCTTGCGTGAAAGAGATATAATGTTATTAATGATGATCCTTCAACTCATTATTGCAGCTTTCAAATTAAGATATATACATCGGATAAGAGTATGAAAGCATCGAATAAGAGTATGGAAGCTTATTTTCGTAAGATAATTCTGTAGTTCATGTCGTGTTGTTCGATAATGGTTCATTATTCAGAGGAAATTATGCCAGCATTTTATTCGAAATTTTAAAATCAAATATTTGATAGAATATTTTTTCAATCAAAATTTTACAATCTTTGCTCTCTAACTTGATACTTTTAATAGAACATATTTCATCAAAGCGGGAAATTGGAAAACATCTTCTTTATTTTAATTCTAATTTTGTATGTCAGATAGTCTCTTTCTCATGAACAGTCGGTTTAAAAGAAAAAAAAATATTTTGATATTCTCTGGTATGGTTCATATGGTTAAAATGATACGTCACAGCCACTAGAAAAATATTAACAGTTTGAAATGTTAATGGGAAAATGCGCAACTGTGTCTTTCTCCACATATCGGAATGACCTTGGTATTTTTTTTATGGTCAGTATTTGGAGAAATTCTGGCGTGATAGTTCATTGAGATTATACAACAAAATGTGAATATAAATCTAGAAAAAAAGTTCAAGAGTTTCTGAGTGTGTGACTGTTTTTATTTATTCTTTTTTATATATGTAATTATTTTTCGTTATTAATTTGTTTATTCATCACTTTATTTTTTCTTTATTGTTTTTATTTTAAATTAATATCCTAAAGTAATTTTGGTTTAATTATTAGTCTCAATATTAAAATTTTTGTCAGTGTTTTCAAAAAAGTTTTGAATGCTGGTATTTATTTTCCCTGGTTTAATTTTTTTCATATGTAGGTATATACTTGGATAGGTGAAATCGGTGAAAGTTGAATAAATAAATGAATACTGAGCAAAATAAGCAAAATATTTAATTATATTAGCTGTTTAGATACGTTTTATATGTTTTTATTTAATAGTTATTGAATACTAAATGTACAATATTATTTTACAGATTAATTAAAATTATATAATAGTAAGCAGCAAATTCATATTTAAAACTTGCAGTTTTACCTTTCTAGCGTCATCTATAAACTAAAGTAAGCTAAAAAAAAGTTGGATGCATGTTCTTTTTAAAACTGGGTTGGTCTGTACTGTAATATTAATCTATATTGAATATGTAGAATTCAGTAAATATATAATGTTACACTCCACATACAAATGTATCTGTTACCACTACTGAGAAATTTCAAAAATCGAGAAATGTTAGATAAATTATTTGGATTAAAAATGTTAAAATAATTAGCTTTTATTTTATTAATCTAATTAAAAATAATTAGGTCAATTTAATTCAATTTTACTTGCATATGGATTAAACATTATTTCATGTGTATTTACCTAATAAAAAAGCATTGCATTGGAATAAAGTACGGCAATAGAAAGGTCATGCAATTTTAATAAACTAAAAAAAAGGGCGAATTTTAAATTATGTTTCTGAATTCTGTGATTAAAAATTGTGATTGCCAGTATCTCAAAAGCAGAGTAGAAGTCTTAATTGAAAGCATTAAAAATTATTTCTAGTATTTTTAAGTAAAAAAATTGTTTCCAAAATAAACGATTGAACAATTTACCATTTATTTTTCATTTGCTTTTAAGTTCAAAACAATAAAGACATTTTTAATACAGAAACCATGAAGAGTGGTTTTCTCTTTCTGATAATTCTCAAGGCGAAATATCATTAAATATTTTTTATATATATTAATTTAAAAATACGAAAATTTAATTTTATGAATTAAGGATTTCAGTAACAGAAGTAAGGATAGTAAATAAAGAAAAAATGATTAATTTCAATATGCAAGCACACTTCACAAAGCGGTTAAATAAATGAAAAATTAATATCACTGATCATTTCCCTTTTAACTTTTCTTTTCAATATATATATGCATCTATTTATATTCTATAATAATTGTGAAATGGAAATGAAATCCTTTAAGTCATCCTTTTATTTTAGAATAACTATAGAATTACTCAGAACTCCGTTGAGGTATTTTCTATTGTAAGCCTGAAAAGAATATAAAGAAATTGGAATGCAAATAGCATTTTTGCTTGAGATAAATTGATGGCGATCATTATTGCTTCAGAACTTTGCATTATTCTATGTCCTTTTGAAACATTTCCCACATTCAGCGCGCTGTTACGCGATCAATGAATCATTAAACAGACTTATAATTCAATGATTTGCATTCAATATTGGTTCAGAGTCAAAGTCATACAAAAGGATCTCTTCAATGTTTAATAATAATGACTCTAATTTTTTTTTTCCGAAATTTAATTCCGAATGCTCATCTTCTTCTATTATTTCTATTCTCATGTTTTCCTTTATTGTATCCTCATTCCATTATTCATTATTTTTGAAACTTTGAACTCACCAGGGATGGGAAGAACGAATTTAATTTCAAATGCATTCCTTCCCGCTCTTCGTTGACAAAGGATTCCACCGTGTAATGACAAATGCTCTCTTTTTCTTTGTTCTCGGAAAAAGAAAGGGAAAAAATGGAAAGGAAATACAAATTCCACGCTCATGGCTAATGAGAGCAAGCCATATCAGTGACAGATTATACTCCTACCTGAAGAGGAAGGAGAAACTCAATTTTACTATTCACCTCATTGTTTCAAGAAAATGTGGAACATAACTTACGGAAGACATACAGTGGAATTCCCCTCATTGGATTCGCAAAAGCCATTCGTTCCAATTTATGTCAAATATTTCGAATGGTTGCTTTTTGTAAGCGAAAGGAATTGTTTGACAGCAGCTTTCCTGGGAAAACTTATGAAAATCACTTATCTATTATGAATTCAGGAACAAGGCAATTACCTTTGTCTTATGTGGCAATCACTTTTAAGGTGAAGTCCATGGAAAGTGATTTTCGTGTTTCTAATAGTCGAGGGTTCGACCCTAAACAAAAACTGGTGAAATTAGATAAAGAAATAGTTTTATTGTAGCGGTTGTCGCCTAACATGACAAGAAATAAACGTGGTAATATTTCATTTTAAATGTAACATTTTTTTTCATGTTTTAGCGTAGAAGTAGTTAAATAAAGTACGGATTGCCACATTGTTTCCATATATTAAAGCAAAATTAATATATTATAAATTTTTCAATTTTCTTTTAAATATTAAACTTTAAAAATTTCAATCATCAATCCCTTAAACTATTAACTAAGTTCATTATGAGTTTCTTAACAATTGTAAAAATATATAAAATATTAAAATTTTAAACATTAAAGCTTTAAATAAAAACCACAATAAATTTAATCCTTATTCTGGTTCCACCGTGTAGACCATCTTTTTTCTCTCTATATAATACTGAACTAAATACATAATGGTCTAGTTTAATGCATATATCAAACACTAAAATAACAGATATATTTGTTAAACGCTCTGATATTTACATTTCATTAAATTAGATTTCAACTATGTATTTTTTTTTAAATTTCAGATGGCTTATTAGCTGAAAAAATATTTTAAAATGGTATTTGTTAATTGTAAAATATTTTTACAGCACTTGCTCCATGCAATCCGCCAATCTCCAACTTCTTACGCTAAGTATTTATATTGATAATACATTTGGCCATGTCCATATAATCTTATAAGAATAAACGGTTTTTATATCAGAATTTCTTTAACGTATGTGTATACTAATTTGCTATATTTTAGATCTATTATAATATTTTAGGAAAGTTTTTTGGATTATTATAAATTTATAGTATTGATTTATACTTTTAACTGTACTAGTCTTCGGTTTTGATAAAGTTGAGTAAAAATATTGAAATATTGGTCTTCAGCAACCAGAAAATCCCCAAAAATTGAGGTTTGATAAAGACAATATTTGGACGAAAGCCAGATCCCTCACAGAAAATTCCTTGATTTGAATCCCTACCTGATAGTGATCCTTGATAATGTCTTCAGGCCGGTTGCACCTTTTTATTCCATTTTATTCATTTTTTTTGCAATTTAAACTTAATATTCATTTTTAAATTGGTTTAGTTATTTATGCAGTTTATTTTATAAAAAGAGCAATATTTCCCTAAGAAAGAAATAAATGTCTAAGAAAATGATAGTATAATAGTAAGTTTTTAATTAATACAATCGCATTGTTGAAACAAATCAATATATATTCAAATGCCATTCTGATATAATAAACAGTATCATTCTGGCATGAAATTATTGATTTCCATCTGAAAAAAGAATATCATGACTGCGATGTGACTGCTTATGATTTTTGTTCCTAACTATTCAACAAAATACTGAACAATTTCTTCGCAAAAGAGTATTCTAAACTACTAATCAGATTGGCTTGTGTCCATGGCAGTTAGTGTCTCCTTTAGATGTCTTCTTTCTGCCTATAAGAAGGAAAGAAAAAAAAGGAAGTCGTTTCCATTTCAAAAGAAAAGTTACAGTTGCAGTAACTTGCTTTTTTTCCTACTTACTTGTAATTTTTTTTTTCTCTCACATACTACTTCTCCGAATGAGACAAGAGACACGAAAGTACTTACACAGAAGTAATCACTTCCACTGGTTTCCTAACGAACCGCTTAACCGGCAGCTGAAACGAAATTTTCATCGATCTGGCCTCGTGTCTGAAACGAAGTTGATTGAGAGACGGCGTAATGTTCAATATCTCATTAATTGCGAACAAAGAGCCTTTTCCCAACGATACACGGAACAGGGAGAAATGGTCTTTTAATTACTTGAAAAAGTTTCATGTGATATTGATGAATTAAACCTATGCTAATTTAGGGATTCATAATAGGGAAATGTTTCCGTATGGACTATGAAATGTTGGTTCATAACAAGAATTTAAATAAAGAGCTTTAATGGCATTGAAATAAGAGTAAACAATCATTAAGATTTCAAATGAAAAGAGTTTTGTAGCTAATGAATGGAGAATATCCTGATATTTAGGGTATATTTGTTTCGAAATCTGAGCCTCATTTGGGAAATTCTGCAGTCTGAATGCCATTGAATGCAATATATATATATATATATATATATATATATATATATATATTTCAGCCATCTTTATTAATTGAATAAATTATATACTGAAAGATTTCTTTTAATTGATTTAATAATCTTAGTCTAATAAATTAATATATTTTTTTATCAATTTTAACTTATGAAGTCTAATTTATTCAAAATATATCAGATACAATTATGTTATATTATAATTATCAGATACAAAATATATATACTGAAACAATTATGTGATTAACGAACTGTTTTACATCATTAAGTGAATTTTACATGAAGTATATCATTTGTGCATCTTTAACTATTGACTAGAATTAATAGTTCATATGGGATGAGAATATCACATCTCTATATATGTAATATTTTAGGCTAAGTGGTGATATAATAAATCTCACATTGCGGTTGCTTCAGTAGTTTTTCAATTCATTTTGTTCGCTTCTAGCCATTTTAAAGTTTGTTGGCAAAATTTCATGGCAATTTGGCTATTTTCAGATGATCTTGAAGAATGTAGATTAACAAAGATTCAATTGCAATCGTCAGTTACAAAAAGATGTTACAACAGTGCTGATTTCTATAATTATCTCAACCAAAATTTTATTTTCCCTTTTATTTGCCATATTTTGTTTACGTTTTATACGATATTTAATTCTTATGTGAAAATTAAATTTAACATGATAAATAAATTTTCATTAGGATTAATGAAGACTTAGCTAAAATCGGTTGGATTAAGGCAAATTCTATTTCACTAGTTTTACGACTATATATGAAAAATGCAACTTTTATGTTTAGAACAATTCTCAAAAATCCATCAAAATGTTTTTGCAATATTGTGAAAAGAATATTAAATGCATAAAATAGTTATGTTTTAGATATTTTTCTGGAAAACTATTATTAAGAAAATGTAGATAAAAATAATGTTGATCGTCTATCCAAAAAAAGTTTGATTTCAAATTTAGCTAATGCGCCGGAAATCCAATATCTATATCACAATAGTATTTATAGAGGGAAGAAATATTAATAAGTAATAAATCTTTATTTGTTATTTATTAATTTTCTTTATTCGGATATGCTATTGGAATAACGATATTTTGAAGACAATCTAAAAATGTAGAGTTATATTGATTCTCATTCTACCTAAGGTGAAAACAAGGGCTCTGTAAATTTTATTGAGCAAAATATCATCAATTTTTACCATTAATAGTATCTGAATATAAAATTTGATTTTGTTGAGTTATTAAAATATGAAACTGTAAAAGAAATATACTATTTTATATAAATATGTATCAGAATTTGTTTCATGTGTAAGCAAAAATAAATAAAGATTTGAAACGAAATTAAATCAAAATTACTTTACTGTAAATTTATTTAATTCTTTTCACACTTTATCCTTTTTGCACCATAAAATAAATCATGTTGATATGTGATTAGCGGCATTGACGAGCAGAATAACAACAATAATAATACTAATAACTTTATATTTGTTTTGTTCATATTATTTTTGGGAAGAATAGAATGTAGCTATAAAAATATATTTGTATTTATGTGCATCCATCATATTATTTAATTATTGCCTATCTTTAAAGTATCAGGAATAGTACACTATTTAAATAAATCGAAAACAATGCTTAATGAGATATGAAATATTTCATATTCAAGGATCCATTTATTACATTTAGGGTACAAACTGTTAAAATATTAAATTTTTATGGAAAAATAAGCAAATCAATTTCAATACCATGATTGATTCAGATTATAATGAAATTTGTTAATATTGTAAGAAGTTATTTTAAGTTTAAAAAAAAAGGAAATTTCTTAAATAATAGTAATTAAATTATGTATACCTTAAAAAGTAAGACGCTTACTGTATATCCAATAAAATAATGTTATTTTCATACCTGAGATTTTTTACTTTATGAGCAAACATTCTTTTCCTTTATTTTTTTTTTTTTAATTTTCCAGTTTTTATTTTTATGGAAATTTTAGCAAAATCAAGTCATTTACGCAATAGCTATAGCAGTTTTAATACAATTAAGTAAATCATAATTTCTCCGGCTATTTAATCTGTATGATTTGTAATCATTATATAAATACAAAAACAACCCCTTTTATGTTTTAATACCGCTTGCATGAGAGCTGAACCGCTTACTAAAACGGGAAGAAAAGACCAATAGTCTTAAGAATGGTACATCTGCTTTTCCGTTAGCATTAAAAGATGTAAAAAGTGGATTACTGCTCCATCTCCAAACTTTCCGACATGAATGTATATTTGAGACTTCAATTAGATAAAACTTAAATCTAATTTTGTATCCCAAATAGTTGAAGCTTTAATGAAAATTTACTCATTTTTTTCTATAAATGCTTTGTTTTTTTAAATCTTGTAATAAATTTTAGGCTGGTTCTAGGGAATCAGATACTTATCATTTAACGATGATAAAATCTGATTTGTTGTTAAAACATTAATCATCATCCTTTTCCATAAATTTTTTCATCTCTACTTATCTCTCTTACATATCTATTTATCATTCATCAAAACACAACCAAAATATCTTCACTGAACTTGCTTCCAAATTAACTGATATATTTTAAATAAGATAATCCAAAATAGTTTTTTTCTTAAAAATTAATAATTAAAACTTACTAATAACTGCTCCTTCTTTAATGATAATTTTGAGCGCAAATCGAAAATTTCATTAAATTTTACTGCTGAATGTAGCTTCACATCTACTTCAAAGTAAGACTATAGTTACACTGCAACCAATCAATACCTCATTTAGTCTAATTTAAGGATTTAAATGACAAATGGATAATCCCAATTGGCAACTTAAGGTACGCCTCCAATTACCGATCCCGTCAAACATTTCACATCTTTTCCATAATTGCAATAAAGCTCAAATGTAACAAGAAGTCTCAACGCAGTTCCATCCGTATTGGACCGCAGAGTGTCAGAATGCCTTCCGTAACTTGCTCTTCCAAATTCAGTGGAAATCCATAGTCTGGGAACAGGCTTAAATTAAGCTCAAGCACATCCAACTTGTCGTAAATCGCTAGTACCTTGAGATTAGATCTTTCCTGACTAATTAGGACTTGCTGTTGGGGGAAACATTAATGCTCGAGCCTACGCGTTAATTTGAAATCCGCTCCACTCTTCAGAGACTTGATGCTGTGTAGAACTGCTACTGCTTCGTTATCGATGAAATTCGAGCTTCGGTGATTTTATAATGTGAAAATAATTCGGAGAATTAAGTCGCCCGTTTCAAAATTCCGTTGCGATATACGATAGGTGATGCGATACATTGTGAAACTTTGAAATGAGGTGACGGTGTTTCAAATGATATGCGAAGTCTGTGGATTTGGGAACTGTATTTGTATATCACAGAGATATTTTTACAACATAAGAACTTCAAAATATGCCACCATGCATTTAATAGAGAATAATTCGCTTTATTCCTCTTTCGAATGTTGCCATTTCATGTAATAAGCATACTTGAGCTTTTATTATTCAATTTTCTATATCCATGGATTTCATTAAAATTTGAAAAAAAAATGAACGAGTTATTATATATTTTGAATATAGCCATTATGAAGTTATTGAAATATAAAGACATTATTGTATAATAAAATACATATTAAAAGTTTAAAAAAATCTTAGATTAACTCGTATAATAGAGCACAAAATTATATTTTAATTATGTTACGTTATTTAAAAAAAAATAGAAATCGACCTTATAATAATTTTCAAAAAGATAGATTGTATAGACAAATCATTTACCAAACATCTACGAATTAATTCGTTTTTTACAATTTCATTTTTGATTTATTATTAAAATATGTGATTTTTTTTTCAAATTATTCAAAAAAAAAGAAAGGTGATTAATTTTGTTTTATAACTAAAAATGTCGAAATTCTTTTAAAATAACTAATAAATGATAATAATTGTCAAAAAATGATAATTATTATCCTTGACTTTAAATTTAAACAAACTTTTTTATATTATATCAAAAGTTTTAAAACTTTAGGCAATTTTGTGTTAGTAAATATCAAATGTATTTTTGAAAATATATGTAAATAATATATATATTATATATAATAAAATTGATAATATATATAAAGTAATTGATTGTAATTGATAATATATATAAAATATGTAAATACAAAATAAATCCAAGCATTTTTTTAAGAATATAATCATTTTAAAGACATCACCTATATAGATAAGTTTCTGAGACAATATTTTTCGTCAACTATGTATGCATTTATTTTAGAATAATTTTAAAACACTCAAGAAAAAAATATTTCTAACAAAAATTTAAAAAATCAAAATATTCTTCGTTGAAAAAAAAAAATTATTTTTTTAGAAATCTAACTACACACTCAAATTTTGAATACCTCGCATCATTACCACATATAATAAAAGCACAGATGATAGAAAAAGAAACTTAGGATTTATCCAGAAATATTAGGAGTCCAGGCAAGAAAGCTTCTGTATCCCCTGTTGCCAATAATGCTTTATCATAGTCATAACTTTTAAGAGAAATGATTGTTATTACAGCCTGAATGTATGGGCCTTTTTCATGTTTATTTATATTCCTATGCCTTTCTTTCTCTAGATATGGGTACTCGTTGACTTGTTATTCGCATATCGGAAGAAACGTTCCTTTAATCATGAGTCCTGAAATCAAATAACTTTGCAAACGTTTACACAGCTATATGATAATATTTAACCATTTTTATTTATTCAAGGTTTTTTTTTCTTCTTCCAGAAGGTCAATTATGTTTCGGAAAATGAATGCAATTAATTCATATACATTCTGAATTTGTAGATAATAAATAGTTTTAAATGAAAGGTTATTGGTACATCTTTTACTCTTGTGGACTTATGTACATATTCCTAAAGTTGGATTACAGAATAAAGATGCCACAGCAATATGATTTCCTCTGTATACAGCCTAGTGTTGATAATATGACCAGTGGTAGTCAGGAAGCTGCAGTAATTGCCATCCTCGTGATAAGTTTTCTGCTAGGTGACAGACATTATAATAATTGCAGAAGACAGACATTGTCTTCCAGTGGTAGTCCTGAAGCTGCAGCAATTGTCGTACTCGCGATAAGTTTTCTGCTAGGTGACAGACATTATAATAATTGTAATCCTCGCGATAATACGACCAGTGGTAGTCAGGAAGCTGCAGCAATTGTCATCCTCGCGATAAGTTTGTAAAGAAAAGTATTAATTCGTCAAGTACATGTCTAAAACTATTTATAGGTTCACTTCGACCACTGCCAGTGTGGGTTTGAGTTTGTACTCTTTTGAACTGGAAGGAGATTTATATTTGAATTTCTTCGTATCGGCGGGCGCAGAAGTAGCCGCAGCAGCCGTAGTTGTGGTGGCGGTTAGCTGGTGTGGACGAAGGTGCTCATTCTGTCTCAGCTCTGCACTTGGCGGTGCCCTCACGTTATCTATAGCTATCATACAAGCAGGTAAGATTATTTTTTTAAATTTTCAACAAGCAATTTATACCGTTGATTAAAATTAGTAAGAATTCCCCCTCCAAAACAATGGAAAAAATTAATAAATTGGTGATTGTTATACATTTAAATATTCATTAAATATTCAAATTAAAAAGTTCAAAACTTCTAGTCTGAAATGGGATAGTATAGAAATACTTTTGGCGTGAAGTGTACGTCTTTATATTACTTTTAGTAATTTATTCATAATTATAGACATACAAAAGTGAATTTAGTACGATATTAAAGCAAGTGTTTATAACTAAAATAATCAAAACGTTGAAAAGTATTGCTGTAAAATGTATTTAAAATATTCTAAAAATTTATTAAGACCAGCGAAAATGTTATACCTAATTAAAATTGATATCACTGGTAGATTAAATTTTAAATGACACATAAAAATGGTTTCTGGATGATAATATTCTTCACGATAATTGAGAAGAATAAAAAGAAAACTTAAAATTCAAATGGAATTTCGATTAATTGTAATTATTAAAAAAATTGTTAGCGAGTATTAAATACTTTAGACGGAAGTGCCTTCCAAATTTTGTCAGCTTTGCATAGTGTCTTGAATGATTTTTATACCATGTCATGTCGTACAAATGAATACTATTTAGCGTATTATGATTTATAAATAACATGTAATTTATGAATAACGACATTTTGAAAATAGTAAAATTGGTCTCCTCCAAACATTTCGCATACTTTTTAATAAATGTACTGTGCATTATTAACTATATGATTAACTGTGTGCCATTGACGAAAAAAAATTAAGAAAAACTATTAGAATATAGTACTTGGCAATACTTTTGAAGATTAATCATCGGGATGCTATTAATATAAAAGTATTAATAAACAAATATGTATTTGGATCGATATTTCTCAAACCGATTAAAATTAAAATTTGAAATAGATTCCCATGCCAAATTTTATACATTTATATCATTGCGTTTTTGAGGTATCACATTTATATGTTTGTGAAAGTACAAACATGCACACGCTCACCACGTTAATTGTCTGAATTTTATCTGATTGAGTAATACCCCTTTAATCTATGTCCCGAATTTCATTCTTCTAGCTCAATTCGTTATATAAATATCGTGTTAACTTATATTTGGACACACAATTATTCATCTATGGAACTGATTTCGTTCAAAATTTGAGAGAAATCCACAAAGTTGGAGCAAAATTTATATAACAAATTTCCTCCGAATAGTTGAAAGCGTTTTGGAGTTGTTTACAGACAGAGAGACAAACAAAATTCTAAAAATATATTTTTCGGATTCAAGGAAATTCAAAATATTTATATTTGTCAAAATATGATGGTCGAATTTTTTGACTATTTTAATACATTCCTTTTATGTACTTCTAATACCCGAAAAGTAAAAATTCTACTTGAATACCAGCAAAATATGTTTTAAATTGATGGAGCTCGGAGATTATTTTAATAAAGAGATCGCAAATGAATATTTTATACAAATAATTACTCCTAAATAAAATTATAAAAAAAATATTAACTGTTCTCATGAAAAATGATTGAGTTTATTTATTTATTATATTGTTTCACTTTTAATTATGGCATATAAATATCATTCGACACACTTCGTTATGTTTTGCAGTTTAGTTAATAAGTAACTGTTTAATTAAATCTATTAATATAAGTGTATATGTATGTATGTATGTAGATAAGTACGTATTCAATAAAATATGTTTTCTACATTAATGATGCAATGCAACAATCTTTTTACAATAATATTCTACATTTTGAGACAGTAACTATATCTAAAAAAATTAAATATAGCTAATGGGACAAAGACGAATCCTATGTTTAGTTGGAGTTTATTTCAACTGCGCCTTGATTTTTAAAACAAATATGGAATAGTCCATGGGTTTTCTTTGTTTATTTTTCAGGTTCTGCATCCCGTTTATCAATGTTTGTGGTGGCGAAACTTAGCATATCTTCCTCATCTGTTGTTCTGCCGTTATGGACCAGCGAATTATTGCCTTTGGTTGTGAGATCCATTGGAATGAGGATGACGGATTTGATAGGTCTCATGGGACCGATTGCCCTCCCCTTTCTTTTTAATCAGGTAATTATGCATACATTAAAATCCATTTTAATAATCGCTAATATAATTTGTATTAATTAATTATACTCGTGAGAGATATTATAAATCTTAATTGAACGTGAATATTTTAGTGGGCATTTGCAACAATTATCTCTATAGAAATAATAATTATTTAAATAGTTTAAGGCAGTTTGAAAAATTATCTCAAAATAAGGATTAAATGTATATACTTTGAATAGAAGAATGTAAAAGCCTGTTTATTAAACTACATTAGGCAATTAGTATCAAAAGCCCAGTCATTTGGTATTTATAACATTTTCTGTTGAACATATAAGACAGGGGGAAATTATGAACGGCATAATGAAATTGAATTATTCTCTATATTTTGCTTCGCTATATATAACTCAATTCAATATTCGTAAATATTTTTTTCAGAAGCGTTCTGTGAATATTAATAGTCTTATTTGGTTAATGCATTTATTTGAAAACGGACCCAGAATTTATATTACAATATTTTATACTACAAAATATTGTTACGAACCTGTGATGCTGCTTCCCAGCATAGTTGGTTCCATGACAAGTCCCAGAGCTTGGCGACCATTTGGCGACTTTGGCGCCAAAATAGATTATACCCGAAACATCGAGAATTTACCCGATCCGTTCAGTAGGAACCGAGATACGCCTCGAACGTTCCTGATTGGTTGAGTGGCTTCTAGTCCCGCCTCCTGAGACCTATAAAAGGAGCAGCCTGCAGCTGCCGGGTCGTCGTGAATCAGTAGTAGTCGAGAGTAGTCGGAATCGACGGTAAAGAACTGACCTTCCAGAGTAAAGCGGAGCAGCGACGGAGTGAAGCTAGTGCTGAACTAAGCTGTGCGCTACTGTCTGTCTGTCTTGTTATATGCTGCTGTGTATGCTGTTGTTGATGCACGTCTAGCCTGAAGATAATCGTCTTCTGTGCGGTATATAGTTGTCGTCTTTGTGCTGTCCTGTGTGCCTTCGTGTAAATAAACGTCGTTGTTTTATTTTCTACTGCCGCCTGTTGATTGAGCGTTCTTCACACCATATAACTTCCACTATCCAAACGAACCCCGGAAATTTCGTAACAATATATTTCTAAGGTGTACTTAATTACACAGAATACATAACTGAATACTACTTTAAACGTGTTAAAGAACTTCCTTAAATTAAGGTTTTTATTTCGTAAGTCCAATCAAATAGCCCATTCCTTTTCTTTGATAAGTATCCCACTTACTTATAAATTTGTTATAACGTTTACAGAAAAATAGTAAAGAAATATATGACAAATTACTTTACTACCTTGTGTTCTCCTTATAATTTATAACTTATACTTCCTCCTTTTTTATTTGATTTATTTCTTCTATCCGTTAATTAAATATTTCTTATGTATCTTTAATAAAAGAAAAAAAAAACTACATTTCCGAACTTTGTATTATATTAATTTTGAATTTTCTAAACTAGGAAATAAGATTTTTTTTCATATTTTTTAATTCTCTGAAGTTGATACAGATTCATTTTTATTGTTAACAATTCCCTTCACATCTGAAAAAAATGTCTAACAGATATCTGAACTCTGTAAATAAATAACATATTATAAGAATCGGACATTTGAGCGAGAATAGTAAAACAAACAAAAGTTAAAAGGATTTAGCGAGTCCTTTCTTGACTTTGTCAAAAAATAAAGATAAAATCATTCTGCAAATACAACTCAGATTTCAACTTTCGAGTGTTTTATAGCTTCTAGATACTAAGGCAAAAATCATTCAATAAAAGGAATTCAGTCGATGGCTAACTGTTTCAAATTATTGCAAAATGCAATATTTGAAAAATATTATATCATAATTAATAGATGACGATCTGAAAAATATTTATTTTCAAAATTAATTGATGCCAGTGTTAAAAGTAATATTTATTTTATAAGAAATTTCTCATATCTCTTACTTATAAGTCAGAAGAATATTTGAAGATGAATCTATATATGTAACAAAGAAAGAGATTTTCTTTAAATATGTCGTTGTTCGGAAAGTTTCCTTCGGTTTACCTTTAACTTGTACTAATCATTGTAAGAACACTAATTTTTTGTTATTTTTAGCATATAAACTAAACATTTTCTGGAAATAGATTCCTTATCCAATATTTGTCTCAATTCACTATCAACATTATTTAAAAGGTTTTTTTAGTGTAAATATGGTGAATGAAAAATTACACATTTAATCCGCAAAAGCAAGAGTGCTTTTTTTGTCCCTAATATATTTACTTTTTATAGTTATTGAAGCAACAGTGCAGAATTGTTTGATATAATTCAAAGGATATAAATTTTAAAACTGTCAACGTTCCGGTAAGATGTCCACAATTTACGAGACCAAATTATACTGTTTATTACAAATAATCAGCATGTTACCATTCACGAAACTGCAGAGAGATTAGAAATATTGAGTAAAGCCGTTTTGTGAACATTTCGTTCTTATTAGTTTCGTTTATTGTCTTTGTATTTGCACATCCAATAATTGAAAAAAAAATAACCAGCACATTACTTCTTTATTTGTTGCTTAAATTCTACAAAATCTATCCATTTTTGATTCAAATCATAATAAAGAACTAAAAATATATCGCCTGTAATAATGCTAAATGAAAGTGATTGTTAGCTTCTTCGAATGAGTTACTTTAATGGTCGTTATTCCCTCACATGAATTTATATTTTGTTGTTATGGAAGTTATAATCTGCTCTCTGAGAACTTTAGGATATTGTCAAATATGAATTATTATAAAATAATCAAATATCTGATTTAGTTAAACGTTTCAGTCAGCTGGATTATTTGATTCAACTCAATGCACAGATTTGGTCAACAGAGTGGGAATTATGGCACCAGAATAAAGTTAGATACAACATTCACCTTTAAGCGGTTATCGTTAATCTACTGTTCGGCGGATGTTGTTGATCTCTGACTCGGATGCACTGACCCTTCATTGATAAATTCCAAACTGAGGGCCCATGTACGGTTATCTGTTTTAATCATTATAAACTTTCTAGAAGTATAAAATTTCAATGTTCTATATGATAGCAAATAGGAGAGTCTTTAACGATACGAAAAAAAAAGTTTTATGAGGATGAAATAAGGTTGCTTCTCAATTTCATTATCAAATAATATGCTATATTTACTGTATTTTCGAATAAATCTTATTGCCGGAATAAGGTTAGATACAACATTCACCTTTAAGCGGTTACCCCCAATTTAATTTAATACCCCCCCCCAAAAAAAAAAATATTTATTTTTTCAACATAATTCAAAATATCTTTGAGCGCTTTCTGAATGTCCGTTAAATATATCTTGTTTAAAAGAGAGAGAAAATTCTTTCTTTAAAAAAATCTATAAAAATAAAAAGCATGGTGAAATTTATTTTATTATACTGTGGTGGAATGACGATCATTATGATCCATGAAATGGAAACAAGAGGGCCCATGTTTTCGGAAACATTTCTTTAATGATCACATTTCACACAAAACAAACATACACACACAAAAAAACAACACGAAAGACAAGAAAATACATTAACGCACGCACCTCAACAGAACAGCATATCATCTCATAATAATTCCAAGAGGAATACACTATGAGATGCGTTCCTAATCAGGCATCGACATCTACGACAGTAATGCAATTGCTACAACTCTTAATTTCCTCCACACCAAGCATGCGAAAAGAATCACTGAAATCGTCAAACAATTTAACTCTTAGATCTGATCACTGAAATAGTCAAATAAGTTATGAATTAAAACCCCATAAGATAACAGGCTATATACACTACAATGAATGTGTAAAAAAAATCGGTATATGCTCTTGTCGTCATCTCTGAATCTATTTTATAACTTCGACTAAAACCATAATGGAAAGAAGAGTCTTCTTAAATACGTTTTGCAATACACAATGATATTTTTTTAAAAAAACAAAATCTCTTTTAGAATTCAGAGTAGAAAGAAAATTCCTTTAGCCCAGCTTGAGATTGATACATTAGCTATAATCTTTAAACAATAGCAATTAAATATTTCAAGATATTTTGGAAAAAATTTCAAAAAAATTAATCAACGTATGACATTAGAACTACGAAAAAATACACTTTGAAAGATGTAATTTTTATTCATAATTTTGTCTATTGTTATTGATACATTTAAGAGCATGCGCTTATTTAATACCATCTAGAAAAAATAAATTTCAACCTTGAAGATTCTTCTGTTTTATCCCATTTGCAAATATTAGTTTTTTTTCACAAAATATTTTAACGAAATCAAAAGAAAAAGTTTTTGTTATTATAAATCACGAATTCGATAGAAATACCTAAAAATCTTCATTCTTTAGAATTCTAGAATACAGGAAATATTTTCTTTTAAATGATTATAATTAAAGAAACATTCATTTGAATAATAATCATTCACATATTTAATTTCAATTCACGACGGTGAAAATGAAAATTGAAATCATTTCTATCATATAAATAGAATTCTAATGCTTGAGATACTGGTATTTTAAGAATAATATTTTCATATCAAAGTTTAAACATTTAAGTTAAGACACTTTTTTTAGCTAAGAACATGAATAATTTTGATTAAGCAGTAAAATAAAAACTTTTCTTCAGTCATAAAGCACCATAATAAGATTTTTTTATTTCCATATAAAAAAAAACTGTTTACGAAGCAAAGAGTTCCCTGAAGTTTAATTAAATTTATCGAGTGCATATCAAAAATTAATTTCAATATAAGCAATATGCTAAAAAAATATAAGTTTTTAAAATTCAAAATCATTTTCTCTATTTTTTAAGGATATTAAATACTTTTTTTTATTAATAAAGTATAATTTTTGTGCAAATTAAAATAAAGTCAAGAATATTCTACTTAAAAACACATTTGGAAAAGAAATCCCCAAAAGCAGGTTCTTTATAATTTCCGATGAGAGGAACAACTTCACCATTAAGTAAATAGTGAGAATTAAATTATATCTTTACAGTTGTAATAAAAAAATATTAAGTATTTGAATAACGGATAAAATGAAAAAATGTGTGTCAGAATATGCTCATATTTTGCTATTCGATTAAAAAAAACCAAACGCCTTTTTCGTTTCTTAATTTTTAATAAAAGCTAATTATTTTAACGAGCACGAACATTTTCTTGTCCCGTGTTTGTGTTAGCTCAACTTTTAGCCTCAATAAAAATCTGCCCAAGGGTATGCTTAACTAAGAAGTTGAAAAAAGGATATCCTTTGATAGCCTTAATTACTCATAAAAAAAGTTCAGAAAATTTTTCAGCCAACCTTGGCTTAAAAGATAAAACGGAAACACTCTATGGCCTCTTTTGTTAAAGCCAAGTGCGCTGAATATGGAAAAAAATAGTACGAACGTACGAACTTTTATCTCGTTTCCAGTGAGCTTCCTGATACGCAATATTAATTAAAGTAGAAACTTTTTTCATCTCTTCTTTTATTATTTTTTGCAGCCAACACTCGTCCAAATTCCTGATTAGAATTCACAGTAGGGTTCATTCCCATGAAAATGTCTGGAGCAGCTGTTTTCTATTTGTGCATGAAAAACTAAATAAAAAAAGGGGAAAAAAAGAGAAAAAATAAGATTTGACTTTTGGAATTCCTTTTGATTTTTCGATTGATTGCTTTTTTACAATTGTTTGAAATTCGATCGAGAATAATTTCTTTTTAAGATTATTTTTTTTGTAAGAAATATAATCGTACAAATGGATTTGGAAATATGAAATATTAAGAAAATAAATTATATCCTTTAAATCATAGATTACTTTGCTATCAATTGCTAATTTAAATTGATAAAATCGTATTTAAGGCTATTTCAACTGTTTATATATTTTCAACTTTTGTTCCAATCTTTTAAAGAAAAAGCAACAGAGATTTGTTAATTATTTAATGTAAATACCTTATTCCTTATTATTGTAGTTGAATTAAGAATACATTTCTCTCATTTTGTTAATTGCACTGCTTAAATATTTCTTTATGAAAAATGAAGTTTTATCTGATTTTATATGTTTTCAAAATTTTAAAATAATGTGCTACAAAACTAAACAAAATATTTGTTTTAAAAGCTTTCATTTCCATACTGATTTCAAGTTGCAGGAATATATTTTATGTTAGTTAATACATAAATATTTGAGATTGCAAATATTTCTTTATATGTTTGTGTAGATTTAATACCAAGGAAATATTTACATTCTATAAAGATAATGACTATTTCTTTTTTTTTGTCTTATTTCTTTTCCATGCGTTAGTATCATCATCGATTTCTTTCTTCCCTTTAATTTAAGCATAATAATGAGTTTTTTTTTCCCTCTTTTCCTTATAAATATTTTATCATCCATTTTCGAATAAGATAATTGCTAGATATTTTTTTTGTACATATCACCAAGCTTCCATTAAAAATTCATATGCCAAATTTAACCAAAATAATTCCTCAAAGAATAAAAAAAATCTATAAGTTAGCTACATCTGTTCTACTATTTATACAGTTGATACATAATTTTTGTACATTATCAATTATCACAAAATGTCGAATATGCCAGTTGTTCTAGGAGTTGCATCAAAATTTCGTGCTTTACTCCAAATTTCTTTGACATACAGCATAGGAATTTTGGTATGCCATTTTGCCATTTGGGATGCCATTTTTATTGAAAACTCCATATAACTTGAACGATTTTAAAATGTATGCTTATATGGAAATTAATAAAAATGGTTCATGCATTTAAAATTAAAATCAATTCCCTTTTTAAATAAATAAAATGATTATGAAGTGCAATACCCTTTCTGTAACGGGGATTCGTTGACATTGTGATAAAGAATCGGCATGGGAGCCAAAAGGTTCTAAATTCGAGACCAGATTCAACTGAAGATTATTTTCTTCGCGTATGCGGCCAATTCTAATGCCCGCGCTTATTCTTACTGATGAGGTGAGGATGTTAGTTAAGCGCTAGTGCAGCTGTCCCGCTCAGCATCCGGCCGCGATTCAAAGTTGCAAGGTCCGTACCAAAATGGGCCCGTGTTGTTTCCAAATATAAGATTCATATAACTAAATCAAGCTTTTAGCAGCTGTAAACTCCAGAGTCAATCATGGCAATGAAAGAAAATCTTTTTTTCTGCACAAGAAATTTGTAAGATTGAAAAATCCTAAATTAATATGTGAAAAAGATGTTACAATTTTTTTTTTCATTTCTTACACATAATGTGATTATCAAATGTAGTTTTTTTTGTTATCAGATGCTACTTTTATTATTGGATGCAGTTTAAAAGTATTCAATTGTAATTCAAAAGGTTGGGAAAAGAAAGAATTGGTCTTCCATATGTTATCATTTATGCATTTTAAATAATGAACTAAGGATTATTTTTTTACATTCAGCTTAAAATATTATTTCCTTCAATACTATATATATATATATATATATATAATGCAATATATTTCATACTTCTACCTAAGAGTCAATTGACCCTTGTGTATGCGTGGTAATTTTTTTTCAATGCAGAATTAAATAATAAAAGAAATAACGTGTTAATTAACAGTTCACAAAATTTCAATATTCATCAGCTAGATAAATACATGTTATTGCCATTTTTCATTTCCTATCCATATCTAAAGAATGTTAAAATTTATAGTATTTCATGCCAGAAATGTGAAAATAGAAGGAAATAGAAAAACTCGTATAATATCGCCAAAAAAATTTTTTGTAAAAGACAATAGTTAAAAGGTTGAAAACTTTTTTTGTTAAATGTATATAACAATACTTCAAAAAAAAATTATCAATATTGCAGAAAAAAATCACTTGTGTAAATATTTTCTCTTATAATTTATTTTTTTTAAATTTTAATTTAAAGTAAAAGAAATTCTTAGGGATCGCCTGTAATCTGAAAAAATAATTTCTGATGGGAAAAATTGTCAATTTGGTAAACAGCAATTAAGAAAAGGACTCAAATTTAAAGCACTGAAAGACCCTGCCAGGAACATGTTCTAGTCGCTTCAAGACACACGCGTATATAGAGAAAAAGTATCCAACCAGTAAGCTTTAACCTATCAAGTATCTTCCTTGTTAGTTCAGGTTATTCTCCCTACAGGGTCGAAAATCTCCAGGAGTTCCCCTCCTCACACTAGGATCATTGCAAATCGCTGGCGCTTTAGTGGCCTTACTTCTTCCTGAGACAATCCACCAAAAGACGCTGCAAACCTTGAAAGATGGTGAGGAATTTGGAAAACACTCTACGTGGAAGGATTGTTTTCGTATAGGACCCCCAAGGTAAGAATTCTTTTTTATTTCTTTTTTCTGTGAATCAATACGAAAGGTATATAAATAAGATTCTAAGTAATACTGACATTTATGTCTAGGTGCTGAGTTAATAAAGGATTGAAACTTAATTCTTTAAAAATATTATATGTGCTTTTTAATCACTCCATATACATTCGTACTTTCCTGCCCTTTAACATCATCTGAAGTGCATTGATTATATTTATTAGTAATAGAAGAAAAAAAAGAAAGATATTGAAGTAAAAAGAAATTCCAGATTTTATTTTTACTTCAATGGTAAAATAGAAACATATTGTTTAATTTCAGAGCATTTTAATTTTAAACTGATATTTTGAGGTACCATCGTGTCTAAATAATAAATAGTACTTGTATTTATCCAAAAATAGTGTAAATTGGCAAAAAACATATAGTTAAATCATCTCAATGTGTTTAGATAGAGAAAGTTTTCAATATAATCTTGCGATATCAGCATTAAATACCATAGTAGTCTTGATTTCATTCAGTTCAAAAGCTTAGAAAATTTTATCCATAAGTACTTGTATTTGGTATAGATGAATACTGACCAACTGAAAAAATGTCCTCTGATATAGAACTACAACTTTCTAATAGACTACGACTTTGATTACAACTCTGATCTAGATCTCTGTAGATTCAGTATGAAATATTTTTCGTCCATGTCTCGATCTTACTCTTATAAGAACTATGTAACCGGTAATATTATATTTTTCTCTTATCTTCCTCTTATATTTTTGTAAGCTTGATATAAATGCCCTTCGTCAACTTTTAGCTTCACATAGTTGTATTGCTGGCATGTGCAAATTCACTGCACTCTATTGTGTCGTGATAATAGCTTAACAACGCTTATCTTCTTAATTGTAAGTCAATGCAACCTTTCTCTTCTCGGATTTAAATTTTTTACCAATACAAAAAAATTTAAACGACGTGTCATGCGAATTTATTTTATTTTATAATGACTTTAAGGGTCTAAGAAATGTTACGGCACTAATATACTCTACCATGATGAAGAGAAAAATCATGTTTATTCTTAATTTTGCATTGACTATCCGATCTGGTTTTCATTCAAAAACTTCTAAAATTTCATTCAATTATTTCTAAAAAACAAAAGCATGACTTATGGACTGAATTTTTTATCTAATGAAGAACTGTAATAACAGTATAGTTAAAAATGCATTTCACAATTGTTTTGAAAAAATATGAATGTTAGAGTGCATATGCATTTTTTAAAATGCTCTCCGTTTATTATCGTAAAATTTGTTGCAGAACACAGCAATTGTTTAATTCACTCAATTACATTTTGTTGAAAAATTATCTTAATAAAATATAAACGAATTATTTTGCGAAATAATACAAATATGGAAACTTTTAAAAACATATAAAAGTTTTTATTTCATTAAAATAAAATATGTGAATACAAAATTGGTTCTTTCTTAACATTAACAAATGAGGTGAATATATTTGAAAGACTTTTGCAACTTTAGCAAATATTTTTTTTTCCAGGCAAGAAGCAAAAAATGGAATATTGAAAAACAGAGGCCCACAGCCGCAGTCCCCCATTTTAAGGTATGTGTGAAATAAGCTGTAATATTCTATTCCTAAGAATATTATTGATTGAATTATTGCAAATGCGATCAACTATTTATTTTTTACACAATAAAAAAAGGACTGAAGAATGTTTCTTCCCTATGGGAGGCAACTGAAGATGAATTTTATCGAGTTAAAGTATTCATTAAATAATAACTCTAATAATAAAAAACGAAATAGTTATAATAATAAAAGAATTCTTAAAAATAATACATTTTACATTTCTCAGAAAAAAAACAAATTATATTTTCTTATAATATTCCAGAAAATAATTTCTTCAAACCATAATTACAGAACTATATATCATATAAAAATGCTAAAAATAACATGTTTTAAGTTACATAAAAGCAAATATTGCTTTTTTAAAATTATCTCTAACTACCCAGACAAACCCTTTCTATCAATTACTGTTTCTTTTAATAATTTTTTCAAACCTCATTTAAGAACATTGCAAGACATAATGAGAAACAGATTTTAATGAAATTTCATTTATTATCATTTTTTCAGAGTGTTTATTCTGGTCGTGATTCTCGAATTAATTTTTAAACCGTTAAAGATAGGTCTATACTACATTCTTCTTCTGTGTTGCAGACCTACCCGTCATTACTGAATGAAGCAGTATCGACAGGATTGGTTTGTCGACTGCTGTCTTTATAATCTATCCATACCACAGGCTAATCCAACAAACTGGAATCTCTTTGAGGCGGTAAGCTCCTAGCCACAAAGTGATCAATAGGTCTATATTATCTGGCTGGAAAATAATCTAAATGGCTAAAAGAATTATGCTGTTTCAGTCAAAGAAAATTGATTGCTGAAAGAATTACGATCTCTAATATAGCTTTCCAGCTCCATAGATCATATTTAGTACAATAAAAATTAACAATTTGACACATTAACATTAAGGCTAAAATTTTATAAAAAATACTAGTCTACTTTTATGAAAAAAGGATAGAGTTATGAAACCTTGAACGCTGATGTAATAGAAGATTTTGGTCATTGACTATTTCAATGGCCATGTTGAGAAAGAACAGCATGCCAGCACGTAGCACATCCTAAAGATTGGTTTTGATAGTTCTGAAATAATGTTTTAAATCTTCACATGTTAATCAGTTAGGACAGTAGAAAAATGGAATTATTTCTTGTTTAGAAAATTAGATTATTAAAATAATTTTATTAATAATAGAACCAAGCAAGTGTATTAAATTTAAATTTTAAACATTTTCAGCATTAGATTTATTGACTCAAATAAAATATTTTATAAGTGTGTAAATCAGTTAAACCTTTTTTCCAACTGAAAGTACTTACCTGCTTTCAAATAATTTAGAGATTATTTATTAAGACACAATAAGAGTCGTAATACTCTGTATATATTTCAAAATGTGTTAACAGAATATCATTTTCAAATAAATTCTTAAACACCCCTAAAGAAGCATTTACGACGATGACAATTCATTAATAAGACAACAATGTTACTATTCACTACATTTTTCCAATTGAAATTCCGAATAATTATTTTCATATACTGGACAAAACATTATAAATTCAAACACTCCACATAGCAAAATAATTCATAATCATTTCAAATGTACATAAATTAAAATCGTTTCAAATTTACAAACAAAATATTGAATTATTATGAAATTAAGCATTTTTAATAAATGATTGCACTCGAATTCTGAAATAGATAAATTATCTTCCTTTTGAATACAAAATTATTTTCTAGCAAATCTAAATTTGCATCTTATAGAAGCAAAATGCTTTGATTTAGTTAAAATGCTTATTTAATGCATATTACCATTCAGTATCAAATTTTAAAACAGGAATTTTTAGCATATAAAAAATGTAAGTTAATACTAAAATATATCCTTAAAATTATTGTTGGAAATAAATGTTCATATGGTAATATCTCTCGCTTAAATCGGATGTATTTTTACTTGGAAAATTTATTGAAAATAATACCGTAAACTACTTTATTTAACCACAGAAAGCCATTGACTTACATTATGTAACATAAGTTTTATTTATTCATTTACTTTTGAAATATCTAAGTTTATTCTTCCTACAAAACTTCCTCTTTCACACTTCGGTTATTTTATGTGATTTTTCGAAATTCTTTGGGGATGAATGCCCAACCCTCTGGCCGAGATTTGAATTTCAAATCTTTCTTTAACTCTCTTGTGAACTTATGTAGAAAGACAAATATTTCACTGTTTCCCCAAATAAGAAAATATGTCAGAATACATTTATGTGAAGTATGTTTACAACAGAATTTTGTAGCTTTTTTTGCCGATGTATTTCGCACTTTAAAGAAGCTCACTACTTGACAGATAAGATCAATTGATAAGCAAACCTCTCGATACATCAGCTTTTAACTCACATTTTTTTGGTTTGCTAAAATGCCTTATTTTTTCATTTTTAAAACTAAAAGACATTTATCTTTGTATAAATTATTTTATTTTCACAATATTGCCAAAATTTCTTGGAAATTTTCTTATCATAAGATGTAGAATTTTTTTTAAATTCTATTATGTAACTAGAAGAAACTGAATCAGAGCTTGTATCACTATTTTTATTCAATAAATCATAATTTCTAGAACCGATTCATTCCTTGTTACATGTAATTTATATTAAACAATTTCAAGAACTTCAGATACTTAAATGAAAATAAAAAGATAATATAGAAGTCTTTCAAATAGGACTTTTTCAGATTTGTAAAAACGCCACATGTTCCTAAAGTTTATCTTTCGCTATTTATCTGACGGAATCTAGAAAAAAAATAACTTTAATTGGGGAAGTGAAAATTTAGGACTTAACTGGGTAGTTGCGGTCTTCGAGACCGCATTTTCTTTACACTCAAATAAAATGTTCTAATGAAAGTATTGGTATGAAAACTAGCTAATATATTCTGCAGATATATTTCTTGATATATAAGTAAACTCAAAATCCCAATAATATGCAAGTGATAAAAATAGGTATATATATATATATATATATATATATATATATATATATATATATATATATATATATATATATATATATATATAAACTAATGATATACAATTTGAAATTTACGGAGAATATTTATTTATTTTTCTCCATTTTAGGTTACCATTTCAGTGCTCTCATATTTTATGTCTGCATTATATTTATTATTATAACTATCCGTTATTCATCGACAACTTTTTTTTTTTGTAGAATTCAACTTCCATATCATTCACATTCTATGCAATTTGTTTAAAAGGTTTAATTTTAGTTGCAGTTGTTCCCAACTATAAATAATTAGTTTATGAGCAACATATGGAGGGTTAGCAAGAAATAGGTATACATTTTTAGAAATCATTATAGTATTTAATGTGTGTACCATTATTTTAGATCTTATCTATACAAGGTCAAAATAAAATAATGAAACTAATTATAAATCCTCCATTTATTTGAAAAGAATTTGAAAATGAAAATTCAACCGGAATTATTGTTTTAGAATACATTTAAAATTTATTATTACTAGAATTATTATTTAGTTTTCAGTAATGAATAATGTTCCTGGATTATGAGGATAGCGTTGTTCTTTTATTCTTGAATCTTAAACGTTTATACTATTTTCACATTTAAGACTGTTTTTTTTTTCTTCATTGATCCACAAATAAACAGCTTGTACGTTAAATGCTTTAAGCACCTGTTCTAGTTCATAACCGCTATGGTGTTCTATGAGCTAGTTATATAAGTCATTCATTCCGAGTTGCCCTTAAGCCAGAGAGACAATAACTCTCGGAATTATGTTGCCATATTGGCAATGCGGGGCGCATCGAATATTGATATCGTTCTGTTATTAGGTATTCAATGGAACATTACATTGCTGCATTATTATGGTATGTGTTAACTGCATAAATTTGCCAACGATGGTTTCCTTATTATAGTATGAAATACCCTGGATTTAGCGAATACTTAACTTGAGATTTAACCGCTCTCATGTTTCTCAAATATACGAGCGTCCTGAGCAATTTTGGAATAGTCTAATCTAAAAACATTTTAAATTCTAAGCCTTATTTTTTTTTCTTTTGTTTCATTCCTCAAAAGATAAGAACGATAATATCGTGAAAAGTGAAGTCTTTGCATTAAGTTAATGATTTGGTATAATTTTTATGCAAGTAAAACGTCCTGAAAACTTTCTTATTGCAATTAAAATTTTAATTTTACAAGAAATAATTTACTCAGTGAAATTCTGTATCTATTTTAAAATTCTTGAAATGCTAGCTTCACATTTTTCTAAAAATTTAGCAGGAATTATTAATTTAGCATCTCATAGTGATTTATAAATTATTTCAAGATCTTATTTCTTATATTATTTCAAAATTTATTATCTTAAGACAACATTGAGACTCCAAGTGTTAAATTTGACTACATATGAATATTTGACATGTCTTGATGTCAAATATTTATGTGTAGATTTATATGTAGATTTAAAGATCGAATACTCAAAATATAAAGGGCAACTCGAAATTGATTGTATTTCCATATGTGATAACAAATAACAAAAGGATATGAGAAATGATTAGTCTGCTTTAATTTTAAGTGAAATATGTCTCTTAATTAATCAAATGAGCAGTTATAAATCGTTTCAAAACTCACATTTCAATTCCAGAAATATAAGTTATTTTCTTGATATGAATAAAAGGGTATTGTACATAATAATGAGGGAATTAAACAATTAATTCATTTCAAAAATAGTTGCCATTTAAATAGTTTGAAGAAAGTTATTGACCAGAAGAGTAAGGCCGAACATAAAGAGATAGTCTTTCATTTGAATGACAAGTCTAAATGCGTCTATGACCTGACGGTAGAAATGCTTTTGAGTTTACTGCCATATTTTAAAATATCTTCTATTTATAGTGACGTGGATATCCCTCTGTCAACACATATCCCTCTATTTGTAAAATTCAATTAAAAGTTTATCTATTTAGGAGATTCCAAAAAAACATTGAGAACTTTTTGGATATAAATTACAGACTTCTAGTCAACATGGAATTAACAAACTTCCCAGAAAGAGCTTAATTAAAATAAAATAAAATGGTGCATATATTATGGAATAAGCTCACACACTGTGCTCACACAGCACAGCTTTTTGCTTAAACACTGCTTTTTGTATTTGCAATACAAAAAGTTCTTTTACTTTTAATACAAAAAGTTATGAAACAACCCATTACGATTAATTTTTTTTTCTAAAGATAATTTTTTTTACCAATTGTTAAAGTGAAATTACAAATAAACACAGTCGACAGTAGGGAAAATTAAATTGCTATGATTTCATCTTTGATATATATTAATTTATACTCATTGCCATTATATATTATGAACAGTACAAATCAGTTAGCTCTGAAGAGGAATATGATATTTGCTGATATAAATTTCAAAAAAAAAAATGAAATGAATATTTCAGATCCTGAACATTTATTATTTAAAAGATTCAAATTCTCCAGCCCTTTATTTAGACGTAATGCTGAAAAAAATTAATAAAAATTAATATTCCAGTTAATTACCATTTCAGAGAAAACAAGATGTAGAATCTATAAATGTATAATTTAGAGCAGATGGTTATACGATAAATACCTTTCTTGAATATTAGTAGACGTAAATTAAAAATATGTTTAGTGTTTTTATGAAAAATTCATATTATATAAATAGGACATGTACTGTTTTTTTTGCCCATTTATGAAAACTTACGAAAACAATATTAAATAGCTTTAATCAAAATAGTTTTTTTTCTTAAAATAGGAATTAAGCAGATGAAATAATTCAATAATGATATTCTGGAAAATTCTCTTTTTTTATTTTTAGATTGTTTTAGAACATTTAGATTGCAATAAAATGATTTAGATGTGGATGTGAAACAGCGATAATGTAGAGACTATTAGTATAAGTAGTAATTTGATTCTCAGATCTTAGATTAACCATAATATTTAAACTGAATGAAGCATAACTTTTCTTGTTGAGCTTCTAATTCGAAGGATATTACATAGTAAATATAGAAGAAAATAAATAGAGGTGTTGTTGTTTTTTTTTGGCTCATTTTATTGTTATATTCTTTAATTTCTTCTAGCATAAATTATATTTAAAGTACAATTTTTACACTAGTAAATGAATAAAGAAAATCATCCGATAAATATATAAGATTATCCAGCATAATTTATTATGTCTGTTGAGTTAAATTATTGAGTAGAGAAATGAATTATGAATCATATTTCGGTTTCAATTCAAGATGTAACGAAAAATATGAATATTAATTTAATTCAATCGAATTCTTTCTTTTTCCATCTCCATGTCTAAATGTTACAAATTAACATTAATTATGTATAGGGACAATAAAACAATATAAAATATCTAATGCCTTTAGCATACAATATTTCCGATTCAGCAATTTTTTCTGAATGATTCATTATAAAATATTACAAGTTTAATGATCTTCTGCAGAAAAACTTCAGAATATTTTTAAAGATATTGGCAGAAATGAATAATATTTTCATGAAACACATAATAGAATAATTTGCGATATGAATTACTGTTCTATTATACTTACCTCTTAACATGCTGTAATATTCTTGAAGTATTTCATATGAGTATGTCTTTCATATTTTTATATTACAGGGTGCTTTTTTTAAAAAAACTGACGGTGCTCAGAGACCTCTGTATCTCAAAATAGCAGACGCATGGGAAAAAGGAATCCGCGAAAAAAAGAATTTTCTTCCAAAAGTTGCCGATAGGGGAAAATGTGGCGCTTTATAATTTAAAAACAACTAAAACTTTGCATAAACACGTGAAAAAATTGCAAAATGCAAAATCCCGATTACGTGGTCGACACCAACGCCAGTATTTTGAGTTATAAAAAAGAAGCGGGGCATTAAAAATAATTTCAGGAATCAGTTGATTTGTAAAATGTGTCTCCCTTTAGCGCAGCGTGCATTATATGTGAAGCCCTTTTATCTTAATCAATCCAATGCAGCGGCTGCTCTTCGCGAATTTAAAAGTCAAAATAATTTACGTAAATGATCTCTATCAATTAATGCAGTGAAAGCAATAATTTAAAAATTTGAAAAACAGGTTCTCTCGCAACTCGGTGTGGCAGAGAACAGAAACCGGTATCGGAGGATACCGGTATGGGAGGATCACAGATGTTGCGATTGCAAGCATTGAATGAAATTAGACGACTGCTGGTAATAGCAGCACACGTGGAGTTGACCGAGAACTGGTTGTTAGTGCTTCAACAGTATGAAAAGTTTTAAGAAAAATTCTTGAATTTTATTCATATAAAATTAGCCCTTTGCATGAATTAAAACCTACAGATTATGACATTCGATTAACCTTTGCTTTGACATTTCTTGTCAGGTTGGAGGTCGACGAGACTTGGCCTTGAACAATTTTCTAGACTTATGAGGCCCATTTTTATTTTAGTGGGACTGTTAATACTCAGAATTCTAAAATTTGGATATCTGAACAACCCTATGCATTTCAAGAAATCCCATTCCATTCTCAAAAATTGTTTGGTGCGGTTTTACTAAAGATTTTATCATCGGACTATACTTTTTTTAGACTATTACCCAAGCAGGACCACAGACCTGTTCCGTAAACGCTCAAAGATATCATGATATGCTATGTAGTTTTATTATCCCACAACTTCAGCAAAGGCAATGCTTAGATAAAATTACCTTTATGCAGGGTGCAGCACCACCACATATTAGTACAACCGTACAGCAACTGTTGCGCCATCATTTTATAGAAGAAAGAGTCCTTAGTCGCTGTTTTCGTACTGCATGGCTACCTCGCTCCCCGGATCTAACCTCATGGGACTTTCTCCTGTGGGGTTATTTAAAATCGGAGGTTTAACTTGGTGGAGTCACGAACATATCAGTTTTAAAGGAAAACATAATACGGACTATTATGAATATGTCTCCCGAAATGCTGCATTTAACTGTAGAGAATACGGTATACAGAATGCAGTGCTTAGTCCAACAAAATGGAGGTCATATTAAAAATAGCAGATGCCTTCACCGGTAAAACCATTCTACTGAATAAAAACAAAAGAAAAAAGAATAAAAAGGAAGTCAAATAAAATCTACTCTTTTTTTTTTTTTAATTTGTAATCATTTACAGACGCTATTGTTTCAAATAAAGTACATTTATGAAAAAAATAATTATTTGTCATTCATTTATCTGTTTACTATAGCATTTAAAAGTTTTATCGAGCAGTTAAAATAAAAATTTAGATGAAAATCGCCACATTCCCCCTATCGTCAACTATTAGAACTACAAATTTTTTTTCACAGAGTTCAATTTTTTTTCCCATTTCATCAATAGTCCCCGTACAAAATTTAGTGGCTTTGCATCTGATAGTTCGAGCTACAGAGACCTCTCAGTACCGTTATATTAAAATGAAACATCATGTATTATATAGATTGCGTAAATAGAATATCGATAGAATTCGATATATTTTCAATCATACTTGCATGCCAATGTTTGACATCTCTCAGGACAACATACTTTTGTAGCTTTCTAAATAAATTTTGAAAACTTAGAAACCTTTTTTTAATTTTAAATGATATTGTGTACATGACTCGAAAAATATATACTGAAATTCTCAATACTTGCCAATAAAAAGGAAGAAAACGTTTTTCTGTATTTGATCTTTCCTCTATGGAGCAATGTTCGATCTTTCCCTCTCAAGCCATTTTAAAACTTTCGACAAAAGAATAATATTATAAAGTTTTTGTCTGGTAACCATGGATTTCTTAAATGCAGTTTTGAAATTTCAAATATATATAAAAAACTTCAGTGTAACAAATTTGCAGAGTGTCGAAGCTGCTCTTTTCATTCCAAATAAATTCAACACTTTTTATAAAACTATTCAACAATTTTCCTAATCAGCAATAATTTAAATTTACATTCTGAGAAACAAGAAAAACAGAACTGAAAGTTTATTATATATGAGTTATAATGTAATAAAACATATGTTTACGAATAAATCTTTAATTTTAATCATGATATAATAATACAATTTCACTATATATTGTCTAAAAAAACACTGATAAGTTTAATATTTTAAAAAATGTAATTATATTACTCAATTCGTAAGATAATTCTAGTCTGTAATTTTTGGTTATTGTTCAGAAACATTTTATAACCTAAATAAATTACTATTTTAAGTATTTTATTATCATTGGAAATATAAGACAAAAAAAATTAATATCGCAATAATTAACTCTCTCTCTTTATATAAATTATATATAAGATATAGATTTAGATACATGTATATGTATAGGTGCATGTATATGCATAGATATAGATACGGATAGATAGATTTATTAACACCAAGATTTTGCACATATTTCTATTGTTAAATTAAGAAATTTATTTTCTGAAAGTTTCATTATATGATTTCTCTAAATTTAAAAAAAAAAATTGGAAATTAGAAACAAATAAATTTTTAAGTTACTAATTTAAAATAAATGATAACATATATTCGACTCTTTAAACGCCTAAATGAATTTATTTGCTACGATATAAATAACTAGAAGTGTGGAAAATTGGTAAGGTATTTTAAAACTTTAAAGAATATATACTAATTTTTGAAGTCAAAGGAAAACGCAACATGAAACAAAATAAGACTCTTAAAACTATAGAATAAAAGTCATTAATAATGTTCCATTTTACGTATATATTACATTTTTATATGCTATTCTCTTTTGTCTTTCTTGCAATAGATTTTGAATTAAACACATTGGTTCTATCAGATAATTTAAATAAAAATGCACTCTTTTAATCTTTCGAATCTGTAATCATTTAGTTTTCAATTCTTTAAACTTTCAAAAGCATTTTAATATTCAGATGCAAAGACGGAACAAGCAGACTGCTTTGAATCAATTCAAAGTAAGACGTATCCTTCTTCTCACTCCTTCTTACTATGCAGCTAGAATTTGCCATTAATTGATTATCGAACTTCCCCAAAGAAATCCCTATGAAAGATGCATTATGCTATTTGACTCAGTTTCCCTACTAATGCGTAAATGATAGGCTTACGCAGTGTGTCTCGCTAGAAAGGAAATTGGAACGAAGACCAATAAGATAAGTGGCGTCCTGATAGTGTCCAAAGTCTTATCTGCCAAAGACGGATGGGAAAACTGAAATTTAAAACGAAAATCGATTCTCTCAATGACGTCTACAATCTTTGAAAAAATACTCACATGAATGCCATTTTACGAGGATAAGAAGTGCAAGTCTTTTGAAAATTTATGCGATAGATGATGTTCCAGTTTATAATCTGACACTTTGGTAAGTGACTAAAAGCACGTCGAAATTGATGTTTTATATGGTGAGGAAAAATTATTTAAAAATAAATCGCCAATCAGATAGGCATACTTAATTTAGATACATATTTGAAACACAAGAAGATAGACCTACATAATAATATGTATATTACATATTAATATACAGCATATCTAAGGAAATTTAGACTGATAGCAAAATTAAATAAAACAAAAACTATAAAATAGGGAAATTCATTAATACCCAAAATTAATTAATACCTTTAATTTCATACCCATATCCATAATATAAAGCATATCTAAGGATATTCAGACTGATAGCAAAATTATGTAAAACAAAAATTATAAAATAGGGAAGTTAATTAATACCCATAATTAATTAATACCCTTTAATTTCATACCCATATTTACCCAAAATATAGAATGATATTTCATAATGTTGTTATATTTCCTGAATACCTTAAAATATCGTGATGATATCGTAAAAATATTGCTGGGTATGTTATGTTAATGAGGATACTAGAAATGTTAAAATCCCATTGTGAGACCCTTTGCTTGCATACATTATACCTAAGAGATACTCATTTTCACACTCTGTACTAACAAGGACTTGAAGATTTATAAAATGAATAGTAGCTGTGATAGGCTGCTTTGAACCCTTCAAATTATTGCAAGGCATCTGGTGTATACGATCCTTCCATAGGAAAATTTCATTGGAACTTCATTTTGAAAATCGTTAAGTCTATTGTGAAAAAGAAATTTTCTCGTTAAATCGCTACCAAACCATACATATTGACATATATTCATTTATAAAAATAATATGTAGTGAAATAAAACTTTATGGCGTAAATACCATGTTACCACCATTAACTAATGCCAGCAAAGATGTTAGTAATATATATCATGGAATATCGTTCCTAATTATTGTTTTACTGAATTTTATAACTTTTCCAATATTCTCGACATTGAAAGAACCAAAGTTATTTCAAGGTAATAGGCTTAATCGGAATTGTTCCGTCGAAATTACACTTCTAAAATATAATATGAGAAGCTACTGGAATATTACAAATAATAAATGTACACACAGCTTTCGAAGAACAGCAGCTCTCTCATTATATTAATTTCGTAATGCAGCCAACTTTGCTGAACTACATTTTGTCAGACGAAATGAAATTGCTGTTTTAAATTACATTTAAGCAATAAACGGAGGGCATTATGAATAGTATACAGAATAGTGGAAAAATTAATTCATAATATTAAACCATTTGTTAAGTCTGTGATTTATGTTAAGGTTACATTTTGGATAATCTCTCAAACATTAGGAACAGAGATGACCAGATGATCGTAGATGAGTGTCCAAACGACATGTACATGCTTTTAAATAAAATAAAAATTGTCTAAATCAACGTTGTGGCTGGGGAATGCTGTCATCGTGGTTTTTCCATTAATAATGTAATGTTTTAAAATTTCTCAGTAAAATGGATGGCAGTAGGGAATATTTGACCTACCTAAATTTCATAGGATTGGACATGAAATAAAAATTGCTCACATTGGGCACACGGTTGATTCTAATGAATTAGTGCTTTCTTTTCTTAAGTATTTCACATAAGTAGATACTAAAATATTTTATTATATATACATATAGATATAAAATATTTTCATTTTACTACTTTATATTTTTGTTGTAAAAATAATGGATTTTAAAAGAATGATTAAAGTATTACAGGATTTAAAATTTTGTTAATTCGGACATAAACTGCTATGTGCTTAAGAGTCCAGCTACTGTCATATATTTGTTTTTACAGAAAAAATAGTTTTAACTATATAATAGTAACTTATTATACCAGGCTTTATAGCATAAAACATATTTTAGAAAATATTCTTAGGTTTATTAAAGAAAATTTAATCTGGAAGTGACTAACAAATTTTAAAAAAAAACTAATAATTTCAATTACATTCTGAGGAAAAAATTCCGCTCAGAATTTGTTCCATTTTTAATTAATGCAGTTCATTAAATTCATTGAAAGCTGTCGTGATTTAAAAGGTTGCATAGAAAATCTTAGTTTTGCTCTAAGTTACTGCTAAAAGGAATAATTATTTAAAATGTTAAAAAAAAAGATGGAACTAATCTATTTCTTACAGACTTCAAACGGCTTTAATGAAAGAAAAATGTATCTCTATTTTTTTTATTTTCTAATATTCTACCTTCATTTACGAATTTAAAAAAAAATGTATCTGGAAATCAATTTATAATCGACTATATAGGAAAAATTGTTAAATATTTTATCAAACCTATCTTGAAGAATAGAATTTCGTACCACAGATAGAAATGTCTCTAAGCATTTTCAAAATTCTTGCTGAGGTCTGAAAAGTGATTATTTTTACCCAATCAAAGCAAAAATTATTTGCGTGAATATGAAAACATTTAAAATTCAAATAAAACGAGTATTTAAAACAAAATCAATATAGCTTGCATAAATTTGGTAAATGACATGAACGCCAATTGTCAAATATTTATTATTAGTGAACATTTTATATAATGAATCAATTTAGCGTTTGCAAATAGAATCATTCGGAGTAACTACTGCTTAATTTTAACTACTGCTTTAATTAGTGTTAGTTATAACTAATGCTTTAATTAGTACTGGTGTAATAAATGCTGGAATCATGATTGAATTTCTTTATATGTTAAACAATTCAGTGAATATAATCCTGAATCAGAACTCTGTTCTTAGAACAAACCAGCAGCATTGTTAACATATACTTAATAATAAGCATGAAACTAGATTGTTTCTTACGAATTTCAAACATTCGTTGTTACAAATTTCAGCTGATTAATTTAAATTTGTAATAAGCTAGAAAATTCTATATATATCAAATCCTGTATTTTAGGAGCACTTATTTAATTTTGATTTAAAACAAAACACTCAAATTTTAGTTGTTGGTAAATCCGAAAATATCTGCCCTTAGTTTAGTGTTGAAATACAATTTTAAAATATTTAACTTCATAGAATTATGGTATTTACATTGTATGTAAATTTATAATATTCTAACAAATGTTTAAATAAATTCTATTTGAAAGAATGTATAATACTTTTTGAATGATGCATTCATTCTGTCACGGTTAATATCTCCTTCAAACAGGCACTTAAAGTGATGGATGGATGTCGAGATCAGTGCCAGAATTTTTTTCTCGGCCGTGAATGTGACAGAAAAAGAGCTCTTTCCTGACTGGTTTAACTTGATAAGAAATTTTTAACACTTTTTTCATCTCTCTACGAGACATAGTCAGGTCATCTAACATACAGTATTGAATATACAGTAATTTACTCATCAAGAATCACTGATTAAATTAGATGAATACTCCTCAATAATGAATAATTATTTACTAATTGATTTAATAATACCTATCATGAATTCTATGCTGCAAGTAATATGCAAAGTTTCGTAATTATATTCAATAATCAGCCTAATGTTGGTAACTAGTTGGGAAGGGTCAAACCTCACATTTGCAATTTTCAAGAGAAATCTAACTTGACTCAATTCCTCATCATGCAGTTGGTATTCTATCATCCAATTCTAAAATGTTCTACATTATACTATATCATATTTCACTTTCAAATGACTGCAGATACCTCCCATTTTCTGTTATAAACACGAAATATTTTGGACTAGTGATTCTATTATGTGTATAAGCATGATTTCACAAACTTAATGAATATCAGAAATACTACTGTTTCTCTGGAATTTAATTTCAAAAGACTTATATCTAATAGGTATGCTAATAAAGTTAATTAAAAATATGTAGCATTTCTTTAAAAGAAAAAAAAATCTTAAAGTCCCCTTTAAAAATGTTGCTATTCTTATAACATCCGAATGTTTCAATAGATTATGTGGGGAATTTTCCTAATTTTACGATTCAAAGGTTCCTTAATAACAAATGGTAAAAAGTGGTTTCGACGATTTAAAAATAAACACATTTCCTAATACAAATAAGCAAATACACACACTGAAAAATACATACATTTCCATAGAAAAATTATAAAATCCGCTTCCAAAATTATGAAATGAATAATTGAAAGTTTTAGTGGAAATGGAGCCAAACTCAAATTTAATTCGAAGAAAACGTCATTCAGAAAAAACTGGGTTAAACTAATTTTTAACCAAAAAATATTTACTTACGATTGCAAGATCAGTTAAAAATAAAGAATAATTCTCAGAAATTTTGTCTAGCCTATTATTTTCTCCAGGTACAGTATTTTCCTGTGTGCCATTATCTTTCATCAAAGAATAATGATTTCCCTAGATATTATTTTGGTATAACATGAAATGGATTTGTTGAACCGATTGTTTTAAAACAATCAATCATTCTATTTTCCCGGAATTCGTCTGTTCCCTACAAGATTGTAAATATTGTAACATATTATGAACAATGCGTTTAAAATTAACCTGTCTTCTATTTTATAATGAAATGATTTTTTTCGCTCGAGTAACTGAAGAGTCATGCTACAGTAAAGTAGAAATTTTATACATAGAATGATCAATTTTTATTGTAAGTTCAATGACATACATTGATGAAATTATTAGATCTCGCAATTATTAAAAAAAATATTTAAACTCGAAACTTCAGCTCTTCCATGTTGATATGAAATCTGACCTGTAAATTACATGTACTCTGATTGATTATCACACTATTTTGTTTTTACTCTGATTACCGCACAATTTTGTGATTAACACCGATTATTACAAATTATTGTTATTCATAACGATTATCGAAAAATATTGTTATTCACCCCATAGAAGATAGATGATGACCGATTTAGGATTAACCTTGTAGTTCTGATAATTTGTAATATAATAAGAATAACAGATAAACCTGATCTCAACCTTAAATACTTTTATTAAAGACATATGCACTCCACTAAAGCTTAATGTCATATTCACTAATCCATAAATATGATGAAGACTTGCAATGGCAGTTCGATAACCATTGAATAGCAATGATTAACAACTGTTGCGTGGTCAACATTTTAGTGTTATTCATACTGAATATCGCTGTCATGTACTTAACTGTGCCTGCCACAGAAAATTATTTTTCATTTTATTTACTTTTAAGAAATGTTGTTTATGTTTCGAATCAATATTTGTTGAATTCCTGTTTTATTTAATTTGCATTGCCACATTATTTTATATTTAAATACTTATATCTTAATGCTTAATTTTTAAATTTTATTTTATTTTGTTTCATCATAAAACATGATGAGTTTAATTGCGTAGTTTCTGATATGACGTTTGGTTAAGCGTTTTTAAGTGACATATTTACAGCCATAATTAATGCATCCTTTAATTATCTTGAAGTGATAGAATGGATTTTTTTTAAGTTTAATTTTAAATTGTTTTCAGTATCATGCTTCCAAAAAAAAGCTTCTTCTCTATTGCTTTAAATGTGATGTAAATGGGAAAAAATGACACTTTTTAAAAAAAGATTTTACGCTTGGGTGATAGTTCTAATTGTTTCTTTATGTTAATATTAAAATTTATTTAAAAGTTTAGCGAAGGCATCTTTCACTAGCCCCAGAGAGCGAGAAAACTAGATTTGTTTTTGGTCGAAACTAGGTTGTTTCATTACTGCTTTGATTATAATATTCTGCTTATTGTATCTTGTATTTAACAGCATTAATATAGCTTAAAATAAAGAGGTATTAATTTTTATTTTGTTGAATGAAATGGAAATTTTATTTTAACGCAACGAATGCATATAAATCGATATGAATAAAGTTAAAGGTTTTATTGCAAACACTTTCTATATACATCTACTGGGGTATAATTTTTTTACGACAGAGGGTGAACGAAATAGGTTTCTTATCGAGAAGTTGCAAAAGAAATTTAAAATTCAAATCTCGGTCAGTGCTGGGGTTCATTCTCAAAGAAATTCAAAAAAAAAAAAAAAAAAAATCACATAAAATAACCGAAGCGTGAAAATGGGGATTTTCGGCGAAAGGAAAAATATAAAAGTTTTACAAATGAAAAAAGACAGATGAAATTGGTCTGTTCGCTGACATACATACAATGTTTTCGATTTGGCAGAGTTCAGTACTGTTAAAGTGGTCAGAAAAAAATCATATATCATTTCGTTCTGTTTTGATTTATTACAGGTTACATCACTTATAATTTCAACTGCAACTATTTGATTGAAATGTTTCATTTTAATTCAATAGTTAAAAACAATTTAGAACAAATATCAATTATAATTTTAACAATATCAATCAGCAATGATTTCTAAAATAAATTTCTAATATTTTTATTTATTTTTTTATTTTTTCGAAAATAAATCGGTTATTAATTTTTTTTATATTTTAAGATCGCTTAGATAAAATTAGATGGATTATTTCCAAGCATGTGGCATGCAATAGAAACATTATTATACGAATGCAATTGCTAGATTATCATTCTATTTTGATACTATGTTGTTGACAAAAATAAATATAGATAGTTTGGCAACATTTTAAACATGCAAGTATTTGAAAGAAGCTCATGCATTGTAAATAAAAAAAAGCAGAAATAATAAAAATATTTCTTTAAAAAAGACAACTGATGTGAAATACAGCAGATGGAAATTTATACTTTCTTAACTAAAAGTAAACAATCTTCTTCAGCACTGCTTTTCAAATAATAAAATTAAGGTTTAAGAGCTAGCCTAGTTTAATTACAGCATCTTTTAAAGTAAATATGGTTCCTTTCCTTTACTTTATTTACACCTTCACTTGAAAATTTGAATAATCTAATTCTTATAATTGTTAAATTTTAAGAATTATGGATTTGCAGAATTTTTAAATGTATACATATTAGTCATTATGCATACATATAGTCATTTCCTTAGATATCATTACATGTTCAGGTATTATCTTTTTATAATTATCATATAATTACAACGAATAATTATCACAGCTATGTTTCAGTTTATATAATAGAAACTCAAGTCAGCAAAATAGGACATCATTATTTAAGCATTTTTTTGTTTAACAATTAGGATTTCATTACAAAATTCGATGAAGCCAACTAGCATTTTCATTGTAATGTTAGGTTGTATTTTTTATATACATTATTATTTGAAAATTTTTTGAGATAAAGTCATTAATCATTATGCTAAATTGCTTGCTATTAGTCCTAATGCTACATTGAATGCTAGATTGTGTGCAGCCCATATATGAATTTTGAAAACGTTTACAGCAAATCCTATAAATTTGGATTTTATTTTTAAGATCTCAAAATCAGCGTTTATTTAACTAAAATTAAGTAGCAAACGTCAAACGCATAAGTAAAATCAGGCATGAAATTTGAGACTCAGATATCATATATGCTATTCGCTTGAATGTCAGTAAAAAATTAATTGCGAGTAACTCAAGCACTTCAAGCTGAAATAGAGATTCAAGTTCAGAGGGATTGATATCCACTAAACTTTCTCGCATATTCTCCAATAAAAGCCTTATCCCCCTCTCCCCGCATCAAATTCTGAGCCTTGGATAAGGCTGTGAATATTATGCATGATATTGGCGAAAAATAGTTAATGAAAAATAGATCTTTGCCATGAATCTACCACTTTTCCAATCAGTTATAACCAATCTTTGAGACGGAACTACAATTGCTCGACTACAGTTAGAACTACATTTGGCACATAATGAATTTTATTGATTTACTTCTTTGCTTTATAAGCACATGCATATGAAAGTACAGAGCGACGTACAGTCAAAATTTTGACACATATGATTCAAAATTTGATAAGAAAATAGACTTTGCATGTTTATCCTGTGAATAAAATTTTATCTATATATGTTTGTTTTTCGTTTTAAAGTTATGTTCAATTGTACTTGTCTGTATAGCCAGATAAACAAGTTTTTATTAATCAACTTTGTTCAAAATTTGATAGAAATCTGCAAATATGGTCTAAAGGTAAAATACTAAATTTCAAATTATTTTTGACTAATCATATATGCAAATTGACAGATGACAGACATAATATCAAACATCATCATCATCAAAAATATGTTTTTTTGGAATTTGGATAGAAGTTGATATAAGTCTTGACACTATTAAAAAAACATTTTAGATGGCAATACACTTAATTAACCTTTTACTTTTTGACTTCTTATGAAAATGTTTTCTTCCCTTATCAATGTTTTTATTAATTTTTTATCTTCCTAAATAAAAGTGTTCCTTTATATGCTCTTTTTGTTTTAACTTGAAATTGATATTTGTTCTACATTATTCAAAACATTTCCTTGTTCTTTCAAGGGCTTCAGCCGTTTTTACTTTTCTGAATACTTTTAATGTTCTCTTGTTTCGATTGTTGAACTAATTGATGAAATATTTTTTGGTACAAAATGATCTGTAACGGATAAGTCGCAAGTAAATTCAATCAATCAACCTAAAACCTATTAAAATAGAAACAAATGGGCATAGAGACGTTAAAAGAAATTGTTTTCTTTATGAAATATATTTGTTCAACATTTTAAATTCATTTACTTCATCATGGTATTTATTTCTCTATGAAGGAATATACGCCAAGTAACTGTTTTACTTATTCCATAAAAAATAAATTAAACAGTTTCGATATTGAAAATTTTATTACTTCTTCATTCAATATGCAAGGAAAGTAGTAGTGAAAGTGAAAATGTATCACACATCTGGATGGAGGAAAACTTTTTAAAAGTCACCTTCACTAAAATGTTATTGCCTTTTAAAAATATTTTCTGATTCAAAATTTTCTTGCAATTTAAAACCTTACCTTATCCGTATATCAACAGTCAATTTTATATTTATATATATATATATATATATATATATATATATATATATATATATATATATATATATATATATATATATATATATATGGCAAAGAATAACATTTGTTTGCTTTAAATGTTTTGATTCGTCAGAGTTTCTTAAATTTAAAGCTGTTATCCTTTATTTTTTCCCTTTCGGATGTTGGATATTTGCGACCATTTCTTCCAAGCAATAAATTTTTTACTACAGGATATCAATCATATCAACTAACATTTATTTCTTTTATTTTCATCAGGATAGGGAAAGCCCCTTTGTCTTTTAAATAAATGTTTTTTTATAATTTAGAAGCAGAATATAAAAAGCACTAATGAAAAAAGATTTCAAGGAATTTATTTGTATTATTTTCAATTGTTTGTATAATTATATTATGCAACTAGTCATTTCTGGTGACAAGCTGGTTTGCTGGAGATATCGGCTATATTTGATTTTAATTTAACGTTTTTATAAAAGTTCGTTTCCATGGATCCCGAATTTTTCATATATTAAAGTCATGTTATTTTCATCGGCTTCCAAATATTCTATTCATTGTTTAAAAAATGTTTTCAAAAAGAAAACCAGCTTCATAACATGATTTATTATTAACATAATATTTGCTAATTGCCAGTGACCTCTTTTCTAACTTCCTCAATTTTACAAATCCACTTTTTTGTCATCTTGTCAACCATAAAGATTTAAACAGAAGCATTCTTCCTTATTTATATTTCATGATGGTTTATTAAATTATTTATCCTAAGCATGGATATTGTTTAGGATGTATTTTAGTTATTTTGCATTTTTTTAACATTTCGTAAATGGCATCATAGTATTCCTCATCTCTCATAACGATTACTTCATTACATTAACTATCATTAACATTTACAATAAAAATGCAAGACTACATAAAGTAGAGATGGATAAAAATTCTAAAATACTTGAAGTGATGATCAATAAAATTGTTTGAATCAGAATGAATATTGTAAAACCAATATAAATGTTGATAAAAATAAATTGAAGCTAAGTATATATATTATAATACATTATGATGAATAGAAATTTAAAAATAAATAAAATGTGTTTCAGAATTCATTTCTGTATTAATAAATAATATTATCCAACTACTGATAATGAAAGCACCTCAGAAACTTCTCTTCTTTTGAACAAAATTTCAATGTCAAAAATATTAGGAACAAATTTTATCCGACAAGAATTTATAATTAGAACTCGATCAATGAAACTCAAAGCCCGGCTGAAATGTTCTTCAGATTAAAGCAAAGTCACACAAGTCAGCATGGAATACTAATTAGTCAACATTTATTTTATGAACTCGACCACTTTGCAAAGCCCATTATGGCAGTGTCTGATAACACTGTTGACAAAGGTGTGAGGAAATATTTATTCGAACTACGGTTTCGCATTAAAATTCTGCTAGAGGCTCTTTGTTGAAAAGTGACGCCATGTTGTCATAACACATTATTGATGTAAGATATTCCTGACTCTTATAAAGTATACTCCTGAAATATTTTCTCGGCTCAGAGCCCGGACACTGAATGCAAATGTCTTCAGCGACGTTTGTATTTCCGCTCAAAGGATATTTTCAGATACATATTTAGTGAAGCACAAGGATTTCACCGGAGATATTGCACAAAAATGCCGTCACACAAAAAAAGAAAGAAATCGGGAAACACAGAAAGAAAAGATGGTGGGAATATTTGTGTCATCTTTCCTAAAAACATATTTCCAGAAACTGATCTTGAAGTGGTTTTCTTTCTGTTTTGAGTATATTTGCATAAACTCACTCGTTGAATGTTCAGGATTGGAAATACATGTTGAAAATTCTTTAAGAAATATACAACATGTTTTTCGATGTTTCCATTTTTTTTTTCATTAATGATAAAAATACAGAATAATACATTTTTTCCTAATCAATTGCCTTTCTGATTTATTACTTTAAAAAATTAAAATATCTTGCGTTATATGCTAATTTACACTTTTATTGTTTTCTTAAATAAAAATTGATATTTTCAGAGTGCTTTTTAGTTATTTTACACACATCATTTGAACAAAAAATTAAAAACACATATTTTAATATCACTTTTGAAATTACGTTTATTATTCATGTTTGATTTGTGGATCTTAAAAATTATTTTAAGTAACTTTGCCTTATTTTCAGGTTTAATTCTTTTGCTTTTTTCATTTTCACACTATCTTATCAATTCTCATTTAATACAATTATTTTATTTACAGCCAATTCACTTTCAGTAGTGTGCAATCAACAGTCCAAAGAACTTGAGATATTTCTGATAAATAACTCGCTATAAAAAAAATTCAAATGATGCTGTATAGTATACTCAATGATCACTAAATTGACTTTACAATATAAAAAAAGGTGACTGAACAACAGATGAAACCAAAGCAGTATGGATCTTGATCAGCAAAATCAATCTTTGATTAGGTTATTAAGTTATAAACGTAAAACAAAGAAGATACTTGAAAACGCTTAGTCAATCATTTGAAAACTACTATTTTAATTATAGATATGCATTTCTATCATTTACTAACAGCAGTAAGTATATTCACTACACAAATGCACTTTAATATTATTTTATACAAATACAATGACTTTTATATAATATGTTAGTAAAATAAGTTTCAGAAGAAAATTTTAACATAAGATTTCTATTAATAAGTCAATTTTCACATTTTTGTATGTTATTATTATTATTATTTTTTGCAGATTTAAAATTAGCACCAGTATAAAGAACATTTTATTTAACTCTACCAATAATAAAGAATAGTGCATGCATGTTAGTTCAATTCAGGGCTTGCAGTTTGAATTATAACTTTCAAATATTGTGCAGATATAATTTGGAGGGTATAAACATCAAAGAGTAATGAAGTTTTTTTACGATAACTAAAAAAAAAAAAAAAAAAAAAAAAAAAAAAGACTTTACACCGGAATAAAACTTAAAAAGTGTCTTCTCCTTGATCCCAATTTACTTCTAAAGCTCTACTCTGAATTTTGACAGCTTTAAAAAACGTCTTTAGTATAATTTTTATCAATATATTTCGTTTTTACAATATAATTTTAACCGTTTTTGTGGTTCCATCAAATAATTAATCAAGTAATTTTCCAGTATTTGTTTATGCACTCAGGCTACATTAAGAGGCAACATTAACATTAAAGACAAAATGCAATTATAAATTGATTCCTCATACTTCTAATAATGTTATGATTTCGTGAACTTGGTTCCATTTAGAGGTTTTATACACACGATTAAACATGTCATGTGTTAGATTTATTGGAATAACACAACTTTAATGTTTGTCACAATTTGATGCTTAAAAATATTTCTAAAGAGAATCAAGAACATCTAATTATGTGTAGGATAATGCTTAAATGAAATTAAAAGCAAACAATATTCTGGATGAAGTAATTGATCTCCAAAGCCTTATCCTTGGTTAAATATATATTTTTTTTTACTCACACATAAACACGTGCTTATTCATTCTATTATACTATATCATTCTACTATACTTATTATATCTATGCATTTCTACTATACTTATTATATCTATGCATTTCTACTATAATCATTCTACTATACTTATATATGTATTTCTACTATAATCATTCTACTATACTTATATATGTATTTCTACTATAATCATTCTACTATACTTATATCTATGCATTTCTACTATAATCATTCTACTATACTTATATCTATGCATTTCTACTATAATCATTCTACTATACTTATATCTATGCATTTCTACTATAATCATTCTACTATACTTATATCTATGCATTTCTACAGTTGTGCGATTTAATACAGAGTTTATAATATTCTTTATTATGCTCGAATATCTTCAATCGGAAGTAATGAATATATCATAAAATTGAATTGCTGAATAACCACATTAATGACCCTTTATATATCCAGAACTGTAGATTGCTTATATTTAAGCTTTAAAATCTCTACTGTCCCATTTATTAGAACTTCATCTCTGAAATTAATAATTTAAAATACTGATTAGTTATTTTCTAAAGGTAATTATAGATGTTGATACTTATACATAGATTTTTATGTAAAATGTTTTATCTTACCACAGTGTTATTCGCAGTTAAAGCTGTTAGTGTTCATCTTACGAAATAGCTTCCAAATAATGTTTTCAGAATTTTATTAATAACAAAAACGAAATCACTTTTCCAAGTAATTAACTCTTTTCTCATGAATAAAGATTGGAGGGTCTCGCAGATGGCGCAAAAGTGATAGTCTTCTTTCTTAATTCAAGCAGAAAACTCTTACTTTACCTTTATGTGAAAACTTGAGAATTTTAGTACTGATGCAGTAAACTTTCTTATATTTTGCTGTTGAATAATAATTTTTTTGCATCACAAATATCACAAATTAATCGAGAATTATTGTATTTCCCTAAGATTAATCTTAAATTTTATTGAGCAAAAGATATTGTGAACGAAAATTATCGATCATAGAAAGATATCATTTAATAAACATCATTTTCATGGAGTTAAAAAAATTATGTTAAATGGAATAATTTTAGATTTTGAAAGCATTCTTCCGTGGAGTTCAAATCAGAGGTGTTTCGAATTGCTAATATTATAAATTATATTTATTTAATAATATATATTTAATATTTCCAAATTATTATAATTTGTGTATATACAATCCAATTTCTATCTATTTATTAAAAATTGGCTGAAATATTTTATTAGTAATATAAGCATGGCATGCCATATTTTAAACTATTTCAGAAATGTTTTCAAAAATTCGTAAATAAAGCAGAAATTATATGTAAGAAGTTCGATTTATAAATAAAATGGATTTACAAGATAGATTTATAAATTATTTTTACAGGAAGTAAACATTTCTGTAATTTTAATGAATTATTTTAAATAACTATTGAATCCATTTTTTTCTATAAAATATAAAAGCATTGCAAAGCATACTTAATAAAAAATGCTCAATGTGGTTTTCAATGAAGGCTGCAATTCAATGAAAATCGATTTCAATAAAGAAAAATCTTTAAAATATAGACAGAAAACATAGAATATTTTTAATTTACTTAACTGTTACATTGTACATGTCTCAACTAATTACTAACCACTCTTTTAGTGAGAGGAATGGATAAAACTACAATAAATTTCACAAATTCATTTTGTTTATTCCATAAATAACAAATATGTACCATTAACATGAAGAAACGAGTTTTAGTCATTAGTAGTAGTATACTTCAGATAGTAGTTGACTATCTGAAAATTTGAACACTTTGCTTTATAAAATCCCTACGATCATTCTTTGATAAGTAAAATTCATATTATATTTGCATAGTTTACGTTTTAATTCTATTTCATGTCTTTAAATTCTGTTTTTTCAACTACTAAATTTTGATAAAATCCTATTATAAAAGACCTCATAAAGAAAAATTCAATACATAATTTTTATTCAAATTGGCATAACAATTTCACAATACATTTTGCAGTTCTTGAGTTCCAAATTTAGCATTCCGTTCATTTGAATTTTTACTGCTGTTTTAATGCTATCTTATGTTCGACTGAGAAATAACATGAACCTTAAATGTCATATTATTTGTCAGTCGAACTATATATTTATAGATTAGATAGATATAGAGAAATATTTTTAACTTAGCAATTAAGTAATATATTTTTTAAAATTATCTTTCTAGTTTAAGTAAACTTTTAAACTAGAAACTAGAACTTTTTTTCAAAGCATTTTCAACGTTCATTGATATATTTTTGTTCGATAGGTGATGATTTTTCATATAAGCATATAATCCTTAAAGCAGAAGGCAGGTTAGAAAACACTGAAGAGACACTTTACAATTTTAAATTCATTTTAATCCATTTCGGGAAAACCAATTTATTTACAAGCAGGCGAGGCACAAAAACAGAAGTAAGGAAGGGGCGAAACAAATGAACACTAGTCTTATTTAACATGGGATTCCCAACCATGTGTCGATTGAGTACACGTTTTGACCTTTCACAAGGGCAACCGAGGGATCATTTTCACTTGGTACTTGGAACTGATGGCGCATTATTTTTAAAAAGCTTCAGTTGAATTAATTAAACAGAAAGTGGAATTGGATCGTTAAATAAGAGATGAAATTACTATGGACAAAATTAAGATAAAGCTTTGGAAATTAATCTGGTTTAAATTAAGAGTTTAAAATATCATTACATATATATAAGAATTTTAGAGTTTCATTCAGAACATAATTGACGTAAACTTAAATAAGAACTATTTGATATTTTTCTTATTAATATTGTTTTATTATGATATAAAAATGAGATAAAACGTATTAGAAATTCTATGTGGTTTTTTTCCAGCTTGCTCCGTAGACAGGATAGCCTTCGAAGAACGAGTTCTGAAGGTGAGGCGGATCATTCTGATCCTCAATCAGAAAGTTCTACTGATCAAGGACCTGTTGTAGAAGCGATTAAAATAACAGTAGTTTGAAAATAAAGGAAGAATATCTCATGCAAGATTGGAAAACATTAGCAATGCATCGACATACATATTGTAAAAAATTATCAATTATTTGCGAAACTGATAAGTAACACTCTTGTACAATAAAAGTAGCGGATGCTATTGTGTACTTAAAGGAGATAATCCGAATTGTTTGCATCTAAGAGAATCCATTTTATCTCATTCAGAAACTATTTCTATTATCTAAACACCTGCCATGTAATGAAAATTATTGTGAAAATTGTTTCATATGAAGTTGTTAGAATTTAATCAAATGTTAGTTGGGAATAAAGAGCAATGGTTTTCAAAATTTGAATCATTATAATGTGTTAATATTCATGTGAGAATAATTTTATATGTTGTTGCATTAAATGATTGATAAAATTTTAAAAAATGAAATGAAATAATGAATTATTCATGTTGTTTTAATATAAAAACAAATTAAATAACGTTTTATGAATTATAAATTTTTATCACCATATGCTTGCTATTAGAATTCTATAGAAATGGGTTTAATTTGCTGTTTTCACATAAAACAGGAGACTTAATTTCATATTTTATGAAAAAAAAAAGGATTTATGGAAGTTTAAACAAATTCATAATTATGACGTGAACATTTAACATATATTTCGTCTATTCCACGAATTTCCCAAGTAAGTAATTTTTTTATTCTGTGAAACCATGACATATTTCATCCTCAATGTTTTTGAATCGGTTGAATTTCATAACATTTTTCTAAAGGAAACTAAAAATTTTGTAATTGAAATAAATTTTATTACAAATTATCGTTTTTCGATATGACTCTTTTTTGTGAAACATCTTCAGTACAAATCGAATTCTACTAAAATAATAGATTTATAAGTATTGCATTCACAGTCTTGTAAAAGATTAATTTAAAGTTTTATCATCATCATTATCATTAATACATTTATTTCAAATATTATTGTAGAGATTTTCAATTAACTATTGATTTTAAAATCGAATATTATATATTACATTAAATTCAATATATTTTTTTTATTATTCTACCTTTTTATAATTTCAAACAGACATTGAGATAGTAAACATGAATTCATTTTTAAAAAGTCATTATTTTCTAGATATTCGTTTTGCCGTTGGAAATCAGTTTCATTTTTCAGAAAAAAATTTTATTTATAGTCATCCATGACGCTAATAAAGGATTATATTTAATAAATTTGTATCTGGAATTTTTATCATAATCTTAACACTTCTACATTACAAGTAATTTAATTTATACTACATTACAAGTAATTTAATTTATACTACATTACAAGTAAAAGTATCTAGAAGCACATTACGCCAGAAGCCTACAAATTCATTTAAAATATGGGAGTTAATAGAGTACTTAAGAAGGCCAATAATTTAAAAAAAAATATGTCTACTCATAGCACAAAGCAGAAAATAAATTTAAAAATCTTATCCACCGCTACTCATTTATAGTAAAATATATAGATAAAAATCAGAAAAGTAAATAACAGATGTATTTCGCAATTCTATTCATTATGGTGACTAGGGTTAAGTTATTCTTCTTTTAGCTTGAATTTTCTTACCTAAATATTTTTAAAAATAAAGTCGTTAATGAAGTTTCCTTGTCTCCTCTATGTCTGGTTTGAAACCCATCATACGGTTAGTTTATTTTTAAACTAAGTTGTTGAATCAGTTAGTTTGTCATTTCTATCATACTTATTAAACTCATAGTTACATTTGTTTTATTGGCTAAGCAATAAAGAAGTTTTAATTTATTACATAGATCAATAATGATAAATATTAAATTTATTTATTTATTTATTTTTGTAATACAGTATATGTCAGTAAACCTAATATACCTTTCATGTTATGTTGATCAAGTAAGTTTATTCAGACATTTTTAAAATAAATTGCTTCTCTTCATTTAGAAGAAAGTTTTGGATTAAAAATTACTTTCTTGTATAGTCATAAAATATTAAAAATGAGAACTTCAACACGATAATTCAAATGAAATACATGTACAAATATTTCATATGAAATTTTTTTTAAAAATGCTAAGAGGTGCATTCACAAAATTTTACGAAGTTTATTAATTGTAATTTAAAATATCACATAATTGTTTATAAATTGTTGAAAAGAATTTAATTTGATTTAGTGGCATTTGTCACTAAATGTATAAAAGATCATTATATTTGTGTTGCTGTTCACTGTTTATCATAAATGCTTGTATGTAAAGTTTCAATTTTTTTACATTTATTATTGTATGTAAGTAACTGAAGGTGTAAGTTTGTATAATAATAATAAATAACAGTTTTCTAATTCTTTTGTATATTTCTTAATAATTGAGTGTTGATGAAATCGTTAAAATAATGACATCTTAAAGTACATATTTTTATCAAATTTAAAACAGATAAAAGGTTTTAAAGCTTAAATATTTATTCAAAAATAGCAAAGAAAAATTTCAAAACAGAGCTCAAAAATACCATTTTGTAAAGCTTCATTCCAATATTTTTCCAAAACAGCTTTCTTAAGAAATTTGATTTCATTAATATTTTTGTGGCGAAACATTTTGTGTAACTTAATTTTCTAAAATTACTTTAAAAAAATCATTATTGTAGAAAAACTTAAAATAATGATATACTAGATACATATTATGTCTCATTAACAAGTTTTTAAATTTGAAAGCTTAGGTATTTACTCAAAAATAAAATTAAAACTCAAAATGGAATTAAGAACTCCATAAAAATTCATTCCAGTAATTTCCCAAAATACCTTTCAAGGAGAATCCATTTTCATTCATATTTCTGTGGTAAAACATTTTTAAACTTAATTTTATAAGATTAATTAGACTTATAACTGACTATTAAAGAAAACATACTTCAACAGAAGACATTGAAATCAGTATTGTTCATAACATCCAAAGAGAAAATATTGTTTTTTTTGAAAATTGTGACTCTGAATTCAGTATTTCTTCAATAACATTTTATTCTCGTAATATCTTTTCTGTATGTATGAATCGAATTTTTGTAATGAAATTATTTCAAATGAAATGTTTGAATATCCAAATATGTCAGATATTTGTGCGAGAGCTTTGAGCAAACCAAGCAGCAATGAAATATAAAGGTTTCTCTTCAGATAATCCGAGTTTAAACTCCGAGAAATATGTTATAGTTTATAGATAGATGTTAGAAGCTTAAAGATAGATATTATAGCTTATAAAAATATATTATATAGCTATGATTCGTGGGACGAGCGAAGTATAATATAAAGTTTTGGCAAAAATTGCGAACATTTTTGAAAGTTTTTATGTTTCCTAACTTTGTATGCTAATAGAAAATGTTACGTGTCACAAAATGCAAGCTCTTACATATCATTTTAAAGAAAATTTAATGCTTATTTTAATACTAAAAGCAAATTCAAATATTCGAAATATAAAAAATTATTCTTACTTTAATCTGAATAACACACACATTGATGAAATGGATTGTAATTCCTAACTTTCCTGACAAATCACTGTTCTTGTTCTGGGAACCAATCAATTGTTAATAACTGCCAGCAGAAAATAACATCGTATTTAAAGTTGGAACTAGTCATTATTGCGCTTTGTTCTGTAGAAGGAAAACTGGTTTTTACGAAATGAAATTACAAGTAAGAACTTTTGATAAACGTTTTAATATATAGCGGGATTTTTTGTAAATGTTTTTAATATTTAGTCAAGAAGCGATGACTTGATAAAAAGGATAGATTAGGCACCTAGAAAGAGAATTAAGATTGTGTTACAAGAACATGGTCTTTCCTTTACTGAAATTGCAAGGCAGATGCTTGGTTCAATGACAACCTCTAGTGTCCGAAAGTTTTGTTTACGATATCAGGAGACAAATTCAAACAAAGTAGAAAAAGGCCGATAAAGGTGCACCACATTTGTTGATTACAGAAGAATAAAAACAATATGCCTCTAAGACAGAAGAATGTCATCAGATGCCATCAAAAGTCGACTTAATGATGTTGGCGTTTCTGTCAGTTCCAGAATAATCAGGAGAAGATATTAGATGTTGCACAATGAGGTAGAATTCGTCAAAAAACGCCTTATCTCAGTTTACAACAGTTAATAAAAAGAATACAGTGAGCAAAGAAACACATTAATTCTATAGATGACCAGTGGTCGCAAATTAAATGGAGTGAGGAAACTATTGTTATTAGATAGTGATGGTAAAAAATATGCAAGACCTAGAATAGACGAAGAGCTACTGACTGCATCCAGGTAACTATGTAGAACTCATTTCAGTCTTATGATTTTGTCATGCATGTCAGCAAACGGTATTGGTCGCCTTCATGTTATCGATGGGACACTAAAGAAAAGATAATACATTGACACTATTCTAGAGCAAAACTTATGTTTTCCATCAGTGATCTCTTTCTCAACAATACGTCATTTGTTTTCTGCAGAATTCAGCTCCTTTCGACACAGCAAGAATACCGAAAGAGTGGTTAAATACAAATAGCACTGGATTGTTATCATGACCAGAAAACAAACCTTACCTCGATCCTATTGCGAACATATGGCACCGTTTGAAAACTTTTGTACGAATAAGGCATTCATCAAATAAAAGAAAACTAATTGAGGCTATAATTGTCTCCTGGCATCATCTAAAAACGAAAGAGCTTAAAACTCTCTTAAGCTCAATGAAGCATCGATGTGAAGCTGTAATAAAGAACGGCTACTCTACTTAGAATGATACTCACAATGGTCAACAGTATCTAATGTATTTCGATATTCGGGATTATTTTCTGTGCATATTATCATTTAGCTCTGTCGCATATGTGCATGCTTAAATTACTGAGAAATAATGCTATATTTCAGAGAATGAGAGTTTCTAACAAACAAGTATGGTATCGAGGAGAAAGTAAAAATTAAAATGATTCTTAGCACTGTCATAAATAATAGAAAAATACTATTGGTGTAAAAGCTGTATAACGCGTTAGATAATTTTAATAAATTTTACTTATACATATTCATTCATTTCAAACTTAAACATAAGTATAGATACATGCATTTAGAGAGAAATAATCTAATTGAAAGGGCCATAACAAAATATAATTGCAGCTTATCTAAAAATGCTTTTGTTTCTTAGCTTATTAGCTTACATAATTACCAATGCAAATTGAATTGTATATTTCTATTTTGGCCTTATTAAATATCTAGTTAAATAAATCATTTAAATTTAAATATCTAAATTTTGTCATCGCCATTCTTTCCAGTATTTTGATCAATTATTTTATTTTTTTTACATATATTGAATCTAGATTCGTATACTCAAAATTTATAGTCGACTGTATAGTTAACAAAAAAAAGATTTTTTATGTAATAAAAAAATATTTTATGTATTTTGCTCACAAAATTGACATGAATATATACACGTTTATGTACAGATTTTCTCACTAAATGAAATGCTAACTTTGAAATGGTGCAATTATTTACTTCGTATCTTGAAAGCATTAGCCTACAATCATATTCACATTGAAATGGAACAATGTTTTTGATTTTTCTATAAGAAAATAAAATAGTGAAATATTTTCAATTTAAGTCCCAACGGTCTAAAATGAGATTGCTAAATAATACAGAATTTAAAAAAGAAAAGACTAGAAAAACGATATATAATTTCCATCCCTACTTTTCAGTGCATATCGAGCCTTTATAAAAATAAAGAGATATTTATTATTTCTCACTCCTTTGTACAGCATATAATGATTTTTTTCTCTATTTGTCAGTGCATCTACGACTATTCAAAATCCAATTTTAATTATTTTTATCCACTTCTACACCTTGGAGAATTACATTATTATGACGTCATCGTCTAGACAAATTTTAGAATATACTGCATATTTTAATGAATTTGGAGATTTTAATAATTATTTTAAGTACTTTTTTTTGTTTAGTATGATTCTGGATAAAAATAAAGAAAGATCAAATACTGAACAGAAATTTTTGCAGAGATGGATTTCAATTAAAAACGTATTAATAAATAACTTCTTATAAATATTTTCGGACTCGAACACCCATTCTTTAGATTTAAATTTCTTTATAAAATAATCTACTCAACACGAGATTACTTAATGAATGTTTTCTCGATATTTTCGGGCAAATGTGCATTAATTTTTACTTAATTTTATTATTCAATTACATTTTTATTCAAATTTTCTTCCTCTTTTGAATTGAATATATAATTATTTAATGATATCTTCAATGTTTTTGTTGTCTGAATATATATTTAATAATATATATCATGTTTTTCAAATTATGTCCACAACTGTTGAATAATATGGTGAAAATAATGCAAAAAATAATTTTAATCCACGAATGATTATTTCAGAAATATTGTGAATAATTGTTAGACTGTACGGGAAATCAGACATGATAAAAATATTTACAAATATTTTTTTTAATATTAAAAATTTATCTTAACATTAAATAATTTTTAGCACAGACTACAATACTTTACGAATTTACATTCAAATGAAAAATCAGAAGCTTTCTACCAAGCATAATTTTGGTCTTATATTATAAAACCAAAATTTATAACTAAAATTTTGGTCAGAAATAATATATTGAAATTTTAATTTTTCCTTTTCAAATGTCTTAATAATTGGTGAATTTTGTTTAGATCTTTATTCATACTTGATATTTTTGGCTACACGAATCCTTGAAGAATTGCAAATAAGAATCTTATTCCCAAATACTACTTGACAAGAAAGTTCCAATAATTATTCAGGAAAAATTATTCGCTTATTCGTTTTCAAATTACTTTTTTCTGGATTTATATATTAAATAAATATTAGCTATTAAGTGCTTTATGAAATCGCTTCTGATTGTATCATTAAAATTTATCGAAACGAAGTATTATTATTTGAAGTTAACTGAGCAATTCAACCTTCGAGAGCTCTTGAAAAAAAAAAACTTTCAGAAGCAGAGGGATTATGTAATTGAAATTTGAATCTTAAGATGGGAATGAAATCATGATTCATTATATCTTGAATGAGATGGTTCTTTCTTAAAGTAATTAAAACTTTCTTTATAAAAACAATGAAAATTTCAAATTAAGTAAAAATATCCCCTTAATGAAATTAAAAAATTGTTATATGTAATACTGTAATAGCGCTGAACATATTTTTAATTGATGGAACGTAACATTTTATGCAATTAAAATAGTTTTCAACAACAGTTTGTAAGCCTATGATTCATCATCTTTCATAAGAATTTCACTATTAAGGATGAAATATTTAAATTATTACTTCTGAAATATTTGATCAGTTGTTTTATTAAGAAATATAGTTTTAAAAAATAACCCATTATTTAGAAACTATTATCAACTATTGTAACTCTTTTCTCTAAACTTTAAACTTTAAGCCTTGAAAATAATATAAATTACCGGTTTTTCATTATATGCACAGAAAATTTATATATCTGCTGTGAATATCTCATCATTTGACCACTAAACGTTTTTGTTAAGTTATAAAAGAATCAGTCAGGATTTGAATTAATTGAAAAACAACTTTTAAAAAATCGCTCTAATAAATAGAACATATTTTTGAAAAATGCAAGTAATGCAATCTATAATATTAACTATTTATTATTATAATATTAACATATAACATTATATTATATAATATTATTATAATATTAACTATTTATTATTTTATTGCTTCTCATTTTAAAAAAGAACACTTAAAAATCTTCTATCCAAAAGAAAATATTCGTTACAGTTAAAAAAAATATATGTGCAGTTTGCCAAAAAAAAACACCATTTGAATGTAAGTTTTATTTCCTGATTTTTAAATATTTGGTGCAATTTTGAAAATTAAATAAGATATTAGTTTCCATGCGTATTATGTATCTATTTAACTTCTACTCTTATCATATAAAAAATAATCCTGTGTTTAATTAAACAAAAGTAAAGACAAAGAAAAGTTGGATTGTTCATAAAATACATCAGCCTACCAAGAAGTGTTCCAGGAAATTAGTGTACGAAGAGGGATTAAATAAAAAGAAAACAGCCACTCAGTATAGAAAGACAATATGTGAAAAATAATCTAATTTTAAAATTTAAAGTAATTTTTTTTCAAATGTCTAAGAATAATGAGTTTTTCTTCTTCAGGTATCTAGTTCAAATCTGTGATATCTGTTAATTTCTAAGATTTGATATCACTGACTCTCTGACCTGCTTCCAAGGTACACGGATAAAAAAACTGAATAACCGGACCGCTGCTACAGCTACAGTGGCGGGAACAGTGGTTAATTCCTAAGGGGCCTCCCCGGCCACGGTACAACCCTTCCCTAAGAAAGTACGTCGCGCCATCAATGGGAGGAGCCAAACCCCCGCCAAACCAATCATCATGCCGGAAGTTTCTCATCCTTATTTCGACATTACCCTGGAGAGTTCTAATATTTAATAAGAAGGCAAGAATACTGAAAATCTAAATGCATGGAATGTCGAAATAAACTGATAAAACATCATAAAATAGTAAGCATCAGATCTGCATGCTAACAGAATATAATTCAGTATCTATTATTCATTTTACAATTTTGCTTAAAATTTAAAAAAAAATAGCGCTATTTAAATAAGAAAAATCAACTTTTCAACCAAACCTATAAATATTATTATTATTGTATTTCAAATTATATTATATGCCAATATATAAAATTAGAAATTGTAAAATTCATCTCAGCATTACGATAGTAAACACGAAGAAATAAGTCACATTTTCAAGCTTAAATTATAACATCATAAGATAGGCACGAAAAGAAAACATTTACAGCAATAAAGAAAGTGGCTTGAATTTTATTCCAAATTAATTATTTTTTTGAAAAATTAAATTCATAATTTATAATTAGTAAACTTTTGAATTTTAGAGAATAATAATAAAATTTTAATAAGGAATATTTTTGGATGTTATTGTACAAAAATTGAAACAATGTGATCATTTTTATCAATTAAAAAACAGTTAAATTTTGAAGAAAATATTGATAGCAATATAATACGCATTTGAACTAAACTTGATAGTCATATATAACCATCTATACGCAGAATACATGCGCATAAAGGCTCTCTTTTAATATATTCCTTAGCTAACTAACCTTGATACAAACTTCATACATTTTTATGTATATTAATATTCACATTACAATTTAGCATAGCTTTCATCTTTTCATGACATACATTTTTGAACTTGTTATAGCCTTTTAAAAGAATAAGAATACACCCAAGAGCTCAAAGATGCAATCTGAACTTTTCGCCTTCTAATGCAACAAATGATATTTATTTCTAAATAGGTCAAAGATTATTATGCAATCAGTTGAAAATAAAATAAAAATATATTTTATATATTCAATATTTGAAATACATTTATCAAGCTTTTGAAAAAATGTGATTTAAATATGCTGCTGAAATATCTTTCAACATTTTTGCTTTAAAATAACTTAACAATCTTATTTTCAAAACTAAAAAAATATATTTTTAACCCTTTTTTCCTAGTACTTAAAAGAATGATATTCAAATACGGAAGAAAAGTCTTGATTTTTTAAACAAAAGGAAATGTTCAGCAGCGAGTTTCAAAGAGTTTGCTGTTTTAATAATAATACACTGCACTTAAACTAAACGATATTTCTAGAATCATCTTTCGATGTACACACTAGAGAACGGCCGTTATATTTTCCAACAGATGGCAAACTCCATACCGAAATCATTTACTGCTGCGTTCCAGAATCTCTGAGAATGAGCCCTTATTTCAAATATACAAAGCTCCATATCCAAATGCAAATGTACTTGCTCAGAATACTAATGACCGTGTAGTTCAGAAAGACCTTAGTAGTGAGAAGTGTGGTGCTGGAAATGAAGTCATTCTGTTCTACGATGGAACCCATATTCATGGAGTTTCTCAAACAATTAGGATGAAAGAAGTTTGAGTTTTTTCAAAATAGTTGAAACTACTTATTCATACTGATGATGAATTAATTAACCCTAGTGCATAAGTTTATTAAAAACATTTTTTTCACTATTTCTACAACGTGTAGTTCTTAATTTTAAATAAAAAAAACGAGATCATTAAGTTTTTTTTACAATATTTATATTATTATTATTATTATTATTATTATTATACAATTTATATTGAAATATTTAATGTTATTCTACAAAGTAAACCAAAAAACATTCAACAGATTTAAAATTTAAAAATTTAAAACGCTCTGTGCATGCTTATCTCACATTATCGAATTGTTGATAGAACGTTTCTGAAAATTAATTCAAGAATTAATAAACTATTAAATAACATATTTATTTATTGTTATTTTCCCATTCAAAGTGTTTGTTTCTATTTATTTCTCAAATTTAATTTGTGTGGAATATCTTTTTAATAACATTTAACGCTATTTAGTGACAATATTAATCTTTTCTGTGTTATTTCTAGAAAGCTGTGACAGTATCTATTATGATTTATTATATATAATTCATAACGGGTTTGTATTCTGATATTGTATTTTGTAATTTCCATAATTATTTGTTCCTTTGTAATCAAACAGTTTTTGAATGTGCATTAACTTCATGGGTCTTTTATTAAGTAATTTCTTCAAAAGCTTCAATTTTAATCAGATTACATATGTTAGTGCTTTGATTATTAATCTCTCATTTGAATAACTTGAAAATATTTGTATCTAATTCATAAAAATTGTTTATATATTTAATTTAAGAGCAAACTGTATATAATGGCTTATTTTAAATTAAAACTCTTTTTGTCTCGAGATTTGTCTCTAACCTAAACATACATTTTTCACAGATTTCTTGGAAAAAAATAGTGTGTAAATAATGTGTAAATAAAGAAGTAAAAGTGTTAAGTGAAACAAATATATTTGTTCCATATTCAGGTCCAATAGATTCATGTGACTGCTGTCATTTTAATTCAAATGGTCATTTACTGTTTAGAAATTATATATAAACTGTTTATATATTCAGGCCGTTTCTTAAATTTTTAACTAAGTGTTCTTTAGATGTATATATTCTAATTACACAAGATATAAACAATTCCACTGTCCTCTTATGTTGCGAATCATTTTAAGCCGAGAAAGCTAATTTAATATTAAACTGTTCTCTTCAATTTCTTATATATCCGTGATAATATTCTTAAAAATTACCTGTCAAAATATTAGATAATTCATCAATTGATTTTGAAAACAGAAAAAAGAAATCTGCTGATTGGTATTTAAAGTTCAAATATATAAATAGCAAGAAAAGCGAGAATTGCTCGCGCTTATCAAATAAGAATTTGTACCAGCGAATGCAAAAAAAAAAAAGGAAAAGAGAGAATTTAAGCATATGTATGCATGGGCCGTACGAAAAATTTAATATTTTCTTGACGTTTGGAAAATGCGAAATGATTTAATAAAATTAAGCAAATAGCGTGATAACATCTTGACTTGTGGCAGGAAAAGAAAAATAAATACATTTTTTCCTTCCTTCCCTGAGTACTTTACTCCTCCAGTTTGGAAAGTCGTTGGAAAATTTCAGATTAAATATCGGACGGAAGTAACAGACATTTATTGCAAGCGAACAATTTTATATCTACTGAACATTTACATTTTCTTTAAAAAATATTATTCTGGAAATAAAATATGCTCAGCATTTATTTTTCTTAGACATAATTCTTTTTAATAAAAATCAGCAATTCCTGTCAACAAAAATGATCCCATGTTAAAAATCCCAACCTAAAGAAAATTGTCTTTATCTTTATCCTGTAACGAAATTCTTCGAGCATGTCTAGAAATAACATTAAAAAATATTCAGTATAGATTTAATTAAAAAATATCAAATCTCACGCAACGTAAATAAAATATTTAACACAGCCTAAGAATTCTTCCCATCTTAATATTAACTTAATTTATTATACAAAATTCGCGAACTTATTTATGCGGGAAAGTCAAACATTTTTTTTTTTCAGGGCAGCACAAGAATGTTAATTGAATTAATCAAGAACGGACATGACACTTCACTTTGCAAAAGAATTGCAACTTCCACTGAATTACAAAGAGAATAGAAAATGGAACGTAGAATTAAAAAAAAAGGATTGGAAAGATGAACAGAGAAGAATGACAAAACATTTTGACGTTCTGAAAAATAAGTCGGTACCTCCTAGTTAGGTTATAAAAGAGATATTGATTCCTTCAGCAGAAAAATGACACTCCATTTATGTAAGCTGAAAAGTTTTGCACGCACTACATTTGTCACGAAGGGAATGCGATCTTTCGACACACACTAAATCGGAACAAATGGAACAAAGAATCGGAGAAAAGTGAAAGAATGATCTCCGTCACTAACGAAATGTTCCAAAGAGGATGAATGTCAAACTCAGATCGATAAAAAGTCGCCATTTCAACCCACACCATATCTCAGACATTGAGATATTAATTTTCCTTTTTGAATTCAGAAGTCAAAATTATTATAGATTCGGAATTTTCTGCCGGATTTGAACTATTATTTATTCCAAAGTCATCCAAGCGTGTTTTTCATTAGTTCCTTGTTTGATTGTTGTAATTCAAATCACGTATCATGCTAGTCCAATGGATGGACGCTAATTGGAAGAATCACTAAAAGTCAGGCAATCAGTTGATAAGCCCATGTAGACATTTCTAAAGAAAATAAAAGAAGAATTTGAAATTTAGAAACACCAAACTGCAACATACTCTGATAGTAATGGAAGTATCATTTTAATGTATAATTTAGTTAGTTTACAGCAGAGGTTCCCAAACTTTTTTTTCTCGTGGACCACTTTCAGTTTTACTATTTTTGGTAGACCCCTTGTTGCTACATTTCTACTGTATTCCCAAAACTCCTAAAAAATATCACCCTAAATTGGGGGTGTTAAGAAGAAAAAGTAGCACATTTTCTTGTGTCCTGTTTATTAAAATAATACTTGTGGTTATACAAAATTATAAACATTTATTATTGCAAACAATCAACAATTGACAAAACATCAACAATGAACTCTGAAATGTAAATCAACAATAAAAAATAGTCATACTTTTTAATGAGACGGATGTACTTGATGAATTGACAGCAAATTATCAATATTTGGCTTCAGTTTTGTAAGAAGCAATCTCAAATCTTGAGTAATCTCAAATTTTTGAGTACCTACCTAGTGAATGATGCTACCTGCCTACGTTGATAGGTAAATCCAAGCCAACATTTTTGTTCTTTATTATGAAAACCAGAAAATTTTTCGTGGACCCCCACTTACAACTTGTGAACCCCTGTTTTCTTTTCACGTCTACGTGGACCCCCGTGTTGTCTCCTATGGACCCCTGGGGGTCCACCTGGACCACTTTGGGAACCTATGGTTTACAGTATATAAATTATTATTACACTATAGAAAAGTGTCATCAAAGATAGTAGTTACTTCAAGAGGTGCAAGAGGGCTTGTCAGGTATTTGAGATTGCAAAGGGTACACCTACTTTCTTGAAAACAAAGGATTAATTTTACTAAATTAGTGAAATATGTAAAGGATCAATCTCACTATATCGCATGCTAGCGCTTGGCACTTAATCTCAACAAAAATGTTCGACACAGAATTCATAAGACATACGAGACGGAGGGTTCAAAAGGTATGTGTACATGAACCCGTTATGACAGATTTTGGCGAGTAGTAATATAGTCAGTTCATTAACACAAAACTGCTCTTCTACATTCATCATTGTCATGTGATAAATCAGTATGCCATTTTAGTACGTGTATTTCATCATTCTCTAATATTTTGTATGTCTCAGCTTTACATTTTGAAGCTTTCTGGAGCTGAAATAAAGGAAGGCTGTTCTTCAAAATTTAATAGATTGTTAAAGAACTTCAGAATATTTACATTTAAACTGGAATGATTATATAAGTAAATTACGGAATTATTTAGAGATGGCAAATAAATTATTTGTTCTTATATATATAAATATGAGCAGTTACTGATTTCCACTATTATATTGTAAATCTTTGAAAATAATTTATTTCTGAATAAAAAAATATAATGTTCAGTTAAAATTAAAAATGTTGATAAATATCAAATCATTATATTAAAGGATTAATTTCTTTCATTATATGATATTACTTGATTTCTTAATATTATCATGAAGTATAATATAAAATGCATATTTATTCAAAGGGCTACTTTTGAAGGAGTAAGATTTTATTTCATTTTAGAAATTTATATCACGAAAATTTATTCCTTTCAAAAATTACCATTATACGAAAGTTTTGAACGCTATTACAAACAATCAAATTGACTGCATTTGCAATCATTATAAAAATGAACACCTTAAAAATGGTCTCGATTTTAATATCACAGGAAAATACAAGTAAAAATTGTACATAGCTTTTATTCTTCTTTAAGTCCATATAAAATAATAAGCGAATCATTGATAAATTAGTCGAAGGAATCTAATTATAAAATATACTATCAAACCCAATAATCTTTTCTTTTTTTTTTAATTCTAAGCATAGTACATTTCAAAATTTTCCGAACTCTTTTATGAAATAAAAACTTACTAAAGAAACAATATGGCGGAAAGTATTGTCTTGCTTTCTAAGATTTCAATTCTTGGGGGCAATATGCTCAGATAGTTCATGATGGCCCAAGTCTTAAGTAAAAATATATTCAAGAAAATGCTTAGCGAAATGCATACATGATACTCAAATGTTGGAATTTCTTTCACGTTTTATTTAAAGTTGGTATTTTTTCCTGAAAGAAAGACGGAAAAGAAAAGGAGTGAAATGATAAGAATATGTTCACGCATATCAGGCAGAGCGTAAATGATAACTTTTGAAAAATACATGGGCGGATGCTAGAAATCAGTTTTTGATGTGTATATATGCTGGAAGCCATATCGTGATGTGTCTGCTTTCTACTTTCGTCACTTTCATTTCTTATTAAGATTTCCATTTGTGATTCCTCTGTAAAAATGGAAAGATTTGTTTCCGCGTTGCATTTCAAATTCTAAAATGCTTTCTTCTGGATGATGTGGATGCCTTCAGTCTATGATAAAATCCATTTCAGTACCATGCTCTATTATTCAAATATTTCTTAATAATTTATTAATAACTTTGTGCTTAAATTTCTGTAGAAGAATTTATGTGCTTATCATGGATATAAACATATTTTTTTTCTGTATTTTCTGAAAAATACGATTTTTAGCCGTGTAAATGTGCACTATTTACAACAATTAATGTATCCTGTTGTTTCATTTCCCAAATGTAAATTGAATAATTGAATTTTTTCAATTTGAATTAATTGAATTTTTTCTATACGTTAAATCGGACAATCAGTTATTTAATAATGTAGAAATGAGGAAAAAATGCTCATGGATTTCATGAAAATTTTTCGAAACTCTCTTAGGAAATAAGTGAAATAATTTGTCTCAGAAACTCAGCCTGCTTGCATACTTATGTTCATTAAAAGGTACTGCAAATATGAATATAACATCTATCCAAACGTCAGTAGACACATTTCTACTTCTGATTATATTATTATTTTTAAATATGACAATTATTTTAGAGAATATCCGGAGATATAAATAACTTGATTACTTTTATAATTTTGCAAATTTTTAGACAGTTGAATCGGCTTTCATTTATGATTCCATTTCATAAAATCTCTTTTTCAGAACCAACGGATTTTATTCGGTTTTTCTGAAGGAATGGCTATATTGGAAATCAATATAATCATTCGTTATTCCATAAAAATGATAGTTTTTAAGAGGTGTGCTACGATATCATACCCTACAATCTTTATTACTATATCTAAAATAATTGTTTTTGTGGTCCATTTTATACATCTAGATTCTTTCTTCTTTCAAATCTACTTTTAGTTAGTTAGTTACTTTTAGTAGTTAGTATTTACTTTTAATTAGTTTCTTTTGATTTCTAAATATGTATTTAAACTGCATCGAAAATCAAGAAAAACTTATTTTCATTCATATTTTTTTTTCTGTGGTAATTTCGATTAAAACATTAGAAACAAATCATTAAAAGAAAATTATTATTATTTTTATTTTAAGATAACTTCGAAAGGCTGCACAATACTTCAAAGGCTGAGTAGGGATTCCTCCTAAGCTGTGGGAAGAGTCAACATCGATCTTACGTTATACAAGTCATTGACTTTCCCCTATTGTGTAAGACATTTGTATCAACATTAAATCTATAAAAAAATAAGATTTTCCAAGTTTCTGTGTATATAAAATTTTATTTCATTATAATATAGTCTTCACGCATTTCTGTAAACGAAGTAACTTTTTTCCCATCTTAAGTAATATTTAAGAATTTTTTTCATTTTATAGTATTTAATATTTTATACGTATCGAAACATTAATTACTAATCAATTTTTCTATCATTCAGAGGAAATTGTAAAGATTTCATATAACAAAATTGTGAAGAAACATTTCCACATTTTGATATATGAAAAAACGCTATCAAATATATCAAAGCTGTATATAACATTAATATATCAATTATAATCAATATATTAATTAAACCAGTTTTAATCAACTTATTAATTAAAGCTATATAATACATCAAAGTTATTATATGTGTTGAAACATGTTTGGTCAGATATAATAGCTTCCTTATTCTGAATTTTAAAAAAACAATTGCACTATATATATATTTTTTTTGACAAATACTGTGATATGAAACAGAGAGAAAAGCCAAAAAACCAAGTACGATCTAAATTTCTCAAGAACTTGCAACCTCTCATTCTAAATATAAAAAAAGGAAAATATTTTGACTTTGATCTGTATATCTTATCATTGCCAGGCCTGATTACAATAGATGCTACAATCTGACCGTAACGACTTTTACATCATGTAATTTACAGAAAAAATCCCAATTAAATCCCTTTTCATACTAAAAGATAATATGCTTCTTAAATTTAGCTTATAGATTCAAGAAAATTAAATCAAAATAATTTAAAATGCAACATGCCTCACTAAATTTGAAAAAAAGTACTCAAGTAATAATTAAAAATTAAAGAATTTTTAAAAAGTAAATTTACTTATTTTTATGAATTTAACCTTATTATTGACATAATAAAACTAATTAACAGTTCAATAACGAATGAACGAAAATTCCACCAGCTATTACATCACAAATTATGAAAAATAAAAGAAAAAAAAATTAAAAAAGATTCACATCATTCAAATTCTAGCTGTCAATCTTTCATTTCAAAACGATAATTATTGTGAAAATATTTTCAAAATTATTGTGCAGTCTTTGAAATGCTTATTAATTTTTTCTTAATTAAAAATGTATTTACATATTAATGTATTTACATATAATAAGCAACTACTTACTTCCAAAGATGTAACTAAATGGAATTTCGATGTTCTAACTTAAGGAAATCTCCCACTCTGCTCTTGTATCAAGATATGCATTTTGCATCAATATATGCCCGCTTTAGAATACTAAAACCTTGAAAAAAAAAGGAAGATTTTATTCAAAAAAACTAAGACTAAAAATCTAAACAATCACACTAAGAACTGAATTCATTTTGAAAAAAGCCATTTAAGTAATATTTAATAAAATATTCAAGAAATCGTACCACAAAAATGATATTGATAGTAAATAATTATAAAATTATATAATTATAAAAATGGAATTTCCTGGAAACTTTTTGAGAACTAAATATAATTTAATAATAGAAAGTGAACTAAACTAATTCTAAACAAAAAAAGCCATAAAACAAACAGAATGTGGCATGCTTAAACATTAGCGTGTTGTGTCTGAATATTTCATATCATTGTCATTTAAAAGTGTAATTTTAATTTATACATTTAAAAACATTCATTAATAAAATTAAAGTAATAAAGTGGAGGTATAGTATACATTAATTAAACAGTCAGTGTTGCATCATCATTCTTGAGAATACAGATGTGACGCGTTCATAAAGCATCTTATGTATATTCTGAGATAAAGAATTCGTAAGAACATCAAAGAAAATGCATATAATCAGTAAAGTTTGGGACAAAGTGTAAAATAAACAAGTCATATATAGTTATGAAAATATTTATAAATTCCTGCATTCACCGCTATTAAATAAATGGCAATACTTCATTTCTTTGCAGTGATATAGTATTTATACTTTATTGACTGAATATTGCAAATAGTAATACATTTACTAAAGTTTTATTTTATTTTGAGATACGGGAGAAATATACCCATATCGATTATTTAATCTTATAACAGAAAATATTTTTCTCAATATAAAAATTTTTGATTGCCGCAGCATGTGCAAATCTGGCTCTTGCGCCATAAAAAAGCTAACTAACAAAAATTTTTGAAGAATGAATCCCAACTTTTGCAGGTATAATGACAATCTAAAATGAATTTAAATGCTTAATAATTGTAAACTCTCATAATAGAATTGGCAAATAAAATATGAAAACAATTGAAAAAATAGGAATAGGGAACAAAATGAGCAAAAAAAAAAAAAATAAGAACGTGGATGTATCATGAAAGATCCAATTAGGTTTTTCCCAGCCAGTATTTATTTCTTTTTCTTTAGGATTTCACGATTCCCCGGATACCATAAGTTTGGTTTTATGATTAAGAGACTATTTCTTTGCAAACTACATTATTTAAGAAGAAAAGCTTCCTTACATTTAATATGTGACGTAAAATTTTTGACCACTCGAAAAAATTTTCCATGCATTACAAATTATTTTTTCCTCTAATTGGCCCTTCTGGTTAAGACTTAGTATAATTTCTATTCCTTAAACGAGAAAAGACTATTTTGTCTTGTGGTCAATAAAATTTTTCAACTATTATTATTGCAGTGAATGCATTTATATAAAACGAAATATTGGGGTATGAATGTAAATAAATTATATTTGTTATCCAATTAACAGATGTTTGATATTTTAATCGTCTGAAATTTGACAGAAAACAGTAACTTTCTTGAAAAATAGAAGTAAAAAAAGACCCATAAGAAGTTGTGCTAAGAATCATTTGTTTGCATTTCAAAAAGATTGCCATTAATTAGTCTGTTTTAAAAATCCCTGTAATGATAGAAGAGTAAGGAAAAATAGTTTTTAAAATATTATGAACCTTTAAAAATATATGTAACCTAATAAACCTAATATATAGAATATTTGTACACAAAAATAATTTGTATCGTTTAGGTAAAGTAGACAGCTGGATAATGACTTTTTTTTTTTTGCATTTTAAATTAAAGTTAAATTTCATGCTTTCATTCTATTTAAAATAAATGCTGTAGAAAATATTTAAATTATTTTATATTGTCATTTTAATTTCTTAGGAATTTTTGGATTGGTTTTGTTTTAGGTGTTTAGTTTTCTTGCAATTTTATGTGATCAAATCTGTTTGACACTTGATTGACAAACTGGCAAATTAACAGACTTACCAAATTTTGTATTAGAGTAATATTTAAAAAAAATCAGTATTTTCATAGCATGTTATTTAAAATTCTTTTAGATTTCACTATTTTTTTCCTCAGCAGTTATTGAAAAAAAAAAACGCTTTTGATCTGAAATGTAATATTTGATTATTTCAGATGATTCAAATTTCTGGGACTTAAAATCTGCCAATAAAAATATTAAATTTAAATCAATAAAAAAATCTAGTTTAGGAAATCAAACAGGGAAACTTAGGAATATGCATACAGATATCGACCTTTAATCCAATCTTGGATACATTTTACTAACTGCTAAAATTCATGTAGCTGCTTTGTTATTGTTTTAATCTTTTTACTATTTGTAAGGATGTTGCACCATGATAACTGTGTTTGTTTTCGACCTTGAATTATTTTTTTCAAAACATGCAGAATAACATATGATATATATAGGAAGCCCCCATTAGCATCAAATAAAGTTATAATTTTCATATCTCGCTAATTCTGATTATTTTATTAATTGTTTTTGCAAAGCTTTGAAATTTACAGTACATTTTTCACATATACTACAAAGTTGAATAAATTAAGAAATCGCTCTAATTCTGCAACAATTTTAACCAAATAAAATCTATAAAGATAAAATGACATTAAAAATTTCCGTTTCAGTTGAAGGCATTTAAGTAATTTTTAAATGCATGTAGCATGGATAATTCTTAACAGTCCATCGCTTGATCACTTTCTCTATAATTTGTAAGTTAAAAAAGGTTGATAACCTGTAAAACTCAGCATATATATTTTTACTTAACTAAAAATAAAATAAAATATGGATTTTATTTTCTTGCCATTTCCATTTTTATAGATTTAAATTGAAAATTTAAGTGTAATACATATTTTGTTTCCTAAAATATTTAGAGAGTATAAAATAAATATATAAATATTGGAATTAAAAGAATAAATACGACTAAAAACTTTCTTCCAAGAATACATCATAATTATTTAAATCTAGAATTCACATTATTTTTATAGAATATGGAGCAAGAACCTTATATTTATTATACTTATTAATGTAACTTTCCTGTTTATAAATATCTGCGAATTACAATCATTATTAGAAAGTTGGATAATTATTATCTTTAATAGATCACAAACGATACATATATTTCAAAAATAAATTGTGAAGTATTTTGAACAAAGCATTTTCATCCCAACTACTTTAAAAACAATTTCTTATTAAAAAAATTCGATTTTAAAGTTTATAAAATGTTTCTTTTTAGCTATCTTCTAAATTCTAACGAATATTTTAACAGTCATGCAAAGAGCAAAACTTTTGTCTTTCACAGAAAAAGTGCATTTCTGACTTATTATAATATTAGATGTCTTTTTACTGTTTATCAAGCGTAAAAGTAACGATGAATTATAAGACACAATTAAGCTATTTTATTAGCCGTCAGTAAGAAGTGCCTTGCGCAATGCGCACCTAATAAAGCGATAGGAAAAGTGATGCCTAGAAAAAAATGCAATTCGTCACGATTGCAGTGCTTCCACGTGTTAAATGGAGTGCCATCGAAAAAAAATAAGATCAGACGAACGAATGCATATCATTCAAGCAAAAGGAATTGGCAACGCTCCAGAAGCGAAAGGCGGGAAAAGAACGAGAAAAAGAGTTATCGAGATTATCAGTCATCTTTTGAGGTACTTATTGCTCGATGCATTTTATTTTCTGTCGTGATATGAAGAATTTTTTTTTTCCTCTTTCTTGGGCATTTTACTTTTTCGTTATTTAATGATTTTACTGCCTGCCTTACATGCCCGATCAATGTGAAAGTTATTTTCTGCTTTAAATCGTGGAATTGTAGCCTTTCCTCATTTTATCAGGATTTGATTTAGAGTGACTTTTTCTGTGACAGGTATATAAAGTTGTTTTCTATGGATTTTACCTTGATATATTAATGCCAACATATAATGTGTTAAACTCTTACCAAAATATTTCGAAGTCATACAGGAAAATACTTTAAAATTGTAAATAGACGTTTTTAATGACGTTTGTATTCTCACAGTTTAAATGCCATGCTTACATAAAAAATATTGATTTTATAATATTTGAGATAAATTTATCGAAAAGATTTGAGTCGAAATTCTGACAAGATTTAATAAAAATATTTATAGCTTTTAATTACTCAAAAAGATGGTATTTTGATTTAATAAAAAAAAACGGAAAATCTAATCACTAAGTACATTTGAAGATCCATATAAAATTGATTTTTAAAAAAATGTCCGTGCAATAAATACACTCCATAAAGCCATGAATTTTTGTATATTTATAATTAATCTACATTAATGGTTGATGTAAAATCAAATAGTTTTTCTGAAAATTCAATAAAGTAGATGCATCGGATTCCATTTTACAAAGATATATACATCTTGATTTATACAGAAATCTCAAATTTTCATTTAAAAAAACAGTAAGTTTCTACAAAGAATATTTCTATATATATCAAATATTCTATATATTTCTATATATAAAAAAAATCGCATAAAAATATGTATATTTAATCAATGTAAAAAAAAGCCTTAGATTTCGTTCATAAGAAGAAATACAATTTTTAAAAACTGAATAGGTTCTTCGAAAATCTTATGCAAAATCAATAAGCACTCATCTATGAGGCATGCTGTTCTTCAAATCTCTATCCAAACTTAGGACCAGATTTTTTTTTCCGAGTTTAGTTTGGCTTTAGATTTTTTTTGATATTGCGTGTGAAGCAGTAGTGAAATAAGAAAAAAAAACTTTTACGGGAGAATAACATAATAGTGACTTGGATAATTACTAATGGTAAAACGGCTGATAATACTGCATATTAGGGAAGTCCCAACATCTAAGCTAGCTTTAGATAGGGGCATTGAATGGATTTGAACAAGACAAAAGGTTTTGTATCTATCAAACTGGTGTTTTCTTCAAGTACTTATTGAAAGGAATTACCTCGAAAAGTGGTAAATGTTTTTGTGGAAAATTTGTTAAATACATAATAACTGCAGTCATTCCTTCGAATAAAATTGTTTTGTCTTAAAAGTGTAAATGTCCTTAAATTGGTTATAATATTATCAAAATAAATCATAAATGGCCGGAATTTTTTCTCAGTAGTGATTAGCTCATTAAATAAACGTTTTAATAATCAAAATTAATTTGCAAACATAAAAATAATAATCTATATGCGCTACTGCTTTTTCACTCCAAATTCATTGTCAAGAATTATCAAACTATAACCTCATTTATTTTGCAACCTAGAACATTTGTTATTACTAAATATGGTGTAAAGCATAGGTTCCCAAAGTGGTCCAGATGGACCCCCGGGGGTCCATAGGATAATTAGTCCACGGGGGTCCACATAGACGTGAAAAGAAAACAGGGGTTCACAAGTTGTAAGTGGGGGTCCACGAAAAATTTTCTGGTTTTCATAATAAAGAACAAAAAATTTTGCTTGGATTTTCCTATCAACGTAGACAGGTAGCATCATTCACTAGGTAGGTACTCAAAAATATTCGAGCCTCAGTTCAAACACAGAATTGAATAGAACAATACATAATAGTGCAAGTGTACACCACATGCCGAGACTTACAAAGTGCCGCCCGTGCGTCGCTCGTCTGGGATGCTTGTTTAGACCTGCAAAAGGACTATTTGCACTATTGCACTATTGTGCGATGAAAATGATGAAGATTTCCAATGACTGCTCTTACATAATGAAGTACGCTGATTGTCGAAAGGTGCATGCTTATCGAGATTTTACTCACTTTTCGAATCAGTGATAGAGCGTCTTGAAACTAAAGCACCAGATTTAAAAGAAAATCTGATCAAATATAAAGCGTACATTGCTAATTTAACAGATTTGTTCATAAAATTCAATGACGTTGACTTGCAGTTACAAGAGGACAGCCTTAATTTTATAAAAACAAAGGATGTAATTACGGCTTTTCTTGGTAAATTGAAATTAATGAAGCAAAATATTAGTCGGCGCGAATTCTCCCAGTTTCCGCACTTGTCGCAGATAGAATGTCTTGATGAGGATATTCATTTGATGAAACGGAAGAGGCGAATGTGGTATTACAAGAGGAGCTACTTGAGCTCAGCACCTACGAGGAACTGAAGGTGAAAGGTTATCAAACATTTTGGCTGCAGGCAGAAATCCCCGAAAAATATCCTGGGCTGTGGGAAATTGCGGGAAAATTTTTGATAGCGTTTCCCTCGTCATATCTTGTCAAAAGAAGTTTTAGTGCCGTTACCAACCTGTTAACAAAAAAAAAAAAAAAAAAAAGGAGCAGATTGAACATCACAGAACGGGGAGATTTGAGATTGCTTCTTAAAAAACTGAAGCCAAATATTGATAATTTGCTGTCAATTCATCAAGTACATCCGTCTCGTTAAAAGAATGACTATTTTTTATTGCTGATTTACATTTCAGAGTTCATTGTTGATTTTTTGTCAATTGTTGATTGTTTGTAATAATAAATGTGTATAATTTTGTATAACCACAAGTATTATTTTAATAAATAGGACACAAGAAAATGTGCTACTTTTTTTTCTCAACACCCCCAATTTAAGGTGATATTTTTTAGGAGTTTTGGGAATACAGTAGAAATGTAGCAGCAGGGGGTCTACCTAAAATAGTAAAACTTTGAAAGTGGTCCACGAGAAAAAAAAGTTTGGGAACCTCTGGTGTAAAGAAACCATATTAAATATAACCTATTATTAAATATGGTTTAAACCAATTACTAAATATGGTAAAAGTCAAAAATGTAAACTTCATTACCGAAAATAAGTTACAAGTAGATCTTTCTACTAAAAAAATGACAAATCTACAAAAAATATCAGAAACTTATCAAAGACATTAGCCGAGCAGTAAGAGAAAAATGCACTATCGATTACGATTAAAAATAAAAAGATAAAACTAACGAATAAAATCGAAAGCCAAACAAAAGATAAAGAGTATCAGATGCTGAAATTGTCAAATAAGCATGTATCTTGTTCCATTAGGAGAATTAAATGGCAGTGATTAATTCAAGTAATTTTTACATTTAGACGAGAAATTAATTCTGATTTATTAACACATCAATCAGACGTATTTGATGCTGCTTCGTTCAAGATGATTACGATGACAATAAAGAGGAATTGGTATAAAATCATTTAGAAATAAACTAATGGAGATATTCTAAACTGCTTGATAGGATTTTTATTTAACTCTAAAATGTTTAAAGAAATATTTAACATTGTGGATAAAAGCAAGGATTATTTTGAAATAGCGTCGGCAAAATTTTATTTTCAAAAGATATTAGAAATAAATAATTTTTGGTAATATGTACTCTTATTTCTGAACATTGAAATTTCTATATAAGAATTTTTTTTTCTTAGAATTTTCAAGCTCATTATATGGGAGGACCAATTGTAATTTTAAAGGCAGTAGAAACTGGATTTATATAAGCGTTCATAGTATTTATGTATAAAATCTGCAGAAATTATATTCAGAATATTTATCATCGGGCATTAGTAAATTAATAACAAAGAAATTCAGCCTTATTCATATAATCTTATACTCAATAAATAGTCAAAATGTGTTTTTTGCGTAACATATTTGCTATTAAATTGTAAACATGGGTATAAATTTTGGATTTAAAAAAATGTATAATAATAAATTTATAAATTGAAATTAAATGACAATTATTTATTATAATAAAGAGAATATGTATATGTTGGCGCTCTATAAACTAGATTGTTTGACTAAAGCTATCAAACGTTGCACATATATATTTTGAAGGCTCGAAATTTGCACCTGGGAGCGATTGTTTGTTAAATATTATATATAATTTAAATTAATACATAATTAACCGAAATATTGCGTGATAACACCCGAAAAAATTACTACTCAAAAATAGTTCTTATATCCTTTTAAAATCCATTTTTTTTTCCTATGGTACAAGTTTTTAACATATAAAGTAAGCTCTCCTTTTCAAACAATTTATTTCAAACAAATAAAAATAAAATTTGGCCTGTACGAACACGTTACGCGAGCATGAGGAAAACTAGCTTTTATCAACATGTTGAGGAACGCTTAAATTTGATAATTAATCCTTACTGCAAATTAAATACAGAAAAGTGCAATTTTCAGCATGCAGGTGTAAAGAATGAAATAAACACCATACTTTCGTTAAAGATTAGTGCAAGAAAAGTATTATGTTATTTTTTAAATATGTTTATTATTGATTCAACGATTATTTTATATTTGAATACCTAATTTATATTTAAATACCTAAATAGGATGCCAATACCTAATTTCTAAACAGTTGGTATTAGACATATATATCCAATTAGAAAAATGGTCTAAATGTTATAAATGAAGAATGCTGTGCTATGCAATTTCAATCAATAAAATGACAAGTGAATTATGTATTTTTTATACAGAACTTCCTAGGAGTCATATTTAGTATAATATTACTGAGACAGTAACAGTTAAAAGAAAAGTTCAATCTATTCAGACAATAAACGAGTAAATTATGAAAATTTTAATATTACCATCTTAATCATAAGTGCGATTCTAGAACCACTACATTTATTGTCTCAAAGATGATACATTAATCAGTGCTTGGAGTTTCTTCGAGGCTGATTAGCCTAAATTGTAATATTGTCTATTGTCCGAAAGCAATGACACTCAAAATTTTATAACCCGGTCATATTTTACCCGTATTTATGTGTTTGCACGCACACGCACACGCACACGCACACGCACACACACACACACACACACACACACACACACACACACACACACACACACACACACACACACACACACACACACACACACACACACACACACACACACACACACACACACACACACACACACACACACACACACACACACACACACACACACACACACACACACACACACACACACACACACACACACACACACACACACACACACACACACACACACACACACACACACACACACACACACACACACACACACACACACACACACACACACACACACACACACACACACACACACACACACACACACACACACACACACACACACACACACACACACACACACACACACACACATCATTTAGCATTCATTAATTAGAAAGAAAACAAATTTATTCTATTTACAAATTTCCTTGAATGTTTTCAGGATTATTTAATAAATACAAGCATTAAAAGAAGTATGGATTAAATTGCTCTTTCATATGTATACTTATCTTGTCATAATTGATAAAATAAAATGCCAAGTAATTATTTTTACGATTATTAAGAATAGCATAAGAGAATTATCTTAATCAATTTAGTTGGTTAAAAGTAACTAAACATCTTTAAAAAAAAACGCAGAAATTTCTTACCCTATATAGGAATAAATAATTTTTCCTTCTAAATTATAAATTGGAGTTGTGGTCTCTTCAAAACAAACATCATAAATCTTAGCCATGTATTAAGAAATGCTCTTCAATATTGGTTCAAAATATTTGCAATAATATGTAACACCCAGGTTCTTGAACACCATTGTAAAGACTGTGCTTAATATCTTTCATGTAATAGAGTTCCTACTTTTAAAATACTGATCACGAATGTAAGGCTAAGTAAGTAGTTTCAACATCGAATATATAATTATTTTTTATAATAAATCCGAAACCTTGTTATTTTTAGAAGGAAATTTCTTTTCTTCCCCTGGTAATATTGAGAATGTCCAATTTATTATATTTTAATATCATTTGATTATTACTTTTAGTGATATATTGATTTTTCATAACTGCTTTCGATGTTTTTTTTTATTATAAAGCCCACTGATATTCTAAAAAGAGTGTATATGAGATGTTGATTTGTGTGGTTAGTGCTTTTTTTTTTAATCGAGCCTTATACACTTATACTCATAATCACTCCGCATATCATTAACGTATATAACTAAAGTGAATCGTGGGAACATGAATTTGGTATTTGTTTTATTTAGTTTTTCAATTCGTTATATTTATTCATGTATTTAAATTGCCGTTTCCAATACAAATTCCACCATTTGAAGGAGGGGGGGGGTATTATGTCGGCTTCCTGCCCTAGGGGTAGCGCACCTTCCCCGTGATCTAGGCATCCCGGGTTCGAGTCTTCGTTCGAGCATGGTTGCTCTTTACTCTGTTTTCTATCTGTGAGGTGTGGGAATGTATTATATTCTTCAAATGTGATGAACATCATTTCATTAGAGAAATGTTAAACCAGAAGTTACAAATATATTATTTTATGCAATCTATTTTAATTCGAATGTAGAAGTTAATAATGAAAAATGATTAATGGTAATGGAATAAAGCAAATGCTAATTTATTTGCTCTTTGAATAAAACCAGTTTCATTATAAAGATATAAAAACATCACGCCCATCCATAGGGAAAGAATACGTTAACACTGAAGATTTATTTTTATTCGGCAATAAATTAAGGAAAGATATATTTTCTAATACCCAACCTAGTGCAAGTGATTAGTTTGAGCGCTTCATGTTTTATGTTAAAACGAAAATAAATATAGGGACTTAACGCTGAGTTAATTTTTGGCTTCTCGACCACGCCCAGCTTGTGCTTACTACTACGCATAAATGAACTGAAAATGTTGAAAAAATAAAGGGCAGAAATATAATGCAGAAAATAACTAGCCCATATATACTGACCATTCATTTCAAAGCAACCCATTTAATTACGTAATTTATCTCTAACTTCCAGGAAAACCGTAAGCTAAGAGTTCAAAGCAAAAATGGAATATGCCGACACTGTTACTTCCTAGGAACAGGATCGATGACACAATACAGGAAAATTATCTTTTCCGAACAATTCCAAATTAGGAACGAAGAACTAATTAACTTTTCACCACATTTTTCATCTCGTCCATTTCTCTTCTACTGTTTGACTTTCGATAAAGTCAATATTTTTCCTTGTTCCAGCATTACATTTAAGTAAGTTGGGCCTGGTGCGGTTATTTTTCAGGAATTTAAAGGTTACCTGATTATCAAAAGTGCCTCATGTTTTACCAGAGAATTACAAATTAACATTGAAAAAGACAACCGTTCCTTTTTTTTTGGTTTTTAGAATTTGTTTTCTTTCCGCCATAGATTTTATCTTCCAAAAATGCTTTGAAAGAAGTTAATGGATTTAGGCTCAATTTGGAAGTTATGTATCAAGTAATTTTCATCTTTCTAATGAGGTTTGCTTTTTATTCAAAAATACAATTAGGTTGAATGTGATGCTGTTTCAAAATTTCGCATGAGCTTTCTGAAAAATATTGAAGGATTTTACAATTTATTTTCTCTTGAGAATATAAAGAATATATCAGTTACGCATTTTGCTTGGAGCACCTATAATATTAAAGATACTAGACGATCATTCATCTTCCATTGAAAAGAAATAATAAAAATTTTCTAAGCTTTAACGATTCAATTTCCTGGTTTCATGATGAACTAAAGGAAGTTTGAAAACAGGTGAAACAAAAAAAATTCAGTTTGTTTGATTTGCGGCAGATATTTCTTTAATTCGTTAGTGGAGAAGCAAAGGAAATATTTTTCTCAATTCTATACCGGAATGAGAAAATAGCATTTAAATGCGAGTTCCTCATTTGTTTTTCAGTTATAAATAGAAGGCACTGATTCACAGCTGAGAGAGCATACATTAAAAAGGACTGATTTTTAAGACAAAATTCTTCAAAACCAAAAAAAGAAGAGAAATAGAAATAATAAAATTATGAAGAAAGGAAATAAGGAGAACCTGAGAATAATGACGTCATTGTCACTACACATACTGAGGATCCCTACAATAATTTAAAAGTTAAGCAACAGAAAGTTCTATTCATTGAAAAGTATGCTATAAAGAGGTTATAACAGCGCGCTGCATTAATTAGTTGAAAAGCTTTTCCTATGCAAGGAAGATATCTGTTTTCCATTTCTTCTTTACGATCTTCTTATTTTCCTACACCAAATTTTCTTTAATGTAACTATCGAACTGAAATAATGCATATGTTTATAAAATGTCAAATATTTTTTTTTCAATAAATTTGACGAATTTACTCAAAAAATGTATGGTTCTTCCGTAAATAGAGTGATTTAGCAAGCTCAACTGTAGAAGAATAAGGCCACTAATGACAGTAATATCTCTATGCTCCAATTCTTTGAAAGGTATTGAAATTTATTTTCTTCAAATCATTATTATACTCTTTATTTCTATTTTTTTAACGGTAAAATCAAAATATTGTCAAAAAAAACAAAAAATATTTATAATGAAATAGAATCAATACAATATAAATTCAGCTACAAATACAGAGTGTATAATTTGTCCTTTAATAATTCATAACCTGAGAATAATGCCTTCAAGTCCGAGGTAGATATAAGTATATCGTAGACATGCATCAAAAGCTTATTAATATTGAAAATATTATTGCCTCGATACTCGAATGCATACCGAGGACCGGAATAATTTTCGGCGGCAGTAAAACGACGTAAAAGTATTGTAAACCAACATTTAAAAAAATTATAGCAAAAACCTTTTTCTGAAAAAAATTAATTAAAATTTAATTAAGTTCCTCTGCAAAGTATTTTACACTTTTCTTTTGAAAAATAAATTGGGCTCGGTTTGTTCAGATTGTAAGGCAGTGACTGTTTTGGATATATGTAAATATGAATTTGTCCTCAAATCAAATACAAACTATGCCTCATCTTTTTAAGATAGATGAAACTATTTTTATATACATTCAGCTTCCGACTTTTGAATGACCATATAATTTCCTTTACAAAATGTTTTTAAAAAATTTGAAATTTCCTAATTTTTGAGCATTTTTCATTTATCTCCATTGAAATCATTTCAAACACAAAAGAATGAACTTTGTTCTCATAAATAATTACGATTCGACAAAGAAGATGAAATTATTAGGATAAATATGGAATTTGAAAACTTATCTACGTTTGCTGAATTATCATTAGAATAAGTAACTCTTCAATTTAAACTGAAATGTCCATAAAATTTTAAATGTAATATATATATATAATTTTTTTTATAATTTAAAAGGGAAAAAAGGAATGGAAAAAAAATTCTAGTATGAGGTGTAGGTAAAGAAACAACATCAATAGTTACTTGTTTTCCATTTATTTTTTTCAAAATTATCATAATTCCCCAGATATTTTATTTGGATTAAAATGCATAGTGTTATCTCATGCAGTATATTATATTTTTGATTTGGATGTCATGATTCAAATTTTAAAATTTGAATCATTCTTTTCTCGAAATTTAAAAAAATGTTTATTCTCAATTATGATCATCTTTTAATGTAAAATAGAATCATTTTACTGCAAATAATTCCATTTGAGATCTTGAAATTCGTCTTAAATGAAAGTCTTTTGATTGTGATATTTTTAGAAAGCTGTGTTATTAAAGTTTTTACCATTTTTTTTTTATCTTTGTACAAAAATATTTTGTTTATGATTTTATATTCTAAAACTTAAATGAGTAAATATCTAAACTTAATATCTTAAAGAAAAATCCTTCTCATTCTGTCTTATTCTATGAAGATGACTAATGGGACATAAAGCACGTTAGCAGGCTCCAATTTATGATTGTTACATGCTCAATCCTTCACAAGGAAATTCAGCCCATTCACGACGAAAGAACTTATAATTACTTCACTACTATTAGTATATCACTAGGAAAACATTTTCTTTACTGTAGCATTTAGGCACTCATATATTATTGATTTTAACCCTGAAAGATTTAGGCCCATTAAGAAATAAAAGACAATTATCAAAAAATACTATCGTAAACGATTTAAGATGGTAACTTAACTTCGTTATTTAAGCTGTTAAGGATTCGTAATATTGATTTTGTGCAATGTTTACATCACTGTTAATAGCAGAAATTTATAGATTTTTTTTAATAATTCTGATTGGATTCAAGAGTAATGTCCAACCCCATGAACATGGAAAGTAATTGGCGATAAGGTGACAAATTTAACGGCCTTGGAGTCAAAATAAATTTTTGGGACGGCTAATCATTTCGATTCTACCTGTAATACGAATGAGCAATTGAAGATTGTTCTAGAAATTCTCATTCGACATCAGGAGCTTAGAAAAGTGCTTGCACAAGGATACATTCTCACCTCGGAGAATTATCACATAAGAAGACAGAATGCAGAATTTTATTTATCTGTTGCTGTTACTTAAATATGGCCTTTCTAAAAATGGGTCTTGCAAGTATGTATGCTTTGGAATTCAGCCATTTGCGTTTCGTATTTTCTTAATACATAATTCAGAAATAAATTATATAACAACTGAACTTAAATAAGAAGCATTGTTTAAATTTAAGATAATTCATATAGGGATACCAAGTCATTGTAACTTCTATGTAAAAGAAAAAAAGCAATATAATTATTAATATTCATTAATTCCAAAGAAACGAACTCGAAGATATAAATGCCGATAGATTTCTAATGCTTTCTTTAGATCAAACAACTTTCAATTTATTAATGATGAGAGCAAATCAATTTATTATCCACTTATAATCCCTTCCTATTCTGAATAGATATAAAAAATAATTGATGAATTTCTAACGCAACAGTGCATTTCATTCCTAAATGAAGTTAGCGAAATATTTACATTTAACATCTAATTTTCAAACCATTTAGTATTAGATAACTTTAATTGTGAACATGTTTTATTAATTACGTATAATATGCTCATTCATTTTTCTATGCTAAATTCTTTTGCTTATTTTTCTTGAATAAAAAAGAACATTATTGATTTAAAAATCAAATGAGACTTTTGGAATCTGAAATATTAAATTAATGAATTCTAAACTGAAATATTAATTAAATATCATGAATTAATGATTTAAATTTCTAGATAACACACGAGTCCATCCAATTCATCATTTAATATATTGTCTAAGTAAGTAGAAATCATAGCATTTAAAGAAGAAAAAATAATTGTACCATTAAAAGGCAAATTTATGGTATTTGCAATAGCTGTTACTTGAAATTTCAGAATTTTTAATTCTTACTTGTGGTGCTTGAGTCTTTCAGTACGTTATCGTATGCAGTACGTTATGGTATTTTTAAAATTGTAATTTACGAAAAAGCAAATCATTGGTTTTTGACTCGTTACAAAATCATTGATAAATCTCATTTCAAATGCTGTATGGATTTTTAAATTAAAAAAATGCGATTTCAAATTTCCAAATGGGAAAAAAAAGTTATTTCATTAAATAGTTAATTCATATTTCATTAAATTGAACCTTCAGGGACGAATGTGTTTGAGATTTTCAAACATAATCTCCAACGATATATATAACTCCTCAGGAAGGTGGAAGGAAAGAATAAAATAGCTTTTTTTTTCTTTGGCCTGCTTCTAAATTGTGAAATGCGAAATCCTTCATCTAAAAAGTAAATACAACGATTCATATTTCATAATTAAAATGATCCATTTATTCTAATAAATAATGACCTATTTTTCAAAAAAAATCAATTCATTTTTCAAAGTTAAAAGTATACATTTATTAGAATTAAAATGTTACATTAATCAAGATTAAGAATTAATTATTTTAAGCATTTTAAGTTAAAGAAGATAATTTAGCAAATTTTGGCTTTGGAACTTGGAAAATGTTTTGTTATACAGCACTAAATATTTTTTTTAAACTGCTGAGAATTATCATAAAAAAAAGATCTTGGAACAAAGTTTAATTCTTAAGAGAAAATTATGAATACATTTTGGACACATTCTTTGAAATTTTAGGAAACCATGTTTGATAAATTAATGGTAAGTGTTTGTGTTTTATATTGGGAAAATTATGTGTATTTCTTTATTTTACTTATTCACTATAAATTGAAATCAATATGGCGACTTATAATACAATTGTTTTTTGATTATGTAACATTAAATATATTCTACAAAAATTGCATTAACAGTTGCTTTCACAAATTCTACATAAACTTTAAGTACTACTGTTCCAGTAAATATATATTATTTTTGGTTGAAGCAGAAGGCAGGTTTGACGAAATAGACGAGATGTTGTATTTCTAATTTCGTTTTATTCTCTCCATGCGACAGGCATGATTTTTTACAAGGCGCAGCACGTCACAAAAGCATAAGTAAGGAAAGGAGAAGGTAAAAAGGGCCAAAACGAATGATCACTAGCCAACAAAGGATTTCAGGCCACACGCCGATGGAATACATGTGTTCACCTCTGACAAGGGCAACGAAAGTATGACTTTCATTTGATGGGGCATTATTTTTACAAAGGGATTAATTAAACCGAAAGTGGAATTAGATCACGAAATAAGAGAATACTTTAGAATGAAGTTACGATGGGCTAAATTAAGATAAAATCTTGGAAATTAATTAAATTGAAATTAGAATTAAAATATCATTCTCTCTCTCTCTCTCATTATATATAGAATAGAAAATAGGAAAAAAATCGTTTCTAAATAAATGCTATATACAAGCTCTTGCTTTAACTTTTTATCAATTATTATGATTACATTTTTATATAATAATCTTGATAAAAAAAATTTCATATCAAGATTATTATTGAACTTCGGTAAACGAGCATAATTTGATCCTGAATCTACTAATTTGGAACATTCATTTAATGAAAGCACATTTCCATAGAAATCTTTTTAAAATAGGTCAATACATTCTTTTTTTGAAAAACAGGCTCAAACAAATTTATAAAAATGTTAATTATAATTTGTTATGCATACTTTTTTTTATTAGAAACGTATTTAAAGATATTAGTCTGTTGCTGCGCTTCAAAATTTCGTGAATATCAGACAAAGCATTATCGTTAATTGAACTTGTAATGCGCATAATCATTGTAATGCTTCTCAACGGATGATGCAATAATTTTCCATGCTTTCAGTCTCCTTTTTTCACTGACGATTGCTACTTTGCTGAAGCAATTACTTCCTTTTCACTTGAACATATCTCCTTTACAGCATTTTGTCATGACACAGAATGCAATTTCCTAAGTCTTTCTTTAGTTTCTATTTGTGTTCTATCAGCTGATTGATGTTACTATCCACCTCTAGCCTCAAAATATCGGTTAAAAACAAAATCTCATCGATTAAGGGGCCACAGATAATTTTTCAAATCCCGAGGAGTCACGTTCAACAACGCTATCCTAACAAAGATTCTTTCATGCAGAAATTACTTTCTCTTTAAATAAGTGCTCAGCAGAAAGACTAGACCAGAAATACAGATTATTCTGCATGTGACATCAAGATGTCTTAAAGTCATTCATTCTTCAAGACATCATTCGTTAAGAGAGTCATTTTTTAAATATTTTGTTTTGTCTCTTGTGAAAATTAGTCGTTATTGAAAATGCTCGATAACCGAGATATGATTGTGTTCTACTCATGGTATTTTTAGAAGAAGTCATGCACATAAGTTTACACCAACCATCGAAACATGATGAAAAGGTATTTCATGAAATGTTGGAATTCTATTTGAAATGTTGGAATGCTTGAAGAAAAGCAACAGAGATTACATTGTTTCGAATCTTTCAATTGAAAAAAATACTGTCTCCATGATATCGATGCTAAAACTTCATACATTGTAGTTAAAGAAAATTTTGTTCATTTCTAATGACTGAGGGGGGGGACTAGTTGTAACAAGAGCCAATATTAACATGAACTGGTATGATATTATTTATTTCCCTTTCAAATTAAGCCATTGAAGCCGATAGTTGTCACCATTTTGAAGCCCTATCAGTTCTCCAGTTAGTAATTATATTAAAAACAGAAACTTTAAAAATACTTCATTTAAGATAACACGCACACTATTAAATGGACTAACACGACTAAATGGATTTCTTTCATGAGTTGTGTACACAGTACGCAAACCGATGTAAATCAAAACATCTACCTATGCTGTCATTTATTAGCATAGCTTCATTAGACTTATGATTAGTAAGACAAACCTTCATTTAAAATAGACTCTTCCTTAGTGTTATCTGTTTTGTCTTCGATACAACAAGTGATTCTCCTTATTGACTTTCTTTCAGGTCAAAGTGAATGGTTTGAAATTTTGTGACATATATTGTAAAGTATTTCAGTTTCAACATCTGATTACACTGGGGCGATATATTAGTCCGTCTTTCAGGTGTCCAATTTTAAAACTGGTTTCAATTTAAGCGAGTGGCATTGAAATTGAACATTATCTTGAAATAATTTAATGATTATTTTTTATGCGAGATTAAAATGTGCTTCTCAAATATTTCTTTTCATAGAAGAAATTTCAATAAATTTTAACAATGGAAGAATAACAATTAGATACATATGAACGATAAATCGAAGTGCTAATGTTAAACAACATTTTATGCAAATTAAAATATGAAATCGTAAGATTAAATTCAAATATCGAAAGCAAAAGATTTCAAAATTTTCTTGTCTTCTCGAATTTCAATCCGTCTTTGAGAGAATATGGAAAAGCACTAAATCATTATAAACGTTTGATGAGAAAATGAATGGCAGAATCCTCCAGTACCAACAATTTCATCCATTTGACCTATTTTCATTTAGTTTGAAAGCTCACGATGTCTATATATGTCATCAATGGTTACCTGACCCTATTTACCCTCTATATTTAAAATATGCAAAAACATGATGTTTTCAACTATATTTCAACAACTGTATTCACCACTTAATCCTGATATTCTGTCCGCCTTTACTTTGCGAATTTAATATTCTGCTCACTTCCCAAATACTAAATATCAATTTCAGAAATTATGTTTTCAGTATTTAAAATATATATCTTATATTTGGAGATAAAAAAATGATTGCTTTCATAAAATAATTTTGATATTATTGAAATCTAATCAAAAGAAAATAAAAATATAAAGATTATATATTTAAAATAGAAAAGAATATAGAAGAGCATTTTCAACATCTTCATATTTTCTATTCGGAAAAAAAAATATGTTTCATAGGTTCCATATTGACGTTTTACTACGACTTACATAGTCTGCTTTGATTCCATATTTAGATAGGCACACGCGCACAAAAAATAAATGTTCATGTATTGTTATTTTTAACCCTTAACTGGGGAGATACGGTAATTCAGTCCGCTAAGGATGGACCTTCGGTCACCCCTGTTCTATTTTTAGTTCAATCAAATTGACTGACTCTGTCTCTTCTTGTTTCCTGATCTTCAATACAAGCGCACTTTAGAACCGGTTTCAGCGGATTTTTTTTTTAATATAGCAGCTATTTATTTGCGCAACGTACGTGAGACCGCACCTTTTTAGTGTCCCAGTATGATGCAAGGCTCAACATATGGCAGAACGTGATTTTAATGATGAGGCTAATTGTACATCAGATTTCTTTTGGTGAAAGTAAGCATTCAACTGATTATTATATGCATGTTCGAATCAAATTTTCTAGCGATACGCATTTTGGAAAATTTCTAAAATTTCTTAATATATCATGAGAAATATTTGCGGAATTTATAGGCTGATTCTTATACTAGTACTTAAACTGCATGTTTAAAATGCCCTCGAAAACGAATGTCCCCAAGTTTTTGTGTAGAAATTATGCCGATAAGAAAAGGGTCAATTTTATCCATTGCCATTTTTTTTCCATATGATTGATGAATCATATATTTGTTGAATTTTCCATTATATTGTTTTCTATATACCTTTGTATACTAGAAGAATAAAAATTATTTAAAAAGTAAAAAGTTATATTGTTTCCAAGAATATTGTTTGTTGAACATGTAATTTGGGAAGAAAATACATGTTCAAACGCAACTACATTTTTCAGTGATAATATATTTTGAAAAATTCTAAAACACATTTATGTATCAAGAAGAATATTTGTAGAATATATTGGCTGATTTTCATATTAATACTTTCATTAGAAAATGTAATTTGAATGTAAAGAAAATACGGTCTTGTAGACAGCGCCTAGTCCAAAATTTTCGCATCCAAAGTTAAGGATTAAGTCGATTAGAAAATATTGGCAAAATTTGCAGCCATTTTTCACAAATATCCTGAAGAAGCGAAACTCCGCTGATTTCTTTCTTGGCTAACTGATTTATTATCAAAGCAAACACTTTGTAAAAATTTATCTTTATCTTTATAGTACAAATAGTAATATTCAAGAGTTTAATTACAATTAAGAGTAAAGTTTAATTGCCTATCATAGCGACCGGATCGGTACATTACTAGAATTTCCTTAAAGTTATAGAAACTTCTTAAATAAAATCAATGTCTTTTCAGAAAATAGCATAACAGCCTCCCTAAAAAAGTAGCATAAGATCTACAGAGTAAAGCATGTCAAGAAAGGCAAGTCAAATAGAATGAACAGGACATCAGGATTAGTTTTGCTATATTGTCTGTAGAGATAACAAAGTTATCTATAATAACTATGCAAGTTTTATTTCAATTTTTTGTTTGTTGTGATTAGATATTATTCCTGATCGATTAGTTGATATTACTGAATTAATGATATTAAAATGGTAATGAGCAATCGGCTTCTGAAAACGAGATGCAAAATTGTGCTGGGAGTAAGATACTTTTTGTGATATAAATAGTATTCACATTTTAAACCGCATTTTATATATATATTATATATGAATCAACACTGATAGCGGAGGTTTTAATCTGAGGAATTGCAATAAATCATTAACATTATTAATCATTTATTAAAGGGGTTTTAAACACTTACGATAAAACTTTCCAACCATAAAACTGACCACTTCCTCTTGCTCACGAAATTTTTCACAATCACAACTCGTCCTAAACAGTTTTAACTCAGAATCTCAACACCGAATTTTTTCTAGACCAAAAGTCGACATAAAACACCTTTTTTGTCGGTCTATTCCTCCTTTACACCATCGCACTTCTGGATACATTCGAGATGCTGCGGCAATTTGTCAAACTTGCTCTCTATATAAAACGAGACTCTATAGCCTACATCTATTCATCTCAAAATGTCTTCCGGCACAACTTTTTTTCCATCTTGTTTCCCTTCATGTTCCCTTATCTCATTCTCCCTCGCCCCCCCCCCTCCCTTTTTTTTCTTCCTATTTTTATCATGACAGATCTCGGTCCCTTCGAGATGTGGACTGCTGCTCGCCAACCAGCAGAAGAATGTGCAAGATATGTCTATTCAGCTTAAGTTAAGCAGCTCGCGAGGCTTCAAATACTTTCACGCAACTTCTATAGATTTCAACCAAAGTAGGCGACATCCTTTAAAAAAAAATTGTTTTATTTATTTTCTTCGACGTCTCTTTCTTGAAATGGAGCTCCACGCGAGTTGTGGTCGCGAGGATTTGAGGAAAAAGATTTGCGTGATTGCAGCAAAATGTATTAGCTTTCTTTTTTTTTCCCTTGAATTTTTATTCCCGCATTTCCTTAATCCTGTCCTTAAAAGAGAAATAGTCACGCGAACTGTATTCCCAGTTGAAATAAATAAAGTTGTTATTTTCTGCTAAAATTTATGAGCATAGATAGCAGCTTTTCTGAATTTATCTGCATGATTTGCTGAACTCTTGCGAAATATACTATTGTATAAAACTCTGAAGTATTTTAGTATCTTAGCAAATGTAAAGACTAAAAAATTGTGGTGCAAATTAATATATTTTTATTGCATATGAATGTTTATCTATAGAAAATGCATAAGTTAAATATACAAGATTGCATAAACCGGTAGCTAAGCAGCAGCAGTATAGAATTTTATCAGCTATAATTCTACAAATTGAAATAATATAAAGATTAGAAATATTAAAACAATACTTCATTCATATGATTTGTAAACTAAAGATCTATACAATTTTAATTTAATGAAAGTATGAAAATTGAAAATTTCGTATAAAACACTTTTTTTTATCATTAAAGGATATATGAATGAATATTTCGAAAATTAAACACGCTCCTCTTTAATTCAAGATATATAAAATATAACAGCTGTTAAATTGTAAATATAAATTATCATTTTCAACCCATTACACTTCAATGAAATCATTTAATAGAAATTAAGATGCATTTTATATGAATAATATTATAATATGAAATTTAATTCCACCATCCACTCCTCTAAGAAAACAGTTTCCATGATATATTTACATAAATTCAATTTTTGTTACTTATAGTAAATTAGAATTTATTAAACCATAGAATTCTTTAAATTTTCGTATGTATGGAGTAAAGTTATTGGAATGGACAATTTTTCAATAAAACGTTTCCGATTCTTCACAAATAGAGAAAAATAGATCACATCATTTGGAAATTAAATTTTTCAATATATTTGATATTTTAATTTTATAAATAAGACCTAAATCCACGAAGTGTTTTAACATTAATTTTGTTGGTTTAGTTTTCTTGTTTATAGTTATCGTTATATATCTGGAATTAAGATATTTTAAGAAAACATTTCTACAAATTACTATTGAATAATATGTTTATATATGAAGTCGATCACATACTAATGTCTTGATTCAATCACATTATGAAAATGTCTTAATTTAAAAGAAATAAATTAACTAAAGAAAATATTAATTTTTCAATAATTAACTGTTTTTGCATCATAGACTAAAAATTTAAAGCCAATTCTGTGATTGTGAACATTATTTATATTGTCAATATTATTGACAATTAAATAAAATTTTTAAATATGGACAAGAAGACTTTCATCATTGTTTTTGAGATTCTAGTCGATAACTTCAAAATGAATTTTCACTGATAGAATCTCCCTGTATTCCTTCATGATTTTAAATAATATTATTAACAAATAATTTTTCAAAGCAGATTGTTTCCAAAATAGATAGAATATCCCCATTCATCCTGCAACAAAATGAAAAGTTTTTTTAAAAGTATATTTGATTGGAATTAGTTGAAAACAAGACTGTTTAATAAAACTGACTTAATAAAACTAAAAAAATTAATCATCATTAATTAACAAATTTTCATATATTTGTTTTATTTCATGTTTTAAAAACTGATTATTTTTCATGCATAATGCTATTGTGCTCTCAGCTCCTAATTTTTAAATATTTGTCTTCATATCTTTGACGCCATTTTATTTTATGCTACAATAATTTTCTCTGCAAATAAATTCGCCGATATGATTGAAACCTATAGCATAATTTTTATGCCAATGTACAGAAAGATAGCTATTATGCTACAAAAAATATTTTAAGGAAATAATTAAAATGAACTCATCTTCGATAACTTTTTTTACAATTTTTCTTCCATCCGTATTATAACGCATCATTTCAAACATGATATATTTCATTATCAATCATACATACCCATCTGTCACTTTCACCGCATTAGAAATGATATCTGTCTCTGCCAGAACTAACTCTTAATCACATATACAAAGCAATCACAAAATAAACATAAAAGAAACTCCGTTTTAATAACAGTTCGATTGAGCCATAACGAGTTCTAAAACCAGACACCTGAAGGGCAGACAGTTATATCGCTCCCCGAGTAATCAGATGCAAACTTTTGAAATACCCCACAAATCATGTCACAACAGTTCAAAACCACTCACCGTGACTTGAAAGAAAGTCGATAAGCGGAATCATCAGTCTGATGTATCGACGACACCAGCAGCCAACAGTACAAGCAACTCTTGTAAATGAAGGTTTCATCGCTGATTATCGATGTCTAATAAAGTTACTGTAATTAATGACAAAACAGGCCGATAGTTTGTCCCTGCTTCATTATACTCATTGTACACATACACTGTAATGAGACTCGATATAATAACGCGCAGGAGATAACCGATCCGCGTTTTATCTTCAGTGAAGGGTTTTTAAAGCTCTCATGATTAAAATATTTATTAACTGGCGGTTCCGTTTTGGTTCAATATACTGTCAGCTAACGGTTTTAAATTAGCAATGGAGAAAATTTAAGTATTTTTAACAGTGCCATGCCACACTGGTTTTCCGATAGAATATTAAAAGTTAAAATCTTATTTTGTAAATATATGAATTGTAAAAATGAAGATATGGACAATAATTTCATGACTAATATAATAGCATGATACTGCCAATCAACTTTTATTCAACTAAAAATTCATTTTATTCTTTATGAAATTAACTGTTATACAATCCTGATCGATTTTGTTTTGACTGGAAAAATAATTGCGATTACATTTTTATTTCACCGTCATCCTACATTTTAAATGCATTATGAATATAAAGTAATAATATTGTATAAATTAACCCTTTAAAGGGCCATTTTTTCTAGACATTATGTTAAAATATTTTTAGTCTTGAAATTAGAATAAAAAAAGGGATTCATTTAGCTTCTTAGATAAATTTAATTTGATTAATTAATTTGGTTAATTAATAATTAACAAATTAAGACACATCATTTTGTGTGAGATAAAGAACTGAAGCCTCTAAATTTCTGTCTTTCTAAAAAAAAAATTGTCAGAACTGATGCCAACCTACATAATTTCATACAAAGATTTAAAAATTTGGTGGGAAGCATACTTCCCACCGCCCTAGAAAGGGTTAACATAAACCAGCGTCAGTGGTTTTTTCAATACTTACTCGCGTAGTCTCTAATAAACATTTCACGCAAGAGAATGCCTTATATGGAATTGCTGTACAATAGTTAAGAAGTATTAACTTTTGGCAGGAATTTAGCATTTTTACTGAATCTATATTGAGTCATCAGTGACGAATTTTTTGCCATTAATCTCTCGCATTTTAATAGTATCGAAAAATCGAATTTGTGTTTTAGACTCATTTTTCTCAACTGATTGAAACAAAATTTTGACACAAAACTGTATCTTTAATCACAAAATCCCATACCAAATTTGATATATTTAACTCATTACATTTTTGAATTTTAGCGTTTACATTTTTCTGAAAGTACAAACCATCAGACTGCTAACCCCTTCTTAGATTTGGCTCAAAATTTCATAGGTAGGTTGAATTTGTGAATCATTTTTATCTATCTCGCTCTATTCTTTTTGCAGTTATCGTGTTAATTTATATTCGAATTTCCAGACAAACAGACTTCATCTGAACAGGTTTTATTTAAAATTTAAGAGAAATCTGCAAATTTGATGTAAAAATCGTATACTAAATTCCATCCGTCTATCTCAAAGCGTTTTTCAGTTACCTTTGCCACAGACATACGGACGGACATTTTCTAAAAGTATGTTTTTTAAACTTAGCGTTGTCTTAAACGTAGAAATTCTTCAAAATCCTGAATTCAATTTTTTGAAGATTTCTGTACATTCTCTATATTATGTATATATAAAATTTAAAAGTATTCATTCTTCAATAAAGCAAAATATAAAGCTAAACATTATAACAGAAACTCTGTGGAAATTGTAGTATCGTAAAATAAATTTTTCATTTCAAATACTCATCACTCTGTCATGGAAGTTAACATTTATTTATCCAATAATGCTGTATCCAAGATTAAATTCCACCAATGTCAGTTTTTATTGAGAGAATGTTGCTTAAGCCTTGGGGCTCTTCAAAATCTTCTTTCTAATAATATATGATTCAAATCTTTGTCGTTTGGAAGTTTTTATTGTTACGTTAACAAAAGACTTAAGGCAACAGGAAACTTAAATTTTAAAATCTTATCTTGATCTAAAATCGTATTTTCAGATTTAATATGATTTCAAAACGTTTCCATTGAAAAAAATTATTAAAAAACGATAAATAACATTTTCTTGGAAGCATTTAATTTCTTACTTCCAAAAACAACTTTTTTCTTTTGATAAGATAAATATAAGAAGAAAAAAAAAAGAAATAGCCAATTATTTCGTTAAAGCAAAAGAAGAGTCCTTTGATAGTAGTAGTTTAATAGCATTTGAGCAAGTGTTAGTTTAATGATAGTACTTTGTGAATAGTACTTACAATTTAAACACAGTTTACCAAGATTAAATGATCACGAGTTTTAATATTTCAACATTAAAACGGTTAAAAAAAGAATATGAGTATTTGAATAATATAAGAGCCATCAAGATAATTCAGTAGTTTTAAATTTTGTTCATTACTTCACAAAGCTGAAATTACTTCGCATAACGAAAAAAAATATCTTATTCTGTAGTTAGAGTGAGCTATATTGCACTTTTAGTGAGATAGGTTTACTCAGTAAACATAGAAATTCATGAGTTTTTTTTAATGAGAATGGAAAGTATTTAAATATTTATGAAACATTTGAAATCGATTCAAGGTTCGTATATCTCATTTATTCGATGTTCTTAAATTTCAAAGACTTTATCAAATTCTTGGCAAACTCATTTTTTAGCTTCAAAATTAAGACTGCTTTTCATAACAGCTTTAAAATTTGCGAATAAAAAGAATATGAATGATTTTGATGCTTTTGAAAAGCCATTTTAATGTAAACATAGATTTCGATTCAACAAATATTTGCATATCTGACCTTTTATTTAAATAAATTCAAATATTTATTTTGGGAAAACATGAGATATCGAATTCGAGCAAACATGGTTTATCTTTCTTTCAATAACATATTTTCTGTTCATCTGAATTAAAGATATAAACCTATTATTTTGGTTTTAAATATTTAAAATATTTTTTAAAAATAAAATGTTTGTAAAAGTCGATGAAAAGGTACACCGAAACAACAAAAACCCAGTAATCGCCAAATCTTTAAAATCCGATTCAAAAATATCAAATACAAAGTACTAATCCACTCATTAAATATTTTAAAACTAGCATTTCATAAAACAGATTTTTTTTTAGTAAATTGTAGAAGCTGATACAGCTTGAAAAGAATGTTTAATGAATATTTTTTCAATCATTTTTGCTTTTGGGGGATTTTAGAAACGTTTTCAAATTCTATATTTTATAGCATCTAAATAATATTTTTCCCTAATTTCGAAATTTAAGAATCTCATATCTAATCTACTGAAGTCTGAGATTTTAAATTTTCTTTTATATATACGAAATAATATATTAAAATGATAATTAAATTCTTTATTTCTTTTAATATCCAAAAATTCTTAAGTTGTAAAAACATCAAAACTTTTTCCACATAAAACGAGAAATGTTTTCTATTCTTGCTGCAAACCTGAGGAAATAATCATTTTTTTATTAATCCCTTTCTGAAAAGTGCTTCACACGACGTTAAATAGCTTTATTTGAATGGATTAAATGTAAATATATTTATTTGCTCATTAACGGAGAAAGAAAGATGCTATAAAGCTGCTTTATCAAATTATTAATAATAAAAACTGAAAAAAATATTTGAAATTAATCAAATAATTTTTACAATTTAAATGTATATAAGAAAAATGCATCTTAAGGGTGATAAAAATTTAAAATGATAAACGAATCGTCTGCTTTCTATTAAATTCAGTCAACAATGTTAAAGATAAAACAAACAAAAGGCTGAAAATTTAATTTCCACTTCATTATACTATGATTTGTATTTATCAATAGAGAAATACATATATGTTTCCTAAATTCATTTTTAATTAAGTAGAAAACTTTAGAAAAAGTATCATCGATTTTGACAATTTTAACCATGTTAAACTCTATAGTCTGAACAATATTGCTCTAAAATTAATTATATTCTTATGAAATCCTACAAACTTTTGAAGTTACATAGTTTCGCTTTTTTGGATAATCATTTTAATTGAAAGTTTTCTTTTCTCAAAGAAGGAAATGTAGAACAAACCTGTTATATGAAAGTTTTTTAAAAGTTACTAAAAGCTTTAATCACAATAATTGGTGATGATATGTAATTAAATACTGGCACTATTATTTTTTTTTCAAATCATTCTTTGCATATTTTAAACATTCTGGGTTTTGAAAACGGGAAGTAGAAACATCATAAATGTTTGCATATTAATGTAGACTATCTGAATGTTATAGATAATAAATAAAAATATACAATAGTAAATATATAACAACAAATAACAATATAACAATAAATATATCCTATAACACTATATTATGTTAAGAGAATTTTTAACGACGAGAAAAATAGTCCATGCCTTTAATGCCTCCATGAGATATAAATTTCCTCACGCAGCCAGATACATGGAGTTAAAATGACTCCATTGTTATTTTTCTTTTTCGTCATTTGTAAAAAGCATTATAATTAATTTTGGTAACAATACATTCTGAAAATCGTATAGTCACTAAAAATATTTAAAATGTTGAATGTTATAATATTAAATGTTGGAAAGATTTTATAAGAAGAACTTGACAATATTTTAATGAGTGTTTACTTCGTTTAGATATTACGAAATTACACTAATCTTAATAACCTTTAGAATTTAACAAAAAAATGAAACATACAATGTTTTAAAATATTATTAATATATTAAAATATGTTTTAAGATAAGAATATTTCTTTATTCTTTCTGCATTATTCAAATTAAAAACAGCTTCAGAGACAAAGTGTGAATGACTCCATAAATAACAATAAAAACTTTGAAAAAGAATAACTTCATTATATGCACGTATTCATACTTAGACTTTTGCCAACATTCTGACGAAAGAATAACTTTAAGGAAATGATTGTATTCAAGAACAAACTACCACATAATAATCAGAGCTAATGAACAATTCAGAGTCATTTTGACTCCCGTCTCCAGTCACGGATTAATTATTCTGGTTAGTATCTGTAAGGATATTATATTTATGTTATCGAAAATTGAATGTATGGTATTAAAATTATTTATATGTTTTTTATAAAATATTTAATTGCATATATTACTTTTTTGAAAGCATGCGTTTTACAGGAATTTTTACCAATTTTTAGATTTTCATTGCTAAGTGATATTTAAAAGAATTAAAATGCAAACGATTCAGTAAAGTGATATTCAAATTAAACGTTTTCTTATTTATTGAACTTAAGATTTAAATACTATTGCATTTCGAAACAGGCAGAAAATGTAATGAAATTATATAGCGTTATATTCACAATGGACACATTCATTCAAAGGACTTTTATGTTACCTGTTGCAATTTTATTAATGTTTGAATATATATAGATCATGATTTATTATTTTTATTTAATGGTTTTTACAACAATTAATTTTATTTAACGGTTTGATTTATTGTTTTTGTCCACTTATAACCTACGGTGATTCTCATATTAATCGAAATACCAACAGGAATATCATTTCGTAAAACATATTATTAAATGAAAAATAAGGGTAATGGAAAATATTTTTTATTAAAATCAAGCAAACTGCATTTGTATTAACAATGCATCGATTTATATGCAAACTAATTATTTATATAAGCAACTTTTCACGATAAGAAAATAATTATTAATACCCAAATTATAATTTGCTATAATTAAATATACCTTAAAATATAAGAAACAATTCAGTGTTTTGTAATTTAAATATTTCTGTTTTAATTTGATTTTGTTAAAATTAAAAAAAAAATTGCACATGAAATTGAGGGTCCAGGATTTTTTCAAGATTCTTGATATACGGAAAAAAAAAATATTTGATTCAATCTTCGTTATATGATAAATTCTTCTTTCAACGGATTTATTTTTTTTTTTTTTTTTTTGGAAACACTTGGTTCAGAAATTAGAAGTATAGACCTTTTATGAACTGCAGAAAGACCAAAATTAATTAATCTAGTTTACGAATGAAAGATTGCGTAACATACATTTCTCAATTGGATATTGAGTTTTAAATTTTAAATCGACAAAATTGTTCAAATTTTACTGGTATGTTTTCATTTTCGAATTAGTTAGCAAATTCATAAAATTCAAATGGAATTCAATAAATCTTTATATTGGAGTTAAACTATTAAGAGATTTCAGTTTTTCCCAAAAATTATTTGTGCATTTATTTTCATTAGTAGTATGCAGCTTTTGAGATATATAAAAAAAGAAGTGGGATATGTACATACCAATAGATTAAAAAAAACTTATTTATAGACAAAATACCGTTATATATGTTAAAATGCTTTTACTTATTCTATTCTTACCAAATAATCATTCAGATACTGTAACTGGCTTTATATTTCAGTAATGAAATGAAAAATAAAAACTGATAATTATGATACATATTTATTTCTTTTTCTTACAAGAATGAACTCTCCGATTCTGAAATTTGAAACATCCCCTGGCAGAAAAATCGCATTAAAAATAAATCTAGTATTCACAACGGTATTCATATGTGTTTCGGTTGTCATTACAATAATAAGAGTTGACAACTGGTATGCTGGAATGTAATCAAATTTCACAGTTTTCTGAATTTAATTCTTGCGCGGTAGCTACCGACGTGGAAAAAAAGAATGACAATACATTGCTATGCATTAAAAAGAAAGTAAAAAAGATCATTTCATAGTAATGTATACGAGGCTTTCACAACTTTTGTCATTTTAAAAAAGACAAAAATGACACTTTTATTGATTTAACGGATATAAAATGTCGAAAAGCTCGGAATCGATTTTACAAGAAGGAAAAAAAATGTCTCGGAAAAAGACGACAGCTAAGGTGAGGAATTTATTTTTGTTATCTTAAAGTGAAGATATATACATGCCCATAAATATTCCAAAATTTGAATGATGAGTAGCGAAAAAAAAAAGAAGAAAAAAAAAAAGAAATTGCATTAAAAAATTCTTTGCGAGTTCCATGAACGTATCCATTTTTTTATTACATCATTTGAACCACCCTAGATAAAAGGCTTAATTTCGCTTCATATTTTTTTTCACAATTTGAAGAGTAATAGCCTTTACATCGTCCAGCTTTAAAACTAACATTATATTTGTTATATTCGTTTAACTTGACTTTATATATACCTTTAAAGTGATAATTTAGCGTTGTATTTGTTAGATTCATAAAACTAAAATATATTTCAGAAACATTTTACAGTATATGTTTTTAAACTAGCTTTGTACTTGTTAGATTCGTATAACTTAAATAGATTTAAAATACTCATTTTAAAGTGATAGACTTTGAAACAAACTTTGTATTTGTTAGATTCGTGAAACTAAAATAGATTTTAAACAAACATCTTACACTGATGGGTTTTAAAACTGGTCTTGTATTTGCTAGATTCATAGAACGGAAACTTGTTTCAGATACATTATTTGCAGTGAAAGTTTTTAATAATAGTATTACATTTATTAAAGTCGTAAAACTAAAATTTTAGAAATTTAAGGTGTACATACACACTTGAAACTTCGAAAATCGTTCAAAGTATCGAATTTCTTTTTATTGCTTCAAAATGTTTTCTGATTCTTTAGCTTTCAAACAATATCAAGATGTTGTCAATATGCAGAATATTTCTCGAGTTATAATTATTTTTCTTGAGGTACTTTCACTAAAAACTCTAGTTTCGGTGTTTTTTAAACTCATTTTATGAAGAAAGATATTTTTCCACTATGTTGCTTCATTCAAACAATCATAACTCAACAAGAAATTACCCAAATACAATTATTTATATTTCAAAATAATCTGTATGAAACAGTAGATGTTTTGTGACTCAATCAAAGTTACATTTATAGAAATAAATTTTTAATAGTTATTTAAAAGTTAAAATTATAGAAAAAATTATTTTTCTATTCATAATTGATTAAAAAATTGTTAAAAAAACTACATATTTTTATAACTTGATTGAGGCAGACAACATAAAGACTAATATTAGGCATAATTTCCAACTGGAATTGTGTTTCTGTACAAATTAGAATTTAAGATATGTTTCAAAAAATGTGTTAATTAGCCCATTAAATATTATTAATTTAATTAATAATTAGTGTAAAATTGGTTTCTCTCACTGAAATGAGTTTAAACATATATTAATGCCATACTGAGGGAAAACTGGATTTTTAAAGTTAAATTAAAAAAATAAATCTTCTAGTATGTACGTACACCTTAAATAAATTAGTTTAATTAAATTAAGAACTGAAGTTCGTCACACTAAATTTCATATACCTTTCCAAAATATACCGAGCTTCTTATTATGACAGATTACCAACTTTTTAAACCTTTAGAGATACACATTTTCAACAAATCAAAAAGAAATATTTGAAAAGACTAACAAAATTGTGAAAAGTGCTCTCTTGTCTAATAATCATGCTCACAAATTCATATTTGGTACATTTACATTTTAAACAAAAAACGTTGCACTTTCCAGTGATCAAAACAGACCATTTTTGAAACTTTGAATAGCTTATTCTTTCTTTTTGGAAATACAGATCGTTTTATTGATTATATGTGGCAAAGTTTGATACAGATAATTAATTTTGACGTTGAAAACGCATGGAAAATTTCTTTTATGTAATGAAAGATTTTTAATATCATTAAAAGTGTGAGATGATCAAAACATGGTCCAGTTTTATAGTTTTAACAGTGAAACAATATGCTGAATTTTAACTGCTTCATTCCATGCATTTTTTGACATTATGTTCACAGTATAAACTCAAAAAATCAAAATTCCGTTTGATCATTCTTATTTGAAATTTAACATATATCTGTAGTAAAGATCATCTATCATTTTCTAATTTCGAATAATCGTGTTTGAAAATGAAAATTGCTAACTAGCAAGCAGCCATAACCATTTCAATTCTAAGTATTAAAATCGAGATTATATCGAAATCTCAATGCTTGATGACAAAAATATTTTTTTAATACTCCGCATGAAACTTAGCAAAAAAAAAAAAAAAAAAAAAAAAGATTATTCCCGATAGAATTCAATATCTTTACTAAGAATTTTAATGAATAGTGTCAAACTCAGAAGCAGTCTACTATTAAATATTTATCTGCGTTATAAATGCTGTAATTTCATTGTATCTAACAACTGAATCTATTTCACTGACTGAAAAGAAGTAAATCTTTCGAACCTCGACTCTAAATAAACTCTTTACAGTATAGGATCTAATTACCTTAATGCGATTTCAAAATAGGAATGTATAGTAAAAATGTCATTAAAATAGAGATATCCCAACAACCTTCTATTATTTTATTTTGAAAATTACTACATAAATTGTGATGAAATTTTAAAAAAATGCAAATCGCGAAATATATTTTATGTTAATAAAATTATCTCTTAGATAAACATTGATTTCTAAAATTATTACATTTCTCAGAAGTGTCTTAAGAGGGAAAATTATTTTAAAAACAAAGCGTTTTATTTAATCATTCTTCTGTAAAAATAATTACAATCGCTTGTTTAACGATCAATGTTTGATAATATCAACAAATAACAATTAATAATATAATTTTTCTTTGCATGATTAGAATAAATTTTGTTAATTGCATTAAATTCCATTTTATCATTATCTCTACTATTCATTAATGTTGAATGGAAATGATTATTGATAAATCAAAAATTGCCCATGCTACGCTTCTGTTATTTAGAATATTATTTCTGTTTGCCCAGAGATATTCGAACTAATTTAATAACTAAATATTGATTCAGCAATTTTAATTATCTGCGGGGTTGCTAATATTTTTATATAGAAATATATTTAATTTTATAAATAGGAATATTATTCTCGCAAACTATATTTTTCTGCATTTTTAAATGTTTTTACTACAGTTTGTGAAGTCTCCTTGGGTCTGGTCGAAGGATTCATAAATTGTTGCAAGTGGCACTTCGCATGTTCAATTGCTTGTACTTTGATATCGAAAAACATTTATTTATCCCACTCTACCAAAATATTCGCGAAATTATAATATTTATTGTTGAAATATTATATTTATTATTAGTGAACCACAAAATTGTGGAATGCTAGAGTCTGTTGTGTTGTTTTTATGGCACATTAAATAATCCCGCTGACGAAGTCGGTGATTTAAGGCTAATTTGTGCAGTAGCTTTTGGGGATAAAGGCCCCTGAGCGTACGAAAGCAGGGCCGTGACTTCTATCGCATATGAAGATGACACCCACTTGTTCAACCCCCTTTTGGGGGGGAGGCTCTTTCACACATCTCACAGAGTACAGGTAAGGAAAAACCATGCCTGAACCAGGAATCGAACCAGGGAAACTCTGATGACGGGGAAGATTCGCTACCCTTAGGCCAGGACGCCGGCGACTCTCTTGTTCAAAGATAAGAACAATTCTATTCCAACCCCCCAACCCCCCCAAAAAAAACCTCCAACATGCACCGTGTTCATAAAGGATGCTATGAAAAGGTGGATAACGTTTAGCTGCTCACTATTATGCAAATGTGTGCTCGAACATGCTTTAATATTACAAGAACTCCATGTCCCCCTACCATCTGTTTGAGCGTCTTTAAAAATGCACTCCAAGAATATTCAATTAATCGCACTTAACGAAAGGAAGAAGAAATTTCACACTGATAACTAGACCCACGGTGTGTTTCATTTAACGAATGCTTGTTGTCTGTCTGCCTTTCAGTATCTGTAAATTATTATTAATTGTATATCAACATGTAGTTTTTGTTTCAATTTTATACCAAATATTCAATCAAGTTATTTCTAAAAAAGTAACATACACAATGCAATTAACAAATCCGGATAACATTAAAAGTATTGCAGGGATGCTAAAGCAAATAAATTTGTGAGGAAATAATGCGGAAAAAATACCATAATTGTGTGACAGACATTTTATGGTCATACATAAATTGACAACAGATCCGTAAATATGATATTGGAGAACATAACAAAATGTATACAATTTTACTCTGCAAGCATCTATTAAACACAGAATTTCTAATGGCAAGTACTATGCAAAATACAGAATAGATTCCTAAATGCAAGTCATTCTCCGATTTTAATTTGAAAGTACATTTTTATACATTAAATTAATAATTTTAAATAATTTACTTATGATTGACTTATACCATATAATGAATTTAATTTGTAATAATTAATAGATATGAATTTATTTGCAAACCGATATCATTGATAGTTTATGCTCATTTGGTCTTATGCATTATTTTTTATTATTATGCCTTAGTAATTAATAAAAATTTCAAGATTTCGATGCTACGAATTTCAAGCTTCATATAACAATTATAAGCTTGAAACAAATTTCAAGTATCTAACTAAATATGTAGTAAAATTTTAAAGATTTTTTTTTATTGTTTTGATTTTAATGACACATTTGGATTAGGAAACTATCAATCCAAAAGCAATCATTATGAATTTAAATTAAAAATAAATATTCCCTGAACCAAACTAATGAAATATACATTGTATTCAGAAAACGCTAATGCTGCTACAACTAAAAAAAAAATAACTTAACCAAATTAGAAATGCTGCTACAATTAAAATACAAATGAACTTAACCAAATTAGAAATAAATATTAAGTTTAATGCAAAAAGAGTCAAAAAGAAAGACGTGAGGAATCCTGCTTGAAGACATTCTCAAGGGTTACCCTCAGGCAGGGATTCGAATCAGGGATTTTTTCTGCAAGGGGTTTGCCTTTCATCCAAAAATATTAACCCCTCGTGACCAGAAAATCTCACGAAATTGAGGTTTGGTAGATAAAATTAGTATCATAAAATTAAAGACAATTAACTACACAATCACAAGCAAAATTATTTCATTTTTTTTTTAAGTCTATACAGGACCACAGCAAAATTGAACAAAACCAAACTACAAAAAAAGATCATAAAACATAAAATCATTAAAATATGAAAGTAAAGCACATACCAATTGAAAGTAAGACTCCAAAAAACTGTGTGAAGAAAGTAATTGTATCAATGCAAAAGCATCTCGTTAAATTGAATTTTCCCGCGTTTAAGGCTGCATACGCCCACCACGTTTGATCATACATCGTCATCATAAGGAATAACTGAAGGATCTCAGCGCCATCTATGGAGTTAAAAATCAAAGTAAGTAAACCGGAAAGCTTATTTTTATTTGTGAAAAGATGGACAAAATTAGAAAATAGAGAAACCTTCTCTTAGAATTTAATGAGATTGTTTCTTCAATATAAGAAATTTTGTTTTTTTAATCCTGTTAAATTGAGATAAAATCAAATTTTTGAAAACTAGAGTTTAAAATAGAATGGAAATTACTAAGTTTAATTATTTTAAAGTTAAATTAATCCCTTTTATCGGAAATGCCTATTAAAGTTTTCCCATTAGAAATTTCTATATTCAAGTCTAGATAGGCAACTTCAAGTTGATTTTCGTTTGTTTCAGTTTAAACTAAATCTTTTATAATCTAACAACATTAGTATTATCCAAGTTTAACAAAAGTCAATATATCTTCAACTGTTTATTAAATTGGGTTTAATTATTTTTTTTCTCATAATAATGTAGGAAAATATTCTCTAAAGCACTTAAAAAAACTGTTCCCATTGGAATTTCCTTCACTTGTTTATAAAAATCAATTCCGTTAAAAATGGAATTTTCTTTAATATTAAATTTACATAATTCTGGCCAATTACTTGTGTAATAATATCTCTATTTAAATATTCATTGTATATAAAAGTACAGACGTCTATTAATTTTTCATGCGGTAGATCATTGTACAAATTTTCAAAATCATTAGTATTATGTTTATTAATTTTGTTATCTTTTAGAAAATCCAAAACTTCATTGTTACTATTAATTATAAAAATATTCTCAATTTTAATTTTATTTTGGATAATTTTCAATATTATTATTAGAATTTTCAACATTATTATTATTATTTAAAAAAAAAGATTTTCCCGTGTAGTAATTTTTAATGCCAGCCCTACAAGTTAGGAATTTAAATTTTAATGTTTTTTTAATGACATTTTACTGATGGGAACAAATATGGATAATTTAAAGAGCAAGACTTAATATTAGTTTCTTTTATCTAATTCTTTTTTCTAGGTACTGTTTAAAATTTAAATCGAATTAGAGTTATTTTCATTAATTAAATGTTCTTTATAATAACATTTACAAATTAAATAGAAATTATTTGCTGATTTATCTCCGACTGTAATAATAAACCTCTCTTTTAAAATTTTTATTTCTTTTTTTAGTGATTTGTTAAAATAAATTCCTCGTTCTTTTGTTCTGACGTTATCTTCATTAATCTTCGTCTTACTTTCATTTCATTAAGATTAGATTATTGAGATGAAACAGGGAATTTTATTTATATTTGTATCTGAAATCTTTCTTTATTCTAGCTTTATTTCCAACATACAATTTATGGTCACTTTTAAAATAAAGAAGAAATTTTAATTAAATTTAGGTTTAAAAATTTTTCAAAATATCAAATATTATTTTCAGTTCTTTTATTTATTTAAATTCGTATATTCTGATAATTTTGTTGGAAACAGGCTGATATGCATTTGAATAGAGACTAGGTTATTACTATAATGAATAAGAAAATACTTAATTTAGATATCAGAAATTACTTAAAATTATAATTAATTTTAAAAAATTTCAAATTTTCTGCAATAAATTGAAATTTGAATTAACAAGTGTTTTAATTTTTAATTGATATTAATTTTTGGAAACAATGAAAGTAGTGAATGAGTTTACATATTTTATGAAAAAATAAATTCTAACAATTTAAAAAGAATTCACTATTGATTTTTGTCAAACCTTCGTTAAATACAAGAGAATACTTTTAAATACAGGAGAAATACTTTTAAATTTATTCTAAAAAATACTGATACAGCGTTGCAATATATGGAAATGGAATATTTGAAATAAGGTCAAAAATTTGTTAATTGTTTAATCTGATCGAAGAGTAAAATAATTATTCAAATATAAATCAGCAAACAAAATAAAGGAGGCATTTATCAAATAAATTAAAAATATGTTGTTCAAAGTTTGTCTTCCAAATTTAATTGTTTGTATTTTCTTGAATGATTTCAACCTAGAGTTAATCCCTTTATTAATTAGATAAACTTACAATTATTTTTACAATTACTTAGGCATAGATACTTTTCAAAAAATTTAATGCTATTTAAAAAAGATCTAATTCTTTCCCTACTTCTATGGTGGAAATGATAGGTTAAAGAGTATAACAGTTGCTTAAAATAGATAACGAATATTATTAAAAAATATTAACTTTAAAAAACGTACTTTAATCCTTTAAATCAAGTGCTAATTCATGATGAAATTTTAAGTGATTCGTTTCTTTGTTTCAAATATATATTTCTCTTCAATGCAGTAAAATAAATAGAAAGTAAATTAAAAAATACTATTTTTTTCACTGTATAATGTTTACGAATAAATATTAATATTTCAAACAAGCTGCATTTATTTCGATGTCTAAAAATTGCTCGCTTAAGCTTATTATTATTTTTTTTAACTTCATTACAAACATATTTATCTCTTAAATTGAAATTCTATACAGAGTTCGGAAGTTTTGAATATCGCCTATATGCATTGAAAGGATATGTTTTCATAAGTGTGCTTTGAATTCTTTTACGAATATCAATAGACTCAATAATTATATCTATATATGCAGATAAAATAATATAGACAAAATATCAACATATATACAGAGAGAAAAAATTATCAAGCAGAAATAGACTTTTACATCATAAATAGCGAAAGTGGAAAATATTTTCATCTTCGCCGATTTATATATTGAATAACATCTTAATTGTATTAATTTATGCAACAGAATAAATATATCATTAAACTCTGCGCTTTTATTTTAATGCCAAAAAATAATGAAAATAATGCATTAAATATTAAAACTCGTTTCTCAGATTGAATAATATCTCAATAAATTTAATTGTATCTCAGTAGTATTAATATATAGAACAGAATAAATATATTATTACATTCTGTGCTTTCATTTTAATGTTAAAAATAAGAGGTAAATCTCTTTTCTCTGAGTTATAGCAAATGCAATTTTAATAAAATTTATGCAAATAAATATCCTGCTTTCAAAGTAGAATTCATTTAAGTATGAATATTTCGATTTGTATTTTATTCTAATTAGACGGTACGTATCGGTAAACTGGTGTAAGCAAAGGACAAAAAAAGTATTATATTGTTTAATTAATAGATTCGTATGGATTTATTTCAAATAAACTTCAACAATACTGTTTTAATCAGCTTCAAACTTTTTTTTGAAATAATAGTTTACATGAACGAAATCAAATCATAAGACCTCTTTGAAGTCTATAAATAGAAAGATATCATAAATATCCAATGCAATAAATATATTTTCCTTCAGTTAGCAGTCAATATAGACCTTCAATAGTGACACCAATTGCTTAAATAAAAACATTCGCGTTTATTTGAAATAGCAATATGTCTTTAGAATATTTTTTTTTTATTCCAGATTGAAAAAGTTCAAAAGAAAGGTATATGTAAGCTTGAAGGAGAATGCTATAAATTTTATGAAGTTGATTAAAAAATATTCATTTCATGTTAATTTTTTTCTTAAGAAATTTTCTCTATAGGTATTGAGTTTTTATATGCTTGATTTGAATTATAGATGATATTGCTGTTGAGTTCTAAGATCCTGCCTTCAGTCAACCTTAATCCCACTAACTGGATCAGAGATGATATTATTTTATTCTCAGAACACCACCCTTTTCCTGCCTACCTCAAAAGGTTAAATCTGTCTGAGAGTGACCAGTGCAGTTGTGGTGGGATAGGCACCGCACTTCATTTTGCTACGGAATGCGTCCTTACAATAAATCTCCTGGCATATGAAAAAGCCATCACCAAGCCATGAACAGGAATGGCTGAAAAGAGCCGCCAGCAACTTCCTTTCCAGGCAAAAAATCCACAGTATAATCAAATTTATAAGTGAAAATAGAGACCTATTCTTGCTTCCATAGCTCTCAACATCAAGTCTCATACCAAAAAAGACTAAGGAAAAAAACAAGCACCGCAGTCTCCTGTCACACATTTCAATCAATCAGAGATTGTCTTAATTTCCATTTCTCAAATTATTTTCCATCTGATTTTTTTAACTGCATCCTGATCTACTATATCATAAAAAATAAGTGAACACAGATTATATGTATATTTTTACACATTTTATCTCTCAGCACTATTTCTAAGTTTATTACTACAAATTATATTTCTAAGTTGAAAAATTATGTAAACGGTCTCATCATAATATAATTTCTTATCTAATTGTAAATTCTGTATATAGTTTTTTTTTTATTTCGTTTTCCTACTGTAAATATTTTGAAAATTAAATAAAATTCCCATAACATGCCCACCAAACCGTTCAGTGACCAGAATGGGCACGGATACGGGGGTATGAGTCGGCGTTCTGTTCTGTTCTGTTGAGTTTTAAGCCGTTGTTCAGAATTCAAAAAAATTACGATAAAAACGACAAACAACGATTTTATAATATTATATATATATATTACATTCTTTTACACTCATTTAATAATATCACTGTTGAAAAAGTAATAAAAATATTCAGCCATTCACACATTTAGGAATTATTTAAAATGCAATTACTTTGTAAAAAAAAGTTTTAAGATAGCTTTGTCAACTAAATTTGAAATCGTTTTTTTTAAAACCCATTCAACAGCTAAAATCACAGCATTAGCAGAATCTGAGAGTCGGCTAAATATATTAGTTAATTACACCAGCCTGCAACAATTTCTTGTTTTAAAAGTAATAGTTGTTTTTTATGTATTTTCGCATGCTTATTTCAAAAATAATATCAGTTTTTACGTATCACGTATAGTTTTTATGAAAAGTAAATTTTTTTAAATAAGTAAAAATACACAGATTTTTTGCGATTTGGATAGGATAAATTAATAAAGTATGTATGTTTATTTGTTTAAATAAATTCTCAAAACCTCTTACTTCATCGAAATTAAATAATACATTTATATTGAATAAATACTTATAATTGTATTTAAAAAAAAACATTTTATTTTAAAATTCAAAACATTGGTGGCAGTTGGATTTCACCGTAAAAAATGAAGTACCTGAAAAATTTAATAAAGCCGAATTAAATGACTTAATTCGTGATTTAGGTTTAATTAAAGAAAATACAGAATTATTAGGCTCTCGGTTAAAAGAGAAAAATTTATTAACGGCACATACGCCGTTTAGTTGGTACAGGAATCGAGAAAAGCAATTTTTATCATTTTTCAAATCTGATAACTTCTTAGTTTATTGTGCTGACATACCTGGTTTGTTACATGAATTAGAAGATAATATTCCTTATAATCCGAATGATTGGCGACTATTTATAGATTCCTCGAAGAGGAGCCTAAAAGCAGTTTTATTGCATAACGAATCTAAACTTGCGTCAGTTCCAGTTGTACATTCCGTTTTCATGAAAGAAACATGTGAAAGTATGGAGATGCTTCTCACTAAAATAAAATACACTGAACACAAGTGGGCAATATGTGGTGACTTAAAGGTTATAGGTCTGCTTCTCGGGCAACAAACTGGATTTACTAAATTTCCGTGCTTTATTTGTGAATGGGATAGCAGGGACGGAGAAAGTCATTGGATAAAAATGGTATGGCTGAGGAGACAAGAATGGATTCCTGGTAAGAAGAATATTTTAAATGAATATTTAATAGAGATCCACAAAATATTTTATTGCCCCCACTTCACATAAAATTGGGACTCATAAAGCAGTTTGTGAAAGCTTTGGATAAAGGTGGAAAATGTTTTGAGTATCTTATATCGAAGTTCCCAAAATTGTCTAGCGCTAAAATTAAAGAAGGTGTATTTGATGGAACACAAATAAAGAAATTAGTTAAATATTCCAATTTCGAACAATGTATGATAAATAGAGAGAAACAGGCTTGGGTTGCATTTAAAGATGTCGTAGAAGGTTTTTTGGGAAATGAGAGAAAAGAAAATTACAAAGAACTTGTAACTGAGTTATTACGTACTTATCATCTTTTGGGGTGCAATATGAGCATTAAAATTCACTTCCTTCACTCACATTTGGAATACTTCCCAGACAATTTAGGAAAAGTGAGGGACGAGCAAGGTGAAAGATTCCAGCAGGATATAAAGGAGATGGAACCCAGATATCAAGGACGGTGGGATGTTAACATGATGGCCGATTACTGTTGGTCTTTAAAAAGAGACAGTGATGTGGACCAAAAACGGAAATCCCGAAAAAGAAGCTTCTTGACTTCATGAAAAACACAAAAGTTATCATAATATTGTAAATGAACAGCATTATTGTGTTTAGTTAATAGTAACTACAGTTGCAACTGTATGTATTATACTGCATTTTGTTAATTTTTTCATCGTCATTTGTAAAAAATCCTTACGTGTTACATAAAATTTGGTTTGCATTTTGGAATGACATCATCATTGCTGATATAAATCAATTAAAATTTTACAAACAAAAAAAAAAATCCTTTTTTTTGCAGGCTGGTGTTATTGAACATCTACTTGTATTATTTACAGATTATTTGCTTAGAGATAGTTCAGTAAATTTGCAATTTTCTTCGAAATTTCAATTAAAACTTTGCCTAATTAAAAATTAAACATATTTGGGTGTTACTTTGCAATAATGTCTGAACAAAATACAAAACAATTTTTATATCATCTTCATATTAAAAAGTAATGTTGATAATAGTACTTATTTAATCGGCAAGGCATTTCTGAATATTAACAGTCTTTATTAAAATAATTTTGAATAATTTTCAACAATAGATTTCATGATTTTAATAAAATTCAAACAATTTTCATTACTTTATTAAATGTTTCATTGTGCAATATTTTCTTTTGTTGAAAACTAAGGAAAGCGTATTATCTGCTCAGTTTACATTAGGAATCTGAAAGAGAAATTACATTACATTAAAATACAATGTGCTATTAGAAATATATTGCATAAATTTTCAGATTTTTATTTACATTACTATGCTATCGGTTCAACTCCATTAGGAAGATTTATGTATATGTTACGGCCAAAGCCCGAAATTGGCCAGTTCGCATTTTGGCCAATGTTGCTGTGAACTTACAGGCCAATGTCCGATCTTTTCTTAAATTTGGGCTTTGTCCGGCCAATTCGCGAAGTGACCAAAGTAGGAAGAAAGAAATCAAGAGTAGATTGGTTTACACACTTTTAAAAATGAAGTATTTAAAAATGAGTACTTCTGTGTACTGTTTTTTATAAGTACAATTGTTTCAGAAACGAGCTCAAATCTAAGTGACAAACTGAGTTAAAAATAAGCTTGTAATATATAAAAATATAATCTCGTGTTATTATGTTCTCATATTAAAGCCATAAAAGAAATTATTCAGTGAATGTATATGCTGTAACAACGTGATAGAGTGAAGATTAGATTTGCGACCATCAAAATAATGAATTATATCTTGAGTAAATGCGCTGCGTATCGTGCATAAATACAAAGGCAAATTGAGTACTCAATTTGTCAATTTCCTTTAAGGATGATCCTTAGTCTTTTTCCGATCCATAGAACTAATGTTAGAGATCCTAGATCACATTGTCTCCCAAAATATTGCTTCAAAAAATATGAATTTTTTTTGAAAATGTAAATAGCAAATATAAGCACTAATTAAAACAAATATGAAGGAAAAATAGTTTTATTGTTAATATTATTTAAATACATTTCTTTGTTGGCGCCATCTGTCGAATTTCACCTACAACATGACCTTATTTATATTTTATACATAAATGTCATTGTATTTATTTTAATTTAATCTTAATATTGCTTTTTTTTCTTTGTGAAAAAGTTCGTATTTTATGAATTGTAATTTCGGATCTGTAAAATTTAGCATTAGGTCTATGGGGTAGAAAAAAGACTTACGATCACCCTTAAAACATTTCTGGGAATGCACCGTTCTTGTGCGAGTTAGCCTAGTTGGCAGCGGACTGGGCTGCAGGTCGAACGGTCTGTGTTCAAATCCATCTAGGTCCAACCATGTCAGTCGAGATTTCTTTTTTCAATTTTAGGTTTGTATAAATTCAACAGATTTGAAAAAACATACTCATATTCGAAACCCTGTACGTATTAAAAAAGTGAGTACATGATTTTCTCAAATTTAAATCTATTTTACTCGGAGCTATTATAACACGAAGTACTCAAGAATGAGTATATTTTACTGATTTTTAAGTATTCTGTTTTAATAGTGAATAATTTTACTAATTTCAAATGATAAAAACAATTACGATAATGTTACGCATCCAATATTACAACAAGTTGAACTTCCATGGCATTTCGAATTGTATAAGCGTTGATTCTTCCTACATTTACAAATATTTGTTCCGCTCTTGGTTTTGCAATTACATCTACCATTATCACATCGGCCCTTGGCCAAGGATTCCCATCCACTCTCGCGAAATGGCCAGCCAAAGTAGAATATACAATATTAATTTTAAGTACTTCGGGCTTTTGCCGTAACATATACAATAAACCGAACATTGTATACCTACTCAAATGTTTTTTTTAATGTTTCTCAAAATTTTGTACTTAAAATTACTTTGCTGAAAATTAACATTAAGTTATGATAAGGAATTTAATAAAATTTTTATACAATCCATATTCTCGGGGAACTTGCTGGCCACAGGTTGATAAATAGTTAAGCAAATCAGAATGATGATGAAGATATTAAATATAATGCACAAAAGATGTTAAAATTTAATTCTTTTTTATATCGAAATCTGCATAGGCTTTTATTCACTAAAGTATACGTATTCATCTCTTAAAAGCATTCATTTTTAATAACTACATCTTGATTAGAGACATACATTTCTGTTAATTAGAATTGCTTCATAATGAAAATTACCTTCTTAAAATAACATTGATAATGTTAAAAAAATACGATTATCTCATTGTAATGTCTTCAAATTACCTCGCAAAATTATTTATTGATGTTTTTAATTACTGAAATAGTGATTGTTGAGCGTACATTTGGGGACGTTCGTGATTTATTGATGCTAAATGTTTCAAAGAACCCGGATAACGATTTAGGTTTTGTAGAGTAAGAGCAATCGATTTCCAGCTTCAGCTGCTTTGTCTTGATTTTCAGATAATTGCAGAGAGTTTGACTCGCTCAGTGTAAATAATTAGGGGGTTGATAGCTGGAATTTGTTGATGGAGCCCATTTGTCTTTTCTTTCCTGCTATCGATTACTTTTATGTGTGGGTGTATTTTTCTTTTAGAGGGAAGCATTTTTTCATCAAGTTGACTGTACCAGAGTTATTAGATATGCACAAACGCAGCTAAAAAACTCCCTCTTTATTATTAGGAATGAGGAAATTTTTTTTCAACGCCCATTCCTATTAAATGCTTGGAAGTATTCAATAGATGATCGTTTTACTGAATTGCTTTCGGTACAATGAATGTTTTATTAATGAGAGAACAAATTAGCGTAATGCTTTTCTGAATGCCAATAAAAAATATTTTAGTCTCAGGCAATAGTTATTCTTTTTCGGAGAGTTTCGAGAAGATAGTCGTTGTATTGTTTTTATGCAGTGTCTGAAACAAATATATTTGGAAACGGATTTCAAATCAATCTCATAATTCATGTAAGCACTTAGTAAAGAAATATCATTTTGAATGAAAATTTGGGGGGGGGGGTAAAGATTTATGTACTTTAATTATAATGCGAGATAATTAATTCAGTAACTTTTTTTTTAATTTTGCATCTAAGAAACATGCTGGGTATAAAGAAAATATTTCTTCTTAAACTTTAACAAAATTTGATATAGTCAAAATTTACAAAAATATATTTTAAATTGAAAGTACATTATTATTTGAAAGTACCCGATAGAAATCCGTATATCAACAATATATTATTGCCGAAAAGTTAAGCATAAATTGAAGTTTTTAAAAATATTAGAAAAAATGACGGTTTATGTCATTGTTATAGAATTAAATTATAAAACAATAAACAATTATGGAAAACTATTATTTAAAGTAAAATAATAAAATATATGTATTTTTTTTAATATTTCATGATAATATTCGTAAGGTACATAGTTATTTCTGATTAGATATTTTATCTTTAATAATGCCAAATTGTAGTTTGGTATTATAAGCCAGTATTTATCGTTTGTAATACTTTTAATGGAAAATTATTAGATTAAAATAATACATTTATGAATCGTATACAATCCCCTTGATGAAAGAAATCGTGTTCATTTTAGTCAATAAATATGTAGATGATAATAAATCTGAAGAATTAATTATTAGAGTATGGGGAAAATACTTTGCATTCATTCTTTGGTCATTTGTTCAAAGTTTTGTCCACTATTCCTATTATTTCACTCGTCACATCATTGGCACCATGATCAAGCATAGAATTCGAAACATTTTAATTGACAGATCGGGGCTTCATCCTTTGAGCTAGGTCACCTCATTTGGTGGATATATAATATGTTAAAAGATGCGACTTAAAAAGCACGGTTCAATATGTAGCGATATAACTACTCCATAAAATATGGAAATCTTTTTTTTTTATATTTAACTAATAATGTGAAAGTAAAAAAAAGTGTAATCTTAATTCCGTAACTAAAATTTGGAATCGGAATAAATTAAGGAAGATAGATTCGAAAAGGATTCCTTTTACTTTAATTATTTATAGGACTATTTATTTTATAGTATAATCAAATGGCGTTTATTTGTCCGTTGTGTTTTATTAAATTATATTAATCTTTAAAATAAATAAATAATAATAAAATTAATTTTGTTTTTTCAATCTATTTCAGTAAATTTAAACAGAAAATACAATAAATATTTAATCTTTTTTTTATACTCATCACTTGAAAGTAACAATAAGGTAATGACTATGTATAGAAAATGCACATTGTATTAATTTCTAGTTTAATTTATAAGAAATTTTGCATGTTTATTGCGATTTTTCTAAACTAAATCGCATAAATTACTCTGTTTTATCCAAAGATATAAATGGGCTTTAAGCCAATAAAAAAAATGCAAAGGATATATAAATATGAAAAACGATTAACTTTGTCATATCTAGAAATTCAGTTGTTAACTTAGTTTCTTTATATAATCTGATATAATTTAATAAGCCTGGAATAAAATCCTCATCTTCTGGGAAATAGAGAGAATATATAACTTAATATTATGTCCTTTTATATGTCTGGTCCTTGTCAGTATTTCTGTCACCAGCAGAAACATTTTTCTTCTTCCCTCTGCCATCCGACGAGAAACATATTTGTAATTCAAGTGCCAAATTCATAGTTCTTTCTTTATAGGATTCATAAATCATTGGTCTATCTTTTAGACCCAGATAATATTTTGCCTTACACGCTGGACATTTCTTATCAAGTCTTCGATATTTGTTAAATCACACATATTGACAAAGCTTAGTTGGAAATTTCAGAAACTCCTTAATTATCCTTAATTATCAGGACTAAAAATATATTTTTAAGAAAATCTAAAACGACATTTGCCGTGTTTGAATACAACATAAATTTAATTTTTTGCAACATAATTTTTGCGAATAATAATTGTATAATTTAATTTTTTCTCTTATTTGTGTTCGCAGATACATTATTTTTAGATATGTCTGCAGAATCATTTTTGCTATTTTAATAAAAATATATTCAAATATTTTTTTGAAAATGTTACGATTTATGTTAATGTTTTTTTTTTCTGTGCGATAAAATTTTCGCAAAAGTTTGATCTTAAATAAGATTTATCCATGGCTTGTCATATTAAATGAATCATAGACAAAATATTTAATGATAACACTAATAACTGTCTGGAAATGTTGATGCGGAGATACGGTTCCGATATTTATGTCTAAGAAATTCAGAATGAAAATTGCATTCAATGATATTTTTATGATATTCAAAATGTAAATAAAATCAGCACATGATTATTGGGGTATTATTTATATTATGCAGTCCAGCATGAAAAGAAAGTGCATGAATATATAACCAAATTAGAAATAAATATTAAGTTAATAGTCAAAGAATCAAAAAGAAAGATTAACTGAATCCGGCCCGAAGACTTTTTCAAGGGTCACCCTCAGGCAAGGATTCAAACCAGGGATTTTTTCTGTGAGGGGTCTGACTTTTCGTCCAACAAATTGACCCCTCGTGACCCGAAAATCCCAGAAAATTGAGGTTTTAGAGATAAATTAGTATCACAAGATTAAAACAAGTAAAAACACTAGCAAAAAACAAACCAAATAAGACCACAGCAAATCAAACCACAAGATACATGAAAAAAAGTAATATAAACACAAGGCAAATTACTTACAAAATGAAAGTACAAATCTGAAGAAAACTACTTGAGGTTAAAACGTGCTATTGTAGATGTATTTCGTTGAACTAAACTAAGATTTAATTTTTTCACGTTTACAGCTATATCCGCCTCCCACGTTTCGTCATAATGTATCGTCATCAAACTTGAAGCGCCATCTATTGAATTAAAACTCAAAGCTAACAAACCAGAGGAAGTCAGAAATTAAACAGACCCTCTCTTATCAAAACTTCTATATTGCAAAAGTTTTTGGGAAATTCGTTAATAGTTAAATTTTTAATGAGATTGTTTGTTGCTAAGATATAAGAGCTTTTATTATTGCAAATTTTTTTAATTCTGTTAAATTGTGAAAATATCAAATTTTTGAAAATTTTAGAGTTTAAATTAGAATGGTAGTTACTAAGTTTAATTATTTTAAAGTTAAATTCATCCCTTTTATCATAAATACCTATCAAAGTTTTTCCATTGTCAATTTCTATATTTAAATCTAAATAATTAGCTTTAAGTTGATTTTCGTTTGTTTGAGTTAAAACTAATTCTTTTGGGTAACAATTAATAATATCATTAGGATTATCCACATTTAACAAAATTAAGTCATCAATATATCTCCAGCCTATTATTAAGTTAAGTTTAATTATTTCTTTTTCATAATAATGTAGGAAAATATTGGCTAACGCACTTGAAAAAGCTGTTCCCATTGGAATTCCTTTTTCTTGTTTATAAAAATTTATTCCGTTAAAAACATAGTTTTCTTTAATATTAAATTTACATAACTCTAACCAATTAGTTTTTGTAATAATATCTCTATTTAAATATTCTTCATATATATTAGTACAGACATCTATTAACTTTTCATGAGGTAGATTAGTGTATAAATTTTCAAAATCATAAGTATTAAGCTTATTAAAATTGTTATCCTTTAGAAAGTCCAAAATATCTTTGTTACTATTGATAATAAAATTATCTTCCTCTTTAATTTTGTTTAGGACAATTTTTAAGTATTTAAAGAAATGTTTTCCCGTATAGTAATTGTAACTGCCAGTGCTACAAGTTACGAATCTAAAATTTATTGGTTTTTTATGAAATTTTATTGTTGGGAAGAGGTAAGGGTAGTTTAAAGAGCAAGTTTTTATTTTAATTTTTTTAGCGAAAGCTAGCATCCTTTTATCCAATTCCATTTATCCATGGCTTGTCATATTAAATGAATCATAGACAAAATATTTAATGATAACACTAATAACTGTCTGGAAATGTTGATGCGGAGATACGGTTCCGATATTTATGTCTAAGAAATTCAGAATGAAAATTGCATTCAATGATATTTTTATGATATTCAAAATGTAAATAAAATCAGCACATGATTATTGGGGTATTATTTATATTATGCAGTCCAGCATGAAAAGAAAGTGCATGAATATATATATATTGAAAAGAATTTGAATCATGAATCATCAGTTTTAAATTATAACTCAGCATGTAACATGTATTGCAAATATTTTTAATCCGAATCATTAATATCTTAAACAGGGATTGAATTTTTAAAATTCAGTAAATCATTATGCCTGTTATTTTTTAAATAAAATTAAAAAAAAAATTCACATCAGTGGAAAAAAGCTTTCGAAGTATGACCGATCTTTAATTTTTTCTAAAGGTCATATGAATATCTTTTCTTATAAGAAAGATAATCTATATGCATGATTGTTTCAAGAAAAATTCATATATTTTGTTTTGAAAACAATTATTTTTAATTGAAATAAAAATGGTGATTGATTATCATTTCAAAGGTTGGCGACATGAAATGGAATTGAGAAAGTAATATCTAACAGCTTTTTACACTTTTCGATTTAATGAGCTGGTCATTTTTTATATTATTTTTTATACTTTTGTGTTTATAAAAGTATTTTGAAATATAGAAAAATCGCATTGATAATAGTTAACTAGAAAATTGTTTCCGATTAGTGGAATTAGCCAAAAATAAAAGCTAAGATTAATGTACTCAAAGAATAACAACAAGGAAACACAAAAATTGGAATTTCTTGAAGTGATATTTTTCTAACGAAGAAGAAAGATTATTCTGCAACAAACGAAAATCGGAAAATTGATAACTATGAATCTATGATGAAAGTAAGTTACCTGTGTTATTGTATGCAAGATGAAATGACATATGGTTTTATAACAACATATTTATATGGAGGAAAATTGTAGGGTATACAAAATATTTGGGTTATATAAAGTTTAGAGAAAAACGTGTTGAAGGCTTTAAGAATTTAGTTTAAATCCTATATTTTTAATTAAAAAATGTTTTTATTCAGTTAAAAAGGAAAAGTACTTAAAAGATAAATTTTCTTTCATTTTACAAAAAGGATCCGAAATAATTTTTAATTGCATTACATACACATTAACATTTTCCAAGAATCTTATCAGAATTTGTCGAAACAACAGTTTGGATGATATACCAAAGTATAGAGGTAGTTCATTTCTCAGAAAAAAATATTACTATACTCTTCATAAATCGCATATTGTAACATAAATTAAGGTTTAAGCACATAATGCAAGAGGTCTGCTACATCTGCATCAGCGCATAATTGTTTTCTAGAATTACTTAAATATTTGCCTACTCATAGATGTATATGGAAGCTATTGAACAATTTTAATAAGAAACGGCCATTTAATTTAAAATTTTACATTATAATGAGTACATAATTAAAAAAGCTTATTTAATCTTCGAGGATATTGTCCCAATTTGCATTAAATTAAAATCAATTATCAAATAGCATGGTTAAAATAATATTAGTGTTCTATGGTGTATTCTAATGTTATTTTCTATAAATGCTTACCTATAAAAGAACAAATTCCTTCCTGAAGGTTCAATTTCATGAAATTTCAGAAAAACACTTTAAAAAATATTACCTTCAATTTTATTCATATTTCTGAAGGTAGAACAAATTGATAATTTGGCAATAAATATTTTAATTTCATTGAGAATATGACTATAATGACAAAATTCTAATATTAAAGACAAGCACTGGAAGGTTTGCAATATTTAAAAATTGAAAGCTAGCATGCATCAGGATATTTGTGTAGTGAAGTATGGTAAACAGAAAGTATTTCTCATAGTTTTATTAAGAGATTAAAAAATATATATTTAAAAAAAATGTAGTGAAGAATAGGAAAGAAACAGTAAATATTTCTCATAATTTTATTTAGGAATTAAAAAATTAAATTTAAAGTTTTTTGATCAAATATAAAGCTGATTAACCATAGCTATGAACAGGAAAAACTCAATATCAATCACCACATTTTTTTTTTTTAAATTTTTGTAAATAAGACAAGTCTATGCATTTTACATTAGTCCAAAACCTACATACCATGATTTAAATGAATTCTTTATTTTATTCGCATTACATTGAAGAATTTTCCATATATATGATATGGAAAATTGTATTATTATATTTTATACCTTATAAAATATCTCTAGAACAATTTACTTTATTATTAATAGATTTTGAAATTTCTTTTATCTTATTAATTCGTCTTAATTTTTACAAGCATTTTAATTTCAGAAGAAGCTAATATAATCCAGTGACTTTATATATTTACATGAATGGAAAAATCTATTAAAATATAAATATCTGCGTCAGATATTGACCAAAAATATCGCAATTGCTCAGAAAGTTTTGAAAATTTTAAATATTTGACACATGGGCTTACAGCTCATGTACATACAGCATAAACTTGCAGCTAATAATATTATCAATAATATGTTTCTAGGATATAATAAGTATATATATTTTGCTAAAACAGAAATTAGCTAATATATTGACATTTAATTACAAAATTACTAGGGAATATTTTTTTTTCCCGTTGCTTCAAAAAGTTTTGTCAATTTTTCTTACTAAAAACCAAGAACTAAAGTCAGTAAGTTTTCATTTATCTTAGCATTAACACTGAATTGTCTTCAACTTTTCTAATGTCAACATTAATTTTTAATGCTAAGACGCGAGTTTGTTTTCCGCTAAGCGTTGCTTCAGAATCTTTAAATTAAAGACATTTCCTTGACAAATCTTCTGAAGTAGTGTTAAGGACCTTTGAAGACAGCAGCCGATACTCTCGACCGTCTACCTATCTCTCAATGCTCTCCTTAAACACAGAAGTGCTTCTACACTCATGGCACGCCTCGCTGCTTTTGGGTGATCTCTCAAAGGGCTTTGAGTTCACTCCATTTCATCTGACTAGAGTATTTGTTGAAGCTACTGGGAATAGCCCCTATAAGGTTAGGTGGTATGGAAAATATTTCTGGGTAGCTAATGTATCCATTAATACCAGGTAAATATAATTTTAAAAGCTTATGTTATAAAATTAAAGATTCATTAGTAAGAATCACTTGAGCTTTCAGGAAAATGTATTAATCTATTGCAAATTTTATGATGTCAATCTCTCAATGCTGTATAAAGGTAGCTGTTTTATCAGCTTATTGTTCAAAATTGGGATCTATACCTCTGTGTTAATGCTGGAATTCCGATGCATTGTTTATTCACTAAGTCTGGCCATGAATAATAGAAGTATGAAAATTCTTTGCAAAGAAAATATTTTCCTGAATAAAATGGATGAAGTGCTTTCAGAATTATTGGGATTCTTATGAGATAGACTAGATATCCGAGATACCCAAAAGTGATGGGCTCTTATTAATTAGAAAATTTTCAAAAATGCCTTGAGAAATGTCAAAAAAATTCCTTAAATTTATTAATGTTATTGATTTATGATATAAAATAAAAGATTCATTAATAAGAATCATGTGAGCTGTCAGGAAAATTTATTAATATGCCTTGAGAAATGTCAAAAAAAAATTCCTTAAATTTATTAATGTTATTGATTTATGATATAAAATAAAATATTCATTAATAAGAATGTGAGCTGCCAGGAAAATTTGCTAATATATGTTACAAATTTTATAATATCAAATCTTCTTAATTCTGTTTAACACTAGTTGTTTCTCAGCTTATTGTTCTAAATTTGGAAATACATCTCTGCTTTCATGCTGGAATTTCGATTAATTGAATATTAACTAAAATCACGAATAGTAGTTGATAAAACTTTTCAGAGAAAATATAGAAAATATATTTCAGAATAAAATGTCCTGAATAATTGTCGGAGCTCTTATAAGATAGACTAGATTTCTAAGAAACCGAAAAAATTCGTCCTGTTAATTTAAAAAAAATAAAATAAACTTGTTAGGATAAATATGAAATTCCTGTAAATTAATTAATTACAAATGGGAAAATAACTTACAAATTAATCTTTAAAATTCTACAGCATAGTATAAATATTTTAGCTAAATTAAAATTAATCCAAGACATTCATTCTATTTGACAATTCTATTTACTTTTTTAGTTTGGCTAAAAAGGTAAGAAACGAAAAAAAAAAAAAAAAATACAATGTCGTTGCAAGATTCAGTCTAATAATGTCTCCTAGCAATATTTTATATTTCCATTTTTTTTATTTCATATATTATCAATATATTTCAAATCAAAATTTCTGTGGTTTCCTAGTTTTTTTTTAAATAAATAATACTCATCATAAATACAAAAGTCAGTAGTTATAACAAAATAAATTCAAATAAAATTATTAGGAACTCTAACTCAAATACTTTATATAATGGATAAAACTGCGTATAGGTAATCAAACTAATAAAGGTCTAAGAAAAGAAAGTCACATTTGATAGAAAGGGGAAGAAATGCGCGAGAATATATTTCAACTACAACCTGTAGCGGATTGTTATGAGCGAGGATAGAACCTGGGACCTTGTGGTTCACAGCCGAGTAACAAGACCACAAGACAAAAGCAATTGCTCGTGTTTCGTAGCTGTTATCTGGCTTATAAGCTTTTCACCACAAACGTATGTTCCCCTATCCAAATAATTAATACTTGATGTAGAAATTAAACTTTTTTCAGAATTCCTGTGACAACTTAAATTTATTCTTTCATGCTAGCGCGAGAAAACGATCATAAAAATAAATATTATCATATTAATTTACATGATTGTTAAATAATAAAAACATATCAATGTTTTATATTAGATAAATATCAAATACAAAAAATGCCAATAAATCGCAAAAAGGTAGAAAAGTTTAGTTTATATGCACACATAAAAATGATGCCAGAATTTTCGATATGAAACCAGAATTAATTGTTAGTATAGTTTACCTCTGTAAGTGGAAAAGCGATGCACTGAATAGGACAGATGTCTAGTCTTTCCTTCTCTAAACAGGAGTTCAGTTTACCATGCACGAATTATCGTTTAGTATTAAAACTTACTCCATTTATTATCCAGAAAATTGGGAGTGACAACTATTATAGAGTAATATTAAATTTTTGACTTCAAGTGTTCCCAAGTGGTAAAATTGCTAAGTGCCCATAACGAAATTAGGCAACATTTATGCGTTGAGGACTCTTAGAGAACTAATCCTGCTTTAATTTTTAATTTTTGTCGACTAATATATAGTGACGTTTTATTTGACATGTAGACAACTATATAATATGATTTTCGTTCCTATAATTTTGGAAGAATTCTGTTCAGTTTACAATATGTCTGAAGGAACATACATTTTACATAAGCACTAAATGCGAACGAACTTGTTGAAATAGTGTATGCTCTGAAGTAACAATTGTGGAATTTTGCCCTTGTTTACGAAATTAGCAACATAAACCTTCAGGATTTTAATCAATAATTGTTTAACTCATTTTATCAATTTTACTTTAAAATTTGATATAATTTATTCATCTTAAACTATTTTTTAATGTATTAAAATTGTCTTTCACAAAAACTGTATCAGAATGCTTTTATCGTTAATTAGTTTTTTTATTAACTTTTGAAAATTGTTACAATATACAATTATATAATTCAATACCTTGTCATAGTATCATAAGAGGAAAAAATGAATGCTAAAGAATCTTCTAACCATAATAGCTATCCCATTCAAAATTACTGGTAATTGGCTCAAAAATCAAAATATCCTCTTGATGAGAGTAGTCAAAATTTCCTATTCTCAACTCACCTTGAAAATTTACGTATTTTCTATGTACCTCTGAAATGCATGTAAATTTATTATGTAATTAATTTATGTATGCGCCAATAATTTCAATAGAATGCCTCCAAGACAATCTCTGAAACAACAAGTCAACTCATGCACATTCAGTTTCATTTCACAATAATCTCGACACAAAAAAAAAATTGGAGTAACTGAGTAAAGCTTAGAAGCATGCAAATAAATTAATCAAATATTAAATTATAGTTAAAATTAATAAATATCACCAATTATATTTAAAAGAAGTTTCACAGGAAACAAATATAGAAAATATAAGACAAATATTGAAAAAAATAGATTTACAAATATTAAAATAACAAATATTATAAAAACCATAACATTCAGGAACAGTTATCCCCCAAAAATGTACTCAGAAATAGTGGATACGAAGAATTAGAAAAAACTCAAACTTTTCGATTTTAGCAATCAGTATTGTAATTTCTACGTTTTTATCTGTTTGTGTTTTGATTAAAAAAAAAACAAGCAAAATTCAGTCTCCCACTAGTTCACAACTAATTTATAATAATAAGATTTAATATTTCTAAAGTTTTGATGCTGGAGAAAATGTTCCATTCGAATCATTTCTTCGTTCATAAACTAGCTGAATAATATCCAATTATGTATTATATTATCCGTTACATGATTTCTATATAAACTTATTAATATATTTGTTCATATTAATCAGCTGAATATAAAGAAACGAATGCAGTTTGGAACCATTAGGTAATATTAAATTGACTTAGTTATAGAAATATGAATAGTTAAGTTTTTTTAATTGTATACGATTTCAACAATTAGGCTATTTCATTATTGATTAATTACAAATATAAATAATTTAATGATAGTAGTATTTCATATCAGACATGAATATTATTATGAAAATTTATTCAATTCACGAAATTCACCATGAAGTATAGACGGGTACAAAAATTAGACACGTAGGGAATTCTGACTTTAATTTGCATAGATTTAGCTGAATAAAACACATTTAGAGATTCTAATTGGAAAGATGCCGATGAATCAATGAGGGATTTGAATGTAATCAGTGAAAACATGAGTTGTGGATAAAGTGGTACTAAATGATTTACACGGAAAATTAGTAACCAAAATACAAATCATTAATAACTCAATATTACTTAGAAAGAAAATGTCTACCATACTTTTGAAATCCTTCCAAATAATTTGTGTAAATATTTCATACGATCGAAATTAATATTGAATGTTGAGTTTCCCATTACTATATTATTTAAAAAATGAAAAATAAACGTAACAACCCCGATTTTGACGATATGTAATACACTTTTGACTGTAATATGTGTAAATGCAATTTGTAAACTGGCATGATATTATTTTCTAATTATACCTCTTGACCAAGCAGGCAGTAAAACCATGTGCTCTGCTGAAATAAATCATATGTTCTTCTTAAAATTATAGAAAAAAATGGAAAATTACTTATTTTAGTAACTAATTTTCAAGCATAACACAGAATGATAAAACAAACTAAACCACTACTAATATTTAAAGATGGATATTTGGTGAGTTAAATCACTACTAATTTTAAAGATGGATATTTGGCGAGTTAAATCACTACTAATATTTAAAGATGGATGTACGGTGAGTTAAATCACTGCTAATTTTTAAAGATGGATGTACGGTGAGTTAAATCACTGCTAATTTTTAAAGATGGATGTACGGTGAGTTAAATCACTACTAATTTTTAAACATGGATGTACGGTGAGTTAAATAACTACTAATTTTTAAAAATGGATGCATGGTGAGTTAAATCACTACCAATTTTTAAAAATGGATGCATGGTGAGTTAAATCACTACTAATTTTTAAAAATGGATGTACGGTGAGTTAAATCACTACTAATATTAAATATGGATGCTTGGCGAGTTAAATTACCGCTAACATTAAAGATAAATGTTGGGCTAATATTAAAGAGAAAAATGAATATTTGGAGCTCTATAGGTCAAACTATTTTATTTATAGCTATCAAATTTTGTACATGTTTCTCCTGGAAAGTGGAAATATGCACTTCGGAGAAATTTTAAAATTTAGATCATAATTTTAACTAAATATTAAAGGTTCTTTTTCGTTTCTCCCGTAACAATTCTTGCATAAAAATTAATTTTGTACCCTTTTAAAATGTTGAAACATATATTTCTAATGATACTAATTTAAAAATCAGGTAACATTTTCTTGAAGTTTAGCAATATTTCATCATAAATTTGCCTCATTTCCAGCAATAGATTTCCATGTTGCCCTAAATTCAAACAGTTTTCATTGTTTCATTCGAAATTTAATCGCGTTATTAGTTTCCATTATTAAAAGTTAAAATATTAAGGTAATATCAAAACAAATTTGAAAAATACAAATATAGGGTCACAGTGCCGAAAAATTTCGAATATAGATGAACCACACGTGTACATTTTTAATAGTTCTATGATCCCCTTTTAAAAAAAGTTCATGCCTGCAATGAATAGAATACAAGAAAATTAAAACGATATGGATTTACAGTCTGATAACTTGACGGAATCATAGTCATCATGTTATGTCTAAACGATTTGATTAAAATTAAATATACCCAAGATACATCTTCATACACCAATAGATAAGACATACCATCTGATCTCCAATGACGCTTAGTAAATTAATGAACATAAATGATTCACAAGTGAGGCCGAATGTGCTGGAATATTCGATAGATTAGATATGAAACATGGAAGAGATTGGGTGATTTGGTGGAAAGATCATGCACAAAATTCTTTCTCTGTATTTTATTTAGCCTTTGCTTTCACATAAATATAATCAAGAGTTCAGAAAAATATGTGTTTCAGATTTCAGGAGGTTGGAAACGAGCAAATGAAGTAGATTTGCATTAAATTATTTAAATCTAATTATGTGATATTTACAATATTTTCTTTGTTTTCTTGCAATTTATTATATTATTTTTTAGAAATAATGAAAGAACATAGGAAATGTTTTTTATTCCCTTTTATCTTTTAAATTTTCCTAAGTGTTTCGCAACTGTAAATTCTGTTTGGAGTTTAGTTATCAGAGAATTGCATTAAAATTTTGACAAAATTACGGGATATAATATCATTTCGGGTAGAATTTTAATATGCGTTTAAGAGTAAGGAAATGGAAAAATTAATATATCATACAGATTTAGTTTTATATATAAATTTAAGAAATATACAAATTTGCAATAAAGGTGGAAAAGCATGTGAACATACATATATACATTAATAATTAACAGTAAGGAAAAAAAATATCGCAATATTGGTCATTATAAACGTGATGACAAATATTGCGCAGATTTTTGCTTTGATCAGTAAAATTTTGTTTTGATTATGAAATTTTTTTTGAGCAAAAACTACTACATTTAAATATATGTTTTTTCTTGTAAATTATAAATATAAAGATTTAATTTACAATTATATAAATTAGCTTAATAAATTTTAACATATTCAACCTTTATATCTCTAAATGAGTCAATATACCATTTTAATTGCAGTTGTAGATAAAATTGTTCAACATTTGTTATCCTAGACTTCAATATTTATGGAACACATTATATGGAAGACAATATAAAAACATTTAAACTCCACTTGAGAAGAAATTATTGCTTTCATTTTATCGAATCTTGAAGTATTCATTGCTTTTTTTCTCCTAAATCCACCAAACTAGAAATTAAATTTTTATTCACTATTATGGATTCACTGCGCCATTTGTTTAGTAGCAAAAAATAAGAACTGAACTATGCAATGACAGAAATGTTACATCATTATATTCAATAGTTCTTTCAAAAGACTTTTTTAATCAAGACAAGATTTTATGCTCATTCTACATATATAGTACACGATTACGATTCATTGGTAAAGATATGTAAATGCAGACAAATAGAACATTCTAATATATAGCAAGTGATTGTAAATTTTCTTAATAAAAGCTACATAACTGTTAAACGAAACTATGATTTCTCAAATAGCACCAACGAAAATAATTATGCTATTTCAAATTCATGCTTAAGTCCTTAACTTTTGTTTTCTCAACTATTTAATTCAATTACGTTTCCTGCTTTGGGAAAGTGTTGCCCTATATATTCAACTAACAAGCTGAAGAATAATCTGGGTATTTGTTGATTATGTGTAATTTCTGTATTGAATCTGAGTGTCGTGAAGAATTTCATTTTTTTTTATTATAAATTTGAGATACGATTATTCCATAAATATACGAGGCATTGACAAAGGTTGCAAGTTAACATAAATTAACATTATATCCCATACATTATATCCAGTTTTAAAACTTTTGTTATGAAATGATCAATATTATCTATAACATACAAATAGGAATTCGTAAGGAATTGTATTTGATTATCTCCTTACTTGATTTTTTCTCGAACTTCTTATCTATCAAATTATACTAATAATCGTGTTACTTGATTTTATCTAGAATAAATTAACATTTTGTATATTAAATGGCTGTCCAAAAAATGACAGAAGTTAGATTAAACATTTTTTTTTCGATTTTTTTTTTTTTTTTGTAATGATTGGAATAAAGCAAAGGATCCTTCAGAAAAATAAATAAATTTCAAGAAATTCCTTTTAATAAATATCATTCTAAAACCAGAATTACATTATATTTTAATAAGGAAAATAAAATCAGTATACATACTATGAGAACATTGAATTTATCTTTTTCTGCTTATTTTTATTATGCAATCAGCAAGTAAAATAAATCATCAAAGCATTATAAGCTACTATGTCTAATAGAATAACATTTTATTCTCAACAAAATTATTAATAATCAACTTTTTATGTAGTCAGTGTAATCAACTATAATAATTGTGATGACATAACAAATTGTTTTGGCTATATATGTTAAATGAAATGCTACCTCATTTGATTCATTAACACATGTTATGAACACAACTTAAATGGAAAATAAGCTTTATAATAACATAATTTCAAATACTTTGAACCTAAAAAAGAATTGCAAAAAAAAAAAAACATTCCAAATCCAGATAAAACACAAGCCATTGTGAGAAAAAAAAATGGAAACTGTACCTACCCGAGACTACTTAATACTCTAGCAAGGCAGCTTAGCTTTTAGCATTGATCGCCACTAGTCAGCAGTTATGTTTCAAATTGGGTCAAAAAATCCAGTTTCTTCTCTGAGAAAGGGTAATTTGTAAAAATCAAAACAAAACACAAAGCAAAACCGGATGAAAACCTCTAAGCCGAGGTTTTCACACAAGGCTTTTTAGAGTTTTCTGGCTCATCGGACATCGTTGTTGGTTAGTTTCTGGGCTCTCTTAAAAGCATTCCTTTTTGTCGATTCCTTTTCACTCCCGACGCCAAAATCGAATTAGTACAAAATCCTGGCGTCTCTCATTAGAGGCCTTTTTAGAGGTCCTGTCTGCCTCGATGTGTCCCTCTTTGTTACTGTCTTCTCGACTGAAATGGAACTCGATAATTTTTTTTTCTGCTCTCAGAAAAAGAGTTGTTTAGGTAGACGGATGTCATTACTGCCTTCTTTCAAATATAATAAGTATATTGTGTTGCTTTAAAATAAAATTCTTATAATTAGGTGAAGTTTATGAAATATTTGAGTCACTTACGTATGTACGTAGGCATGTTTTCATTCGATAATTAGATATATAGTATAACTGTTTGCAAATAGAATGGATTCTTAGAAAACTGAAATGCCTTTTATTTATGTTCGGTAATAATTCATCTGTAATTTTATTTTTTTTTAAATTTTAGAATTATAATTTTGCGCAACATGTGTGTATCAAAACATTTTTTTGAACTAAAATTTAATATGAATTTTGAAAATTTTACTAGAAATAATATTGAAAAATATTTGTTAATTTGCTTTAAGATATTCAACATGGTGTTTCAGTGCCCGTTATCAAAACCTTGTACATCATTTTACTATCCACTCAGTAATATTAAAGTAAACACGAGAAAATTAAGTTATTCCCAAAAAATGCTTTGGTGTGGATTTGATAATGAAAAATAATTTGTGGCAGTGTTTGATCTTTAATGCTTTAATTATTATAAAATGCAACGCTTTTAAAATATGTAGTTTTTCTTCTTGATCTATAAGGGAACTATAAACAAATAGTTTCTACTTCTTCCTGAACTATTAAGGGAGATTACCAAAGATATGGATTCAAAAACGAAAATTATTATATAGGATATTATTATATAATTGTGTTATTATATAATTATTATATAATTATATAATTATTATATAATTGTGTAACTATATAGAACAAATATATCAAAAGGGATATGCTTTAAGCAACAAGAACTTGGAGAGATTAACCTAAATATATTTTTTTTCTAATAAGGTATTTCATAAAAATTCTGTTACAACTTATTGTCCAAAAATAATATAATGTGATGGTATCGATGAATCGTAACGAAATTTAGCATATTATATATATATATTAAAATTAAACATACGTATGCATATAATTCTATTAAAATTTTAAATGTTATTATTGAAACAAATGGTATAAAGATTTCAGCATTATAAATACAGCTTCAGAAATCCTTTCAGGCCTTTGATTTTGATTTATTTTCATTAAATAGAATAAATTTAGCTCTTATAACTTAATGTACCATGTTTTAGAATCAAAAGTATGTTGTTCGTGATGTTTCATTTTTTTTTAAAATCAGTTGTTCGCCACTTTAGTTAATATATATGTTTGAAATGTGAAATTAGATATTAACAAATTCCTGTTATGTAGGGATTATCAGAGAGCGTAAGGTTTAATTAGATTTTCAATAATTATTCTAAATTATGTTGGTTTCATAAAGATTATTTTTTTATTCATTAAAAAAACGCCATAAAAAATATTTGCATTAAAGAATCCTTAAAGCAAGTTCGCTATTCTTTTGTTCAAAATAAACCGGCTGCAGATATCATTGCACCTTTTCATGGAAAACTTTAATTTCTATTCTGCATTAACCCTAATCAGTAACAATATATACCTTCGTTTTACAAATGAGATCATTCAACCACTAGAAGAGAATTATACACTTAGGTGAAACTGAAACAGTTTTGTCAAGCACGATCAAGACAAATAGCAAGTAATTTGCAAAACCGTTAGTTACAATAATTGAGGTGCAAAAGGCACATCAATTCAAAAATAACAGTAACATCCCTATAATTAGATCTTCAGTAATCTTATTTTTGAAAAAACTCTAGAAAGCGTTGGTCGCTTTAAAACAAATACCTATAATCACTTAAGAGAAAAAAGAAAGAGCCGTTCTTTAACATTTGATAAATGGCACTTCCGCACTTTAGGAAGCGAAACCATTTATCAGTCAAGGAGCTATCAATTTTAACATAATTTTTCTTAAAGATGTATTCAGTAGTTGCTTTTAATCCTACAATGTTCAGTTATAGAGTTTCAATTTTATACATTTGTAACAAAGAGGCGATTCTTTCTGTATTAAAATTGTGATTGGCCAATTTTAATGAGATACACAAGTTACTTTTTATATTATGTCTTGATTTAGTTTAGTTTAGTTATATTAACGTCCCGTTTGAAGCAACACTAGGGCTATTTTGGGACGGACCTCGTAATTTCGAACCGCGGTCAGATGACGAGGACGACACCTGAGCTGGCACCCCCCTCTCCACACCGCACCACACCAGCGGGAGGACGTTTGGATTATGTCTTAAAAAATATATTTAAAATAATTGTTTTTTAAAATATTTATATTACAGAAAGTTATTATTCTGATGAACAGAAGAATGTGGTTATGTATTATGTATCAATAATATAAATGTCAAGTAATAAATATAATAATAATAAATAATAATAATAAATGTAATAAATATCAAAGTAATAATAATAATAAATAAAAGAATAATAAATATCCAATCAATATTAATTTTTATAAGATTGAGTAAAAGACCTAAGAATTATCCTTATGACTTTTAACATACATATAAATATTTCATTCATTGAGATAGAATTTTGGTTTAGTGAGAAAAATGTCTGCCAAAATAAGCATGATCTGAAATTGTATTGACAGTTTTGCAACATACTGTAAAGTTATATAATTGTCTCATAAAATTCACATAGATTAGTTCTTAAATATGTAAACTTTACAGCATAATCCCGAAAATTAACATTTCCGAAAATGAAAAAGATTGATTTTTTTTTATCTATTCCAATCCAGACTGTAGCATACAAGATGAGAAGTATGTAGGAGAGTAAATAGGACCAAATTATCACCACAGTTATTTTGAATAGAAGTAATATTTCAGAGGAAAGATATGATATCTTAATAATTTTGATGTAATTTTTCAATTTGTATCTCTGGCGAGGAAAATTTATAAAATAAAGCATTTCTATTGTTAATTTTTTTCTGTCCAGTTTCAAGTCTCAAATACGTGATAATTTCCCTTGAAATGAAAATGAAAATATGTAAAATAAAATGACAAATTTAAAGGCTAATGTAGGGTTGAATTTTTAAACAGAAGGAAATTGGATAAATATAAGAAACAAGTGTATTATTTTCATATCCTCTGAACTTCATGATATGTTAAATTCACTAAAACAATCTAATTGAATTAATCTTTTTAACTCCGTAATTTTTTTAAACGAGATTTTGTTTCCATCCTTGACATTAGTAAAGCAGAGATAATTTTAAAATGAATAAATAAAAAAAAATCTATCAAAAAATTAAATCTCAAAAGATATTAATTCTTGTTTACTATATAAATTATTCGTAAAAAGAGATCAAAACAAAAATGTTTTCTTTATAATAGAAATAAAACGATATTTGTTCAATTAATATATTTTGTTGATTAAATGAAATGTTATTTTCTTACTGCACTAGCTATTCCCAGCGTTTGCAGCCTAGTTCAGGTCCAAAACATTTATATATGTTTGCATATTACATATATGTATATAGGTTTCAATGCTTTTTAAATTATAACCAAATCCTATAAGATCAGTATCATTTTAGTTACGAAATATGTTATAATGACATGATATAGTCCATGACCATAATTATCACCTTCAAAAATGTAAGCAACCAGGAAATGATCTTGGAATTTAAACAGAATGAGGCTTTGTTGATATTAAACTTACAATAGGTTCGGATATTCTTGACATTTTTTTTTTCTTTTTACATTCTGATGCTTTCAGCATGCAAAAAAAAAAAAAAAATACATAATGGGGCTAGTCATAGCAATCTTCAAGATCAATATTCTTTATTCCCTACTTAAAAACGGTATTGGTTTACTTTCAAGTCAATCAAAATAAGCGTATGCAGATAAGAGTTAAAAAAATGTCATTAAAAAACACTTGGAATATTTTCAAAATCAGCATTCCTATCTTTGTCAAAATCAGTTAAAAAATCGAATTCAAAATTTTCCTCAGTATTATTTACAAGTATTTTTTTTTCACAAAAGACTTAATGCCCATAAAAAAAGCTGTTTTATTTTTATTTAATGGATGAATGCGGGAATTAGGGGAATGTTTCAAATATGTTCTTTAAAATACTTCAATTATAAGTACATACCATTTAAAAATATCTATAACTGACTATTGCAGAACATATTTTAATAAATTGAATACAATTTACGACTATTTTTTATATATATTTGTACAGCAAGACGTGGTAAGAAAACTTTAGATTAGATAAAGATCCCAGTTAAACGCACAACTAAAACTAAAGAAATTACTTAAGCATTCGAGAATCCGTGTATGATTGTTTTTTGAACAACTGCAAAAATTTTGTTTTTCATGGGGGAATGAAATTAAATATTCGTAGATAGAACAATTTCTGTAGTTTTGAATGCACTCTGCATAAACAATTTCTACATTATTATTGTGTAACTTGATCTTCTTAAGCCAAAAAGTTATTCTAAAAAAAAAAAAAAAATTGCATTAAAAGTTTGAGAAACAAACAAAAATGAAGTCTAATTAAATTTTAGAAGCATGAAAAAGATGAAAAAATACCAGAAATCTGGAGAAAACAGATTTTTCTTTAATTACATGTCATATCTTTCACTAAAAAAATAGAAAGGAATTCACTTTAAAATATTTTACTCGAGCTTGTGGTTTAAATAAAAACAACTAGAATTCTTAAGCTTATAAATGCATTCGACCAAAAGGCAAAAGGACGAAAAAGTAGTAGAGAAGAGAAGTTAAGTTTTCCTTTATTTAAAATGACATTCATAAATGCATAGGATTATAAAGGAGAAAAATAATGTTTTCGATTATAAAATAAGATTAAAGATTTATTGCTGTCACAAATAATAAAATGTTACTCCTTGTGAAAAAATAATTTTCATAAAAATAAAATATTAGAAATGTGGAAATTCGATTCAATTACTGACATTTTATATAAGCAAAGGAAATGCAATTTTTAAATTATATTTGAAAAAACTATTTTTCAGTTTACATAATATAACATACATTATTGTTTTCATATTTTTACGACATTGCTCAATTTTGAAAATATAGAACTTTATATTAAATACAAACTTAGAAGTATCGAACTACTTCATAGCTATAATTAAATAAATATCAAAACATTGATATTATACACCTAATGTTAATTATAAATTATTAATTGGAAAATTATATACACTACAAAACAAGCTCATGCAAGAATGAAATATAAATTATATATTTGTAAATAGACTATTAGTATTTTTTCACTGAATTTTGTATCATTTTTCTTGCTCTTCTGACACCGAATTATTTTACCAAATAAGATTCCATTTGGAAATAGTTTAGAGAAGAATTCCAGTAATTACTATACATTATTATTATTTAAAACTTATTTTAGGTATCTTTTATTAAAATAAGATAATTAAGCAATTCCAACTTACAGATGGATTTATTCAATCGATTTTAAATATATTTGTAGAGCTTCTAATTACTAACATGGATCAATCAATGTGTCATTCGCATTTAATCAGTGAAACAGGAGTTGTGCATAACGTGATGTGGAATGATTTGCACGCAACTTCAAAACTAATCTTTGTTTCTCATGTAAGACGCCATTATTATAGAAATATGGCCGAAACTGATGATTTCAGGATTTAAATTGAAGGAGTTTTTTTCATAATATTTATTTTAAAAAGTTTTATTTGATTTTGAAATACAATTGAAGTCATTTGGCAGTTTGTATACACAAAATAGAAACAAAGTCTATCCCACTTTAGAAGCTGTATTTAATCAATTTCATATTATTATAGAAATATTTTTTATTGCACGAGATTAAAAATCAAGAATATATTACTTTTAGAGGTTTCATATTAATTTTGATAAACTAATAGTTCGAATTTAAAACGAATCAATTGTGAAAATTGGCAATTTATTAAAAAAAGAAAAATTATCTTGAAATTAAGATGTTTGTCAAACTTATAATTACCACGCTTCAGAAAGTAATTAAATTCTCTAATTGTAAGTTACCATCGCAAATATTAACTATTTAGAAGTTTGCTCACATTTTTTTTTTTCATATTGCAGTCAATAATGAAGTTTACTTATATTTCATAGTGATTGGCATAAATATAATAAACAGTTGGAAAAAATTAAAAACTGAATTTTGAATATGTTTATTTTAAAAGCTCTTATCACTTATATAATTCAATTTTTTTGCCAAGCATTAATAATTATACCTATAATTTGTAAGTATATTCTTATAATTCTTTCTTGTTATCAGTATTTGCGAATATTAATAAATGTTAAAAGATTTATTGAGGAAATTCTTGTTTCAGATTCAAGTTCTGCAAATGACAAAAAATATAAAAACGCTTTCTGTGGCACATAAAAATATCAAAGTTTCTACTATTGAATATCAAAAATAATATATGGATTATCAGAGTCATTTTCTGATGCAAAATTCTTATTTCAATTGAAGAATGTTATAATTTTCAAAAGATAGTAAAATTATTAATAATTATTTTATAGATTTTACAATCATTTTCGAAAATTTAAATACAAAAAGTATTCTTATGCTTCTTGTATTGAATTTTCTATCAGTAAAAAGATGGACGCTTTGGAAAAAGAAGTCAAAGAGTTTTAATAAATGGTATTGCAGCAGTTTTAATAAGTGAATAATTTGATTTAAGTCTTTTTATATGATTTAATTTTACCTTCATTAGAAATCTTGACTTATTAATGTACAAACAATTATTTGAAAATGTGGAAGAAACTGCTACATATATATTTTCCTGCATTCCATAAAAAGTACATGCACCCATAACAGTTAAAATTGTGAAATTGAAATGAAAAGAAATGAAAGAAAGACTGTTTACCCTGAAAAACTTCATCAAGATAAATTAAATATTACAAACAGATAGTGGAAACGTGGTATTTAATTTCATATGTACATAATTTTCGCTATATCAAATGACAGAAGTTACAAATTATAAATGTACGAGACTTAATTTATAAGCACAAGTCTTTACGAACAATAAAAAAGATGTTATTTTATATAAAAAAAATATTCAATCTTGTTATAAACGTTGTATGCATAGATATGCTTATTTTATGCAAGCCTTAATTTAACTGACAGAACGTAAAAAAACAACTTATTTTTATCTTTTTTGTTGGCATTCTTTTAAAAACGACCCTAGTTGTATATTATTGTTAAAACATATTTGTCCCGTATTTATTAGATAGTTAATCCTATAAAAAACGACAGAACTGAAAAGCATTCACCTTATTATTAATTAATGACAAAAAAATTAAATTCTTCACTGTTTAAAATAGATTTTAAAAAGTGAAACTTATTTTCTAAACTTCAGCTTTAATTTTAACTAGCCGCAGTTCGCAACTGGCTGGTTTGGAGATGCTGGTTATTTTTATTACTGTTTAATAGTATCGATACAATTTCGTATTCATTTTTTCATTGACATTCATGATATGTCACTTTGTCTTATACATGTTCTAATCACGATGTGCATGGAACATTCTAATGGAAACTAGGCCTATGGTATCATCCCGCTTTTAATAATGTAAATGTGTTATTCATCTATCTACAAATTTTCTCAGTTTTGTAACTATATATCCAAAAGCAATCAATATGAAATTCACTTAAAAAAATATTTTCTGAACTAAAATAATAAAAGATATATTGTATTTAGAGGGCGTTAATACTTTTACAACAAAAACACAAATGAACTTAGCCAAATTAGAAATAAATATTAAGCTTAATGCAAAAAGAACCAAAAAGAATGACATGAAGAATCATGCCTGAAGTCTTTCTTAAGGGTCTTTTTTTCGTCCAAAAAAATTGACCCCTCATTATCCGAAAATTCCTGTAAATTGGGGTTTTGAAGATGAGTATCACAAATTTAAAGATAATAAATTACACAATAACAAGCAAAATTATTTCCAAATTTTTTAATCTAATTAAGATCACAGTAAAATTGCTCAAAACGAAGCAGAAAAAGACCATAAAACATAAAACCAAAAATATAATTAAAATATGAAAGTAAAGCACATGAAAAAAGTAAACATATCAGTGTAAACGCGCCTCGTTAAACTAAATTTAATTTTCCAGCGTTTAAAGCTGCATACACCTACCACGTTTGATCATGGTGCATCTTCATCATAAGGAATAATTGAAGGATGTCAGCGCCATCTATGGAGTTAAAAATCAAAGTAAATAAACTGGAAGGCTTATTTTTATTTCTGAAAAGATGGACAAAGTTATAAAATAGATAAACCTTCTCTTAGTTTTTAATGAGATTGCGTGTTCCTTCAATATAAGAAATTTTGTTATTACACATTTTTTTTTAATTCTGTTAAATTGAGATAAAATCAAATTTTTGAAAACTTTAGAATTTAAATTAGAATGGTAATTACTAAGTTTAATTATTTTAAAGTTAAATTTATCCCCTTTATCGGAAATGCCTACTAAAGTTTTCCCATTAGGAATGATTTTCGTTTGTTTCAGTTAAAACTAAATCTTTTGGGTAACAATTAATAACAACATCAGTATTATCCAAGTTTAACAAAAGTAAGTTTTGCATGTTTACTACATTGAATCATAACAATTTTTTTTCTAAGTTTTCAAACGGTGTAAAATTTATTTTTGTGCAATATTATTTTTAGAAATTATCGCGGAAAAACGATACAACACAGCTTAATTTTTAATTAATTAAAAGTTTAAGAATCTATCTATATATATATATAGACAGACAGAGACAGAGACAGAGACAGACAGACAGACAGAGACAGAGAGACAGAGAGAGAGAGAGAGAACTAACACGCGCATACCTCAATTAAACCGTTGGATGATATCTATCAGTTAATCGAACCTTCCAGTTATTGAAGTATTTATTTAAAAAAATAAATCATTTTAATCAAAATGCAGGCTTCAAACACTCTTCATAAAATACTATATCATTACATTTGCCAAAGCCTTCTCAATATTAGCTCTGCATTATCGTCTTCATTAATTAAATTTATATGTTGTTTAGATTACAATAAATATGAATATTTTTTCATAATAATTAGCAAAAGTTCGCTTTATGTATAATAGCTAGCAAAATAACAGTTATGTAGCTCATCTCTTAACCTTGATTCATTTAACAGTTAGTTTTACAACTAGATAAAATCACCAAAGGCAGTTTATAAGCTTCAAAACAAAATACATTGTTTTGAAACTTTAACCCTTAATTGGATGAAAACCGAGAAACCAAATTTTTCATACAACGCTTTTTCGAGTTTCTTGGTCTATTGGACTTGGTTGCTGGTGAGTTTATGGCCTCTCTTAAAAGCATTTCCTTTTGCTGATCCCTTTTCACTTACAATGCCAAAAATCGAATTAGTGAGCTGTCCTGACGTCTCTCATTAGAGGCCTTTTTAGAGGTCTTGCCTGCCTCGATGTGTCCTTTTTTGTTAGCGTCTTCTCGTCTAAAATGTAACTCAAGAGTTTCTTTTATTGCCCTTTTGTTATTATTTTTTTTTCTATTCTCTATTAGAAAAGGGTTTGTTTATGTAGACAGAACTCTTTCCCTCTTAAGTCCAAGTTAGTCCTAACTTATGATTTGGAGAAGTTTGTGAAATATTTGGGGAATTAACGTTTGAAAGTAGATATGTTTTTATCAGATTAATCAGAGAGACAATAAAGTGGTATACACGTTATGATGTTTTCGTGGAAACTAATGCATTTCTCCATTTGTTTTGGTTAAACGTTTTCTTTCTCCATACTATATATATGTATAGTTTAATTTAAGGGTTAAAGTTTCATAATTTGCATTAGATTGTAGAATTGCAATCGTTTCTGCAAGTATCATTTAGAAATTAAAAAAAAATATTTAAAAGTTTTTTTTTACATTGTTTTCCTTATAATACAAGCATAATAATGAGGGGTAAATGAGGTGGAAGTTCAGATATGTGAGTTAGGGCAAACCACTTCGTAAAGGATGCCAGGTCATTGAATTTGTCAGTAATATGGATAGATTATGTTAAAGGCAGCAATCGGCTACAACAAATCCTGTCGATACTGTCTTGTTCAGTGGTGGCGGAGTGGTCGGCTGTATACTAAAAGAAATATAGCATATATATGTACAATATATATGAATGTACAAAATACTAGCATATATATTGTACATTCCACAGAGATCACGTGCTTTAAGAGTACGCTTGCAACTACACATTGATGATTATGGAAATGAGTTATTTTCTTTGTAACTATGTGTTTTCATCTGTTGATTTATCAGCCCATTTCAACAATAAATAGATTATAATGGCAGTTTCACCGAGGGTTCTATCTACTTTTGAACTTTTTTGCTGCAATTTTAAGTAATTCTACTTTTTTTGAGTTCCACATTTATAAAAATGGAACTTTACAATCATTTGTTGTATGTGCCAAGGATTTACAATTCCGTCCGCATTTTAAAATTTGGTTCTACAAGTAATATATACTAAAATTTGCACAGATCTTCAATTGTTCAATTATAAACTTAGATTTGAATTTTCGAAGAAAACATCATATTATATTTTGAAACCTCGGTCTATTTATAAGGATGAATATGTGAAACTTAATGTTTCAGTTGTAATTAGTATGCATATAAAATTCTATAAACATTCAGATATTGTATACCAGCTAAACTATTATCTATCTCTACACTCAACTTAAAATGAAACTTTTCTCCAATGCTCAATTGATAGTAATTTTATAAATCTTTAGTTGAAATATTCGAGAACTGCAAAAATAAAAATGTCATGAATTACTGAAATAACATTAATTTCAACTTAATTGAGATCACTTCCATAAAATGTCCAGAAAATGTTGATAACTTTAAAAAAAATGCTTATAATGTCTTAAAAACAAGAAAAAGAGAAAGTCATGCTTTAAGATTTGATAAATGGTTCTCCTTGTGGAAAACGAACCATTTTTCAACAGAAGAGTAATGAATTTCAACATGATTGATTTTAGCATTTTCTAAAATGAATTCTGTAGACATTTTAAATTCCAAAATGGCTTACATTTAAATGTTTAAATATAGAGATAGACTTGTCCACTTTGAAAAATTAATTTCAATAATGCATTTAAAATAATTCGCTATTGTTATACAAACATGCTACAATAACATATGATGGCGAAATTTTCATTTCATAAAATTTTGTTTATAGATGAAAATAGATTATATCATTTTAAAAATACATTACAGAATCCTTGATAGTTAATTTAATTAAAATGAATCAAAGGTTTTATAAACCGTAATTATATAATTCATATATAAGAATTTTGAAAAATTAATTCAAATTTTTCTCCGTAAGTAATTCTTCAAACTAACTTCAAATATAAACTTTTAAGACTTAATCATTTGCCAAACTTTCAATATTATAATGTATTATCCAAAAGAGAAAGTGATCTATTATTCTTGATTTAGGATCGAAATTATTTCGTTTAAATTCTGATAAATCCAACATCAGTATAATTACTTTTGAGAAGCAATATTACTTAAAACAGCACATATGTTGACGGAATATATCATCATCATATATTATATAATAGTATTTTTTTTTCTTTTCTACAGCATATTGACTTGTATATAAGATTAGAAAATTGTTAGCAATTCAAGGATATTTGTATATTTGTTGCACGTATAATATTAGTAATGTTCCTCTGAAGCATTTGATTTCTATAGAAAAACAATGCACCCATCAAACTTTTAAATTCGGTTTAAATAGTTTTTACTCATAGTTTTGGAGTTATTTGATCACCATATTTCAGTTTCTGGTTAAAAATCATTTGAAGTAAATTTTGAAGAAATTTGTTTTATACCGAGCCTATTCGCTTTAATTACGGTGAAAATAGTCATTTAGAACTTTACTTGTCTAGAAAAAAAGTAAAATATTTTAAATTACTCATAATCAAAGGGTTAATTAAACTGTAAATAAATATATTTTCTATGTAAGCAAAGTCGTATTAAACGCAATACATTCCTTACATAATCTTGTATTTTGCAATTAAAATCCATATTTATAAAGTTGATGTAATTGATTATATAATTGATAATATGTAAATGAATGTTCATGCGTGATAATTTTTAGTTTCATTCCATTCCATTTATATACTTATCTCACATTAAAAATATTTTAGATAACATCGAAATTTGACAGTTGTCTTTGAACTTTGTTGTTTTTGCTTATACTCTTTCAATTTACGAATCTATTGCTAGTTACTTATATCTTGATACTCTTTTAAAGATATTTCCATTTTTTACTAGAAATATAAATATTTTTTCTACAAAATTTTTATTTTGTGGCAACCCAGAGAATAAATTAAATTGATCAGGCAATGTATTCTCAAAAATATAAAATTTAAAACCACAGAAGTGCGTTGAAATATTTAAAAAAATTCATTAATTACTTATAAGTTCAAAATGTACCTTCCATGGGTTTTTTTAATTATGTATCTAAGATTTGGAAATAATACGTCTGGTACAAATTTGTAATTTTTAAGACTGCATAGCTTTCCTCTGACTTCATTGTATCGTGATATATCCCTGACGATCAACATAAGCAGAACTATCGCCAGTTTTTCTGGAAAGATATAGTTCTAAATGATGCTAATGATTGGTTATGTTTGATTGATTACGGAATCATCGCCTTTGTACATCATCTTTCTGTCAGCTTCTGCGGTAAGTATATGTATGAGTATGATGGACTGCTGAAAATGGATGTAGTTATACTGTTACATGAGTTATCTTCTTCATTTATATCTTTCAAGATGTCCTTTGAATCATTCTTTCAGCTTCAGAGTGCAAACACCAAAGATCGCCCATATCTTCAGAACAAAGTTTTATAGTAAAATAAGTAATAACATATTGAAATATCAAGCGTATATACAAAAGAGTACATAGATCAATATGTATAAATACAGTAAAGAGTTTAAAAATGGTTTGTAGAAATTTAAAAGAACGTTAGAATAAAGTGAATTACTAAATATTGCGCTGTTTCAACAAATAGGTGCTAAATTATTACATTTAATTTTCAACGGTAAATGCTATCTTTAAAAGAATTGTTGGACAATTATTCGCTTTCATGTTCAAAGGCTTTAAACCTTAAAGGATAAAAATTAACCTATAGTTCACAACCTCATAGCATTACATTAATTTAATATTTATTTTTCTACCTTTTTAAGAATCTTCTTTTAAATTAAAATACCGATAATATGTAAATATAAATTTATTTAATACCTTTCAATGTGCCCTTGGAATTAATAAAGAGATGAAATAAACTGTTTAAAAATATTTCGAAATTTTATTAAAATTAAATAAAAAGTGAAAATAAATTTCATACACTTAAAATCTTAAGTATTAAATTTTAAAGTGATTCAAAATGTTTTTAAAGAAATGCTCAGAATTTGAAAATTTTGATTAGTTTTTCAACAGAAATCCAATTAAAATTTCGATAAACTCATTTTTACCGAGCTCTAAATTCCATGATGTTATCAAATTTCAAATATGCTACCTCTAATTCCAAAGGTCATATCCTTAGTGCATTTTAAAAGATCTGTTCAATGTGCATATTGGATGACACAGTTTACAGATAATACATATGCCTGTAATTTTACACTCTACTTATTTTATTCATATACTGATTATGTTCAAATGTATTTTTATAAATAAAGAAAAGATCATTTTTAAAAGCATTCGCACATTTTAAAATTTTATTGCATGAAGCAAATGAAGTTAAATCCATAAACTACATACGCCAATTTAAGAAAGATATTTAAGTGCTTAATAAAAAATATTTCGGAAACAAGTATACAAAAAAAAAAGCTTTTGAACATTCAAATAATTTGCTTAGTTTTTTTTCTTTGAAGAAAAGAAAATTATTCTGTCTCCCTCCCGTTTAAAAAAAAGTTCGCTTTTCAAATTTCAGCTGTGTTTCCTTTTAGGCCAGTTTTCTCAGGCTTCTCAGTACAGACCATGGGAGTCGAGTAAACACATTCTATGGCAGGCAAGAAAGTTACTCCTTTGGCCCTTTACACTATCAAAACTCGTATCTTTCATGATCAAAAATCACCTCCCTAAAATACGCCGTTTCCCTAAATGCACCCTCAGTTTTCGAAAACACTTGGCATCCAGAATAATAAACTATTGGGCAAGAGTACCCGCGAAAATGTATTTCATTACTTCGGTAAAAATTTACCTTACTACTTTAAAGTTGTTGTTTTTTTCCTCACATACCAAGAAATGCATTCAATGAAAATACTGAACCATTCCGTGACAGATAAATATCGCTAACATGCCGAAGAGATTAGAGAATATCTCTACTTATGAAATAAAGAATAAAAAGGACTGTGGAGTAACATATATATAAAAAATATCTATATTTTTAATGACCATTATATAATATGTTTAATTTTGCTACATTCAAAGAAATATTATCAGAAAAAAACATTTTATTTTGTTAAATATATTAAATCAGATACAAATTTCAATCCATTTAACCCAACCCCACAATAAAATTCAAACAAAATATATTTAATTATAATATCAGATTAATATTCTGTGACAAAATCATATAATTGTTTAATAACATTTAGGTCATTTTGAACTCCTGTTTGATTAAAGTATTAATTTACAAATCGAAATTAAACTAAGGTTAATTATTATTACATGACAAACAATGACAATTCTGAATGTTGAAAACATTTTTGCTATCACCACATTTATGTCTGTAATAAAAAAAAGAAAAAAAAAATGTTGGATCTACAAATTATTTATGTAAAGTAAATAGAATAGTTAAATAATTTTTTTTGGGGGGGAGCAGTTATTTCATTTTTAATAGTACAGTTATTTCACTCATTATTAAGATGAATTTCAATTAAATTTACAAAAGAACCTAACAGCAAAATAATTTATAAAATTTTTTAAAAAAAATGATAATTTATCACGAAATTACGAAGATGAACAACTTTATTTTTTTAAATTTGAATTTAGTTTTTTTTACTTCAGGAGAAGAAGAAATAAAAAAAGCATTGGTTTCACTTTTTTAAATTTTGAATCAGCTATTGATTTAAGAAATATGTCCATATTTATTTCAGGAGAAGCCCCTGTTAATGTTTCAATTTTTTATATATATATTAATTTATTTTCTGTTTTTATAAGAATCCCTTTTTGCATAGTGCAAATCATATTACAATTTCATAACATTATCACCTCATTAATCTGTTACCAGTTAATAACAAGTGAGATATTATAAGCACAAGCATATGTTAAATGAAGATAGCAGAAAAAGTACTACGGGATTCTTCAGAAAATTGTGATAAATATTAATGCATTCCTCAGCCTGTAACACAAAAGAAAGATATTGTACTCATCGTCATTCCATTTATAATGGACTTTTTTATAATTACTAGTAGACTATTAAGTAGTAAAATATTTTAAGCCAAACAATGTTCGTTTACGAAATCTATAGTCCAAAACAATACTTCTTATAATTCTAAACAGGCAAATATTCAGGGATTACTTTTGTGAAGGAGAATGTATCGTTTATATTTGATGAATATCATTATATTTCAGTCATAAAATCTCATTATTATAATGGAATATATCATACAATTAAATTTCAAGTACATTCTGAAATATAAATTTTTATTGCAGAAATCTTGAAATGCTTTGTCCTAAAATCAATTATTATACTCTATGTATTGCATAGTAAATTTTATGATGTCAATTCAGTTTTCCACAGCAAAGAATTCATTCTTAAGAACAGTTAAAAACAGCTAAAATAAATCTATATATTCGTAGTTGCTCTCTTATTGAATATCTGTATTGAAGGTATGTAAAAAAAAATCTTACGTTATTACAAAATAATGCCACATTTCCGTTCCTAGAGTTTTTGTAGTTCTTGATCATTTTAATGTGATTGGAAGCGCAAAGTATCCAGCATTTCTTCCATTCTATCATTCTAAAATAGAATATAGGAAAGTTTAAAGAAAATAGGAAATGTTTATTATTTGAAAAAAATTTAAAAGGATGAGATTCATTAAATAAAAATTTCCTTCTGTCAATGATTGCAAAATGTGAATTGTTTTAGTCGCAGTTTCTTTATATTGTCTTTTTTCAGGAGTAAAATAAATTTGATGTATAGGGAAAAAGGATTACAGATTACTTAATATGTCTATAAATATGCACTATAATAATGCAAGTTCTTTAAATCACTCTGTATAAATAATAAAGTAATGTCTTAACTCTTTAACATCCAAGCACTTTTCAAGTGGCAATCAATTTAACATCCAGACTTTTTCAGCGTGTCTCTGAAAGACATGGACTCTTCCTAGCTGAGGGGCAGTTACCCCCCGCACTCTGAGGTAATAAAACTGTCGACGCTCTACCTTGAATAATTGCCTTGCGGTTTTCGACAACGAGATTCATTTTCCATCAGCTTAAGAGTTTTATTCTAATGTATTTATATTTTTTAGTGTGAAGTGTTTCGCTCATCATCTTTGTAGGGTATTTTTTTTTACAAAAAATTTGAAATTTATTCTATAATTTAGAAAATAGGGTTTTTTTTTTTTGTAAGTTTTATGTTAGGCTTCCAAACCATTTAAATAAAAACTGGCTTTACTAGCAATTTCAAAAACATCTTTATGTCTCATTTAATTCTCAATAGGCTTTTACATTTTTTTGTTGCCAAAATTAAATAATATGTCATATATTATCATGTAAAAAATTTTTACATAGTAATGTAAAACATACATTATACATATATCAATGCAATTAGTACATTTTTTTACATAGTATAGATGTCAATGCTTTTCAGTGATAAACAAGATAATGTTTTAAATCTTCATTTAATACCGAAATAAAAACAATCGTTGGATAAAAAAAATGTTATTGCTCTTTTTGAAAGATGTTTCGAAAATAATATGTTCTTTCAACACTCAGCCTAGATTTTTTTTTTTATTGTCTTTAGCATTTTTTTTTTAGTATAAACGATTATCTTTATTGAATTTTTAAATATAAAATATTATTTTGTATTTTTGATAGTGATACTAAGAGAAAAATTTTAGAACTTTAATTAAATTTTTAAAGAAGTTTTCACATTTTTTTCCCCCAAAACCTTACGCATTCTTTCTTTTACATTAAATAATCGAAAAAAGAATATAGGGTAAATATAAATTCCAAAAATATCTTTATTTTGCCACTCATTTTTACTAATCTTTTAAAATATAACTATTAAAATTTTTTTCTTACCAAGGGAATATATTACGTCAAACGTTATATATCTCATCTATCGAATTGTTTCGATAGATAGATAACATATTTTTAAAACTTCATTTAATAATGAAATACAAAAATTTATGAAATAAAATTCGGGGGAAAAATTACTCAGCGAAATATATTTTGAAAATACATTCCTTCAGTTTTCAGCCTGAACATTTTTCTAAAACATTACATTCTTGATAAACTAAATATGAAGATTTAACACATTTAAAATTACATTAATCATAAATATTACTTTTTTAGTATGAACTGTCATGTTGAATTTTTCAAACTGAATTTCTGATTTTAAAATGTTATGTGAAGTTTTCTATAGTATTGTTAAGACAAGATAAATTTTTGAACGAAAGCTTCATGTTAAATTTCCACACGAGGGAATCATTTGCAAATTTTTGATAATATGTACATTATATAAAATTTTTTGACTCCTCATCTCTATCTCTCTCGTTCATCTCCTGCTTCTTTGCTTAGAATAAATGAGAGATCAGCTAAAGTATGATTTTTTGGCCAACCATCATCTTCGCTGATAGATCACTGTCACTTTCATCAGAATCAAGTAAAATTGCTTTAATTTCTTCTTCAGTGTGTTCACGATTTCTTTTACTCATAATGAAGAAATAATAAGCGTTTCAATAGAAAAATTACTCTGATAATCCAAACACCCGATTCACAGTACATAAAATAAAGAGTAGAAATTCACAACTGAAGAGAAATTTTCAGAATGGCATTCTATAAAGGAACTCAGTATTTATATAACTTATCTCCCTCTTTGAAGAGGGCGATAAAGAATACTCCCAATCTTTTTTTTTTTTGTCTTTTAATTCTATTTTAAAAGCGGTAGTTTGTACACGGCCTCAGAATTTCCGACAGTCCTTTGATGAAAGAATAAGATGCTTGGAGTGTAAAACGACTTCCTTCCATAGTAACAAGTGTCGCTACCCATTTTGTGAGAAAACTGCCTTGTGAATAGGCCGCATTGACAATGCAATGGTTTGTCTTATCATTACAATAGTCTTACAATAGTCTTACTACTGAAAAGGGCTTCTGATGCTTGTTTGAAAAATAAACAACGTGTCGGTATCCTTATCGTTACCAGAGAACTTCAGTGGAAAATTTCTTTTATAAATGGCCATAAAATCTTTCCAATTTTGAGCTAACAACACGTGAAAATAGAAACTAAAACCCTTTCAAAATACAAAATGTACGCCAAGAACCTATTTACTGAATCCCTCCTCAACCCCTACCGCCCTAAGGCACAGGGGAAACTTCTGTGAAAAAGCCGCGATTGTCGAAGATAACGAGGACCTCCTGGAGTGTTCAGTAGAGTAGTCTCTTTTAATACCCATCTCCCCTAAAACGGCCAGCAGCCGCCCCAAACCGCCTCACGTGGATGTTATAGGGTAAATTCTCGAACCGCCCCAAACCGCCCCGCTGGAATCGAATACAAAGTAAAATATTTCGTTGTTTCTATTTTTTTTTTTTCATTATAAAACCTGATTAACCAAAAGATGTGTATCAAAACACCATATTTGTTAACAATTTAAATTTTATATATAGAAAAATTATTTTATTAGCAAATATTACTAATAAAAATAAAGAGAAATATATGCTTTATGTCTGCATCCCACATGCACGACTATTTAACTAGAACTATAAAATGTGACACTAATAATCTTTGGAAGGTCCAAGTTTGTATATGGATTCATAAAGATTCTTTCCAATTTTTAATTACAATTTTAATTATTTAGAAATCGATCAAAAACTTTTCGCTATGCCGCGATAACTTACGAAAATATTGTTGCCCAAATCTAAGGCTTACAGCATTCTGAAATTCAAGAAATTTCCTTTTAATGTAATCTATAAATGAGATATTAATTTTATTTTATTCATTCCGATTCTTTTTTCCAAATTTTAACAACTTTTAAATACGTTTTTCCGACATTATAATTCATTGCCACCATGAAATGCAAACTTTCCTTAAATGCCTCTTCAAATATTTAATTGTCTGATTATTTTCTATAGTCGGAAGTTCAAGAAATAGATCATATATCGACTGATCAGTTTATATGAAAATTAAGAAAAAGACTGAGTCCATCACAAAAATTCAGGTACAGAATAAATGGAATATGTAAAAGGTTAATAATCCTATTTCAATATGATGGCCAAAATTCGATTCATGTTCGATTTTCTGTACGCCAGACAATACTATTTCTAAGAAATTGCTATCTTTTTAATTTCTATCAAAGGTATGCGAAAATTATTCTCATGAGAAATCAAATATATTAAGCTATTTTTAGTATATCTAACTGAAATTAAATGCAACTAATATTTCCAGGTATTGAGTTGTTTAACACATTTAGTTGTTAATAAGAAAAAAAAATTATCTAAAATGATCAATTTTCGGAATTGAAAATTTCAATTTTCAGTTTGATAGAAATGTAATATAAATAAAAGAAAATTTATTAAAAATATCTAATAGTTAACCAGCCAAAGATTTGAAAAAGAGCAATCAAATTCGTACACAATTAGTGTCGTTAAAGATTTTCTTTAAATTCACTTCAAAATATATTCATTAGTTTTCCATTTCAATGTAATTCAGTGCCTGTAGGTGGATTAAAGTATTCAAAAGCATAAAAGAGGAAAGCTTATTAATATATATTCATGAAACATACGAATACCACGCATTAATTAACTCTGTAGCATCCATCATGTGAATTAATGGAATCAGTTCAATTAGATAACACTTTTAATGATTAATAACTCTTCCCTGCCATTTTCTGGTAGCAGCAGATCAACTAATAAATAAATCTTTAAAGTCAAGGATAGCGAAGTGTTTGCATTGCCCTTAATCAGTAACATAAATTAATAGCCATATATCTATACCTTAGTTTAAAATATGAGAATGGAATCTTTTGATGTACATTCTAAAGTCTGAGGGAAGTACAGATGAATATATGAAGATAATTTATAGTTACTGATGGAAAAGTGCTAAAATGCATTCATAAACCAAAGTATTTGTAAAACATTAATTTTAAATTTGAATTAAAAATATACAAAATGACGAACATCTTGAACGTAATAAAAATATATATTCAAACAAAATAACAATATACATCTAAAATTAAGTTTACATGTCTAACTTGTTTTACACGTGTTAAGTCTTTACTAATAAAATAAAACGAAATGAATTGATCTAACGAAATATTTATCATATTTATTAAATCACCTTTTATATTTACTCATTTATGCGTTATTAAATCACCGTTTATATTTACTCATTTATGCGTTATTAAATCACCGTTTATATTTACTCATTTATGCGTTATTAAATCACCGTTTATATTTACTCATTTATGCGTCATTAATCATAGTTCAGATTAATTCGTTACAATTGTTATCGTATAAAAGCAATTTCTTTATACGACATAACGCTATGGTTATACAGTGTTTTCGACCATTTTCTTCCAATTTTTTTTCACAATAATTATTAGTTTATTCTTATAAACAAGACACGTTTCCTAGAAACATGAGATAACATTCTTTTGTTTCGCCTATTAACTAGTCTAGCAATGTTTATAGTATAAGTGAATTTCAAATTTGTATTCTAAATTTAACTCGTATTTCAGTACGAGTATGATTTCAATATCAAATCTTTCAAGCTCTCTAACCTTTGTCCATTCACTCCGAAAGCATCGAAGAAAAAAAAAAATGTAATACCACTTAGTCACTACCTAAGAAATAAATCTGCTTTCATGGGATGTCAACTTCATGTGTCGTCGAATCTGTGGAAGACACCAAAGCTTTACTTTCCATTAGACGCCGGAAGTGATGGATCGCAGGTTAACCTTAGCAAGTGTCTGTAGGATGAGACGCCACAGGCATAGTAATGCAGCATGGAACAATAAATCACAGGCGTTTATCACATTTTCGGCTTTTTTTAGCTTTATTTGCATTTTATTCAAATTAATATGTTGTGCCAAATTGTAGTTGAAAAATTATTTACTGTATAGAATACAAACTAGTTCATGTATTGTGGAATATATGATCAACAAAATGTTTAAAGAACTTAAATTTAAATATGATAGAGAAAATGAGACTTTGAAATGTTATAATTGCATGTCATACTATTTTTTCACATTTGTATGGTTGGCTGATGCTTTAACTTCATCCACTTTTTGGTAATAATTACAATATAAAATAATTTCTCGTGACTTACTGCGATTTTTATTACATTTTACATTTCTAAAAACATTCCTTGTTGCTTATGGTAAATAATAATAGATATAATTTTTCTTATTTCAATAAAGCTAATGAAACACTTTATAAGAAAATGTTATTTTGCTTCCGCCTTTGATTTTGGGATATTAAGTGAATAATAAAGTATTAGAAAGTTAAGACGTTTCTTTGAAAATTATTTTGTATGAGATTTTTGAAATTTAATTATAATTCAACTTAGAGAACATTTAATTCGCTTCATTCACAAGATTTTTTGTATATTGAATCATAAAATTAGTTCTTCTAAAGGATTACTCGATTCAAGTTACTCCATTTCTGAGAAGAAAACTCGAAACAATGAAGCAAGCTGAGGTGCAGAAAATATGTTGCCTAATTATGTATTTTGATTTAGTTTAAAGGCAATATTAGGCTTTAATAGCAATATTACTTGCAACAGAGGAAAAGGAAGGACTTGCGAACAAAATATGAGCGATTTCAATCGTTAATTTTATTTTAATCAATTCAGGAAATGTCAACCTAAATTTTGTGCAAAATACAATACCAATTTTAATATATACATATACGATTTTGTTCATTTAACTGTTAAAATACGAAACAGTTTGAACAAATTTATATTTATGTGGTCATTATTTTATTTATATATTATACTTAAACATAATAACAAAACATTTAAAATGATACATAACAATACTTAACAACAACGCAATATATTTAGCTGTGATATTAACGTTCAATTTAATTGTCAGAAAAAAGATTTATGTAGGAAAATTAATTGTAATTGTAAACATTTGTTTTTGTATTAAATGTAAAAATAAAGATTTTGCATTTTATTTTTTAGAAAAACAATGCACTAAAATTAAATAAACATTTACATTTTCTGAAGGATTTAGTATAAAAAAGATTCGATTTGTCTTTTTTTTAATACAATTTCATTGAGTCATTGCGTGATTTATGTTTAAAACATTTGTTTTAATCACATGAAAATAGCTTTTAGAACTTAATTGATTTTTAAGGCGACGAGACAGGAAAATTTCAAAAGTTACTTTGAATCGAAAAATAACAAGATTTATTCCAAGAAGTCTTGAGCATAGAATTTAAAAAAGAATCCTCAGACGAATTTGAAATTACATCAAACAGACCTTTTAATCTGATTACTTTTGTTGGAATGCTTAATACGGTTAATCTGAGTTCTAAAATGCATTGAAACTTGTCTTTAATCTTAAAATACAACTTTTCTTTGATTCGCCTTTCTTAAATTTAACTCAATTTGGTTTTCTGAAGTCAACTATCCATGCTAACTGAATGAGTTTAGAATTAATTTAAGTTGGTAATTTATGGGAAATTAAATGTTAGATTAACACTCGAGGAATAGAATGCATACGGATATCTAAGAATTTAAGCTCAATAAATTACTTTTTCATTTATTCCATTACGTTCAAAGAGTGATTAAGGTATAAAATATAAAATACTTTATTTGAAGCTCTGTATTATTTTATGAGTCATAAAATGTTTCAAACAAATGAGTATTATTAATATTAATAATAATTAAACAATTAACTGTTTGAGATGAAATGAATATAGGAAATATTATTCTGTTAATATTTTGTAGTTTTGTATTACAAGCAATCCTGCAGTGGGTAAATATATTTAGTCATTGCTCGCCTGAGGAACTTTACCCAGGATATTGGGAACTCTATCCTCAGAACTGGCTCTGAATTAAAGAGGTTCAAAGCCTTGAATTTAGTGTAGATTTATATTATATATATAAAGAAATACAGCTGTGGGCTAGTTGCCTCGCTATGATTTAAATGAAATCGGATTAAGATACAAAAGCTAATCCTATACCCTTTCATTAGAGATTTTATCAATTGTAATAAACCATATGATATTATGTTGAACTTTTTGAGTCTTTGAAGTAGTTTGGCTTAAATGGTTTCAAGTTTGGAAAGCCCATGAGAATTCACACATTATAATTCATTGAAGAAAATTTTTTAATAGTCTTTTTCTTATTTAATCCACATAAAATTTCAACACTTATGATTCGAATTTATATAAGTTCTTTATAAATATAAAAACAAATGAAAACATTTGAAAATATATAATTGCATATCCATTATTGGCTAATATCATAAAAAATTGCTCAAAAAGTATCTATTGAGTTAAATGAATGGACAGATTATTACGGTTTTTTTTAAATTCAAGTCATAACACAAGTGCCGAGACAAATAAAACAGTTTTGTTAATAAAATAGCTCCATATTTTTATTCCAATACCAATTTATCATCGTTTTGTAAAATATATCCCACCTACCAACAACTTATATTTATTCGATCAGCAAAAAAAAAATTGAATTAAATTGCTATCTCTCAAAATTGTTATTATCAAATTAAATAATTTATACCTTGATGAATCAACGTTCAACTTCCTTTCCATGATGAATATTACTTTCCATGTAACCTTCAATATTTTGTTTTTTATATATCATTAAGATTTGCATGATCTTCCATCACCATTCAGGAACATGATTTCTAAGCATTTTGCGAACTGAAGGAAAATCTCTTTAAGTGTTTTGTCTAATTTTACAAATTCTTGACTTTACATGTTGGAAGCATTTAAATATTCAAAATAATTGTTATTTAATAGAACTACTGGGACTATATTTTAAAAATTCTCAACATTCAATATAGTTCGCGCGGGTTCATCACGATTTCTTGCAATACTTTGAAACTGAAGTTATTAGCATTATTTGCTTTTAAAATATTCAACCAATTCCTTAAGTTTAGAAATGATTGAGTTCAAATGCGATTAAAAAGAGCGACGCAATTTCTTTTCGCAGTCAACTGAGTTTTATTCTGCAAATTAATTTATAAAACCGTTACAGTAGCAATTTATTTATAAAGCAAAAATTAAGATAAATAAACGGAAGAAAAATATGCGTTCTAATTCATCAATTCGTTTGATTTATCATATCTAAAAATTCATTTTTCCATCAACTTTATAATTCACTCTAAAAATAGACTTCTCTACAATTGGGAAATAAAGTACATATCTAATACATATCTACTATGTTCAATGATATTATTTATCAACTTTATGGGATTCGAATATCAATAACATTTAAAACTAACTTTTGCCAATTGTCTGATGACCCTCAAAGTTTGAGTTTACATTGACACTAAAGCCTCAATCTAAACTCAAGCGAGTATACTATGATGATGATAATTGTAACACTATCATAAGTTATGTTAATTATAATTGGTACCTTTTTTAGTGAAATAAATCGATAGAAGTTATTTGATTATCCAGTTCCAACAAAAAATTTACGCTAATTAATATCGCGATGACATTTTCGTATTTCTCTCTGATCATCAACATTTCTTACCTATGCGGAAATAGAAAAGCACGGTAACGAAAATATATTTGCACTATACGTTCAAATCAGCACTACACAAACAAATTAAAGTAAACTTAATTTAAATTTTTTTTAAAAATTTGTATAATTTATCATTTATTAGTGTAAAAGAAAGTAAATCAAATAACTGACACAAATTATTTTTTAAAAAAAGATAGCTAAACTATGTTTCTGAAAATCACAATTGTGTTTATACTAATCAAATATTTTCCAATTCAAAGGAAAAATTTTGAGTCGAATATCATAAAAGTATATTTATTTATGAATGTGATTTTAAAATATTTATTATCTCAGTCATAGGATTCTAGATCTTCAAAAAAAAAAAAAATAATTACTTCACTTTAATTAGAATAAGATTATTTCTTGAGATCACCAAAAAAAAAAAAAAAATCAAACCTCTTAACGGTGAAATAAACATCAATACAAATATATTAATCCATTCTTCCTTACATCAACAAAGAAAATCTAGATTACATTTTATGCTAATTCAAAAGACGATATTTTTAAAAAAGTGTGCAGTGGCCATCTAAATTAAATTCAGCTCTGTTCTTTCATTCAAAATTCTGAAGCGCTAATAATTTGAACAAAAATTAAATAAGAAAGTAAAAGAAAATATGATTAAAAAATAAATTAAATGAGATTGGTGTAATATAAAAAACGAATAAATTTTAAATTGAAAAAAAAATATTTCTACAAGCAGCTCCTTTGTCTCTTATACTTGAAGATAATGTAATTGCATTGGAATATACTTTCGGAAATTACTTAGGGAATGTGATAAGAAAAGTGATGTAAAGAAAGAAAATTTGAAAAGAATGTCATTGCTTGAATATTTTTTTAAAAATATTGGTTATGTGCCAGGCTATATATTATAATTTCTATATATAGGCATTAAAAAAGAATTTTTACACGTCTGCAATTTCTTATTAAAGATAATCGATACTTTCTTCAGGATATTAAAATAATTACCATATATATTTAGATTGCTATGACAATGAAATTATTGGTTATATGATAAATTTAAAGAAAAAAAATATTTCATAGATGTGTTATTTTTTTAGCTAATGACAAAATTTTAAAATTTTGAAGTTATTCAATTAATTTCATAACTTTCTTAAGTTTAGTTTTTTAAAAAAAATTTACTTTAAATCTTGCAGAAAACATTTTGCACTTATCGATTTCACAATTACCATAATGTATGTTACCACAATTACGATAATTTCGAATAATGTATGTTAAACATTATTCGAAAATGTAAAATTACCCTATCTAGCTGTTATCTTATGACAACTAAGGGGCACTTTTAATTTCTTCAGAATACTTATTAATATGCGCGATAATATAGAAGATATTCCAACTGAAACAATCATATGTTTGAATTACTAAATTTGTTATTTATTGCATATATATAATTAATAAAAATCTTTAAATATTATTTAAAATTTATGAAAAAATAGAGTTAAAATCTTTAAAATATTAATTTTTAAATAATTTCTATTATTTTTGGACAAATATTTAAATTAAGTTCGATATTATAGGATAACATTTTGTAATGTTAGAGTATGAATAGTTAAATATATTCAGTTGTTTCCTGATGAGCTCAATTACATTAAAATTTCTACATAAAACAAAGGAGATTAATAAAAAGAAATGTTGTTGCTACCTACTTTCTATAGTTTATATTTCTCCCGATCTAGATCATCTAGTGGCATACTAGTATTAAAAAAACGATTCATAATGAATCGCTAAAGTTAATGATATGGTGAAATAAAACCAAATTAAAGAGTAAATGTAAAGATTGATATCAAATTATGCTTATAATCACGTCTAGACAAATATTTTATATACAAAAATGAGGACTGTCCGTTGGAAAAAAAATTACGCAAAGAAATTGAGGTTTTTATTTATCCTTTACCTCGCTTTTAATGACTACTGACATTTTGTTTTAATTTCCATCCTTATATCATTCAGATACTTATGTCAGTACATGTTTTTTCATAAAAATATTTTTAAACATGAAAAGTTACTAACAAGAGAAATTCGTTTTTCCTATTCAAATGCCTGGCATAGTATTATTGTATTAGTTTGTTAATTAGTTCATTTCTGTTCGGATAGGAACGGAGGTGGAAGTTCTATTCGGATGTTGGAAGTAAAATATTTTCCTGATATATGTATTGAGAAGAATATTCGGGAACTATTTTGGAAAAAAAAAAGAATAACTACCCAACTATTCGTTCATATGATGAGAAATTCAATTACATTACAAAGCAAAATCGCAAAATTATGATCAAAACACTTTTTTAAGCATAATGTCCTTTGAATACAATATACTTATTATTTCAGAAAATAATGAATTCTGATTGAAATTTAGATCGGATTTGAGAATTTCAGAATGCTAAATCATATTTAATTATCAACCCTTTGCACTCCGAGGTAATTCGATGCATAATTATTTACTTAATATAAAGACTTGTTTATCGTTTCGAAATATAAATATAATTTTTTTTCTTCCAAAAAATTAATTTACATCCTTTTACCACTCTAAGTATTACTGACAGTAAAAAATTTAAATAATTATATAAAACCTCAACATGATACGCCGTCTTGAATGGTGCTTGAGAGGAGCCACAGGAGTGTAAAGGGTTAATAGAGAAACTAATTATCTCATTGATTAATTAAATGCTATCTACAATTTTTTTGATTACTTGTTTTTGTTAGTAATGAATATAAAACTTCTGCACCACCGATTACTGTAAATGTGACAAATGTTGATTTCACTGAAAAAACATAATACTTTAATGGAGCTTTGTATATGAATTGTAAAATGAAATCCAGAAAATCAGTTCTTGCATAATAATGTGCACAAAGATTGAAAACCTTTGTGTACATTATTGTGTTTTATAAACATCTTGTGTATATAAATTAAAAATATTGTGTTTTATAAACATCTCGCAATATTTTTAAGAGCAGCCTACAAAGTAAGTTAGTATTTATAGCATTAAAATAATTTAGCTTGGAAAAGGGGAAAAAAACGTTACTTAAAAAAACACGAATGCTTTGCATTGATGTCCCTTTTCATACCTCATCTGTTCCGCTAAACTTACCTTCTTAAATCTCTCGGGGAAAAAAAGATACAAAAGTATGCAAATTCCAGCTGTGATGTGAACCATTTTCATGGTTGACGTCATCAAGATACGAAATTTATTTATAATATAACATCCATATTTATCTCAAGATGTAAATCTTACTTAAATAATCAATTTTAAATAAAAAATATATATTATCTATAATAATAACCGAAAGTTCTTGCATTGATACCAACTTTTATCATACAACAAATTTGCAGCTAAGTACTTTTATATTAATGTAAAATTTAGATTTTTTCTTATTTAAATATTTTTCAATTTCGTGTCTTATTCATTCTCTTCCTGATGTAATCACAAACTTACTACTCCGACCCGCTGGAAGGCACACGGAAAAACTTGAAATACCGGACCGCTGCAACAGCAACACTATCGAGAACACTGCGGTTGCAATGTACCGCCTCAACCACAATACTGTGATTTGAGCCCACATTACAGTCCATGTTCAATAAGGAAGTACGTCCCGTCATCGAGGGGAGGAGCCAGACCCCATTCTTTTCGTGAACCCACAGGGATGGCGAAAACCAACCAAAATGCCGGAAGCTTCTCATCCTCAATTACGAGCCCCCCCCCCCTCCACGAGGGACTTCCCTTCTTAATGTGCTTAATTTTTGAATTTTTGTTATCTTGCATATTTGTGATAACAATAATTTCGTGTAACATTTTAAGTAGTAAATTATTTATTATTTAATCAACTAATTCTGTTTTGATTCTATGCAAATGGAAGTATCTGATGCCGAGAAATATTTTTCAAATTATATTATATACAGAAATCAATAAACAAATTAAATTTAGGCAATAGAAAATGACAAAAAATTGCTTCGGTTCATTTCAATTAATTTTAAGAAAGATCTTATGGACGAACTTATATTGGAATAAACTGCATTCACTTGCAATTTAATGTGTGAAAGATCATGTGTAAGAGAGAGATGTGTGAGATTGCAATTTAATGCGAGGCAGATTGAGTTATTTTTCTTGGGAGAGCAGTTCAGAAAGTGATGCATCATATTATTCTTGATCTAGTTTAATATGCATATTAATTTTTAATAATTTCTAAAATATATTTTTCAGAAAATAATATAAGCTATTAAATTTTTTAGACTGTCAAAAAGGTTCAGAACTGTCAATATTAAATATTGTATTTAATTTTTAATAAGATTTGGCAATAGTGTTTTCTTTTTCCTGTTTATAAAAAATTAATATTAAGTTTTTTCCCAGAACAAATTGGAAAGACAGATGTCGTTATATAAATATTTATTAATAATGTATATATAGAATTTTATTATTTACAATTAATGAAATTAATCATTTAAAATTTAGAAAAAGAAACTTTTTTTAAATTCTTTTAATAGTGCAAATAAGATATTAAAAATTTCTTTACAAATTTTATTTTCTTATATTTTTTGTAAAACAAAGTAAAAATTTAATAAAAAAATTTTTTGCAATTAAAGATAAAATAGGCATAATTTTCCATTTTCTGAAAAACTTTTCGCCAAATAAGTAGGAACTGTTCTTTTAAAACTAATTACATTAAAAGATTAAAAAGAATTAGATTTAAGTTATTAGACTAAAGATTCTTTGTCAAATCAACTATTTTAATCTTCATCAGAGGAAATGCTCCGCTAAATCAATTTTTTTATAAATTATTTCGAATTATCTCTTTAATAAAGTATTTCCACAACACTTCCTGCTAGGGAAGAATTCATTTGGCATTAAAAACTTTTACACGGGTTATTTATGCACGTACTTAAAATTAGTTCATGTTAAGAAGTCAACACATTCACTAAATGCAAACCTAACTTCATATAATGAATTGATCATCAAAGTTCTATATGCATCTTTAGTGCTTGAAATAAGATCTCTGGTCCAAAAGAGACGAATTACACATTTTAAGTAAACTTGAAACAGTTTTGACATGTGCAATTAAAACAAATAGCAAGCAATTTATGCAACATTTAGTTGCAATAATTGATGTGCAGGGACACAAAAATTCATAAAAAGTTGCAATTTGATGATAATTAGAACATTGATGAACTTTTTATTTTAAGAAAGAGCGAGAAAACGTTGATCATTTTAAAGCAAATACCTATAATCAACTAAGAAAATAAGATGTTTTTAACATTTGTTAAATGACATTTAAGGTTTCTAAAAGGCGAAACAGTTTATCAAAGAGTTATTTTTTTACTCAATTATTTAAAAAAAATACATTAAATCGCTTCTTCTAATCTTTTAAGAAGTTACAATGCTTCAGATTTACATAATTTCAAGAAGGATAAAAAAAAAATTTATGTCAAGTCTGAAAAAATGTATATTAAATGGGCATAAAACTCATTTTTATTATACTTCGAGAATTGAATTAAAAATTGTAAGTTTTTATATTGCAAATATTAACTGCTAAAAGACAAAAATTAATTTAATACAAAAAATTTTGAATTTATCTCTTAATTATTTTAATGACTTTACATTAAGAAGACGATTTAATTTTTTTCTCAATTTTATTGATTATCTAAATTAGAATTATCGGTATTTCAATTTAAAAAAAATATTTCTAAAGAGATTCTTTCGTTGAATTGATTTTTTCTCTAAATAAAAAAAAGAGCTTGTTAAAATACACATTTCTATATTTTTTTTATCATTGTTACATAACACATGGAATACACATAATTCGCTTTCACAAAAGTTTTGTAATTCTATTTACCTAAATGAGACATACATTTATCCTTTTTCTTCTTTCGTATATGTGATACTTTAAAAAAATATATCAAAACAGAAAGATATCTGTAATTTTACAACAATAGAGAAAATGTAAGAAAGAATGAAAAAAATTGCAATATCCCTGATAATGTTATTCTAATAAACTAAATTATCCATAAATACGGAAAAATATAAAATTTTTAAAAAAACGGAACATATTCAGCTTTTTTTTTAATTAACATTTTAGTTTTAGAAATTTCAGTGATAAAAATATTGCTCTAGTAAATATATATCTAATTTATAATCCATCAATACAAGTGTCTCTTTTCTAATATTATACTAAAATATTTTCAAAAGTTTACAAAACTTACTTCCAATTTATCTAAAACAAATTAAAATCTTATCTAAGATATGAAAGACTTACTGATGTATATCTAATCTATATTATTGTTGTCGACCACGCTTGAAAATGAAGAGCCAGGGTTTCTTAAAAACACGATTTTTTTTTTATTATTATTATTCTGCTGAATTCATTATTCTCGCTTCTTGAAGAATTTATAAAAAATAAAATAAAATTTTTCACAATCAAAAAAAAAAAAAAAAAAAATCCGGTCGATGCATATATTGTCAACGCACTCACTTCTCGTGAAATCAACCTCTACTTCCAGATAAATATAGAACTATTATTTTTGTTTTTGACACGTTTTCTATTCACTGAGTGTTGCCAACGAAAATTTACCAAACATGTACAGATCGTATGCAATTAGTGAGATCATGGCATGGAATTGAAAAAAAAAAACTTCAAAATATCTAACATGCGGCCCCCTTTTTTTTCAACTCGCCTACCATGATCCCTTACAAATCAATAACACTTGTATTTTATTCAATTGACAAACGGAAAATACGCTACAAAAAGTTACATTGAATTACAAGAAAACATGATAAATCAATTTTTACCAAATTTAGAAAAGTCATGGAAAAGTTTTATCCACAAAATTGTAATAATTTCACTTTAGACATCTGCTAAGTAAAAATTTCTGCTAAATTATTATTTGTGTTAACGTATTGAATAATAAATACTTTGTCACGAATCAAATTCCTTAAATGATAACCGATGCCAATATGTTTCGTCCTGTAGTTCCCCACTGGTGAATTCGAAAAATTTATGGCAGCCTGATTGTCACAAAGCATTACGTTTTCGTTTACCTTTAAATTTAATCTTTCACTATTCAATATATTCTTTAGCCATATGAATTCCTTTGCAGCTTCTGTAAATGCTACTTATTGAATTCCATAGTAGATAGGCTAACCGAATTTTGATTACAAGTTCGCCATGAAAGTTCACCCATGGTTTCATCAATAAAAGTTATGAAACCTCCCATTGATATTCTATAATCTCAGTAAGTTGCAAAATCTGAGTCTGAAAAACATGTTAAATTTAAAGTTTGAAAGTTCTAACATGTAATCCTATGTGTATTTCAAGTAACCCAATAATATTAGTAAACAATCCCAGTGTACTATACCGGGGTACGATTGAAACTGAGATAAAATATTCACCGCATACATGATATCTGGCCTTGTATGGAGTGCAATGAAGGCCAAAGACTATCAAATTTCTATAAGGAAAATTTAATAATTCTTCACTAGTTTTAGGCGAATCTAATTTAGACAGAATTTGACCTTTTGATATGGGTAAAGGACTGATTGGAAATTTTTATTTTTCATATCTCGCAAACTATTTTAATATAAGATTTTGTATGTATAAATAAACTATTTCCTTGTTCCTGAAACGCTATACCTAATAGTTTCTTCATTCTGCCCAATACTTTTAGATCAAAATTGGCTTTCAGTTAAATTTAATACAAAATCTATATTTTCAATTTCTTTACCAAAAATAATTATATCATCCACATAAAACAAAAGAATTATATTATTTCTAAAAGAATATACCAGTTACACCAATCTAACTTAAAGTTCAATTTAATCAAGATATTTTCTAATTCTAAAAAAACATTTACGGCCACTTTGATGCAGACCGTATATTGCGTTTTGTAATAGACAAACTTTATGGGGTTCAGTTTCATATCCTTTTGGTTGTCTAGTATATAAAATTGTATCCCATTTAGCATATAAATAAGCATTATTTATATCCACATGAATATTAGTCCATTTCCAAAAACATACACAGATACTGAAAAATAATCTTACAATGGAGAAATTAACTGGACTAAACACCTCGTCAAAAGATTCACCTTTTAATTGTATGTGCAACTAAACCTGTAACCCCTGTGCAACTAAACGAGCTTTGTATCTAACTGTTTTTTTTATTATTATTTTCATCTCATTTAACTGTATACACCCTACGGTTTCCTAATATTTTTGCGTTCTCTGGAGGATCAACCAAAACTCAAGCTTTCGCTGGTTCATTACATTGATTTCCCTATTCATTACATCACACCATTCAGACGCATCAATGCATCTAATTACCTGTTGATAAGAGGAGGAAACTCTTATTGCCACTAAATTATTCCTGTTGATCTTCAGCTGAAATTGGTGGTTCCACTAAATTTGTATTACCCCCACTAAAATCAAACAAATTCTTATCAAAACTAATTTTATGTTCATCACCATACCGTTCAATTTCGTTAAATGACCTTAAACGTGTTGCTGTGCCTTCCATACCATAATAGATGTTCGCACCAGTTTCCCTTCTTCCTATTTTTCGAATCCATTTAATCTCTGATTATGGATTAAGCTAGTATCAGTATACTATGCATGAGGTTGTTCGTGTGATTTTGAGGATTGTCTGCTCGCCTTTGGAATTAGACGACTACTTAATGAATCCCTAATCGCATCAAAATTATCCTCGTCATCAAAAAAACTTGGAATCATAAAATTCAATTTAGTGTACCGTTTAGAATTTTGACTCATGCCAATTTCTCTAGTTTTCTCATCGAAATATACATTTATGGTTTCTATTAATTTATTTTCATTCTTCAACCATATCCGATAACCCTTTGTATGCAACGCATAACGCATCGTCATGCCTAATTTGGCTTGCATATTTAATTTATTTCTAATTTTTTTGGGTACATCAACATACGCCAAACAACCAAATGGTTTAAGATGCGATACTGATCTCATTTTACCGGAATATTTTTCTAAAGGAGTTTTATTTCCATCTTTATGACATACACGATTCCAAGTGTACGTAAAGCGAAGTAAAGCTTCGCTCCAAAACTTTTGTTCCACACCATCAGATTTCAGTAATGCTTTAATTCCATTTAAGGCTGTTAAATTGTATCTTTCCGCAACGCCATTCTGCTCGGGTGTGTACGGGTTCGTTTTCTCGCGATTGTTTTCCCAATTGTTCTAAAAAGTTATCAAACTCTTTATTACAAATATTTATTCCTCCATCTGCCCTGACAATTTTCTTACGTAAAAAGCGTTTAGCACGTCTTTGAAATCTTAAGAATGTCTGGAAAACGTCCGACTTTTTACTAATTGAAATACAGTGACATTTCTAGAATAATCGTCTACTGTTATAAAGAAATATTCATTTCCCCAAGGCTTAATATTGACATTGGTCCACAGAGATCCATGTATACCAATTCCAATGAGCGCTTTGATCTAATGGTCCCTGTCTTCATAAATGATATTCTTCTAGATTTCACTAACAATGGAAATGCAGTGACATATGTTATCCGATAAACCTGAAGACCTCTGACACTATTATTTCTGCTACTTTCAACAATATATTCATTATTAATGTGACAAAATCATTCATGAGAAATTCCCATTGACTCATTTTTTACAGGTTACATTACAGCAGAATTAATCTCTTGAGGCTTTGGGGTAATATATTTGAGGTTTAAAGAAATACAAGTTATCAAAGAACAATTTATTCCAATCTTGATTATAAACTTGGATTTTATCTTTAGAACTCATGAAGTGTGCACCTCGTTTCTTTAACTTACAGCCGGATAAAAAATTTCTCTTCAACTTAGGATTATATAAAACATCTGACAATGTTATTTCATTACAGGAATTTTTAACTTTTACTAAAAAAACTTATTATTCCAATTCCTTCTACCGAACAATCTTTATCACCTATGGCTAACAACATTTGCCTATCCGTAACTGGTCTGATATCCAAAAATAAACTTTTATCATTGCAAAAATGAGTTATTGCAGCCGTATCGATTATCCAAACCCTTTATTTATATTTTCTTCAGATAAATAGAACTAAATTCTGAGGAAGAATTTAATTCTATTAAGCTGTTTCTGCATCACTAAACTTTATGTTAACATTAAATTCTGTATTAAAAAATTCGTTAGGAGACTTTACACGAGAGTTCATATCCTTACAATTTACCTTTAAATGACCATATTTTGTACATGGAAAACAAGGGCCTATTTTATTATAAGAACGTTTTACACTTTTATCTTGTTTACTAATAACCTTACCGTCCTGGTTTTGGTTCAGTCTGTTATATCTTGAACCTCGGAGAACTGCATCCTTTACATTAGGAACAGTATTCCTTCCTCCAGTAACTGTACCCGTATCTCTAAAATTAGAAGCACTGCTAAGATAAACACTCTCCACTTTGGAGAGGTCTTGCTTCATGAACTGTAAGTCATTTGCTTCCAGTATCAGTTCCGATTCAATCTTTTCGGAAGTAAAATCCTTGTCTTTCCACCTGTAAATTTGTTGAACAGTTGACTGAAATTCTTAAGGAAGATACCTTATGTGGAAACCAAGGTAGAGGTCATTCACTTTATGACCGGCTTCTAATCTAGCCGTTGCTGTCTTTACACGAGATATGGATATTCCAACATCCTCTCCTTGTAGATATTTAGTTCCGAAAAACGCATCTAATTATAGGATAATTCTTGCTGTAGTCATGGGTTCGAAATGGCATTTCAGGATTTTCCACGCTGTTGCTCAATCAGAGTATAAGTTCTGTCTTTTCTAAGCTGGGACTCGTACTTCTCCTTGTATGGTCTTAACTCCACTGTTTCAGTCTTTATAATAAATTCCCAGCATCCAAAATACATAAGAATGACTTGTACATTACGCTTCCATGGGCTCCAGCTGTACTGCCACAAAACTGGAATTACACTATCCACCTCCATCTGCAAGACTTGATTTTTGTTCCAACTGCACTGATCGCAAATAATCTAAACTAGATTATCTTTCTCCTGGAACAAGCTTCTCGCCGGAGATGAGATATTGCGTGATTCAGGAGAATTCATTGCTAATCTTTTAAAGTGGGCATGTCCTGGGCCCATGAAAATTAGTGAGATCATGGCATGGGATTTAAAAAAAAATAACTAATAAACTTCAAAATATCTAACAATTACAAGGCATCAAATTTTCTCAAATAATTAAAAACTGATTTTTTTAAAAAATTATGTGCCAATTACTTCTATTGCTTTAAAAATATTAAGAATTAATTTTTGTTTAACCTTTAAAAGGCCATTTTTTCTAATCATAGTATATTGAAATATTTTTAGGATTAAGATTGGCTAAAGTAAAGTCGTTTATTTAGCTTATTACATAAATTAAATTCGATTAATTAATTAGTTTCGTTAATTAACAATTAAAAAGTGAATCAAGACATGTCATTTTGTGAGAGATAAGGAGGTGAAGCATCAAAGTTTCTTCCTTATTGAAAAAATCTGTCAGAACTTATACCAACTTACATAACTTCCTTCAAAGATTGAGGAATTTAGTGGGAAGCATACTTCCTATGCTCCATAAAGAGTTAAAACCGATAATCTGATGAAATGCCTTTATTCGTCTTTTTCAATTCACCACATTTCAAACATCACTTTCTTCACGAAAAAAAAATATTAAACTAGGTTATAATAAAGAAGCAATAATAACTGAGTATTAGCAATAATGGGAATCTGTTTAAAAAAAAGAAATTTGAAATCTCAAAACAACATTTTGCTAAGGACATTTCGGCATAGATTAAGTTAAGTACATTCCGCATATAAGCCTTGAAAAACAATATTTTTTGGACATTTCAAGCCCCATTGGCTTCAACCTTCCTTCATTCCCTTGTAAATAATAAATCTAATCAATTCACACCGGATGGTAAATAGGACAATGAATTAAAATTATTAACAGAATGATAAGAAATCTGATATATTTATTCAGTTTATAGAAGTAATTTTATAGTCAGATTTCTAAATGAGTCCTTATGCGGAAGAGAAATTGTACCAGTAATATTATTTGTATTGTTTTTATAAACAATTATTGTTTTCGCTTCAATATAAATATTAAAATATATGAAGAAAATATCTTTTCCATAGAAATAAGGGTGTATTAAATAAATAATGAATATTTAAAGAACTATAAATGCTAAATTTTTAATTAACAGGAAATTCAATACATCTAGTTAACAAATGAATCATCTTTAAATCCTTTTAACTTCATGGAATGTTAAGCTCATTAATCAAATTTAATTAACCTGTTCTAGAAACAGAGCCTAAAATCGTACAAAAATATGTTCTTCAAATGAAATCTTCTTTTCTAAATGAGATTTAATTTTCTTCTCCGCTGTTAGCTGTACAAATAGAATTTAAACATCGAAAAAAGATTAATGCTGTAAAAAAAGATCTTAATCTTATAGAAATTAATTCTTTTCTACAAAATAAATTATTTATAAAATAAAAAGGAAAGAAACTTTACCTTTGATCTGAGAAATGTAAGTGTGGCTTTGTTTAGCAATTATTTTTCTGTAACGAAAAGAATTGCGAAATTTTTAAAATTATGTAATCAGTATATAAACTATTTATATATTCAAATATTAAAGATATGATTTTCAACATTTTTAATTTATATTTTGACAAAATTTAATCACCAACTATTATTGTTCTTTGAATAGAGTTTAAGTCATTATATAGAAAATGCTAAATGAGGATAATCGAGAATATATATTTTTTTCACTATTTTAAAGCTTTAAATTAGATTTACAGCTTATTCCATTACCTACAAAACTAGTTTGAAAAAGCCTCTTTATTTCGGTAATTGTAGAAAAATAGAATAAATTATGTTTATTTATATTTATTTTAAGCAATATTTAATAATTTATATTTCACTTTTACAGTACTTTAGTTTGGATTCTTTCCCAATTTTATTTAATCACAATACTTAGAGCCAATTTATCACTTTTCTGGCATTAATATCTTTTTTTTTTTTTTTTTTTTAAGTAGGAATAATTCAGGCATAGCTTGTGCTCACCAAGAGCCTCAGGCAATGTTTGTACAAACATCCGGTCTTTTTATTCTTTTACTGAAATATGCTAATATAACAACAAAGGAATTTTATGTAACAGGAATTTTAAGTAACATTACACTTTTGTTAATAAATTACTGATGATCTAAGCCTTTAACTTTAAAAAAAATGATCTCATTTTATAAGAATATTTATATCCAATTTTAGTTACGAAAGTTAAGAAAGAAACTAATTTGAATATAATTAAATTTTAAAGATTCACTTTCCAAATCAAATATATTTTTATTAAAATGTTATAAATGCATGCAAATAACACATATCAGCATAATTCTTTATTTCATGCATAATTTAGAAAAATAATGATGCTTAAATCATGTTCTAATTTTAAAATTAAAGCACTGAAAAAGCAAATAAATACTGTAATTAAAATCACCAATTAAATACTAATATAAAAAAATGTATTTGCATTGTTATTAAGTCGTCTTAATGATTTTCCAGTAATGCTTAGAATATTCATCTGTACTGTTTTCTAAGAATATTATTCGTACAGTATTTATTCTTGAAATAGTCTAGTAAATATTCAGGATATTTATAGTTTCTCAAACATGCATCATCAAAAATTTACCAAAAAATTTTTGCGTAACCATCCCCAAGTACATTTTTTACTTACTAATTAAAGAATGCAGAAATAGTAACTTTTACATAATGCATATTTTCAGACATAGTTTAAAAAAAGACATATTTGTAAATACGCACTATTGCATTAAAAAAAAAAAGCTGTGACAGCATAAAAAGCATGTTATACATAAAAAGTGCAAATAGAAATATTAGCGATGCATTGAACTTTGCGTCCTGCATGTGCCATAATTACTTAGGATTGAAAGTTGAAAGAGAAATACTGTTTTCATTAAAACTATGTATGTTTTGCTATGAATATTACTGCCTATTTACTATAAAGGGCAAATATTATGTTACAAAAAATATATTGTAATGCAAGTCATCCCATTTCTTTAAAATATCGTTATTTCAAACAAACGTTTTCATATAAAAATAATATATTTTAGATTAGTCTTCTTTATGGTCAAATAAAAAACCCCGGGGGGCACCTCGAAATGAGGATGAGAGGCTTCCGGCATGGTGGTTGGATCTCGCCACCCTGGAGGGTATACTAATAGGTGGGGGACCTGACTCCTCCCATCGATGACGGGGCGTACTTCCTTCGGGGAGGGTTGTACCGTTTCCAGTAACGGCCCTTAGGACTCAACCACACTTCCCGCCAATATTGCTGTTGCGGCGGTTCGGTCATTCAGTTTTATGGTTTAAATCCGTGTACCTTCGTGGCGGGTCGGAGAGTTAGATGGTTGACTTATGGTCAAATAAAATTTATTTATTTATCTATTTTTGCATTTTAAAAAGTAAAAATACCTCTGCAAGAGTTGTGTAGTAATTATACATCACAAGTTCTTGGGAATACACGCCAACAATAATATCTTTAAAAAAAGAAATCGTTTTATAATTTTTTTTTTCTTTTATAAAGTTTGCAAATCTCTAAGATTATTTCTATAACATAGCTCCATATTATTTATACTTTTATTATTTTTATTATTTATACCATACTATTTTATTATTATTCTTCATATTACCTTATTATTATACTCCGTATTATCCATAATATCATATACCATATTTTATTTACACTTAATAACTTTGAAAGAATCTGCGGGTTTATTATCGATTTTGTTAAATATTTGATAAACTGGGTCAATCTTTATTCAATAATATTTAAAGATTTTGGACGAATAGCAAAAATCTATATAAATGAATTCCAAATGATACAATATATGAGTGCCGTGTGTTACGTCATTTCCACGTTTCACTTAAAAAAAATTCTTCTGATCTGGATTCTACTGAATCATTTTTGGTGTAAATTTTTTAACCTAATTTTTAAATCACCCAATTTAATTAACCTAAATTTTAAATCACCTAATTTAATTAACCTAAATTTTAAATCACCTAATTTAATTTACATTATTTTTAAATCACCTAATTTAATTAACCTAATTTTTAAACTAAATTCCCATAAATATTTATAAATTAACATCATTTATTTCATTCTTATGGTAATTTCTTTTTAATTTAATTTTTATATTATATCCGGGAGTATTAAGGAATTATTAATTATAAAAAAATATTTTCATCATAGGTCATTTTTTTCTTTTAGTTTCAAGTTCGAGTATATGTTAAAGAAAAATTGTTTATCAATAATTCATATCAAAGTTTACAAATATAATGGCATACAGCAAAAACAAATTATAATTGTTAGAACTTTTTTCATTTAAATTTATATTGAATTCTTGATAGAGTGATTGCTTTCATAATATTAATGAGAGGATAAAGTTTATTAGTAACAAAACAAATTAGAAATATGTTTTTAAATGCTATGAATAAAATATGCATTATGCAAGCCTTTGTTATTATTCCAACCCATTTAAAAAGAATGAAAATAGAACGACAAAAGAATGAAAATCATGAAATATTTGAACAACCTTTAAAAAGCGTTTTGTCTGCATTTAAACAAGTACTGAATTTGAAAGATTATACTTTAAACGGTAGACAAACTGTAGACAATAGACGGTAGACAAACAAACAAATTAAATTTAAACAAAGAACAGTTACGCATTTTATGTGATTTCCAATAATATCAAAGCTCTAAGATGCTGAAAACAATACTATGAAAAAACTAAATCACACTGAAGGAGCAATAAGAAACACGTTTCAGAACATTGCTCAATAAGAATGACATTATATTTCATTAGACTAAGCTTGAAATATTTCTAATGGCGCTTCCCGATTTCCAGATAAAATTTTGGCAAAATAATACTTTTCATACTCTAATAAAAGCAATTTTAAATACATTACCTTTAAATCTAAATTTTTGAATATTTGAAACAAATAACTATGTTATATTGAGTTATATGAAAATTATTTTGAGTAATTTTTCTCCATTTTAATATGCTAAGAAATTTTATTTAGTCTCCCTTATTTAAGTTCTCATGTGAATTTCCATACTAAATAACTGTATTTTATTTATAAGCTTTAATTATTGATCTATATCTCTTTTTAATATATATAAAAATTATTTAAAATAACAAAATAAAATTTTAAAGCTAGGTGATATGATATAGTTTTATCTATACTCCTTAAACGATGATAATCCTCCATGATGAACATATAAGGATTTAAAATAATTTTTTTTTCAAATACTATCTATTACGACATTTTACGGATAAAGCAATCTTTATGGATATATGCACACTTTCTGTATAATATGAGATATATATAGATATATAATTGACATTTATTGTATAATATTAAATATATTGAATCATAAACATTGTATTAATACTCATCTCGAAGGAGAAAAAAGATATCTATCTTTACATTGTTTTAATAGTCTCTTCACAAACAGTTTTGTGTCACGCGCAGATCTACTTGAGTTTCCCTTTCTGTCTGCCGATGTCCCAAGATCAATGCTATCTTTGTTAGATAATTCCAAATCTTTTGATTACATATTATTTCGATTAAAATAAATTCTTTCATCGATAACGTCAAAATATATAATTCATACAAAGTAAACATTTCAATTGTTTGGAATATTTGTATTATTTAATTATTAATATAAGAATTGCGAAATTATTTTATGGCAATAAATTAATGAGGCTTTATTTTATGTTACTATACCCACATTGTTACTATACCCATCAGGATGTTCTAGATATACCCCCCCCACACACACAAGGCTTCCGATCCCCATATCTGTCCCTGTGGGACAAGGTTATGCATGGAATCAGCAAAGAGATTTTGAAAAAATACGCTAAATTTACAAGCTCTTCAGTGAAATTTTTCCTTTAAAAGTTTCACTTGGAATAACTATCAAAATCTCTTAGATCCCTTATTAGTGCGATCACGAGACGGGCAACTATTCAAAAGAAAATTTGCATATAGGAACCTCTTCTTATTTTATTCCGCACTTACTGTAATTTTCCACGATTTGATTTCTTTCATTTTGTCTTTTTTATTGAAGATAATGACATTAATATTGTACATCATTATATGTATTGATTTGTAAGTGACATTACAGCAGCTTGATGAGCTTTTTTATATTTCTATAATTTCAAAGAGAAACATTAAATGGTCTATTGGCATTGAATCAAATAAACTGTAACACACACACACACACAATGTATAAATTTCGCCTTACCTATGGATAAAGTCGCAAATCATTCCAGTATTATCTCTAATTGTTCATTAAATCTTATACATTACAGCAATACCTAAAACAATTCTATTCTATTTTAGAAATTTGCATCCTCAGTTCAGAAAAATTAAAGTCTCATTCCTTATTCAAACATAATTTTTAAGCTCCATATTGATATCAGACAGTCTGAAATTAGAAATTCCTGATAGTGACAAATTACTCAACTCATTCTAATTAGATCACTTACGAGCAAAATTATTTCTTGTACCAATACTCTATCCCTATTTTCACGTTCTCCATCACTGCAATAATAACCAAACATCAAACAAGAGAGATGTCAAGAGACCTATTATGACATTTCATATGGAATGGAGTTGTGGACATATATAGCTGATGGTAGATTAATTTACTCTGTAATTAATTTATTACCTGGTAGGATTCACATATTTCAGCTATTGAAAATAGCGATCATTTATGTTGCTCATATTGAAATAATCAAGGTCACGTTCGACATGAAGGACACGCTTAGATCTTAGACAAATATTTTCCATATTTCGTTTGTAGACAATGTAGAAGAAAACTATTTTCTTTATAGAATCAGACTGATTGAATCAAAATCATTTGAAAATTCGAAATTAAAAATAAATATGGTTCAAATAGTTCTCAATGTTATTAATGTTGAAAATTTTCTCCTCAATAAAAACATGATGAATATATGACATAAATCATTCCTTTTTTATTCGAAAAATTGGAATGTTTAAAATTTTAACATACAAATTTTTTCAGGCTAATATTAACTTTTTGCATTTTTGTTGTATTACTAATAAAATTTAGCGGAAGAAATTTCACCTAGTAAAGATTCTACTTCAAAACGATATTTAAAAAAAAAATTATTCTATCATTCAGAAAAACTTCTTTTTGTTATTTTTGAATGGTTGCAATGATTTCCTGTTTCAAGCTAGAAAACAAATGCACATTTTCGAACATGTAAGCACATTTTTTTTAATGTTGAATGCTTTCTACATTAACTCTTTCCAGATTCATTTGATGTAACTTGCTTTTCTTAATCCTAAAAGTACTCCTTAAAAATTGTTTACGTTATAAGTTTAAGAGACAAACAAAAGGAGAGGTATAATTAAATTTTAGAACCGTGAAAAAGAAATATGCCAGAATTCTGGAGAAAACAAGCTTTTCCTTAATTACATGTCATATCGTTCACTGAAAAAAAAGTGGGGAAAAAAGAAGGAATTCACTTAAAATATTTTTCTCGAGCCTGTGGTTTAAGTAAAATCTAATAGAATTCTTGAACTTATAAGCGAATAAAACGCAGTCGACCAGAGTTAAAAAAATAGTGGCGAAATAAAACTTTTTCCTTTATTTAAAGTGACACTTAAGAATGCTCGTGATTAGAAAGAAGGAAAAAATTGTTTATTAATATGAAACAAGATTCAACATTTACTGCCGTCAAAAATAATAAATGCTCATTCCTTAAATAAATCATGAAAATAAAATATTTCAAATGTAGATATTTGATTCAATTAGGGGTATTTCATAAAATCAAAGGAACACGTTTTGATTTTATGGTAATTTTTGAATTCCAATTGTAGAATCAACTATCAAAATAACATATTTAATATTTAATAGCATTTTCGTATTTATAATATATTGCACAGTGTTGAAAGTGCTGAACAATATTCTAAAAATATTTTACACATTCTGTATGGATACTAGGCATATATAATTTGGTATTAACATACTACAATAAATTAGAATATTATGTAACTCGATCAAAATTAATAATCATTATTAAAGAAAATTTACCGATTCTCGAATAATTTACCCCAAAAAATGATGCTCTGAGATATTCGAATGATATTTTATTTGTTTAACTTTTATTTATAATACAAAACCATTTAAATTACTGAAATTATTTGGATTATTTGAAAATAAATTACATTCTAAAGAAATGAATATTTAATTGTTTTTCTACCATTCTTATAGCGTTGTTCCGATATCTTTTTTATCGCAAATAATAATTTTTTTAAATAAAGAGTATACATCTTAAAGGAATTTAAAGAAATAAATTTATATTACTGCAATACATTTTATTATATTCATGCAATTCACTAGATTATTCTTATTTAAATTAGACAAATATGACGAGGCCTGAATATCATTCTACCTTCAAACAAGACACAATTTGCCGAATTTAAACACAGTTCGTAGCTTAAGGCTTCTAATTAGAAATATGAGATCAATCAATGAGATATTTGATCAGGGAAAACGTGTGGATCAATAAAGTGTACTTGAATGATTAGCAAGTAGCTTTAGAAATTGAAGAGACTTTAATTTCTCATTAAGACTCGTATATTAAAGGAATATTCAAAGTTTTAAATTTGAATGTTTTAATTTTGTGCAGACAAAGATTCATTTAATTATTTTTATTAAAATATTTTATTTAATATGAAATTAAAATTTGAGATCGTTTAGTAATTTTGGATATGAGCAATAACAAAAAATAATAAAATGAAAATAAAAAGCAATTCTACAGTCAAAAAGTAGCTGAAATTTGACAATAAAACGGACATTAGTTTAAAATCATAAAACTTATCCCAGGAATAACAGCTATATTTTTTTTTATTTCAAATTATTTTTGAATCAAATTATTTGTTAAATTTTTAGGAAGTTCTGTTGCGAAAGTTAAGTTTGTCTGGTGCGAAGTTTGTCATAAAATTATACTTCCTCACATTGAAAAAAAAATTGTAATGAAATATAACAAAAAGCAAATTAAATTTTATGAACAGGATGTATCAGAATAGAAATCAAAGTGACAAATTAATTACTGAGGATCATAAATATGACAGATAAATAAAAAAAAACAATCAAGATGCAAATTTAATCTCATTATGAAACAATAACCCATCATGTCAGAAAAGGAATGACTTTTTTCAATTTTAATTCTTAATGCGATGAAATGTGAGAGATCCAACGTTTATATTAGCTTTACAAATGATTTACGCTTTAAGATTTTTCGACACTTGATAAATAAAAAATATTGTTTTATTTCGGAATATTTCATACAATTGCAATCAAAACTAGGAAAAAAAGTAAGACTGTAATTTTAATGAAATTATATTTCTAAAGATCCTAATAATATTCTTATGATTTTTATATTGAGAATTATTGATCATTCTTTCAATTTCTATGAATATTCGAATAATTATTTCGCCCCGTCATTTCGTGTGTAAATAGATTTCTTTTGAAAGGATACATTTTCTATCAAAGATACAAGAAAGGTACATAAATAAAGACACAAAAGATTTGAGTTTCCTCATGTTACAATGAGGAAAATTATCAAATTCACTTCAATTCTACTTATCAAATTCAAGTTCTTGTTCAACATTTATCAAAAAAATGGAAAGTAACAATTAACTTTACATGTTAAAAGGAAGCATGAAATCTTTTTATGATGTTTGAGCTTTTAAGAATTTGAGAGTCATTACCAACCAGTAAATGATATAAAATATAGCATGTAAAAAGCAATTCTTCAATTACAGAGTATTAACATTTGACTAAAGAAATTCTAATAGAAGCATAAGCAGTTGTTTCACAATAGTTCCAATCACGAAAGCTCGCTTGAATTTTATTAAATCTTGTATTCTCGTTTCACTAAAGACTGTAAATGAGAAGAAAAATAAACACAGTAGGTTAATTTTGAAAGACCATTTAAATATACAAAATATGGAATGCAAAATTTATGTGAAATATTATAAAAAATGTAATATAAAAACATTTTACATTAGCAAAAGCGAAGAACAAGTAATTCATAGGAGTGACTTCAAAAATTATATTTCTTATAAAATATGACAGAATAAATTGAAACATTTAGCACATTACTTATGAAGACTCTGCATATAGAGGTGCATATTTTATTAATTTATGCATATATTTTATTAATTTTATTAGGTGCATATTTTATTTAGGTTCTTTTCTGATTTCAGTCTCTGGAAGGCCAGTTCTTTATCGTCGATTCGGACTACTCTCGACTACTACTGGTTCACAACGACCCGGCAGCTGCAGGCTGCTCCTTTTATAGGTCGATTTTTTTAGGTTCTTTTCTGATTTCATAAAACTAATATATATAAATTTTAAGATGGTATGAAACTATTTTCTTCGAAATTATATTTTTCAAAATTTTTCAAATAAAATATAATGTTATAATTAATGTCACATACTAGTTTCATTAGAGAATTTTATAAAAAGTGCATGTTCTAATTCTAAATAATCCCTCTTCAAATTACATTGCATTGTCTATGGCAAATAGTCAGCTTTGTAAAGCGTTGACAGACATTTGTTTAGTATTGCATTTGATTATCAATGCAACATTTTCGCTATTTAAAATAGTTTCTAAAATTTAAAATTATTTTTCAAAATATCTCAAGTATATGTTTAATATCTCATCACATTCAAAACCAATAACACCGGTGGAAAAAGCTATCAATTATGCAAACTTTGCGAATTTTAAAACAGTGACTTTAAAATCCATCGGCATTTTAATACTCAAAGCTTATAATCCAAATGTATTTTTTTAAATAATTTTATCATTCTATTTTTAGCATCTTTCTAAATATTAAACACTTAAAAGATAACATGCGATAATTAAATTGATACGATACGTTGCTTAAAATGAAAAAAAAAAAAAAATTCATTAAATTTCGAATAAATTATAGTTAAATGTGACTAATACGATAAGGTGTTTAATGCAACCTATTTGCGACACAAAGAATCCAGTTTTTAGTTTAAGCGTCAACCATCATCAATTATTTCTACAAGTAGGTCAAAAAATAAAGTTTCCTGCCTTAGAAGTAGCAATTTGTGAGCTTCAAAACGAAACACAAAGCCAAACCGGATGAAAACCTCTAAACCGAATTTTTCACGCAAGGCTTTTTCGAGTTTTCTGGCCCATCGGACTTGGTTGCTGGTTAGATTCTGGCCTCTGTTAAAAGCAGTTTCCCTTTGACGATCCCTTTTCACTCGCGACGCCAAAAATCGAATTAGTGCGCTATTCTAGAGTCCCTCATTAGAGGCCTTTTTAGATACTCTGTCTGCTCCGATGTGTCTCTCTTTGTTAGTGTCTTCTCAACTGAAATGTAACTCAAGAGTTTCTTTTATTTTTGGTTCTTCATTTTGCTCTCTTTTCGATGGGCAAGGAGTTGTTTAGGTAGACATAAGACGTTCCCGTCTCATTGGTATGATAACATTGAAGTAGATGTCTTATAATTTGAAGAAATTTGTGAAATATCTTAGTCATTTATGCAAATCATAGAGGAAAATGTAATAATTGGTCAAAAAAACAGTAAAATGTTCTGGAAAAATTTAAGTGATTGTAGAAATTAATACATGTCTTTATTTTCTTCCCATTTGTCTTAGTGAAATTTTGCTTCACAATATTGTATCTTAATTGTAGCTGTAATTTTTATAAATTGCATTAAATAATGGAATGATTAACTCTTTTTTTCTATCCAAATCAGTTAGATAAAAGAATGTTTCATGAACAAAGAAATTAAAATTATATGCTTTGTTGTATTGTTTTATTTTGACATAGCTGCAATGGTTATGTTTTTAATGAATATATGTTTTTTATATAATATTTATTTAAGGATTATATGTTTTAATATTTTTTATGAATAACTGCTGATTGTGAAATATATATTGTTACGAAATTTCCGGGGTTGGTTTGGATAGTGGAAGTTATATGGTATGAAGAACGCTCAATCACCAGGCGGCAGTAGAAAATAAAACAACGACGTTTATTTACGCGAAGACACACAGGACAGCACAAAGACGACAACTATATACAGCACATGATGATGATCTTCAGTCGAGACGTGCAGCAACAACAGCATACACAGCAGCATATAACAAGACTCTACTGCAGACAGTAGCGCACAGCTTAGTTCAGCACTAGCTTCACACCGTCGCTGCTCCGCTTATCTCTGGAAGGCCAGTTCTTTACCGTCGATTCCGATTACTCTCGACTACTACTGGTTCACAACGACCCGGCAGCTGCAGGATGCTCCTTTTATAGGTCTGTTTTTTTAGGTTCTTTTATAGTCTCCTTTTATAGGTTCTCGATGTTTCGGGTATAATCTATTTTGGCGCCAAAGTCGCCAAATTCGTCGCCAAGTCACCAAATGGTGGCCAAGTTTGTTGCAAAGCTCTGGGACCTCCTATGGAACCAACTATGCTGGGAAGCCGCATCACAGATTCGTAACAATATTATGTTTGTGATTATTTTGTGATTATTAACTATATTATAAAATATTCTTATGTTCTCTAAATGTTCTACAAATGTTTAATTTTCCATCAAAAAATTTGTAAACTGCTCCAGAAATAAAGTAGATTATTATAATCAGTTTTAAAAGTGTTCATTGATATATTTGTTGCGTTATTATTGTTGTTGAGCTTTTTTTTTGTCTTGTTCTTTGTTACGATGGAACTTCTTAATAAATATGTCACTCTCTATCAGTTGTGATTTGATTTCATTATTCTATATGAGTTTTGAATTCTTGCTTTCAATGGAAATACAAATATATTTTCAGAGCTAAATTAGTAAATAAATATATTCAAATTTTGATTTCATACCCGAGGCTCTACCAAGATATGGCTTTATGTAATTGGACCTTTTACAGTTCTAATGAGTATATGTAAATCACAGACTATAAAGTTGAAAATAATCAAAATAAGAATTTCTACAATTGAGTAAACTTCATAAGAATTTGTCTTAAAAATTGTTTATATTTAATTTTCGCATTTGTTTCATGTTTTAAAAAATGATGTTTTATGTTTTCTTTTATTTTGATTTAATTCAATGCAAAAAAGCAAAAATCTGTCAAAGCATCTTTCGATGAACTAAATATTTACAAATGAGTTAATCATAAAGGCACAAGCATATTATAATTAAAGTCCCACTTTCAAAATGCTGTAAAAACCATCGGGAAAAGCGACTAATGAACGTTGAAATGAATATACTTGAAGAAAAAACGGTAGAGCATAAGAGAAATGTTCCAAAGTATATCAATAGATGGCGCTGTAAGTATAAAGAAAAGTGCATTCTGAAGTCCATAAAGAAAGTGCATTCTGTTACAAATGGCATTTTGTATTGAAATGCGATGACTTTGGTCTGATAAACTCATTAAATCAACTGTACAGTTCAATGTTCATTATTATTATTATTTGATGTAAAAAATTACTCCCAAGCCATTAAACGGTTGCGGCACTGATGCAGAAAACCCACCCACTACGACAAGGTCATACTACATAAATAGGAAAAAAAATCCGTTTATTAATTATCCTTAGCGGAAAACAGCACATCAATAGTCCATAATCATTCTTTTTTTCTATCTTTTCTTGGGCCAAAAATCGCATAAATTTCATAAGGATTTGGTTTCTGATTGTTTTATGCCAAACACTGCATAAAATGTAACAATGAAAACTCCTACTATTTATTGCTAGACTTGCGAAAGACTTTTTCATTATACCATCCACCATTCCCCGCCGCAAGTTCAAACCCATAAACAGCGTGTTCCACAATAGATCGGTGTGTCTTCTGGCACAAGTTGAGAATGTGTTTCGAAATCCGTCCCTTCTGTTCTGCTAAATTTGCAATCGGGTCGCTGAACATGGCATTTTTAAGATAATTCCCCAACCACAAGTCAGAAGGATTTAGATTTATTATTTTGAAAGTCAGGCTGTTGGAAAATTTCTGCTGATAATTCTATCATTTCCGAAATGCCTCTTAAGCAGTTGTATCACTTCTTTGCAAAGTGAAGAGTAGCGTCATCTTGCTTGAAAATTATTCCATCCAGACATACACGTTGTTGAAGAGTTGAAATGATCTGGCTGCACAAAATAGTCGTATATTATTTTCCATTGAGGGCACAGGTAACAGGACCCGTAAAACCAGTCTCCTCGGAAAAAATGGTCCTAAAATAAACAATGCCGGCAACCCGCTTTGTATAATTGTTTTCGCAGAATGAATCGGCAATGGTGGATGTGCAAATGGATTTTAAGGTGCCATATCCTGCTATATTCTGCAATGACAATGTCTTGGATATTAAAATGGGATTCATCTGTTCCAAATGTTCCATGGCCAGTCATTGTTCATTGTCAAGCGAGTAAGAAATTCTAAAGCAAAACTGTGTTTTACTGGTAGCTCAGCAGGAAGCAACTCTTGAACATGGGTAATTTTGTATGGGTATCAATACAGGGATCGTGATCACAGTTATGTTTAAAGATGTGGCAATTATCTGTGCACTGCATGCTTGCATACTACTGCTATTTTCTTTTCTGTAATGAGGTTGCCACATCTTCTACTGACGTCGAAACAATTGATTTTCTCCCTCTTCCAGAAAAAAAAGTCTCTTCGAATTTCTTAATCATTTTCTTCGACCCTTTATAGACATTGGACCGTCATTTGAATTTCATCCTGATGATCTTGCCGAATACCGTGATATTTTTTTTTTCTTTACTTCCCACCCTCCCCCCATCACTGCTGGTAATTATTACCACCCCTAGTATTGAAATTTCTTTGGTAAATTCCTCTCTGTAAAATTTATTCCGTCATGTAAATCAGTATAGCTTGTGTTGCGTTTACGTCCAACAGATGGCGTAAAAGCAACACAACAGCTTACGTCCAACAGCTTATGTCGCTTTTTAAAAGCATATTTTACTGTTATAGATGTGATAACCCAAGCAGCAAGAGAAGTCGCTAAACGATTGGCCAAGCATCGCATCCATCTGATATACACCGCCCGTATTTTGCCAATGTCACCTTTGCATTGGCGCGACATCGGATTCTGACCATATTTTTTTCTCGCCTCTGAAGATCGCTTTTTCATCGGGGCGAACTCCTAAAGTGACTTAGTGAAAAAGACCGGCTCAGAGCAATCGGCCCATAGTCGCCTCGATGTCGGGAAAGTTGTTTTTCCTAGGCGGCGCTATGCGAACATATTTTAGAAATTTCCCATGAATCACCTGGCGTATATTGGATTTTGAAATTCAACCAGCAACGTACTGTCATTTCAAGAAACTTGGTAAGTGTAAAGTATTTATTATTATATATTTGTAAATAATATATTATTTATTCTAAATAGTGAATAAAAAATTTTATTTTTGTTGAAGCCGTTCGAACTTGTTGCTTACCTGAAACATGGAGTTGCACGTGATATTATTAGCGTTAGGCGTAAGCGACCATTATCATTTCTTTTCTTGTTTGTATTCTTTTCAAGTGATTTTATTTCTTATCTTTTTATGTGTGTGTGTTCTTAAATTATTGCAGATATTTTTCCATTTCATTTACAATGCCTTTCCTTTTGTTAACAACAATTTCTAATGAAAAAAGTTTTTAAAAAATATTAAATTGGGTTCTTATGTTTTGGTTTTGCAATAACATTTGTATTATTATTTTTATTTCGACATAAGGCTAAAAAAATAGATTAGCAGAATATATTTATTGTAAATTTCCAAAAAAAAATCTTTAAAACTTGCAATTATGTAGTTATATTTGAATACTCTTATGTGAATAGTTTATAATTATTTCACCTTTCATAAAATAGTAACATAAATTTTACACCCATTAGTTTATATTATTTTTCTCTATTGTCCTAAACATTATTATAATATTTGCCTATATACTTCATTATCAGATTGAAAACATTATCAAGCTTATGAAGTTCTATATATCTATTTTACTCCTTAATTACATATCTCCAATTGTCAACAAATATTTTATTTGTACTTTTAAAAGAAGTGAAAGCTCAATCATTATTCTAATTAAGGAATATGTTTTTTAGGTTCATCAAATCTGCAAAAAGAAGAGTGAACTTGAAGAAAAGTATATGTATAATTCTTTATATGTATTACCAGCAAAATATGAAATCCAGTATTCTATAGAATGCCCAAGCATTGTATATAATGCCTAAAACAAGCCAGTAATGTATGAAACAATTTGTATTTCATACATTTTCTAAGCATTCTATAGAATGCCAAATGACAACATGGCAAAGTATGAAATACATCTCTCATTCAATGAAATAAAAATTTTGTGCAACCTTTGTTTCAAAACTGAAAATGCAATTAAAGATAAAATAAATTTTAAAATTGATCTATAAATATAAACAAAAAAAAAATTTTCTCACTATTTTTTTGGAAACTACTGTGCAAGTTTCTATTCCTGACTTCAAAAAAGAGCAAAATATTGGAAGTTATAATTAATGTGACGGAATATGGTTTCTACCTACTTGGAACATCAGAAGGAAATTTAAAACAATTATATGCGAGACAATTATATGTCCCAATTCACTTTATATCCTAAGAACTTGTTTAGAATTGAAGATATTCCAAATCACAAAATTTCTCTCTGGTCAGTTGCAGTTACTCAGAGCAGTGGAAGCAATCAAGGATTTATCAGATGTATGTGTTAAAGTGCCAAAATATCTGATGTCATTTCGTGAAAAATGTAGTAAAACTTCAAAATGTTTCAATGTGATAGGCTTGAATAACAAGTAGGTAAATTTTAATTTCTGATTTTTTTTATCTGAAAACTTATTTGCCTTAATTAGAAAGGCATAAATTTTGTTTGGTACAACTTTTATTTTTCTATATAATTTGAATAAATTTTTTTAATGGCAACCTCATTATTTTTTCAGACTGACAATTCAAGTGATTTTAATTCTATTTAGCTTAGTTAATTTTCCTTTTCATTTACAATTTTTCTATGAAAGAAGTTTAATAAAGTATTAAATAACATTTTTATATTTTGGTATTGAAATAACATTTTTATATTTTGGTATTGAAATAACATTTGTGTAATTATTTTTATTTTGACATGAGGCTAAAAAAAAGTTTAGCGGAATGTATTTATTTTAAACTTCAAAAAATAAAAAAAAATCTTTAAAACTTGAGATTATGCAGACACTTTTGAGTACTCTTATATGAATAGTTTCAAATTATTTCACATTTCATAAAACAGTAACATAAATTTTACTCCCATTAGTTTGAGTTTTTTTTTCTTTATTATCCTAAACATTATTATAAAGTTTGCTTACACAGTCCAGTATCAGAACAAAAATATTATGCTTATGAAGTTCTATAAGACTTTCGCTTGTTAATTACTCATCTCCAATTGTCAACAAATGTTTTATTTGTACTTTTAAATGAAGCGAAATCTCAATTACTATTATAATTGTTTTCTAGGTTCATCAAATGTAATCAAAAAGGAAAAATGAAATGTATAAATAAATGTATAATTCTTTATATGTAGCTGAAGATTCAGTTATACATATATATAATATTTATATAAATGTGTGTGGATTTATAGAAATTTCAAACTCTTCAAGTATTACATAATAAATAAAGTTTAAATAAATTTTTTATAAATGACTTTGTGTCAATATTATTTATTCTTGTAAATTATAAGTCATAGTTTCAGGATTTTGCTTGGGTGTATAAGTCATTACAGAAAATTCAGTAAAAAATTTCAAGTAAATTATTATTTTACTTTGTATTTCTAAAATATTATTTAATAAAGGTCTTTGTAAATAAATTGTTTTGCATAGTTTTTTTTCTTTTCTCCTAAAAATAAAGAGGGGAAAATAATAATTAAAAAAATATTTGTCTAAAGAAATTTTGTATAATTGAAAGTAGTGTTTACATTATTAGGTATGGAGTTTTTGTGAAATATTCAGATAATCATAGATCAAATTTGGTTCTTGTGCCATGAAACAAAACCAAACTAATCATAGATTTAAAAAAATTAGAAATTTGAAGTAAATTGTTAATTTGTGCTTGTAAAATGTTATCAATTGGACATTAGCTAACACTAACATTTGTAATGAGGTATAAAATTTCTACACTATAAAGTAACGAGGTATAAAATTTCTACACTATAAAGTAACGAGGTATAAAATTTCTACACTATAAAGTAACTTTGTAAGTTAATAATAAATAAGATTTCGTATAAGTGAAAGAAGTGTTGTATTTTTGTGCATGGAATTTTTGTGAAACATATTTTTCAAATATTCAGAGTTAATCATAGATCAAATTTGGTTATTTTGCCACAAATCTAAACCTCACTAAACATAAATTATGAAAATATTAGAAATTTGAAGTAAGTTATTAAATAAGAAGTAAGTTTGTGCTTGTAAATTGTTGTTTATTGAATACACTAACATTAATAATGAGGTTTAAAATTAATGCAATATGAAGTAACTCTGTAAATTAATAGTAATTAAAATTTCCTATAATGGGAAGAAGTGTTCCATGTTTGGGTATGGAATTTTTGTGAAATATTCAGTGTTAATCATTAATTAAATTTGGTTCTTGTACTACAAAACCAAACAACTAACTATAGATCAAGAAAATATTAGAAATTTGAAGTAAATTATTAATTTGTGCTTGTAAAATGTTATATGTTGGACATCAACTGACACTAACATTTATAATGTGTAAAATTTCTACAACTTGAAGTAACTTTGCATGTTAATAGTAAATATAAGGAATTTTGTAGAATTGAAAGAAGTGCTGCATTTTTGTGTATGGAATTTTTGACAAATATTCAGTGTTAATCAAAGATCAAATTTAATTCCTGTGCCATAAAACCAAACTAATCATAGATAATAAAAAAAATATTAGAAATTTGAAGTAAATTATTATTTTGTGCTTGTAAAATGTTATCTATTGGACATTAGCTAACACTAAAATTTATATTGAGGTATAAAATTTCTTCATGAAGTAATTTTGTAAAGTCAATAGTAAATAGAATCAGTAAAATTGAAAGAAGCATTACATTTTTGTATATGGAATTTTTATGAAACATATTTGTGAAATATTCGGGGTTTAACATAGGTCAAATTTGGTTATTTTGCTACGAATCTAAACCTCACTAAACATAAATTATGAAAATATTAGAAATTTGAAATAACTTATTAATTTGTGCTTGTAAAATATTTTCTATTGAAGAAACATATAATAGGAATTATATAATTTAGTGTTTTAAACTATTTTTAACCAATGCATTAAATTTTAGGGTGTTAAAATAGGAATTTGTGTTTTATTCATTATTCTTTAGGAATTATTCGTTTATTACTGACATTAAGCAATATAAAAGTGTGTATAGTAAAAAAAAATATTTTTTAATAAGATTTATATATTTTCGAATTTTTATAAAATAGCTTTTAAAAACAGATGATATAGGCAATATATATAATACATCTACTTTTAAATTTCTAATATCAGTTAAAATCATACTGATTAATTATATAATTGAAACTATGATTATGTTATTTCTTCCCATCCATTAAACAATGAAAATAAATAGGAATGAAGGAAATAAATCTTATATGTAGATAGATGTTCAGGGGATCAAATTTAAAATTATTTCAGATAATTTTAACATTTGTTTATTTTTTTAAAGAACAGTAAAAAAATGTCATTTAAACATTTTATAGGGTAAGATTGTGGTAAAATCTATGCTATAATAATAGTTAAAAAAAAGTTGGAAGAATTGTTAGAATGACATTTTCCATGAATTTTTTATCAAAAGCAAGTATTTTATGGAATTTTAAATTTATCAAAATATGTAACAAACACTATTATTAATAGGTAAAAAAGAAAAGTAAACTATTCAAAATATCTCGTATTTTCAGTCTTTTGACAAAATTTTGAAAGTATGATAGTTTTAAATATTATGACACTAGTTTCTAGAGTTTGAGAAAATTGAATAACCATTAAACTAATATTTCAATTTGACACCAGCAAGTGTTCAGAAATAAATTGCCTAATGATTGGTATTTGGTTGCCCATTGCTAAAATACATGGGTAAATGATTGGTATTGGGTCGCAAATTGATAAAACACATGGGAAAATGATTGGTATTGGGTCGCCGATTGTTAAAACACATGGGGAAATGATTGGTATTGGGTCGCCCATTGATAAAAGAGGTCGCGAAATGCTTGGTATAACGTCGTCCGTGATAATAACAAGTCGCCAAAGGATCGTCGAAAACAAGTCGGGGCGACCATCGCGCGGCGAACCGCCGGGGGACATGATCAATGTCGGGGCGAGATCGGAGGCGATCTCGCCCCAATCTCGCTCGTTCCGTGGGGCGATGCTTGGCCAATGGTTGGCCAACGATCTTTTGCTGCTTGGGAAGTATGTAATAAGTATATTTAAACTGGTCTGTATTCGAATGCAGTTTTGTATCAGAACTTCAAATTAATCAGTGAATATATTTGGGAGATGTATGCTTTTGAACAAGTGAACATTTATATTTTTCATCATACCTGGTTGAGTGAAAATATTTAATTTCTTCAGTCTAAAAGAATGGAGTTAAAAATTACCCTTCAAATGAATATATTTTAAGAAGATTTAATTTCCATGAAGAGAAAAGGAAAATTTGAAGACAATGATTTACGAATACTGCTAAGTTTTATTTTTGAATCTCATTCTCTACTTCAGTAAGATGGCCACAGAAATGCTAGTTTTGACAGAGAAAAAAAAATATTTTTGCTTTATCAATGCTTTTAAATTCTTTTTACTCCCTTACCTTAGTACATATGTTTGAAATTGTTTGGATACGTATATAAATTTTATAATAAAAGACATACAAAGAATTATAGTTCCATATGACAAGCCTACCTCTCGTACCTTAAGGTTATATGATTAGCAGAAAGAGTTTTACTCAGAGATTGACGTTAAGCAAAATTCTATTAAAAGAAATACAGAATTTCTGCTATTGTTTTTTTTAATTGTTTCATATTGACATCTTCTATAATATAAAATTGAATTGAAATATCAATCAGATGCATTTAAAGACAAATTTTTGTATTTGTATTATCCTGCACGTTTACAATAAAACAAATATTATATAAATGTATTTATGTTTCAGGGAGTAGAGAAGATCATATATGATATTGGTCAATACATATCATATTCTATTAAAGAGAGAAATCAAAATTGCGTGTTCTTTTCAAAAATAATATTATTAAGCTAATTTAACTCAACTTTAGGCCGTCATTATTAAATACAATAAGCACTGCAATTATCTTATCATATTCTAAATTCATATCCTCTTCGTATTTGGCTTTTAAAAAGAAATTGATGTACTTTCTAATTCTTATTAGAGTTGCTCCTCAAGAATAACATTTGACACATCCATATTTGCTTCTGCGGCTATGCCATACCCATAGTTATATTCTTCATTCGTTCTTGTAGTGCTCGGAATACATTTATCACAATAGAGTGTTCATAATATATAATTAAACTTTAGTTAAGAATCATATTTCAGTTTCGTTTCTTTTAAACGTGGGTTTGTGTTGTACAAGTCATTAGTGACACAAAATGACTAAGAAATGATTAGTTTCTTGAAAGTCATTCATAGTAGTTACAATACACATAATTCTGATTTTCCTGTGGCTTGTCTGTAAACTGTTCACCAAAAGTATAGGTATTTTCTAGAAAGTTAATCATCTCAGTACGTTAGGAGATTGTGCGTACTTCCTTCCTCATTTGTTATCAATTGGACGTTATCAAAATTTAAAATACAGATATGTGCCATTTTTACACTTTATAATGGAGAGTTAAGATGACTACTATTTCGAAATGAGAAATATACTTCAGATATCTATATCTGTAGAGCAAGAACTCAATAGTTATTTTACTTTGCAAATTATCAATTGAGAAACATCTTTGAAAAGTTTTCATCATTATTTATATCAAAAACTGGGAATGAAATGCTATATAAACTTTAAAATAAAGGAATGTTTTGTTTTGATTTCCTATAATGCATGAAATTCGCTTAAACATTTGTTTCTTAAAGAAAACCATGCAGTAATTCTAATTATTAATTAAAAATTATTTTCTCTAAAACACATTTTCTTGAACAGCACATGATTTCAATTGAATTCAGAATTAATCTTTTACTCCTTTCTCATTAATTATCAAGCATATTTTTTATCAATGTCTATATACAGTTTTTGAAATTATTATATATCTATCAAAAGTGCATATTTCGTGAGAGTTATAATTTATTTCATTCAAAATCCAAAGTAATATATTTATAAAAATTACTAGCAATTGAAAACCGGTTATAAAAAGAATATGATACAATAATAAAGTCTGTTAAAGTAAGAAATTCTTCTAAGTCAGTCCAAATTCTTTTTAATAATTTGTGTTTTTCCAGATCTGAACAAAACATTTATCAATAACACTAGAAATAAAATTTTATTTCAGATTGGAAAGAAGCAAGAACATTAAATTATTCTTCTTGTGACTTCATTATATATAATTTACTGATTGGATTCTTATATCCATTTTCCATTAAATTCGTGTTTCTTGAATACCAAACTTCAAAATCCAAGCAAAATTTTATTATGATGACAAAAATTATTTTATCATTATGATGAAATTATAAAATAAAATAAGCTTTTTCCTTTTTCACAAAAATATTTTCTTCTAACTGTCGCAACTTTGGAAATTCCTCAAGAAAATTATCTATCGCTTATTTTTCTCTGTAATGCAAATGTTGCTGAATTTCCATAAATTTCTAATCACATGGTGAGCGGAAATTATCGTTTACTTGGAGTACAAATATGCTATTTTTTCAGGTTTTTCTGCACTTCTAAAATTTAGAATTCATCAGCTTTCTGAAGTTTTCTTTCAGAAATATTCTATTTAAAGCATAGATATTCGCATAGTGTGAAAACACTATTTTCCTCAATAAACAAAAATTCAGTTTTGGTTTTCCATGTAAAAAATATCTTTATTTTCATTGCCACATGTTTTAGGTATAGTTTACTGTTTAAATACGCATCACATTCAATTCATTGTATCTCTGAAGCAATATTAAATAGTACTCGTCTTCAACAAAATTTGTTAACGCGCATTAATGATGTCAATTGTAACCCATATTTTAAAAAATGAATGTCTTAAATTAATTTTATTATTTTTAAAATGATTAATTTGAATTATTTTTAAAAATAAATGTTTTAAAATAAATATATTTAAATATGAGTGAAATAAATAATTTGTTAAAACGGGCATTTAATTGTTGATAAAAAGCCTTCAAATTGATTTTTTTAAAGAAATGATAAACCAAAATACACAAACTCTAAAAGGCCCAAATAATTTCAATGTATTGATGTCATATTCTTACCTATCAATCCTATCTAATTTTCCTAATTCACAAGGAAAGTCAAAAAGCCATTAAGATTTCATTTTAACAATAAAGTTTTAAAAATATAAAGAAAGAACTGTTTAATTAGAAAAAAAAATATTAATACAAAAAAGAGGGAAAGTAGTCAAGCTAAATAATATTCACGTTTTTCCCCTAATTTTAAAAGTGAAATAAATGCATAAGATTTAATTATATCTCATGTTATATTTTTGATTCATGAAACATTTATTTAAAGCTTTTACTTTAGAAGCATGTATTTTTGTTGAATGACAAATAATATCACATCTTAGAAAATAAAAGAGCCAAAGGATAACTTTGAAAACAAGATGTGTTTGGCATCAAGGACTTGTTTACTGTAAAGTTAGGTATACGATCACTAAACATGTTTGAGAAATTACCGTAGAATTATACTATTCCACTAGCATATTTGAAATTTGAGAAGTTCTGTTATAATAGCACTGAGATAAAACATTTAATTCTGCGATGTTGTTGATGTCTGAAAGTTATCTTAATATTTTAAACAACAAATGTAGAAATAAATACTTTTTTTGTTGCTGGTTAGATATTAGTTAACTTTTATAGAGGGAACCTCTTTTTAATTTATTTTACTTTTTCTTCTTTTAAATGGATAAGAGGAATTTCTTTAAATATAAGTAAAAATGTCTTTAGTAAAATATATAGACGCATTTTTTTTTCAGAAAGCAGAAAACATATAAGGGAACTCAAAGTTTTAGCATTCTTTGATTGAACCAGATGTCATTTGATTTCGGACACGAAGTTAAAAATTTCTAAAACTATAATAATTTTAAATATGACAATAACAGGAAAAAAAAAACATCTTTATTTTTTAAAAAATTCAGTGAGTTTTCACTTTTATTTATTTTTCTCATAAATTAATACTTTTATTCCATTTAACGATGCAAAAAAAACTATTTTACGTTGGTTTGTATAATTGCACTTATTCTCGCATAAATTTATTTATATTTGTAACGTTAATGGAATTTTTATTGATTATCAGTAATATATTATGTTCTTTTACTTAAAAATAATAATAACTCCTTTTCCAGAATGGACATTTAAACTTTGTTAGAAGGATTTTAAAGGAAAGAGGTTAAAATTAAATTTAATAATAATACTTCATACGCCAATGTAAGGGAGTTATTTTTAACTAAAAGATTATTCAATTATCATCAAAATCAATATGTCCAGTATTAAATATATTCATGTCAAGACGTTGTCTTCCGTGCTGATTCAAAATTAATCTTTTTTTTAACTTTTTATTTAATCTTTTATTCTTACAGATAAATAAAAAAAGGCGGAGTAATAATACTAATATATATTATTCGAGATTTCGATAACAGTCACGATAATGTTTCTAGATTATTAGAAAGTAGTATTTCAAACCAACAGACTGCGAAACTATTAATGTGAAAAATCGTACTGGAAGATTGATAGATCAAGGCAGTTATTTCAAATTTCAGAAAAAATATGCATTTGCGAGATATACCTTTTAAAATCAGAATTCAATTCTATAATCCAGAAGAATCAAATATTTCTGAAAAGCCTTGGCAATCAATTGAGATGGACATGATTACATTTTAAATATCCACTAAGAGAAATGGAAAGAATTCCGTGGAAACCACATACACAATGGTCTGGTCTCTGTTTCTGTAAGATCAATGACAACTAAGTCAAATTCTTTTTCACAGTGGAAAAATACTTTTTCTAATAGAAGAGAGAAAATAATATGATATAAAATTATTAACAATTATTATCACAAATATATCCAAGAAGATTGATATGGTATTTGTAACAGTGTGTGCAGAAGAGAGAATTGTGATCACTGCAAAGTGTATTATTGATGCTATTTTTCTTCATTTTACAATATTCTGTAGTTATTTCTTAATAACAATCTGTTAAACTAGTTATGATAAATGATGTACACTATAAAAAAATATTTATATTTAAATCACTCTAAGACATCATGCTGAATATTAATATTATAATAATTAATATCATATTTTTTAAAAAAAATAGAATAATGTACAAGGCAATCATGGACGTTCAAGTGAGTTTAATGTATAAAGTACTGCTGAAAACAATTTGCTTTGAGTAGTTGTTTTCAATGTATTGCAATCGTGAATATAAATTTTTATTTATTTAGCTAACACAGATAGTCATTCTACATTATTTGATGCAATTGTTTCTTAATAAATTTAGATTAAAAATCATTATGATTTCCTACTTCGAAAGTATTTAAAATAAATTTATAAAAAAAATGTAGAATACTTAAAAGGTAATGTATGCTAATAGAAATTAGATTTTTAGATATACAGTTTTAATTTAGTATATTTTACTTCTCTTATTTAGCTACAAGAAATTTGAAGTCTTTGAAATCACTGCCTCACAAATAAAAACTGCGATATATATTAAACAGATTTCTAACAAATCAAAATTTTTAAAATAACAATAAAAAAAACATATGTACAATTATTTTCTTCTAATATTAAAAGGACATATTTGTTAAACAATTCCATGTTCATTGAACTTTCTCCAAATTTTAATATATCTTTTAATTGTATTTTCATAAATGTACTAGCTATTTATAAAAAATAATGAAATAAAAATATTTAGATGGAGTTGTAAATATTCTAACTGAATATAACTAAAATATTTTTCCGTACTTATATTCTGTAATTCAAATGAAACCACTGGAAAGGAAAACAGATTAAAATTTTGAAAAATGATTTTTTTTTTATTTACTCGATTAGTAGCAAAATGTTTTCAAAATTTTAGAACGATGTTTGAAGAAATTTAGTTATTTTTATAAGTATTACTGAATAGATATTTTAATAATAACTTCAATAATCTTACATCCGTAACAAAGCCCAGAAAATGATAATCACTTTAAAGTAAATGCTTATAATGTTTTAAAAACAAATAGGAAATAAAGTCATGCTTTATGATTTGATAAATGATTCTCCAGCTATGTAGCGAAAAAACTATTTATCAGTCATGAAGCGATGAATCTCAACATTATTTTTCTTAAAGGATGAACTATGCAGCCATTTTAAATTTCAAAGAAGTTACGTTTCAAATTTACGTGCTTTAAATGAAGAGAGGCCACACTTTGATTAATTAATTTTAACAATGCATTTAAAATAATTCCTTATTGTTGTGTCAAAATAAAGCTGTAAGGTAACAAATAATTTCAAGTCTTTTATCTCTTAGAAATTGTATTTTTAAAAGCAAAGAAATAATATTATTTTAAAAAATATATTTCAAACTTCTTTTTAACTCCTTTGCCTTTAGGAATAAGATTAAATTATGTAACTTTTTTATAAAATTTAATTGTAATATTTATATTAAAGAGGTAAGAAAAATTAATTTACACTATAAAAACTGAAACGATTCACGGACGTGCTCAAATTACCTTCTCAATTATAATGTTTTGAAAATATAACGATATTTTCGTTGTTATAATTGCTGATATAAGAGATATTTTTTTTAATTCCAAATTTAAGTCAAGATCTGAACTTTTATGAATTCATGAATCTAATATCGTTCTAGTTATTTTATTTTATATAAGATTTTTCAATATAACAATATATTAGAATGAAATTCTTCATCATATATGATAAAGAAAACTTTATTTGAATAGTATATTGTCGCATATATACTGGCGCTACAAAACCGTGCAAACTTCGAGAATCCATAATAAAAAAAGTAATGCTTGAAAAATGTTGCAGTTTGCGGGAATTTTTTCAGAGAGCCTTTGGATTTTATTTTCATAAAAAATGATTATAAAATGATCTGTAGATGATGCTCACACGTCAAACTGAGATGGTTTATACAAATCTGGAAAATAGAGCATTGTGTCTTAACAAACGGCATTTTAATTTAAAGCAAAAAAAAAAAAAAAACTCGGTCATCAATGAATTTGCCTAGGTGAAACGTCTTGAAGGGACGAGCGACATGAGATGAGGTACTATCTTGCATGGAAGTGACGGCAAGTACCTCACGCCTTTACTGCAGAGCAAGCACAACGTGGTCTCACAAAAGTGTAAGATATCGTTCTACAATGACAGAACAAGTTTTCCAACCAGATAAAGGAAACACCCCTCTTACTCCTTCCTTGATTCCTTGCACCGTGAGGAACTTTCGCAATGCTTTAGTGGTGGACTCACTTTTCTGATAGAAAAGTTTAACCACTAATGATAGATACGGTATTAAAAGCAAGCTGCTGACAGTGAATGACGGATCCTTGTATCTATAACTATCCAAATTTGCATAAACCGTCTAAGTTTGATATATAGGCGCCTCTATCGGCTATTTTATAATCATATTTAATGCGAAAAAATCTTTTATTTATTTATTTTTAACACAGCCAATAACTGCATTTTTTTGGAACAATACTTTTTTTAATGTAATTTTTTGAGGTTTCCTCATAATTTATGGCACGCCCTGTAATTCACGGAACTACAAGAACTACATTTGTATTTATATATAGCAAAGTGTTTCATATAACATTCTAAGAAATCATAAATTTTATGTTGAAATTTTAAAAAATTACATTTTTATTATAAAAGTAATTATTTCTTCCAATAATAAAAACTTAATTCAGTAATCTTTGAAGTAATCACTTAAATTGACTTTTCTTATTAATTACATATCAAAGGTCAACAATTCATAGTTTCTTAATTTACTCATATAAAGTTTTATTTGAGATCAGTAGATTTGTGATTGAGATAATTGTGAAAATTACTTCTTAATATTATATAATTTACATAGTAATGAATAAAAAAAAATTCATACATATTACTGAACTAAAATCATTGTTTTCAAAATGTAATTTTTACAAAAACTATAATCTGATCTCCAAAATAACCAAAGTTTATTTCCAACGAAAGCATCAGAGTAAAAACATAATACTATTTATTGGTGCTTGAAAAATTTATCAGCTTTCATCGAATGTCAACTTCATATGTCACTGAATCTGTAGAAGACACCAAAGTTTTACTTTCCATTAGGCGTTAGATGTGATGGAAGGGCCGGTAACCTTAGCAACTGTCTCTAGGACGAGCTGCCACAAATATAGAGATACAGCAGAAAACTATGAATCATAGGCGTATATCTTGTTTTCGGCCTGTCTGAAGCTTTACTTGCGTCTTATTAATACTTCGTGTTGAGCTATTGTTGAATTGTCATCTGAATGGAAAATTGGTTGTTCTTCACATCTGACAAAAAATGATCTACAAATGTTTAAAGTACTTACATTTAAGTGTGAAAAAAAGGTAAGACGCTTAGACATTTTATAAAAGGCATGCCATAAATTTTTTCTATCTCTGTATATTTAAAGGACATCAACACTTTGAACATTTTTTTTTTGTTAATAATATTTATTTCTAAATACATTCATATCCTAATAATTAACATTTTTTTTAAAGAATGTAGTTCGATATTTATCCTTTACGAAAATGTATATTTCCTATTTTGAAAGTGAAAATCTGCTCGTTACAGTATTTTACATTTCCTTAATTTCTTATAATGATTTCTGTTATGAACTCTCTAACTCACAGATTCAAAATAAGTTGACTGTAGTGTATAGATGTTTTCTCGTTGTACTTATTGTGAATTTTATTTATATTTAAATATTTTATACATTTTTTTTATTTCGAAACAATACACATTTTTTTCATTTTAAAAGTTCTTTATTTTTACCTGAAAATTTAAATTTGGACATTGTCTCATGAGGTATATAATGAATAATTGTAACAATAATATTAGTATCATCATCATATACAAACAAAATTTCTTCATTAAGGAAAGACATCATCTGACACTGATATGGTAAGATATTTTAATATATATTTATTTAATTTTCAAAAAAAATGAATTACATATTAAGTATATTTGCAATCACAAAAGAAATTAAGCAAAAAATTCTATATATTTTCACATTACTTTACATGAAATATATATATTCTGTTAAGAACACTAATTATTCAAATTTTTATTTTAATTGTTCAACGATAAAACCAAAAACACATCAGAGATGTCTTAGAGATGCTTGTGCTATTGTTTTAATTGCCTTTTTTTAAATATTATATACATTACGTACATTAAGCACATTTACAAATTTATTTTAGAAATATTTTTTTCTTATTTCAAAAACTTATGTTTAAGCTTAAAAGTTAAACTTCTGTCAGTTTATTTTTATAAGTTTAACTTATATAAATAAATAAAAAATAAATAAGTGTATAGTTAATCTAAATAAAATAAATAAGTTAGCTTATAATTTAAATAAATTTATGCTAATAAACTACAACTTATAACAGTTTCAGAGGAAAGTACTGTTTTACCGCAGCACTTAATTTTTAGTTAATGAACTAGCGAGAAAATAGAAAATGATATATAGAAGAACATTATTGAGTTTCTGAAATGTTTATTCTTCCTAGTGTGATCTTACTTGAAAATAATATTTCGTTTTAAAAATGTATCATGTTTGATACAGAAAAATCCCCACTTGATTATTTCGGATTTTTCTATTACAGCTGATTTTAAGGCATAGCCGTCAGAAAGTGAAATGCTTGTCCACGGTTAACACTTCATCACTGCGCTTTGTTGTTGCTCTTATTACAATTATCATTGCCTAATTTTTATTTCATTTACCCACCAATGCAAGATAGTCATATTTTAAATGCAATTAATGTGAGTCACTCATTTAATTCTTTAATTAAACTACAATAATAGTAATAACATCCCATATCAAATTTAAGTCATTGCGTATTTGATTTATCACATTCAAATGTTTCGGAAAGTACAGGCTTGCTCACAATCAGTCCGTTGTTGTATTTGGCTAAAAATTTAACAAGTGTCTATACAAAAGATGTTAAATAAATGTATCTACTCTTATTTATATAGCTTTTTTGTTTTGTAGTTATAGTGTTAACTTATATTTGAGCAGCCGGACGGACAGATTTCCTCGGAACCTATTTTACACAAAATTTGATAGAAATTTACAAATTTGGTGTAGAGACAGTATATGAAATTTCATATGTCTAGCTCAAAGCCTTTATGAGTATCTTGGTCACAGACAAACGGACATTTTTCAAAAGTTTGTTTTTCGAATTCAGGAAGGGGGCTGGAGAGTAAAATTTGGAGATTCATCAGAATTTCGAGTTCGAATTTTTTGGCGATTAATAGACTTTATCTATACGACATATACAAGAAAATAAAAAAGAAATCAATTCTGCATCATATATTGAAATATGAAATATACATTCCTAATTTAGTTAGAATATCAATAGTTGAAGAATAGGGATCGGGTTCGGCTATAATAAAAGCATTGAGAATACACATTCATTTTCATAATAAATATTATACACTCTCAGTCTATTATAATATGAAAAGAAGCAAACAATATAAAAAATGTTTTTGAATTATTTAAGTTCAAATTTCTATAATATGCATTTTAGTATATTCTGTTGTTCTAATTAATTCTATAATAATTATATATGTAATATTTAATATAATATAATTGCAATACCAGTGATTCATTATATAATCATTAATTGATGTTCATTTTAGTTATTTTGAGAAAAAAAAGATGCACTAAAGGAAAATAAAACAAAATGGAACTTCTAATCTTTTTAGACTCTAAAAATATCTGATTAAATGTTTTTTGTAGTGTTTGAGGCCATTACATCTCTTATGTTTAAACCATTTGTTTGTGTACAGTTAAAGCGCTTTTACAACTAATTTAATTCATTATTAAACGAAGAGACGGGAAACTTTTAAGAGGTACTTTCATTTGAGAAATAACATCATTTAATCTAAGAAATCTTGTGTTTGGAATGAAAAAAAATTTGACAAAGACTGAATCAGAAATCACATTACAAAGATTCTTTAATCTGATTACTTTTTCAGAATACGTAATACTTTTATTCTAATTTCTTAAATATACTGAATCTTCTCTTTGATCTTCAAACTTAGCTCTCCTTTAATTCGCCTTCCTTAAATTTAATATTGGTCTTATCAACTGAACTTGTTCAGAATTTTGCTAGACTGGAAACTTAAGGGAAAGTAAGTAGATTTTTAATCGATAAATGAAATGAATTAGAATAAATAGGAGTTTCATTTTCAAATGATTATAAGTCTTTTGACAACCATTTGGAGACTGGAAACTCACTAGTTGATTTTTTTAGCCCATGGTATTTTTCCTTAAATTTCTTTTAAAGTGATACTTTTACATTTTCGCTACATTCGCCTTGCAACATTAACGGTTCTGTCTGCAGCCGATTTCTGTTGTCCACTGAGGAACACTGTGCATTAGGGTAGAAGGAAAATGACCTTTAAAATTTCATTTTAGATTTTAATTTCGTAATAGTGCGGAAAAGCTGTCTTTTAGTTTTAAAAACAATTTTTAAAAAATTGGTTGCAATATTGAACTATCTTGAAATGCAGCAAAAAGCTTGAAATTTGTAAAAAAAATTGAAGAAATGAAAATTTTTAAAATGGGATTTCAAACATTTTTCTTAGATTTTAGTTTGGTAATAAAGCAAAAAATTGCCTTTTAGGTTAAAAAAAAAGTTTTAAAAATTTGAGTGCAATATTAAATTATCTTAAGGTGCCACAAAAAGCTTAAAAAAATGGGGATAAATGGAAATTTTTAAAAAGGGCCTTTATAATGTTTTCTTAGATATTAGTTTGGTAATTGTGGAGAACAGGTTTTGTGGTAATTGAAGAACTAATAGGTTCAAAAAGAATTTTTAAAAATTCTGGTTGCAATACAACACCATCTCGAGGTGCCGCAAAGAACTTAAAGTTTGTAAAAGCAATTGAAAAATTATAAACTTTGATAAAATATTTTTATGAATTTTTCGTTAATATAAGGTTACATAATATGATTTTAAATACATATATAAAGAATTACAATTGGAAAAATGATTAATTACAAATTATAATAATAAAAAAAATATGTCAAAATTTAAAAATTTTATGTCAAATTTTGCGTTTCGTACTTCTGTATTCTTAAAGATTACGAATGTTACAGCGGCAACATGTTTGTTTCTATTTCATTGCCATATTAAACTGTATTTTTTAAATTAAATTTTGGCATATTCATATTCACACGTGTGTTAATTTTTGCTCTTATGTATCCTTCTCTTGCGATTAAACTACAGACAGTTTTTAGCCGATTCGGACATAAGTTTCACATCACTTTCCATTGCTTGCATGTGACAAGGAAGAAATGGAAAGTTGACAATCGAGTCCCTTATACTATTTGGTTCAGCTTCAGAGGCCTTCTATATAAAGTCTTTGAGAGAGTCACTGGAAACTTTTTTAGCAAGGGAGGTTCAGTTACGTCATTTTCAGGCCATGAGATCATGTTGATGTAATCCTTTGCATCGAAGTTTATCTTTGGAACATTAAACCTCCTGACTCTGCCTTTACTTTTTGTTCTTGCTTTTAAAACACGTCGTAAACCAAGTTCTCTTTGAATTTTACGTTCATCACTTAGCATGAACAAAAGGGTATTTTTTGAAGAAGCAAATCACCAATTGCTTTGAATAATCTGGTCTATAAACGTACTTGAGAGAAATAGCGTGAATATGACATAAGGTTTAAAAGATATTTTGAATCATAAGTACATGGAAGTTTTAATTTAATATTTAACCACACAGGCACCTGGTAGTTTATCTCTTCTTGTCTATTTGATGGATCTGGTTGGTTTGCTTCTTTTCTTAAAAAACACTGTTGTTCTTCAGCGTTGTCATTGTCGCCAGTAATCGTTTCTGATGAACTAATATTTTTTGTCCGTTCTTGATTAACCTTAAACTATTTTCTGTAGGTCTTAACTCTTTCTTGCTTCTTTCTCCCTGAAAGCGCTTGTGGTAGCAATATCAATATTATCTACAGCCATTTTCCTGTTAGAGTTTTGTTCGTTTAGAAACTTTTATTCCATAAATGGCAGTCAAACTTATCAGAACATTTTCTGATTTTAGACTTAATTAAATTCCTATATTTAGCATAAGTTTTTTTTTATTATTTGTGAAATTCTTTTGCTAGAAGCAATAGGAATATAAGCTCTTGACCTATTTATTCTATTAGAAAAATAAAGTGTCACATATTTCGCTTTCAGAAAGATACTTCTCTAAAGCAATTTTGTGGTTATATCTAATATAACAGTAGCACTAGATTCGCAAGTAGTGAGTCGCAAGTTACTCACAGCAAAGCACGCAAGCGCACAAACTAACAAATCAGTTACTTTAATCAGTTTCACAATAGACGGAGCAGACACACCAACTCGACTGAACTCTGAAAAGATTACTGATTTGAAACCAGCTTTGTCCTTGTCACCGGAAGCAGTCTATTTTCAGCCTTAGCTCAATAAAAACCGCTCCTGCGACGACTCATTGCCCTGCCAATGAAAATGTAATACTGTTTTTATATTTTTATTCATATGACAATGCCTATTTAAAGCTTTTTATTTTATAAACGAGTCACTCAAAAATTACCTAGAATTTTGGAAGCTTTTAAGACTAAAATGAAATTTTGTTTCATCCCATAGTTGTTGCTTTTATCTATCAATACAGGATTCTGTTCTACAGCTAACTCTCTCACTCTCCCCCCCCCAGGTCACTAATTTCCTTTTTGGATATTTTAAATCAAGTTTGGATTTCACCACCTCGATAAAGATACTTGAAAAGTATCAGTATGTTTTAATAGCACTGAAAAATATTTATTTGATATAAAGGGTTGAATTTACGAGCATATCAAATAAATATTTTCATATTGTTACGAACCTGCGATGTTGCTTCCCAGCATAGTTGGTTCCATAGGAGGTCCCAGAGCTTGGCGACCATTTGGCTACTTGGCGACGAATTTGGCGACTCTGGCACCAAAATAGATTATACCCGAAACATCGAGAATTTTCCTGATCCATCCAGTAGTAACCGAGTTACGCCTCGAACGTTCCTGATTTGTTGAGAGGCTTCTAGCCCCGCCTCCTGAGACCTATAAAAGGAGCAGCCTGCAGCTGCCGAGTGGTCGTGAACCAGTGGAGTAGAAGAGTAGTCGGAAGCGAAAGAGTAGTCGACGTAGTCGGAATCGGCGGTAGAGAACCATCCTTCCAGAGATAAGCGGAGCAGCGACGGAGTCAAGCTAGTGCTGAACTTAGCTGTGGGCTACTGTCTGTAATAGAGTCTGTTGTATGCTGCACGTCTCGGCTGAAGATCATCGTCTTCTGTGCTGTATATAGTTGTCGTCTTTGTGCTGTCCTGTGCGACTTCGTGTAAATAAACGTCATTGTTCCATTTTCTACTGCCGCCTGCTGATTGAGTGCTCTCCACACCATATAACTCCCACTATCCAAACGAACCCCGGGAAATTTCGTAACAATATACACTCTCCACGCTGTTAATGTGGATTGAAATTCAGACAGTTTTACTATTCCTTGCTTTTCTAAATGTATGAAAACTGAAAAGCAAATTTGAATTTATTTGTCAACTCAAGTATGATATAATAATCGTAAGTGTTAGCATGGTAGGTTATGAATTGATAAACAGGATTATTAGTCCGTTTTCAATGAAATTTTAGTAAAAAGAGAGATTTGGTAAGAAAAGTTTGACAAGCAAGTGATATTAGTTTTCAAAATAAACTCCAACTACCTTTTTTTCACCAGCAGTAGCTTGTGATAAAAAATAAAACCTAATTATAATTCTATTTTTTATTTTTCGTGCTAAAATAAATATCATATAAACTGCTTTAATTAAAATTAATCGCAATTTACGTATACAATAAATAAATTATCAATCACTTTTATCAAAAGAAGAAAGTCGTATGACTGGCATATATTATTAGTTAAACTAGACAAACTATATATTTAAGAAAAAAACAATTAATTTTGCAACAACTTAATATTAATTGTTCATAGAAAATATTTTAGATATACCTTTACCTTGAAATCTAATTGTCTTTGTCGGATTCAAGAATTTTGAAAAAAACAAACATTTTAACTTACTTTAACTTGGAATATCCCTCAGATTTAGTGACTACCACGGAATATAATCAGTGTGTTTTTAACGCTGAATTAACATTCAATAAAAAATATCGTAATTTATTCTATTTCATATCTACAGGGAAATTCTCAATTTCAGTCATGCTAATTCAAAAACAACATTCACTTTTTTAAATATGCAATGTACATCTAAATTAAATTCATTTCTGATCTTTGAATTATTTTAAAAATTCAATAAGGGGAAAAATAATACCTGAGAGAAAAGTAATTGTACTAAGAATGCTACAATTTGAAAGTAGAATAAGATATCAAATTGGGGAAAAATGGAAATATTTTCATTAGAAAGTCTCCAGACACCTTACATTTGACATGGATATAATTGGAGATGAATTTAATTTCGGTTATAAGTTAGGGAATGTAATTTGAATATATCATCGTAAAAAACTTATGAAATTAATCATGTTCATTCATCGAAAGAGTAAATAAATAAAAATAAAAACCGTAATTATATTATAAAATGCAAATTATGATTTCAGTAAAACGATAAATCTTTTATATGCTTGGAATATTTTTTTTTAATAACCGATATTTTCTTTTGGATATTGTGAAAGTTAGCCAACTTGTGCCAGATTGTTTTTATGTTAAAAAAATTAGTTTCTATGTAAATTCTGCAGAGGAAAAATATTTTTTTTTAATTTTTGAACTATTAGAAGTTATCGGCAAATATTCTCAATGACATAATCACAAAAAATATTTAGAATTTTTTTAATTTTTAATGATTTAATAAGAAGCAATAATTCTTAAAAAGAAATTATAACTCTATTTTAAATCATACAAGACAGTAATCGAATAAATAAATTTTCTATAGAAAAAAATGAAGATGGAATTAAAGATGTTATTTCTTTATACCTATATTGATAACTGTTATGAGGTATTAAGAGAAGATTATTCAGGCAACAATTAGTGACTAATAAGCATCTCGAAATTGTCCTTATCGATATAAATAGATTGAGGGCATTTTTTTAATTACATTCGTATTTATGCCATGGCGTTGACTGAACAACTGTAAGTTGAACAAGGGAGCAGACATATTTCTTATGCTCCGATTGCTATAGATTTTGTCATTTTGCTTTTTTTTTGATAATTTTTATTTAATCCAAAAAAATGTGCGGTATCAATACTATATAAATTACAAGCATTCCATGATACGTAACTTTATATTTAGATAATCGTTTCTTGTCTTGAAGCTACTTTGTACGAGGCATAAAGTTACTTTGAAGGCATTTTACCTTGCATTTTTCGAAATAAGGAATAACGAGGAAATTTCCATTTTAGTAATATCAAAAGCAGTGAAATTCAAAACTGATTCAGCAGCATATACATCAAACATATATAACTCTTAACATACTAAAAATTCCTGTTGATATATTAATTCAGGAAAATTCCTCTAACTTTTCATTTGATTTTTTATATATCATTTTATTCTTCAGCTTAAGTGTATAGTATCACTTCATCACCAAAATTAAATAGATATTGCACACATCTTGGTGAACATTACGCTGTAGTTAAAGGGATACTGTATCATGATTGTGGTCAAAGGGACCACAATCATAAAGGTTTCGACCCGAATCTCATGATTGTGCTCAAAAGATGCCTCTTATATCATTGTAACATGAGTAGAGTAAGTCATTTATAGCGAGGTGTTGTATTATTTCAGAAAATGTTTTAAATGAGTAAAAATTATGCAGGATCTTCTTAAAAGAGGATTAAGGATCTAAGGATTTTAAAGGATCTAAGCTTATCCATTAAAATAATTTTTATTTAAAATGAATTTAGAGGACGCAGTTTTAAAATTTTGGGTTTAACAGTTACCCAATTAAGATTCACCTAATATAATTTACATATTTTTTTTTTTTTTTTTTTTGAGAATTTGATTCGAACGTATCATTTTAGAGCAAGTAATATATGAAAAGAATTCCGCGCATTACCTTAAGAAATACATTCAATTTGTATTATAAATATCAAAGTATATAAAAAGAAGGAAATATTGCAGCATTTCTATTTTAGAGCGAATGAAATATTTAATAGTTGATACTAAAAATATTAACTTATATCCTTAAAAATATTTGAAATGTTTTACATTTAGAAAAATATAATATAAATACATATCGTGATTTTATTTGAAATATGAATTATATGTTTTTGGAACAAGTCCATGCTAAATAATAATTACCGTATTCAATGAATATTTTAGAAAAAAAAGTAATTTTATGAATATTTAACGAAAGACAAAGTTTTATTTTTATATATAAAAATATAAATTTTTAAATTTCCCTGTAAATAAACGATTCGGGGGAAATAAATTTCAAAGTTTCTTCTCCCGAGAATAAACAGTAAATAACTTTGTTTACTATTTATTTACCAGTCCTAATTAATTGTCTGTCATAGAAATGGGTAGTTTTCTTTGGAGAATTTATCAGTCTAAGCTGAGCGACATTGTAAGTGCTTTCAGTTTGAACTGAACTAACCATACTAGGTTCATGCAACTTCCCATTATTTCAGTCTAGCCTTTGTTCTTCATCTTTTGTTCGAGTTCTGTAGGTACTCATTATTATAATGATATCCGTCCACTACTCAAAGCTATGTCTTTTATAATGTAGAAACGTATCTGACATATATTAAATTCATCTCCAGTTAAGAATTTTTTTTCTTCATTATTGCTAATAACTATATTTGTCATTTCTTTCATTTCTTACTTTTAAAAAATTATCCAGATCATTTGCGAATTACGTAAGTTATCTGGATGTTGTTTTCATTAAAATACATGAAAAAATAGAAAATATATTAAAAACGTGAATCTATATGTCGTTGCTATACAATTGGTTATGGCTTACGAACCATGGATTTGGAATCGAATATACAGTAAAATAGAGTTCTTTAATGAAAAAAAAGGGAAAGAATGCATTACTAAGATATCTTTAGTCAAAATATCCAATAAATATGATAATAATATAAGTTATTAAATAATTAAACATAATATAAATTATAATAATATAAATTGCGTAAGTTATCTGGATGTTGTTTTCATTAAAATACATGAAAAAATAGAAAATATATTAAAAACGTGAATCTATATGTCGTTGCTATACAATTGGTTATGGCTTACGAACCATGGATTTGGAATCGAATATACAGTAAAATAGAGTTCTTTAATGAAAAAAAAGGGAAAGAATGCATTACTAAGATATCTTTAGTCAAAATATCCAATAAATATGATAATAATATAAGTTATTAAATAATTAAACATAATATAAATTATAATAATATAAATTGCGTAAGTTATCTGGATGTTGTTTTCATTAAAATACATGAAAAAATAGAAAATATATTAAAAACGTGAATCTATATGTCGTTGCTATACAATTGGTTATGGCTTACGAACCATGGATTTGGAATCGAATATACAGTAAAATAGAGTTCTTTAAAGAAAAAATAGGGAAAGAATGCATTACTAAGATATCTTTAGTCAAAATATCCAATAAATATGATAATAATATAAGTTATTAAATAATTAAACATAAAATATAATAGCATTTCCTGCTTCAAGAAAATTAATAAGAATAAGTAAACTCAAGTGTTTTTTTTAAGAATTTGGATTAATTTTTGAAACTGATTTTTTTGTGAAGTTTTTATTTTAACAGCGAACACAAATTCTTAATTAAATTTTCATTTTATCCTACAAATGAAAAATGAAATTCTTACTGAATAACAAAATAATCACCCAACATGTTATTTTCGAAATTACCATGTGTATTGAAACTTATCTAAAGGTATTATGTACATAGCTAATATCTTTAAAAAATTGAAAAGCTTTATTAATTTCGTCTTCGAAACTAGAATAATTAAAGTCCGCAGAAACCTAGAAGACAGAATAAACAGATACGTGAAAAGTATAATATGTTTATACTCCTTAGTTTGTTAATTAGAGTAGAATACAAAATCAATAATTGAAGTTCTTTTCATATGATATTTCAATTTATAGAAGAATGGAATAAAACTTGCAAATTTGGAAGCTTGATAATATTTAGTATTTTTGTTAAAAGAGTGTTATTTCTCGATAGAGTATTAACAGAAAATTCCTTTTATTCTATAAAAATTTTGAGTTACTGAAGCCTTAAGAACTCCAGATATTCAATTTATTTCTTAATGGAACCAATTTCATCAAAATTTCTGTAAACTTTTTTTTAGTAGTTACCACTTCTTGAGTAGTGTGTCTGGTATCTTCCACTACTATAAAAAGGTAAAGTTGCTGTTGTATTAATAAAACCTATAAATAAGGAAATAAAATGAAAAAAATTAATGAATAGGAAATTTTTAAGATTGTTTGTTAATTCCTGATTTTTATAATAATGGATTTTATCAAATACAACGATATAAAAAAACCTTAATAGAAAGGTTTTTTTTTGTATCTATAAAAGATGTAGAACTTGCTTTGTTTGGGAAATGAATTCCTTAAATCAAATTGAAGTCCATGTTTATCCTTTCCACCACATTAATGAATATTGATGTTTTTATTTCTACTTTCACCAATAAAATGTTTATAGACTTACATCAGTTTGAGTTTTCTTCTTGAATTCTTTTGTAAATACGGAAAACAAGCTGCTTGACAAATTCAATTTAACCATGTTGATGTCTTTTTCAATATCTGTATGTATGTTTCCTTTTATTCCAACAAAACAATTTAAAACACTTATGATTGTACTATTTTAGCTATTCGATCTTTTCATAAATAACTATAATTATTGAATATTTTGATATGTATGAGTTGCCAAGATTGTGGTATATTAAAATTAAGATATTTTTAAACTGAATAGGAAAAAGAAAAATATCTTTACAATCAAACGCATGTTATTGAAGTTGCAAATATTTAAATTATAAGAACTTGTAAATGTCGTTTTCCTCGGATAATTTGTGAATTTATTAATGAAAATACTTTGCATACAATATAAAAAGAATTGAAATGCTTGCTGAGAAAGATAATCTTGAGTTATTCATGCGAATTTCAGAGATCAGTCTTGTCGAATATATATATAATGAATGGACAATTATAGTTTATCACCAGCTTTAGAGTGATTTGACTGTAGTTTAGTTAGATTAATGTCTGTTTTAAAGCTACATTAGGGCTATTTTGGGATGGACCTCGTAATTTTGAACCACTATTAGATGACGAGGAAGACACCAGAGCTGGAATCCCCACTCTCCAAACCTCCACACCACTCCAGCGGTAGGGCGTTTGGCCCCGATGAATTTAACGTACACCAGTCTCACTTACTCGACGATTATTCGGTGGAATTGGGTCTCGAACCTGAGACCCTGTGGTTCCGAAAGCCGATACTTTAAAACTTCACCACTGCAACTTTTCAGAGTGGTTAGAACTAATTTGTTTGTTTATTAAACAAGAAATGAATGACTCATAATTCTCTCAGAATTTTATAATGGTTAAAATATTCATGGAAATGGTCCTCAACTGATACTGGTCAAGTTCTGAAGACTTACACCAAAATTCAAATTGAGATATAATAATTGATTTCAACGATTTCTATGAATTTAAAGTAATCAGATGTTTAAATTGGTAAATTGTTGATATAAATTTATTTGCTTTCTATATTCATAAATTTTCTATAAAATTATACTCAGTTACATAAAGGGTCTCATAAATTAGTGATAACATGGAACGTTTAAAACCAATTCTTACACATCAAAGTATAGATGGCATGAAGACTTTTGGTATTTTAATTCATTTTCTTCAACACTACTCTTACCAATATTCTCCCAGATAAAATAAAATATAAATTTTATTGCAACAATAAGAATATGCATTGCTTAATAAGGCAATCGCCTTTTTATTATTATCATGAGCAATATATATGAGCAACGAAATCCAGTGGGAATATAGGAAACCGCATGCAGTATCAAAGTAAAGACTTCTGTTAAATTATTTCTTTTGTTATATGTTTTCAAGACTTATATTTCGTTAACAAGCGTCATAAGTAATGACGTACACTATTGTATTACAAGCTAACAATATAATTTATTATCTTTGTCCTGTGTAAAAATAATGGCATCTTAAGTATTAAATGATAGAACTTTTCTTAAAGAATCAAATTGAAAATATTGGAAGTCTGTTTTTATATTTTTGATGTTAATATTATTTCCTGATTCATTTTCTAATAGGTTACATTTATTTAATTGGATCTATACTTTCACTTATTTTCTTGAATAATCATTTGTAGAATTTTTGTGTTTGATTTAATGCTCTTATTTTGGCGCATATATGTTTCTTTGAAAATACTATAGAACAGCTTTGAATTTAATGTTAATATGCACGAGTCCAAATTATTGCAATTATTTATTTTTATTACATTTATATTACATATGCTTCACTGTCTTTATATTTGCCTTTCAAAGCTTCCATTTTTATTTCAAAAAATCTCCAATTATGCCTATTAGTAAAAAAGCAATCTAAATGAATTCGAAGAATATTTTAAAAAAGAAAATAAAAAACATAGACGAATGCAAAAAGGATAAAAGAATGCATGACATTTTAATAAATTAAAATGAATATACCAACTGAATAATAGCAAATATTTTTGCATAATATTTTGCATTAATATTTACCCCATAAAATTGCGCAAACAACAACAACAAAAAAAAAACAACGAAATAAATTTTACATTGTTTTATTAATATGCATATTTTTTATTTAACATTTTAAAAATTTACATTATTCCTTTCTATAATACATTTATAAAAGATTCTTTTCTATTTAACTAATATAAACAAAAATATAAAATTATATATATAACTACCATAGATAATGATTATATTAAGTTTTCCATTCATTATGGAAAAAGAATTTCAATTTTAAACCTTTAAAAATTAATTATTTATTAAAATATTAAGCGAGTTTACTTGAATACTGAATTGGCAGATGCATTAATTTGTTTTAGAGATATTTATTTTCTATTAAATTCATATGAAGAACATTTTTGGATATTTTCGTTTTCTTTTAACATTGTAACTGAATAATCCCTTTTTTATTGACCCACTATATTTTTTAGAGTCTATTAAATAATTTTAGATATTTGTTATTAAAGTGTTTTCTAAATTCTTGAATATGAGTGTTATTTTTCGTGATAATAAATATGATTATGAAGCACTTTATAAATTTATACTGGTCTAATGTTTATCTTTCCTAATCACCAAATTATAAAGCAAATTTTTATGGACTTCATCAGGTTGTTGATCAAAATGCATCACTTTTTCATAGTTTCTCGTAAGTTTATGATCAGAAACGAAAACAATTGAAATATATAAAAATTTATCAGAAATCAATAATAATTGGACATTCAAAAGGTGAAATGTATAATCTTTCTATCAGAGATTTTTTACATCGATCAAAGTAGCAATAAGATGTTGTTTTCATTCTAAATGCTAAAATAAAACAAAGCAAATTTGAATTGAGAGGTTGAAGACATAAGGATGAAATTATATAACAATAAACCAGGAAAAAAAAAAGAAAAAAAGAGTCAAGGAATCACCTCTTAATATGTCATATGAAGATCTGATATCTGACTGCGGTGAATGTTTATGAAATTGTTAGATATATACGATTAAGATAGAAGTTAAGAAAAGACTATATTTAAAAAAAGAAAAAAAAAACCGAATAATTTAGAAAAAAAATAATTTTAAAAAAAAGTATTTAAAACCAGGAAATTTTAAAAAAGCGATAAAAATAATTAATAACAAAAAATATTAAATTGCAAAATTAAAGTGTGCATTCTCGAGGCTCAAATCAAACATTACTGGATTTGATGCCTCCGTGCACCAATTTTCCTCTAATAATCTATTCTTTACTTTTATCTTAAGTCTATTCAAAGATTGAATAGAGTCAAAAATAGACCGAAAATTAATCATTTGAGATAAATTAAATAGATATAATCAAAGATGCAATCCTTCTTTGATCTTCAATTGAATCAATTAAACATTGCATTGTTTTCAACCGTTGAACAGATTAAAGATGCAAATTAAAGGTTAAAAGATTGAGGCAGGGATTATCGTAATTATTCATTACTCTTTGGGTAATTTATCTTTTATAAAGTTTTTTTCTCTTTTAAAGTATATACTTTCCTATTAATTTCGTAAGCTTTTTATTTCTTTTTACCTTTGTCGACGTTGGTGTTGAGTTTGAAAGCAATATTGTTTTCGTCTTATAAGTAGATATTACTGCACAATTGTAATTTTCCATCGATGTAGTTTGCATATATATATATATATATATATATATATATATATATATATATATATATATATATATATATATATATATATATATATATATATATATATATGTGTGTGTGTGTGTGTGTGTGTGTGTGTGTGTGTGTGTGTGTGTGTGCAATTATATCTCTAAATCTAAATTAAATCTTAGTTAATTTCAATTTTTTTTATCTTAATTTAGCCTATGTTAACTTCATTCGAAAATGTTTGCTTATTTCCTGTTTCAATTCCACCTTTTTTATGTATAATTAAGAAGCTCTGTAAAAAGGCATAAATCAGCGGTTCTCACACTCCGAGTGAAGGTATATATATATATATCAAAATACCGTAGGGAGTAATGGTGTATGAAAATAAAGTAAGTATTTAGTCTGTTTTTTGTTTTTTTTAATTTTTATTTCTGAACCTTAAATGTAAATGAAACAAAATCTGAAATATTTTATTAAGATCATGATTTAAGAAGAACCTACGTGGTAAGGGAAAATAAATAGAATATTCATACTTTGATCATAAACAATAAAAGCAAAATTCAGAATGAGATGTTTACAGAAATAATGAAAACTATTTGCATTACATTAAATAATGAATTAATTTTTTTTAATATTAATGAAAAGTAAACAAACATTCTACAGCAATTAAATTGGTAATCATTAAAAAGATATTATTTTGAATTTCCTGATGGTAAAAAGAACATTTAGTGCCATTTTTGAAATTCGAAATCTGTGGTGGAAAATGTTCACATTTTTAATTAGAAAACGAATTAAGATTACTTTTTGTTAATATTTAGTATCGGTGTGTATATCATCACCATTTAAAGTATATCTAAGAGCAATTTACTAGCTCTTAGTCTGATGCTGTCAACTGAAAAGTGCCGACATACATATTCTTCTTCAGTATTAGCAGATATAGACTGTATGGAATATTAAGACTTGATATTAAAGTCCTTAGTAAAAATATGCGGCTTTAATTTATAAATATATTTTTTTAGCATTTTTGATTAAGTGCGGCAAGCATGATGAAAAGCGATTACGTTCTAAGTTACTAACCTATGCGAAAGATGGCGCCACATGTTGAAATTTTCACAAGAGAAAAACTTCATAAACTAAAAAGTTAAGTCCTTTTTTAATAAATCTGAAGTTATAAATAATGAGGGTATCATTACACCCTTAAGGAATATAACACGAAAATCATGGATAATAAACAATGCATGCCCATTAGTATTTCAAAAGTTCCAAGGGCAAAGCGAAGAGTAACTAAGCAAAAGCAAGGAAAGCTACAAAGTTTTAAAAAATAAAAGCACAACTAAATATAATTGTAAAATGAAATTCGGAATAAATAGATTTATAGCATAAATAATATCTTCAATTCTATATATATCCATAATTTTTACTACAACTTTCTGGAACTATTAATTCGAATGCTTAGAAATTAATTCATTAATAACACAAATACAAATCAATACACATTTACAAAAGCAAAATGTTACGTTATTTGTAAATAGAAAATGTGATATTTAAAATACATAATGAAACCGATAGAATAAATTTCCAAAATATTATAGCTAAATTCTTTAAACAAAAAAAATTGAAGTATAGAAAGATGTATTAATTAATCATAATTAAAGAAAATACACACCTTGCGAGGATTAAAATGATAATCTATTAATTAGCGTATATTTAAAAGAAAAAAAATATGATAAGCAAGTCCACAAGTGTCAGAAAAAGACATTTTTCATGAAAATGATATTTAATTGTGTAGTTATCGCAGCTGAAATGTAAATAAATAAATAACGTCCATAGTTGGCATAGCAAATCTACAAGATTACAAATTGAAGTAACTACTCGACAAAAGCCTGTGCACTGATTGCGCTGAATTTTCCCTATTCAACAATTAAAAGTTACATTTTGCGTTTGGACTGCCATCTATTGAGAATATTGTAAACTATTAATTATGAACAATAAGAATATACCTTAAGGACGCATTCAATTGCGGATTTAAGTATTGTACTTTATAATGCCACCCTTTTAATAAAATTGCCAAAATAATTTCACATTTCAGAGTATTTTAAAGCATTGTTATTATATAAACATTGTTAATATATTTTATTTTACTAATTGCGCGATTATATATTTGTTTGTATTTATGGTTTAGTCATTTATATAACATGATTCCAGACAGTCAGCTATTCATGCTTTCACATAAAATTTTTAAAGCAGTTGTCCTGATTTATACGTATTATTGTAATACATAACTGATCATTATAAAACAGGTAAGAATCATTTTTATCAACAATTCGTGAAAAAGTTTTATTGTTATCCTAATATTTCATCATGTATAACATTTGTATTTTTAACAAACATTTTTCAAAAAGGAAGATAGTATTAATCAAATTATCTGAAACCCTTTTCATCATTGGCAATTGTCTAGTCTACCTAACTCGAAATCCGACACTAAATGCTTCATATATGGCTTTAGTATTCCCAAACACGATATTTTATAACTTTTTCATTAGATAAAGCAGTTGTTCTGGATTGAAAATCAATAAAAGATTTTTCTATTTAAGATTCATTTGCCGAATTTTGAAATAGTTGCTCTAGAATTGCATATTAATTGGTCATTTTTAATTTTCATTTTTCAGGTAAATTGGTATAAAGGTGCATTTTGAGACAAAATCCATAAGAATTTGTGTCACTAAAATTATAACTATGCTATTTAAAATTTGAAATGAAACTTTTTCACTTTTAGATTTATGCACAAATGTGACATTTTAAAAATGGTAAATGATCAACAGTTTGCTAAATCATATAAAAAATCTTTCTTCTAAAGATTGGGAAACAGTTTAAACTCAGATAAAAAAGTTAGTAATATTATATTTTGGTTATTTTTATTGGAAAAAATTAATCCTGATTAATTTGTCATAATTCAGAAATATATTGTTGGTATTTTGTAAACGATAGATATATTGAGAAATGATTGTGCCCGATATATTTTGAGTGTTTAATTTTATTAAACCAAAAATCTATCTTCTGAAACCGCAAACCGTTTTTTTTTTTTAAACATTTTTCACAAATTCTTTCAAATTTTGGACGGAATCCTTGTATTGAAAGTTTTTTCGTTCGCCCATGCCGGTATGAATACGATATTTAAAAAAAGCAGTAAATAGCTAAATGGACGAAATTTAACATATAAATTCATCAGTATATATATCAAGCTTTATCATATTAATTTCAAGTTGAGAATTTTCTCTAAGAAATTTTCACACCATAAATAGAAAACATTTCGCCGAACTTTCGATAGATGGCGACACTAGCACAAGGCTCAATTTTGCAATCCTTTCGCTTTCAAGCAAAGCAAAACTTCGTCTATCTGTCTTTTCATATATAATTATATTAATAGTGTATATAGAGAACTCAACGATTTATATTAATAAAAGTTTGATTTATTTCCAACTTTTATTTATTTATTTGTAATGCGAGAAAGTTCGAAATTGAATATTTCCTCGTATTTGACATAAAACCAAAACTCTCTACGTTACTATAACGATAGTAACTGTAACGATAACGTTTATAGTAACGATTAAATAATAATGAAGACGATCAAAATAAGTATTAACAACGATAAAATGAAATTTCAAGTCGTACCAAATTTACGATGTACCATATGTTTTGTATATATTTTACTAAAGCATAACATAAAATAGTATTCTATATTTTTATTTCCGTAATTTCAAATATAGAATGAAGAAAGGATAAGTGTAGTATGAAAATGTATATCAGTCTCATTATATTTATTGCGGAATCGCTAAATTATTTATTTTGAAAACAGCGTTAATAATTCCTCAGATGTTGTACAGTAAAACATCGGTACCGTATACAGTAGTAGTTTCAAGATTAATCCAATGTAAATATACCATTTTAATCCACAAAAATTAATTTATTGCTATCACATAATCCTTACACTCAGTTTTATTGTCTTTTTAAGAATATCTAATGCGTGTATTTTTCTTCTTGATGGGTTATAGGGGAGACCTTATTACTTCAGTTTAGCAATGATACAAGCTGTACATATCATAGAATAAATTAAGAAAACATACTTTTTGATATGATCTCACATAAAAATATAATGAACGGAATAAACAGTAAGGAGGATACTAATATGCAATTTAACTTAAAGTATATTAAAAGTCTGATTACCATTTCATACTATTTAGAAAGAAGGTAAAAAAAAAAAAAAAAAACTGTAGAAAGTCATCAACTTTTATTTTCAGTAAATTATGCAAGAATGACAAATACTAAAGGAAGTTACAAATTGAAATTTTCTGATCAAGAGGATGAATCTGACTCCATCTAAAAAATTGCAAAAAAAAAAAAAAAAGCAAGATTGTGTTAGTGCTGCCATCTATCTAAAGTTTCGTGAACTTTCTCCATTTATGGCGTCAAAATTTCTTAAAGAGTATTTTCTTGAAATTAATATACAACTACTTAATAATCTTTGACGAAACAGTTTATTCAGACAAAAAAAAGCTATCTCGTTATTTTTGGTACATTTTTATCGTTATTCATAGTCGTTGAAACGGGATTATTTAATTTTAATATTTTTACAATTTTCTTATTTTTAATGATTATTTATATTTATCTGCATACTGCTTTGGTAATTAAAGCAATCAGTGTAATTAATTAACAACAGAATATTCTAATTAAATTGCTGGAATCGCTCTTATTTAATTAAATAAATCAAATTATACAAAAAAAATTTATACATATAAAATTTATGCACTTTCCTGTATTATAAATATATTTTTTAGTAATATATTCATGGCATTATTTTATATTTATGTTTAAATGTAGGCTTATACATTATATCTGAAGCACTGTTTGATTGTTTATAAGTTTTGAGAAACTGTCATATAAAAATTCAATTTTGTAATTCATCCTTGAAAAGAACATACTTTCAAAAACTGGGATCAATGGTTTTTCTCAGTATGAACTACCAACAAAAAATAATATGCTTCCAGTCTTTACTATTTGCAAATGAAAAAGATATAAATGATCCATGCCAAATAAGCACTGCAATATTGCTCTCGAAAGTTCAAACAGCATAGCAATATCTCATGTGCCAGAATTTGTCTATTTATCGATAGACTGTACTGTCCATGTCGATCGGTCCTCAATCGGTATTAGTACTTTAAAATGATTCTATTTTGAACAGTTGCTAAAGAAAATTAAAAAAAAAATTTTAAAAAATGATGACATGACATGTGTCAATTGGGATAGTGCTCAGCATACATTTGTATCGTTTGAATGCAGCCGCTCCTTGCGGCACTCTAAGCTAGAATGTGCAAGTTCATTCTATCTATACTGGTTCATATCACTTTTACGAAGCCACCGTGACGTATGGTGGTGAGTTGAACACGTCAAATAGTTTTAAGCATGAATAGGAATTGTGATTACATAGTGGATACTACATTATCATCCACTGCGTTCATTTGTACCCATGTTTTTATGTGTGAAACAATTTTATTTCTTATTATCCATCTCACCAGCAAATATTGATGCTGAAATCAATATTTGGTGAGGAGACGGGAGCCTTTGACCTAAAGTATATATATTCATTTGAGGTGAAAACAAGAATCTAAATAAACTAGAATTTTACTCAAATATATTATGCATTTTAAGAATTAATAATTCTCAATAACAGAATGCATAACGTATTTCTGCTCTTAACAAGCTTTCCTACTATATATATTATGCCTGGTTTTTCTTATCTTATTTCTGAAAATGCTTCATGCATTTATAAGTTTTGGTTTGATTATCAGTTTTTCATTGAAAAAAGATTTTCTAAATCTTTACTGAATATATTTTTTCTTATATATATATATCTTAACAAATTTCTTTATTCATTATTATATATTTTTGGGAAACGTATAACAAATTATTCTGAAATCTATTTCAAGATGGCGCTGCTTGCATTGAAACAAATAAAAATCCATAAAATTAAGCGATTAATCAACAATGAAATTGTTCAAACAATAAATCTGTTTTCATGATCACTTACGGAGATGGATGAAAAATAACTTTAAAAAAATCAAAATGAATTAAGATTAGTAAAATTTAAATTATATAATTTAAATTAAGACTGTAAATATTGATACTGATTAATATTTAAGGTTTTAATGTTAAACTAGAGATAATATTTGTGATTATGGGACAATATGTGTATTGTTAAAAAAATTTTATAAAGCATTCAAAAATCCATAAATCTTCCATTACTACTTGTTCAAAAAATTGCAAATGATTAAAACAATTGTCTCATATATTAAATGATAAATTATTGATATTATAGATTAAATTATTTTGAAAGACCATCATTATGCGCATGATGTGATTGTCGAAACTGATTAAAGTGCAAAGAAAATTCTAAAAATGACAAACCAATTTGTTTAACATTTATATATTATGCAGTTTTGATCACAGCACGTTCCGAAGAAATACATGTTTTATACATTTGAAGATTCAAGTACTTTGCCCGTTTTATCATCTGTTAAAAGATTGGTGGAATGTTTTTTTTTTCAAACAATTGTATTTTCTCTCTCTCTCTACTTTGTTTACTGAAAAGTCCCATTCAAGTCTTTTTTTTTCTTTTAAAATTCTTCTTTAAATAGCATTTAAGTCTAAAAACGGGAATTTTGAATTTCTCAATATGTTTAAGAACAGAAAAATAACATAAAATTAAAATCTGTATGCTCAAATATATAAAAGATACCAATTCTCGTATTTTTAACCAATACACTTATTTTTATATATACTTATGTTGAAAAAGGTTACATACAACATAAACGTTGATTTCAAAATATCACTTCGATTTTTTTCCCTTTTTTTGTTATGAGATTTCAAGTTTGGCTTAAATTCCATTCACATAAAGACCTATTAAAACATCAGCACAAATAAAAATTAGAAACAATTTAATGTACAAATTATGAATATTTTAGGGCAAAATAAAAATAAAAAATATTAAAAGCATTTCATTACAAAAACAATCATGCGTTATAATACAGAAATAAAATATTAACTTTACTGAAAAATATTATTATTATATATAAATTATTATAAATATTCATTTTCCAATTATTATGAATACAATTTAAAAATGAATTTAAGAAGAATAATTTATGTTTCATAAATTACTAAAAATTAAAAAAAATAGAAATATTACTTATAGTGTGACTATTTTTCAGAAATAAATTAATAATATTGATTACTCTAATTAATATTGTTATCATATTATCAAGGAGTATACAAAATGAATGCATATAATAGGGAAAACATTGATTTGAAGATGACTAGAATCAGAAATTCTTACAAAATTTTAAAAGTAAAACATATATGATCTGAAGTCTACCGGGTTCTGTAAATTATTTTTTATCTGTATAAGGGGTGTTATCAAATGTTATGTTAGTGAATGACACAACTTCTTTTGCCAAAATATTTCATATTATTGTATTTATATATAGGTTGCGAACTATTGATGCCAACTATTTAAAATCATCAAATAAAAATTTAGAGCGGTAATTTTTAATAACGATATTTAACATATATCGAATTTCAAAGCCGTGAAGATATTTATTTAAATGAATTCTGTATGTATACTTCAATAGCAACAAATTTAAAATTGCATAAAATATATGAAATTACTTGATTTCAGGACTATACCAAAGACTTTTTGATTCCTTTTCTTAGAGTAAATTTTTTTTTCTTTTCAAAAATTTAGTATTTTAGAAACGCAAATAAAAACAAAGAATGAATAATGCAACGCATTAGCATCTGTAATCATATGCAGAAGCAAAATTATGAAGAGCTAAGAAACAAAGAAATAACTACACAACAAAACTGCAAGGATAAATCCTGATTTTCTTATTTCGAAAATTAAAATGCACCTTGTGGCAGTGTCGCCATCTATATTTGATTGTGTGAAATATTTCTATCATAATGAAAGGTATAAAATTCGTTTGGAATCAAAAATTTCCTATCAGAGCTATATATGTTTGACTTCTCTAGTTCTCTTTCAATAAATCAAAATTTAAAAGTTAAAATTTCATTCCAAATTTTTAAAATTAATATTTTATTTTCAAAATATGATATCAATTCAATTCGTTTCTATTTCTTTATAGATTTATGATTGTAACTCGTTTACAATTAAAAAGACATATAATACTATCGAAATTAAAGCAATACACTTGCTTTTTTATATTTAAAACATTTCTCTATTTTTGTTATCGGAGGCTATTAAAGTCAGGAGAATAATCATATTCGATTAAAAAATAATGTTATTAGAATTTCTGAATTAAGATTGAGTAAAAAATGAACGATATAATATCGTACTGTCATTGCAAATTTCCATTTCTTCTGGTTCATTTAAACTGTCAGAAGTAAAATATAATGTTTATTTGCTTCTGACAAATCTAAGGTAGACGGAGAGAAGTATTTTTAATTTAATGCAATTGGATTTCACATGTATTTAATACAATTTTGTATTACAATAAGCTTTAATTATATAATATTTATGAGTCTTTAATTATTGAATGAAATCATCCATTAATGAATTTCAAAGGCAGCCTGAATAAAATTCTAATGATAAATTACCAATTTAGATTTTACAAATTTAATTATTTTCCAAATGCAATAATTTCTTTTTCGTTGCTCCAGTCAGTGAGTAATTTAAACTTCGCCTTCAAAAAAAGTTTATTTCTGCATTGATTTAGCAAGATGCCAAATTAGGAAACCAAATCATGAAGATTAATATATATCAAATGATATAATATAGAGGAGAATATTCTTGAGTTTGCTAATTGAATTTGGGAATAATTCGCAAGTTTGAATTTTTTATATGTTTCAATAAATAGTGAGTTATTGTAATTATATATATTCTATGCTTTACATTCATATAACAGAAAAGGAATTAGAATTAAATGAGCTCATATCGTGCAATTTTGATTATAAATTAAATTTAAAGTTGGGATGAATCAATATGTTAAGGTATTGTTCCAAAAAAGGTAACACTTATTGCACTCGAATCATAACAAAACATTATGGAATCAAGATACATTGGTTCTGAAAATGGTGAGATATTTTACGAATATTTCATTCTTTCTGAAATCAATATGCCATTCATATTCAAATGAAAGCAGTTTCTTTTTCGTTTGACCAATAGAAAGAAACTAAACAAAGCATAAGGCCACACTTCTGAAAAAATTTGTTTCATGTCGAACAGTCCTGTTTTCTGTGATCATTTGCCTCGGCGACTGCTGTAGGACCAAAAAGAACAATAATCAACTGCATATATCAATTGATTTTTAGACATCATGGAATAATACATTATAGTTTTTCAGAATTATTTCTGAAATTTACAACTGCCACTCGAAGATCTTAATTCAAAAAACGGATCAATTAGTTTTTAGTAAGTCACAGAAATTAATGAAACCAGTTTATTCTATTTGAAATAATTCATTTTTACGTTTAATAATTAATATATTTTAATTATAAATATATGTACACACAGAAATGAATATGATTGAATGAGCGAAGAAAACTAGAATCATGTAATGATTTCAGAAGAATCATAACGCGATTTTTGGCTAGCTAAGAGCAAAATGTGAAAGTGAGGCGGGGAGATCCATTAATTATTTTTATGTTATTTGAATTCTAATTAGCTACCTTCGGTGACACCAGCTGATCACTCAACATCTATATGCTTAAAATAATTTGCAAAACCAAAGAATCGGTCCCCAAATCACAATCATTTCGACAATTTTCGTTTCTTAAGAAAATGAATGACATTTTCTAGAAAAGTTTGAAATTTTCCCCAGATATTTGATGATGGAGGATAGGCGATATTATCAACAATCGCCTATCCTCCATGATCGAATATTTGGGAGAAAATTTCAAACTTTTTTTCACTTTGCATTATTCTATGAAAAACGAAATCATGGCAGAATCCTCCAAACTCATCCACTGAAGCGATTTCAACAATTTTTATTTTATAGTGATGGACATGATTTTCAAAAACATTATTCAGAGTTGTCTCTCCTCTACGTCTTTTATTTTCAGAGATATATTTTGAAATAAACCACCTATTAACATCTGGATTGATGTAACCAATTAATTTTGCCACTTTCAAGTATACTTAACTAAGCAGAAAGCTTTATCATTATTTCACATTAACAATTTAAGATTTCTACTGTCCTTTATTTTGACAAGATGTATATCGTCAGAATTGATCGACACAATGCAATTATTATTGAAATGATCGCAGAAGATGGCGAAATTTATTATGATGAATTTAATCATGCCACTTAACTTTCTGGAACTAAATCTTATCATAAATATTTACCATATTGTTTTAAAGACAACATATTATTTTAAATTATATTTCAGAAACGATTAGAGAGCATTCTAGATGGTTAGCAATACATAAAAGAGGCGAAATTGATTGGAAACGAAACTTGTAGAAATTACTTAAATTTTTGATTTTAAGGGCTCTGGCAAAGTTTAATTTTCAATAGTTCTCAAAATAGAAAGAAAGGCGATAACAAAATATTGAAGAGGTATTCATAGATTACGAACTTTGTATTAACAAAAGATTTCTAATATTCTGTGTCTGGAGAACTTCGTGGATGATTTTCCCCCTACATAACTTGCACTGAAAAAGAGGTTTTCGATTTCTCTGAAAAAAAAAAGAGCATTGAAGAGCAAACGGCCATTGAACTCAATTCTAGACCTAGATATCAGGAGCTTTCATACGGAGTTAAATGTTCGAAATCAACCCAATGACTGGGGCTGGCGAACTCTTGAGACTTTTCCTCATACACAATGCACAGTTAAGCAATATTTTTTCGATTTCTATCAAAATGTCTATCAAGATCAGGAAAGATGGCTGACCTCTCATAACATATCTAGAGCTCTTGAGCTTTCATGTGAAGAAAAAAAATGCGGAGATTGAAAGAATCGCCATGTAAAAGCATACTTATTTTTTAACTTCAGTTTGATAAGACTTTTCCTCATAGACAATGCGCAGTTAAGCAATATTTTTTCGATTTCTATCAAAATGTCTATCAAGATCAGGAAGGATGACTGACCTCTCATAACATATCTAGAGCTCTTAAGCTTTCATGTGAAGAAAAAAAAATTGCGGAGATTGAATGAATCGCCATGTAAAAGCATACTTATTTTTTAACTTCTGTTTGATAAGACTTTTCCTCATAGACAATGCAGAGGTAAGCAATATTTTTTCGATTTCTATCAAAATGTCTATCAAGATCAGGAAAGATGGCTGACTTCTCATAACATATCTAGAGCTCTTGAGCTTTCATGTGGAAAAAAAATTGCGGAGATTGAAAGAATCGCCATGTAAAAGCATAATTATTTTTTAACTTCAGTTTGATAACTTTATTTTATGTTTTTCTGCTTTTGATTTCACTAAGATTCTTCATTCCACGGGCAGTTCCGTGTTTATACCACTAATGGTGAATAAACGTCACCAACGATAATTTGATTATATTTTACAGCAAACAACCGTTAATGTCATTTGGAAAATACGCAGGTTAAAAAAGAATTTTACTATGATGGAAAAGATCAATTAGTGTTTCCAGTGCTCAAATTGTCAAAGATAGATACAAAATAATAATGTTACTGGAATACTTTCCTATTCCGACTGGCTGTCTTATCACAAAACTTGGCTTATTTTGTCTATAGTGTGGACAGTCACAGAGTTCTAAAGATGGCCATTTAATATTGTAAAATAATGGAGAATGGATAGAAGTGTTCAATCTTCTCAGATCCTCTGTCATCCTACAAGCCATACAATAATCCTACAATTGTATTAAGGAAATATGGAAGATAAAAGAAGAAATAAGAAATATAAAAATTAACAAGTTTAGGGAGTGGAATTGGGTTAAGGTTCATATTTTAATATATGGCAATGAAAAGATGGATCAAAGTGCAAAATTGGCGGCACAGAAGAGAGTGTTGATATAAGTATTCTAAAATCAAATAGTGTCTTAAAATGGAAATTAAGAGAAGAAATAAAGTTACAACGGTTTGACAGGCAACGATATGTCCAAAAAAGGAAGAGAAACTTATTACTTTATTCCTAACCCAGAAATAAATATAAGAAAACATCATCCACAAATAATCCAAATTATATCAGTACATGGAGATTTCCCACATATTTTCAAAGATTTGGAAGAATGCGGAAAGTAAATGTATTTGTATAGGAATCGGTACTGTTTACCATTACTTAAACGAATTTATAGAAGTCTCAAAACTAAGAAAGAATCAAAAAGTTAAAAATAATGACATAAGATGTGTACTAATTGTGCCAGAAAGTCTTAAAATATTGAAAAACATAATGATGAAAAATTGATAGTTTCTGTCAAAAATTTAAAGTTTAAAAGTGTTTGCCTTTCTTCTGTTGTGGGACGCACATTTGTAGGAATACGGAGGATTTGAGAAGGTTTTTCTCAAGGTGTTGATCTGCTGTTCTTAAAACATAATGACAAATGTATGGGGAGATGAGGAAGAAGGTCCGAAATTTACCACCTGTGGTTTTGGGCTAACCGCCTTGAAGAGGATATCAGTTCAGAGAATTTGTCAGTAATATGGATGAATTATGTTAAAGGCAGCAGTCGACCACATCAAATCCTGTCGATATTGCCACGTTCAGTGGTTGAGGGGTGGTCGACTGTACACAAGAAGAAGAAGAAGTGTGAAACACTGTATATTTTATTTGCCCTAGATTATATATTTAGAAAGTCAAACAGGAGACAAGAAATTATGGAAATGGTTTTAGATAATCTCTGTGATATTTCCATTGTTATAGCACTCTGCAAATGAAAACCGCTGAAACTCAAACTATTTTATCCATTCGCAATTTAGCAAATTTAAGCATTGACTGCAGGGATGAGTTAAATCCTACTCCAGAATGCGATGAGTCCAGATATTGCAGCAATTATTCTTTAATACGACTATAATGATTCGCTAAACAAAAAGAATGAATGTACAAGCTCAAGAATAACTGAGAAAGAATAGTACATTCCATGCCAAAGGTCATACAAGGTTTGGTAATAAAATCGACATGTATCTTTCAAAAATTGTGTGGGAATAGCTCCCAAATATTTAAGAAGAATTAAAAGTGTGCAGGAAACCATGAAGGAGGGAAATAAGTTTATTTTAGACATTCTACTTACTTTTCTAAATGTTTTAACAAGCATCCGGAAGTATAATTAATTAAGTATGATGCAGTATAATGTGAAACCTTCAACATCATTTGAAATTAATTATTTTTGGTGCTTGAACAAGAAAAACTGATTCTTTAGATTTTTTAAATTTTCATATAAATTCTCAAATGCATTTGTTAGGAGCAATTCAAAAGTCACGTGTAGGATTTTTGAATGTTAAGGAAACTCTCCTTTAAATGAAAAAAAAGTTATTTCGAAAAATGTCTGCAGAACTTAAAGAATTTCTGATCATATCGGTATTATTACAGAGGATTTATGATTTTTATAACTAATAGGACAAAATATCATGAATTTTAAAAATAACGAACGAGACATATCAAGAAATTCTAGTGTTATAGAACGATATTCTTTGTTTTACACATGATTCATATAAAATTGAATGAATCCTCTTGTGAAACGATGAAAAATATTTTAAGAATTTTCTTTGCTGATTAATTTGTATTTAATAAATATTATCATTCACAGAAACTTAAATAATGATTGTCCCTATTAGAGACAATATCTGCATTTATCAAATAAATAGAAATGTAAAAAAAAAGGACAATCTATTCATAAAATATCACCTTTAAAGTGTTTTGTATCATCCTGTTTTCTGTTTATTGTTGATTTATTTTAACCATTTTCTAAAACAAACAATTCTCAATAGACTATTAACCCACTGACAATACTTAAAATCAAATTATAAAAAACACGAAATCAGACAACTTGGAAATATTAAAAATAAATAAATAAATAAATAAAAATAAAAATAAAAAATTTTGAAGAAAGCTTTCAATTATTACTATCCGTTGTTTTTGACTGAAAGCTCTTTCTTTTCAATCAATATAATTAAAATAAAATCTCATCAATAAAACTGAATCCCAGTAAAAAAATATATCATCCATCCATTGAAATGTTGTGAATGTAAAACAGATAAAACAAAGATACAGACTACTTATGAATTACTTCTTTAGCTGCTGTAATATTTTCATAAATGTGTCCTTTCCTCATTTTCCAGGAATCCTAATAAAACTCATCACTCGAAACAAACGTTACCGAAAGAGAAAATCATTTATTGGATTATGCATTCATCGCACAGACGCAGTATTTCGTGCAGAAACATATTACACTCTTAAAGCAAGGGCACTTTTCCTAATATCTTGAATATTGCATTGGGCACGCATAGGTTAACACGCAGTTTTGTCATTACTTGAGGTTCTGGAAAATTGCTTTTTTTTATTATTCTCTTTTCGCTGCTCATAATTTTCATTATACTTCAAATCCGTGATTCCACTGCAATCATTCGACATCGGAAGCGGTGGAAGGAGCTCTTTAATTGGTGGGTTTTCGATTGGAGAGAATTGCAGGCTTATGACACAAAGATGGATTCGGCATGCAAATGTCTGAATTGTTTCTGATTCAGCAGAATGCAGATTCTTAAATATTCAAAAAACTAATCCGTTAATTTTTATTTATTTTTTAAATTAATGATTAATTCATTTTCTATACTTTTTTTAATTAAAACGAACATCTATATAAATGTGTGCAAGGATTGAAAGCAAAATTAAATTGAAATCTTATTACAATTTCTAAATAAATGGAGTCATTTATTGCTTCTTTACGTATAAATAAACGTGAAAATATGTATAAATAAACAGATGCGGTTGTACAATTAAGATGAATGGATGTATGCGCTATGTAGACGAAACATTTACGCTTTGTACGGACAATACTCTCTAAATATGCTGCGAGGATCAGGCTTATGGATATGTTTTTGCTTATACCTCATTTTGTTTTCTAAATTGGTATTTTGAAATGCATGTGATCACGCTTAATAGGCAACAGACTTTTTCTCTAAAGTTTTCGCAGGAATATTTCAATTAAATCCACAAGTTATTTTAATAATTATCATTTTTTTTTTCTTTTTCGTCTATTTGTCGTAAAGAAAATTTTAAAAAATAATGTAAAATTCATCATTTATTTTTCATTTGAAATGCCCTAGTTAATAGCAAGTGAATATAATATTGGCTAAACTGTGACATTAGTTAAATTATATTTTCAGAAAAAAAGCAATGTTAGATCTAAATCTAAAGTCGAAGCTGCTCAATTTTCCGAATAAAGTGTTAACGAAAAAGCATTTCTTCAGAGATTATTTGTAGAATTCTGAATTCAAATAAAAATAAGCATAATTCCAAGATATTTCATAAAATTTTGAATAAAAATTTATATAATCTTTCCGAATGAATATTCTTTTATTCCAAGGTTCTCTAAAGATTTTTTTTAGAAGAACAACAGAAAAAAAAGATTAATATCAAAGATTACAAAATAGAAAAGAAACATGACGAATCGTAGAATGCTTGAATTGACTTTCTTTTTTTTGTTGTTGTTTCAGCATTGCTTTCCTGAAAAGCTGATTACTTTTTTTTTGTTATAGATTAATGATGCCAATACAAGCAAATATTTTCTTAATTATTATAAAATTAAGGTTCAGTAATAAGATGATTTTTAGCTTAAAATTGTCAGAAAACATCCAAGGAAAGCGACTGATAAATAATTATATGAATACTTTAAAACGAAATATATAAAGTATTATAATGAGCTATGCATATCTACCAGAATTCAGATTAGTCAGAATGGCAAACGCATATTGAAAATAAAAAATTAAGAGCTTTTACTACGAGGAGATCATTCATCAATCCTACAAATAGAGATATGATCCATCATCAGAGTAGAAATATCTCTCATTACAATATTGGTGAAATCACCAGGAGAGCGAGAACTAGGCACTGAACTTGCAGCTTCCTATTTCTATATCTGAGGTATCCCTCTTGTGGAATTAATAATCGTAAAATTGCAATATGATGCTTGATGTGATAGAAAAGTAGTATTTTTGTAAAGAATAATATAATTGCAAAATAGCAGAACAATATATTTTGCTTTTTGTTTCTGCCTCTTGACATTCACTATTAAATATTTAAATTGAAATATATATGCATCATTTTGAAAAAAGGCATAAATAATTTATTAATTCCCGCCCTTGGATAAGTGTATTTAACTGAGGAATTATTAATGAGATCATGGACAGTTCAAAATTGAAACAAGAAAGTACGAAAAAGCTGATAATGTTAAAAATAGCCATCCAGAAATGTAGAACATTTAATAGATAGAAGCTTCCCACCATCATTTTCCGGCTTGGATATCTTCAAAAGTACATCCATATATTTTATAAATGAAAATGATAGAAAATTTTGGCCGCTTATCTTCTTTCTTATATATTCTCACTTTTAATAGTATATTTTGTAAAAATCGATATAATTATTTTCTATATGCAGCATAATTCTTTTTGTGAATTTTAAAGGCATAGAAGAATGTGATATTTAAGCATATTTTACTACGTATAAATTAAAATTTCATCTTCATCTGAAAGATTTTAAAAAGGTGTTTTACTGTTGAGTGAAAACGCTAACTTTATTATTCTATGCATTCATAATATGTATCATATGTATTATTCATCAACTCATATGTATTATTCATCATATCATATGTATTATTCATCATATGTATTAATATTATTATTCTATGTCTTCATAGTATTCTAACTATATTATGAAGATTATCAGACATTGGTTGGTTTACCAAGGCACAGTTAATACACTTTTCGATTGATATTGTCATACGATTACTAAGTCAACCAATCAAAAGGTTTCGGAATATCAACTGAGGTGATTAAAATTTTATTTACTAGCCGCTTTTGGAGACCAGCCTGCCGTCAGTATTAATGTTCGCTAATATTTTCAAGGAAATTTTTTTATATAATTTGATTTCTTAATATCTTCTTCAGCAAAATATTTTTAAGCTTAAAATTTCATAATCATATGATTCAGTCATACTATTATGAGGATTTTAATTCGTTCTGAACTAAGTATCCCTCACTGATTTTTTTGTCAGTTCCCTGTAAAATTTCAAATTAAAGTGTAAATAATTAAACTGCAATTAATATTTTATTTTTTTTTAACTGAAACCCTAGAATGTTTTTTTAAATATGAGTGTTGAAAACATAGTAGTTAGGTAATTAAATCTAATGTGCACTAAAGTATAATTTTCATAATTTACATAATATCTCAAAGAATTATGAAACGTACATTTCTCTGATTCATTGTAAAATGTATTTTTTAATTTTAATTTCAAAAGGACGTCAATAATAGTATTTTATTTTGTTTCGATGTATGGATATATTTTTAAAAAATGTAAAGTTAAAAATTTAGACAGCCCTTTGGTACTAAATTATATTCTGTGAAATATTCTTGACACTCCAATTTTTAAATAAATGAATTAATGTTTTTTATCTCCTGCAATTTTATCTGATCGATTTATGAAGTTTGCATATTACAATTTTAGAACAATCAACATTTCTATAATCTTAGGCCAGTCAACCTTGAGAAACCCTGGGGCTGATTTGGGTATCTTCTTCGAGGTAGTCGATGAAGCGGTCTCTAATCTATGAAGTGGTCTAGTGGTTTAATTTCTAGTAACAATAAACTTATATTTTTAATTCGAGCTTTCATCAATGCTGCGGGAACACATTGATGAAAGCTAATATTTTTTTCTCCATTTTATCTTTATTTTCTGCGAAATAAATTGTTGAAAAATTTCATTAAACTATTTTTTAAAAATCCATTAAAAATATAAATTTAATTTATAGGTTAAAATATTAGCATTATTGAACAGATAATTTTTTTTAACTTTAGCTGGATGTAAAAATCAATTTTTTGCTGCACTGTCTTCGGAAGTTATAGTGGAAAACCCAAGAAATTCCATTTAATTTTTAATTAATTAAACTTCTAATTAAAAATTCGAAAAAATCGCTCTCAGGTTCAGATTCCCAACCTCCAAGGTATACATGTGGAAAATTTGGTAGTTGTAGGTCAGACGGTCTAGCTTGTGGGGCACCAAGACACACAAACACACATTGAGCTTTATTATATGTATAGATATATTTTAGAAATGAATATATGGGTTATATAATTGAACACTAAAATTAATTCCATAGGTAAAACTGTTACGTTCAAATTGTAAAATCTGAATGTATTATTTAAAAGAAACGAATATTTAAAATAACATTTTCGTACTGTTTCAACATAATCAGAGCTTGGTTATTAATAAGGCAAAATAAGTTACCATCTATGAACTTCGCAGAGGTTTTTAATTTCTTTTGCGGTAGTTTAAGAGCTATTATCTTTATGCTTTCATGTAATTATAAAGGTCGTGCAATAAAATTTATTGAGATTTAAATCAATGATTGTTTAAATTAATTTTGAAGCATTATTTTTAAAATATTCCTTATTATCATTTGCAAGTTTTGTATCACGCTGTCTTATGTTTCTGAAAATCGTGTTCTTTATAATTTTAAAAAAAATATTGAATCAATAAATTTTTGTCATTTTTTTTAACATTTTAAAAATATTACTTTCTAATTTTAGCTATTTAGTTTTAAGGGATATACTGAAACAAGCTTTCAGGAAGTTTCCGACAATTAAGTGGTTTATTATTTATGTTTACGTAATTTGCCATTTAGAATGATTTATGTAAAGTTTAAATTAAAATTTAAAGCATATTTGGATTTAAGTGTTTGGAGAAGAAAAGCCCCCGCCCCCCCTCGCTTCAGAGAGATTTGAAATGCTTAAGGGAGCTTAGAATGCTTAATCCAACTCTGCACATAACTCAAAATTTATACATATTCTTGAATTTCTTCTAAGATTTATACACACAATAAATCAACCGATTTAACTCAGAGGAATCAAAAATACCGTATATCAAAACCATGATGAAGATATATTTCTTTCCGAAATAAAATAGCACGAATTTCCTACGGCCTATTCTGGGCCATATTTCCTAAACTAAGATAAACCATAAAATGCGCCTTCGTGTGAAGTTGTTATAAAAATAACAAAAACGAAATGTTAGTAAATCTCACTTGCTGGCAGCAAATGGCAATCTTCCTAATGACATCTCAACAACACCTGTGGCGTCTTTCTCGTTAAATACGTCCCCGGAAAAAGGTCTTACAGTACAGAATCAGCTTTCTAAGAGCTGAATCGGGAAAACTGTTTTCGACTCCATTGGGAGATGAATGTGCATATAGGAAATAATACCCAGCGTCATTTTATCGAATAACATTGGTGGTTGTTAATAGAATATCCCTCGTTAGTTTCGGCATTAAAAGAAATATATGATCCCGGGTATATTTGTAAGACAGAATAAAAAACATCTATATAAAATAAGTCACTTTCGAAAAGAAATAATGTAATTTATTACAATTTTGATATTTTTTTCTAGTTTTAAAAAGATGTATTTAAGGCTCTATATATCTGTATGAATTTATATGATAAATGAAATTATGTATGCAGACTATATTTTTAATAGATCTCTGGGGTGGTTGAAGCAATTCTTAAAAAAACACCTATTTCTTTCTTTCTTTTCTTTTTTTTTGGCAATATTACTAAACAAAAATGAAATTTACCTTATTCCAATAAATGTCAAATTTAATTTAATTATTTTTATTATTTGAATATATTTTGAATAATATAGCAGCGTTGCTCTATGATTCGATCTTAAAATCTATGAATTTTGAAGAATTTATTTCGAATAAATTTAGTAAGAAATTCTGTCATTAACGGCTTGATCATGCTTGTTCCCAAACAAATACAATTTCAAAAAAAAAAAAAAAATACAAACATAAAAGATATGAATCATGTAAATATTATGATTACAAATTATAAAAAAAAGAATAATATATATATTTTTTTAATTTCAGCATTATTATATCATATTAACATTATCTTCCTCCTTTAAAGTTTCTGTAAGAAAACAGTATGTATTAATAAAATTTATATATGCATTAATAAGGTATGCATTTTTAAATTAATTTAAAATGTGAGTTCGAAATAGTTATTATAGACATAACAGATGAAAATATGGTGTTAAAATAGTTATGAGTTCTAGTGCTACTTGTAATATATATTTATCGAAGTTTTTAAGCGTTCTGATGTTTTTTAGTTAAATGTATATTTTTTATAAAGTAATAATAATTTGTTTTTGAAATTTCAACGAGTATAAATGTAATCCACCATTCCAGAGTTTGATTAGAACAATTTCTAAAATTCAAAAGACAAAAATATAGTTCAAATAAGTATTTATATATTATAAAAGAATAATATGTTTTTTCTCTCCAATATATCTTAATTATATATATTATGGGAGTATATACTGAAAACCAGTATTTGTTATGGTAATCAAGAAAAATAAATTTCAGTAACCTCATTATCACCTAATCACCAGCTATATTCAATTAATATCTGATTAAAAGTATATAGTTTTAAAAATTGTTGTTAAAATTAGCATCATATGTTTTTGTATTTATTTTAGAATATTGCGATTAAAAAGGTGAATTGAAACTTAGCATATCTGACTGGCATACGTACATTCATGTACTTGTAAAGAATTATAATAATTTATATGAACTAAAATTAAAAATTTCAAACAAATTCTATGAAAACTATATATATATATATATATATATGAACTAAGATCCTACGCTTTCGATGAAGGTATTAGTAATTTAATAATACAAGTGTACAATAATCTATACACTTGTTATATGATGCAAAACAATTAATAAATATGTGAACTTGCAAATCTGCAAATTATTCGGCTCCTGTAAGAGGAGCAGAAATTTTGAAATAAAGGATGAAGGTGCCATGTTGCAATATTTTCTGCTGAATTTGGGTCTCAGATACAGTCTTCTAGAGTAGCGATTTTCTAACATTCTATGTTCATATACTGACAGGTCCAAGCTATCCAAGTTAAATAACTCATCAACAGTATTGCTATTAAATTCCAAAGCATGATAATAGTAAGATAGACCATTTTTATGGTAATATGAGACGGTTGATGTTTATGGTTGAAGTTCAATTATTCAATATTAATAAACAACAGTTCTTAACTGACTCTCCTTTACAGTATATAAAGGTGAAAATGAGCATTTTAATAATATATGTAATAAATGGAATGTATTTTTTTTCTAACTAATAAAAGCGAATAATATTATAAACATTTCATTAAAAGAATTATCTAATAAAATCTATCTAGAATCAAGTTTTACAGCTTCAAAATAAAAACTCACAATTTATCCACTCTATTATTTAATAAATTCATACCGTCGTTATTGTCATATTGGACAAACGATTCTTTTTTTCAAACAGCAGATAGATATTTAAATTTAAGAATGTGGTGCGTGCATATTAAACACTGGGGTAAAAGTGCGTTTGAATGTGGTCTGTATATTTATATTTCTTGAAATTGATTGCTATAATTTCTTATTGGCTTACATTGAATAATTATTTCCTGTTACTTTTAATGTGCTTTTCTTAACTGGTAACAAATTTCCCGCTAATTTTATTTTACTTCCAATAAAAACTTTGTTTATTTCCGAAATAATTCTTCGCTGCACAAAACAGCAGACTTATATTCATCTTTAAATTTTCAAAAAACTGAAATAAAATTATATTTTTGTTACAAAAACTCATCCTTCGGATCAAGTCGGCTGAGATGAAAATTTGGTATCTCTCAATTTACATAATTGAGATATTGTAATTCATATCACAGAATCTCCGACCATCTCAAAGGCACACGAATAAAAAATAATGAATTGCTGTTTGCGGACCTCCGCGATAGCAACACTGGCGGGAATTGTGGTTGAGTCCTAAGGGCCATCACCGGCCATGATACAATGCTTCCCTAAAGAAGTACGTCCCGTCATCGATGGAAGGAGATACTCCCCCACCTTTTCGAATACCCTCTAGGGTGACGAGAACCAACCGCCATGCCCGAAGCTTCTCATCCGCATTTCGAAGTGCCCTCCGGGGTGGGTGGGGAGGAATTGAGATAGTGTAAGTCAAGATATTATGGATTTCCCCTTAGAAATAATTTTCTAGAAATTTTGCAGTTTTTTACTATTTAAAATAACTGTTTAAAATTACAAACTACTTTTTAAATTTATAGTAAGTATATGCATTTGTTTCTCTAAAAAATAGTGGATATATACAGATAATTACAATTATTAATAACAAGCTTCAATAAAAATGCAGAATATTATTTCGTTTTTTTGATATAAACATTTTGATTCTTATAAAAAAAACTGTTCATTGCAAGGTTATTATGAAATATCTTTATAATGAAAAAAAAAATGCAATTCTTTCAGTTAATACAAATAAAAGTCCTTAAAATACTTTCCTTTTTAGTGATAAACTATTTCATTTATAATCCAGTACACAAAGATATTTATTCTTTCTAAAGCATCATTATTTCTGTTTTTTTTTTTTTTTCTGTTTCTTTCTTTGAGGTGATAAGATAGCACTGACGATAGAGACATCGTAAGAGAATGAAAAATAATATTGTTTTTTATTTGCAAGAAAAAATCTTCAAATGAGATTTAATAAATATTTTTGAGACGCGATACAACATGTTAAATGGAGATCATAAATTTACTTTTCCTAATGTCTTTCAGAAATGGGAAACATTTCTTAAAGCTTCTCATTTAATCAATTGTTTTCATGGAAGTACAAATGGCTTCTGTTTTTTTAATACCTGCTTTCGACTAAACAAATGTTAGCTGCAACATGGAGCATATGTTCAGAAAAGTGATGTTTCCTATTTTAGCTTTAAGATATGTGTGATTTATTTTTTGTAAATATGGTTGAGTAAAGTTAAAATATATGCTAATAATAATAAATTAGTTTAATTGTGAGGAATGAAATTCTTTTGACATTGGTCATTTATAATAAAATAAGATCAATTTCATTCCATAAAATTTCTTTTAGAATATCTTTTCGATAAAAACGACTTTAAACGATAACGATATAATTAACTTTTTTTGATACAAAACATTTTTTAGAAACATGATGACATTAATATTAACCGGTATAATTTTGAAAATAATTCAAAATGCTATGATGAATTTCAATTAGCTGTTTTCTCATTAGATAATTTTCAGAATTTTCTTTCTATAAAATTATCACAAATATTTCCGTTTCCTTTAATTCGATTTATAACATAAACGCAAAAATCTTATATCTGTCAAATCAAATAAACTGAGAGCTATGACTTTCTGCGATTTGTCATTCAATAATGATAATTTTAAAAAAATATCTTTTTATTAATTAATTAATTTATTCATTTGTTATTTTTATTCAAAACATACTTAACAATTCTATTCATGCTATGTAGTACTTATAGTCGATAATTTTATTTAAAAAAATTAATTAAAAATGTATAAATGTTAAAAATGTTGAAATTTTAAAAATGATCCATAAAATACTTTTCAATATTCAATGAAATTCGAAATATATAGTTACAGTTGCCATAATATATATGGCTGGGGAGCAACGGTATTGCAACTTTTAAACCACAATTTATTAAAGTGAATTTATGTTCCATAATGTAAATAATATTTTGTTTCTACTGACGTGTAAAATTGTTTTGATAAAGTGTTATATATATTAATGCATTATTTAGAATATGTGACAGCAAATATAAGCCTATGTTGATTCGTTTTATAATTTATCAATATGATTGACAGATAGTATTAGTACTATTCGACATCCGGTAGTCAACATAAAGGAAACATTTGGATATAAGTTTCTATTGTATATATTATATCAAATATTGACTTACTCTCCTAGAATTACACTTATTCTGCTAAGGCTTCTTATTTTGTTTCCCTGCATAACAAAATAGTGTATTATCTGCTGCTCATTTTTTGTATCGCTTAAATATAACCAATGCAAGAGTTTTTAAAAATATGAGTAGGAATTAATTCTGTGGCTAAGAATCAGGATTATAAAAATTGTGTGAGCACACTCGTTATAAAATTAATCTAGATATAATATAGATAATTAGATGGATGTCCTATTATATCTATTAATCTAGATAATCTTATGTATGTCCTTTATAAACTTCATCATATTTTTTTCAGGATTCCCTGTCAGACATTTTCATTTTTGAACATGGTCAGTCTGTGCTACACTGAAAATGTTGATCATGTCCGTCGTATTATTATTGGCCATCCTACATTTTATATATAAAAAATAAAGTAATTAATTAATTAAATTTTATGCTTCTTTTCTTATTTCGAAGGAAATTAAGTGCACGTAATTAAAAATGTGCAGTTAAATAATCAAATAAATAAAAATAGAAGAACTGAAATACTTTTGGCAACATTATATAAAAGTTTATCAGAAATTCCAGAAACTGCATGGATTCAATTTCTTTTGATTGAATATTTAATCGTTGTCTTGAAACCGGAATTAAGAGCGTTAATTTTTGTTCTAATTTTCGTTTAATCTGAAAAATAAATTATTAATTATTTTTGCGTATTTTTTTTTAAATTATGTCACAATTGTAACATGATATAAAAGCTTATCAAAAAACTCCAGAAACTGCATGTGTTCAATTTCTTTTGATTGAATATTTAATCTATGTTCTAAAACCGAAATTAAAAGCATTACGTTTTGTTCCACCTTTTGTTTAATTTTAAAAATAAATTATTAATCATTTTTGTATATTTTCTTAAATTATATATCATTCGCGAAAATATTACCACAACACATTGAACGCAGGTGAACTATTCACCGTTTGAACATTGAGTCCTCAATCTTTACTAGAAAACTTTATATAACAGTATTTGCTTCAACGAAATCTCATTTCAGATTCTTCTGATAGGATATCTGCAGTACTATATTCTTTGTTCGATTTTTACATGGTCTCCTCACAAAAGTAAGAAGCATGCGTTTTACCATTCGAGAAACTTATCACAGACATTATACCATGCATCCAAATAAAATTTTATTCCACATATTTCCTTTTAAGTTTGGCTGTTTGTGATGCATTTGGCGCATAATTTCTAGATAGTGTTGAGTTTTGAAGAAACTTTTCTCATCAGATATTGGCATATTTGGACTCAATTGTATTCAGTATTCATCAAATGTCAGTTTTCCAAAATACATTAACACAATGATGCTGACAAGACACCATTAAAAAGGAGCCACTCTGCAATACTCATCGTAGACATTTAGAGAACTTTTGAAAAGTTTTCCCCAAAGACGTATCACTTTGAATCATAACTCAACTAATATTTGGCATTGTGAACAATGAAATACGGTTTCTACACACTCTGCAATATATAATAAACCGCGCAAAAGGCAGGAGTAGGAATAACAGCATTCAATGAAAGCCGCTATGACATCGATATTGCAAGCAATCATGGCAGGATATTTTTTTTTAGATTTAAAATTTTTTGTTTTTGTCGATATGCGCATTCAAAGTTAGCACTATAAGGCTTATAATAAATTTTTGGTGTTAGAGACATATTTTCTGAAAATCATTATGGATTTAAATAATTAAATTCCTAATTTATATAAAAAATTGCTTTGTTTTATGTTTACTCTTTAAAATAAATATTATTTCAACACTTTTATGTTCGTTCAATTGTCAAATAAACACAGGGATATTAAATCGTGATCCTTTGTTTAAATATATCTTGGGGTGTCTGTGACATATTCTCTGAAATCCATTGTGGGTTTAAATAATTCAATTAATAACTTATAAATATTTGATATGTTTATGTTTGTTATGTTTAAAATAAATATTTTTAAGGACTTTTATTTTCTTTTTCAATTGTTAAATAAGTCATGGATATTAAATAGTAAATAAATATCGAAATTTTTTTCCATAATATAACAATAATTTTCTATTTTATATTTGATCTAAAAAATAATTTATTACAATAGACATGTGCTCTTAAAATTTTTCATTTTATATGGATAGAAAGGCTGAAGCTGAAAGTGATAGACCAATCAGTTTACTATCCATTTTTTAGAAATTTTTAATATTTTTTTTTTTAAAGTCAATGCATATAATTAATTGCATTGCTTCAAAAAGGATTTGCTTAGTTATAATATGAAGTTTAGAATATTTTTGTTGTTGTTCCAAGAGAGCAGAAATCTAAATTCTAGCTCATATGAAGATGCCACTCACACATTCGCTTGCACAACCCATTTTTACAGAGGGGCTCTTTCACACCTCACAAAGAACATAGGATAAAGAACAACCAGGACACAAGTCCGGGGTGCAAAGATCACGGGGAAGACGCGCTACCTTTAGGCCAGGACGCCGGTTCAGAATGTTTCAGTGCAGTTAATAAAAATTCATAGCATTTTTTCATACCTTAAATAATAATTCTAATTTCAAATACATAAATAACTATTTTAATGTGAAATTAAAAGTTTGCTTATTTTAAAACCTTCTTTCAATTACAATAGCATTTTAGTTTTCCTTATAAAAATAAATTATCAAGATAAAAGTTGGAATCTTATTTTAATTCATGAAGCAATAAACAAAAATAAAATTTATAACGCAAATTCATGACAATGTATTTAATTATGTGGAATTTAGATGTTTACATTTTATTTACTAGCGTACTTAAATAGTCAAATACATTTCATGACTTAAGCTAAACGATTCAAGACATTTAAATTAATACATTTAATATATCTTGAGTTTGAAATCCAAATGGCAATTCTCCTTTTAATACTATATTTCTGGTTGTATATCCGTTTTCTACAATTTTCTTGAATTTTTAGTGACAGGTACCCTTTCCACTGGCAGAAAGTCCAACTCCTAAGCGATGACGATTTCCCACTTCGGTTGGACTTCGCATGCTGGATTCTTGGTGTCACACTGGAAGATGCACTCTTTCCTGCAAAAATTTTATTCTCAGATGATGCCTGCTTTACTAAAGAAAGCGTCTTCAACACGCACAATGTACATATTTGGTCATCCGAAAATCGCCATATCCCTATCTCATCGAATGTGAAGCACTAATTAAGTATTAACATCTGGGCAGGAATTCTCGGAGATCATCTGTTGGGACCGTATCTTATGCCCGAACGCCTCAGTGGCTCAAAGTACCTTGTTTTTTTGCAGCACGTCTTTCCGGATTTACTACAGGGAATACCGGTCATTTCACACCAGAACATGCATGATAGTGCACCAGCGCATTTTTCGATTTCTGTGCGTAATTACTTATATGATACATATCCTGGGATATGAATTTGATATGGCGGACCAACTGATTGGCCTTCATATTCCCCGGACCTCAATCCCTTGGATTTCTTTTTCTGGGGCCACATGAAATCTCTTGTTTATCAGACACTTTTGGATACAGTGGAAGATCTCGTAGCACGGATCGTAGTCGCTGCTGGAGAAATCGCAAGCACATCTAGTATGTTTGAGCGCGTCTGGCTGTCCTTTAAACGTCGGTGTCGGTTGTGTAATGACCTTCGCGGCCGCAACATTGAGAATTTTTTATAAAAGTTTCTCATCGTCTCCTTTCTTATGTTAAAATGCCTGTGCTGTAAATGTCTCTGCTGTATCTGTATTCCACCAAATAAATTTTCACCGTCATTTGCGACTTTATATTTCTTTGGAAATTCTTATCGCCTTGATGCTTACTATCACTCCTCAGAAAGTTTCGATAGAGTTTTGCAATACCTTCTGTAAACATCAGTGCCGATGTTGCAACGATGTTTACCAGCAAACATTTTAGTTTTTCTTGAATATCTTAACACCCCCTCAGTTTTCACACTACAGACTTGTATCAAATTAAAGAGTATAAAATTCCTTATTTTTCATGCTTTTATTTTTCTTAAAGTTTTAATATTTTCCAGATAAGGGTTCTAAACTACCTTTTCGTTTTCCATAATTTACGACACACAGGTTCATAAAATCGACATGTTACTTACATGAAAAATAGCCTATAAGAATGTGCGTTCACTTAAAAAAAATCATAGTTGAAACACCAGTGTTATTTTTTTTTATTCATCCTTTACAATTTCCAACAGTTCTGCCACTCCCTATATTTTTGCGATTTTATTCGGCAACACCCTGTAATATTATATATATATATATATATGAACGATTTTATTTATTTATTCATTCATTATTTTTTTTGTTTTTTTGAACAAATCCTTTTTGTGCATTATGATTTTTAAATTATGCAGTTTCCAGAAAACACGGAAGCCTTAAACAATTTTTTTTAATCAAAAATATCTAAAAAAGGACAATCAAACGTTAAAATTTTAGATTCATATTTTGATTTTATGGGACATTTATTTTTCTTTTTTTCACATTTAATATTTGATTACTAAAGAAAGAAAAAACAATGCATTTCCTAGTTTGAAACTTTTTAATTATGCCAAGATCTTAATCCATAATATTGGTTATGCGTCTGTATATCTTATCAAGTTAAAAGTATAATTTTTCTTTTATTCATTCAACATCACACTCAGTATTAGGATTAATGTAAAAAATAACCGAGAACAATAAAAATAAATATTTCTTCAACTTAGTGTTTGTACTTACTTTCACAGGTAGAAAAAGTCAGAAGTTCTTAAGGAACTAGTACAAACTCTTTTATTTAGTTTGGAATGATATATACTGTTAAATAACATCTGACACTTAAAATCTAAGAGGATGAGAGAAAATATTGAAGCTCTTAAACTCTTGTCTCTAAGAAATAATCTCATAAGATAAACGTTGTTTCGAAGTAGAGTAGACACAACCAGAAATAAAAAGAAAAGAGAGATAAAATTGCAAAAAGAAAAAAAAGAGAAGAAGAAGAAAGGGAAAGTGTATTAGTTTGTAGCTCGAAGTGATAAAACGAGCATTCGAACGAGCAATCCTTCGAAATTAGTTCGCTTTGCTGAAAAAGCTGTTCTTTTGTGCAAAACACGTCTGTGTTTCTTTAGATTTAAATAAATATCAGTTATTATGAATCAGTATTATTCAGAAGTTAAATAAAATTTTATAGATCTTTTATACCAAATATATATTTATTGATAATTAAGAGAATGACTCATGGAATCAAGATATGACTCATGGAATATATTTCTTTTCATTCACATATTTTTTTAGGAGAATAAATTAATTGTTTACTGCAATTACTGTTATACTTAAGATAAGCGTTTTAAATTTAATTATAAAAAGCCTGAATAAACTATATAAATGCCTATTTAAGCTTTTATGTATATGTTATATATTTTCATTCAAATATATATCAAATTATCAGTTTGTTTTGATTGAGGGTACATAATTCTCTAGAACATTAAATATTTTCTTTTGATAAAAACAAGCACATATATTGTGAACAAATTGGCTTCCCCAAGATTCAGTAATATGAACTAATTTATTATTTGAAGCAATTTATATTAACTGATAATTGAGGATTAGTTAAAAAAAGTTGTATCTCAATATTAGAAATAGCAGAGAATATACAAAACAAATTGATTTAATATTTCAATTCATTATTGTTAATTCGGGTTTCCACTGATTAAATAAATTGTTTCACCAGTGAAGCAAAAAATATAAAGATAAACAACATTTTTTTTTTCTATAAGATAGAAAATATTTTGACATAAATATAAATGGTTAAAAGAAATTTAACAAAGACTAGATTATACTTCATATTTGCCTTATGTATTTACAACATCTATACATATTTTGATAGGTAAATTATATTGGAAATTTGACTTATTCATACGAACATACATATATTTAAATTGTATGATACAAGGTAATAAGTTTAAATGCAGAAATAAAATAAATAAAAGAATTAAAATCAAATAAAATTGCAGAGTGTTTTAAAAAATTAGTAGTGAATTGGAGAAAAACATAAATAAAACAAAAAAATAAGAGCAGATAGAAACTGATTATATATATAGAATGAGTGTAAAGATGCATTTTTTTTTTCATTTGCATGATTATAAATTTATGAATCACATTTCGCAAATAAAAACAAGAAAGCTTAGCAACTTGATGAAAATACTAAGCTGAGAGTTGAGAATGAATTTTATGAACCAAATGATAGTTAAGCATAAATTGTAAGTAAATGATTAATTATAAAAGGTCTAATAATTTATGTAATTATATTTATAATGACAAACTACATATTCTATGGAATTGATAAAAGCAATATTAATGAAAAATATTATTAATACATTTTTATTTTCACCGAAATTACATATACTTCTCACATACAATTACTGCTATCCAAATATTGCAATTGCCGCACAAATAAAATATATTGAGAGCGTAAAGTACGTTTATGGAGTATTAATTAACCATTTTTAACATTATTGAATTCAATAATTAAAAAATAGTATAACTATTGAGCATGTGATCTTAAAATGTATTTAATAAAGGAAACTTTTCTTAGTGAATTATGTGGAATAATGTAAAAAAATTAGTTACCGTAGCATCAGTTTTTTGCCAAAGTAAAACCTTTTCAATGCTTAAAAAAGCTTTTAAAAGGTGAATTTGTATAATATAAGATGTAATAATGTTTGTTAGAGTTAAATTATCTTTTACATATTGAATTTGAGTAATCACATGTGTAATGATCTCGAAAAAAACTATTTTTTGACTCGTGTTAGCTATCAATGTTATTTAAAAATGAGCAAACAACTTCACTCCGCCGTCGTGTAACAACTATGCCAAAATACATAGTCTCTTTGCAAGAATTCAAAATGCAGGATGGCTGAGAAATTATAAACAGCTGCAAAACTTTGTAGAACACTGTAATATTGAGAAGCACTATTTCATTAATTACTTGCATTAGATCAGGTAAAGTAAATATATCTTGATTATGAGATCCGCAGATTGTGCATAGTCTATCCAAATGATATTCAGTTTCATGCTATGCATTTACAGGTGTTTTAGGAGTTAAAAACTAAATCACAGCTGTTTAAATTAATCTAAAATCCATAGATACATATTCCCATCGTTAACATCAATCATTCAATCATTAAGTGATTCTAATCTCAGGCTACGATAATATTTCTATAAGCACAAATCTTCACACACCATTAATGGATCTGCAATAAATAGCATCAATGAAAGGAATAATCATTTTTCTTAGAAGAAATGATTAAATATAAAAGATCAACTAGTATCTTTGGATCTTTCTCGGCTATTATTTTTCTCATCGCAAAGTTGAAATGCATACAATTAATTTGAGAAAGTTGAATTTCCTTGAATAAATAAACATAATTAACGCATATTCTTTGGTAAAAATAGAGTTCTGTTCCACTGCGAATAATTAAAAAAAATCATTCAATCATTAAGTTATTATAATCTCTGGCTACGATATTATTTCTATAAGCACAAATCTTCACATACCATTAATGGATCTGCAATAAATGAAACAAGAAATGCATGCAATTAATTTGAGAAGGTTGAATTTCCATGAAGAAATAAACACAATTAATGCATATTCTTTGGTAAAAATAGAGATTTTCTGTTCCAATGCGAATAATATAAATAAAATTAAAAAGATAAAGCTTTGCAATTATTCATGATTTTTACTTTTACACTATTACTATTACTATTATTAGTACTATCTTCATTGAGATGCATGCATGAAGCATCAGAGTAATTAGTATAAATTTACAAACAGCCACAATGATCATTTAGTGGTAAAAAGAAGTAATGTTTGTTTGATGGTTCCATTTGTTTGCAAAGTAATTTTTTCATAATTAATGAATATAATCAAGATTTACACTAACACTGAAGCAAAAATAATTCAGGTTTCATAATAATTTGACAGAAACAATTAACAAAACTTGAAGACCAACTGTGAAAAAAATGACTGCCTGCAAAACAAAATTATATACATTAATAAAATGACAGTTATGACTTTTATATCAAATGACTATATCTAAAATGAATTGCTATCATTAAGAAGATTATTCTTTTTTATACATATTTTTTATTAATGATATTTGCAGATATATGATAGAGATATACTTTTCCGCAGTTAAAAATTATTCATTGCAAAAAAGATGTAAAATACTCATTAGAAAAGCTACATTTGAATTTATAGGAAGATGACTAATAGTTTAAGTGTACAAATTGATAAATATATATTGAAATATTTCAATAAATTTTAAATTAGCTTAATTACATATCATGTTATTTTGCAGATAGATATTCTCGATGCTATAGAAAAATAATTATTTTACTCTTATGAGATGATTATTCTGACACAAGAAATAAAATTGAAATTAATTTCAATCCTTTTAAGAAACATGAAAATATAGCAATTAAACTAAACATATTTAAAGTAAACAGAGAAAGAAGAACTTAGATAATAACTTCTATTATTTCCTTTACTTATTAGCATTTCGAATTAATTTTAGTATATATATATATATATATATATATATATATATATATATATATATATATATATATATATATTAGAAAAATTCAACAATTCAACATTTCTATTAAAATATGTTCAGAATTATCTAAAAGAATAAACTTTTCGTTGAAAAGTACCAAAAGTTTATGCAAAACATTCTATTTATATTTACTCATAAAGATGTATATCTATATTTCACATATTTATAATTCTATAATATAAGGGAAGTTATTTCGTAATTCTTAAAAATTAGATGTTAAGCCCATTCTTTAGGTGAGTTTTTGAAAATGCATGACTTATTTAGAAAGTAAGTAGAAAAAATATGAATGGCAAAAATTAAATTTTAGAAAAATTGTATAGTGTCCGAAATAATCCTTATATCTGTCCAATAACATCCACATCTTTCATAGGCTCATTTCTTCTAATTTCTTTTCCTTTTGAAGTTCTTACCCAAATTACATTATTTTTTCTTGATAAAAAATTAGTGGTAATCAAGTGAAGCAGATTGTAGATTAATATGCTTTAAGACTTTGTATACTTTTATCAATTTAATATAAAATTGCACATATTTCTTTGACGTGTATATTTCCTTTTCCAAGCTTTGCTGGAAAACTAAAAATTGATCACATATTTCTTATTTTGAATTGTTACTCACTCCGTATTCACTTTTATATTTTGTTTTAATGTTGCATTATTATTATTGAATGTAATGTTATTTTAATGATTTCTTTTTCCACTGTATAACTGCGCATTGATTGAGATAGATGCTGCTTGTCTTGGATAGATATAAACAATAACAAAAAAAGTTAGCCACATTTTTTTGGCAGTAAAATTAGAGGTCCATCGCAATCAACTTATCGCTGGCGTGGACGTTTTATCAAACCTTTTGAGATTTGCTTCCCCTTGGCGAAAAAAATGAAGAAGATCTATGCCTGATAGTTACTTTCTTACGTTGCTTCTTATTCAATTATTCATTCTTTGCTGCTAATACAGCAGAATCGTCTTTACTAACGTTAATATTTCAGGTTCTTTGCGTTCAGCAGCATTTATTCTGGTCGGAAATATATATTTACTGTGTTTCAGTGAGAGGAATCAGTAGAAGAAGTTTGTGATTTTTTTTCTTTTATTGATCAAAAAGCTATTTGCCGGTTTATTTGTTTAGTTCATTAGAAAAAGAAAGAAATTAGAAAGGACAATTTTTTAATGAAGATCTTTGGTACCATTCTGAACGGAAACTAATTAATGAGATAATTTTTTTTTTAACTAAGCTATAATTTCCTTTTTTGGTCCAGTTTTTACAAGATGATATGAAGATCATTCAGAAATTTGTGTGAAACCAGAGGTTTGTCAAAAAAATTGAAAAATAAAACCAAGATAATATTGTTGAATAGTTAAAAAAATGAAAGATATTTCCTTTTCTGCAACATACATATATTTACAATTATTATTATATTGAACTTAAAAGTCATCTAAAATATTCATTTAATTAATTGATTGTGTATTGTTTTGACTTATTGATTTGCTTAAAATGAGAAGTGCTAGAATGTTTCTCTTAATTTTGATGATTGCATGTAATCAATCCAAAAATTTCTAAATTATTGATAACTCTAGTTTCAGCAAACAATCTGAAGAAAATTGCCCACACAAAGTCAGAAATATTAAATATGTATTCAATACTTTTGAGAATCTCGGATATTTCGTTTGTAATGAAGTGAAAATTCTAGTTTTATTCATAAAAGATGAAGATAAATTTATAAAATATGAACAAAATTTAATAAATTCAAAGCTATCGTCATAAAAAGTTAAGCTATACCTTTATTCCTGCAATGTTTTTTTTATTATATAATGCAGAGTAATAAAAATTAACATCAAAATTTTTTCTTTGTTTCTTAGTAGTATAAGCATATTTTTAATTCTTTATACTAAACATTTATATTTTTATAGTAATACAATCATAAATCTATCATTTTTTAATTGTTGGATCCACTATTCTAAATTGCAAAACACTTTATATATTTGGAATTTAAAATTGAATAAATTCCAATGCATATATTATATTTTTACTTAATATTTGATTTTAATTAGCTCGCAAAGTTTCACATTACAGGATTTTAGTTAGATTTGTTAATCTTTTTAAATGAACAGAGTCCATTCGTTTTGCTTTATATTATTCCTAGTTCTTTCAGGGCGGATTATGATAGTTTCTATAGTAACGGTTTGCCCACACATCTCTATACGCCTACACAGTGTCAGTTCGAAGACACGCCAATTAAATAACTTATGGAAATCGTTGCTATCAATAACCAAATTGAAGACAATGAAAAGATTAATAATTTACATTACATGAGAGATTTCGACTCTTTCTGGCTTTGTGTCTAAATCATTTTTGAAAAAAAAATGGAAATATTTTCTATTTATTTTTGTTAGTAGTTTTTATTAATTTTGTATGTGTATTATAACATAAATCAAAAAGTAATTGAGGAAAAATAAAGAGTCCCATAACCTCGAGTGTGTAAAAGTTTGGATATGATAGGAGGAGTTATAAATGATTTTCTTAAATTTGTTTTATTTCTTTATGCAGTTATTTATTCTTTTCATTATTATTAGCATTTCAAAATTGTTTTTAATTTTTTAATGAAAACAAATATTTTTTATAACTAAGCAACTATCAGTGCAAATCATTCTGCATCATCGCTAATTGTCTTCTCATTAACCCTTAACTGGGGACGTGCGGTCTGTGAGACCGCTAGTGAGGGATTTTCGGTCATCCCTATTCTATTTTTAGTTCAATTGAATGGATTGACCCTGTAGCTTCCAGTTTTGTGACCTTCAATACACGTGCACATTTTCAACCGATTTCAGCGGATGCGTTTTAAAATAATTCAGTTATTTCTTCAAGCGCGGTCTCTAAGACCGCACCTCCCTGTTAGTGTCCCAGTCATAAACAAGGCTTAGCTGCTAGTGCTAACACTTGAGCCCCGAAATCTCATCCAATTTACTTATCCTATTATGAAGCAGTGCTTCAGACACTTTTAAATGAAGCAGAAAGTGATTTTAGTGATAAGGATAATTGTACAGAAGAGTTTTTCGATGAAAGTTCGCATTCAACTGATTCTGATATGTATGTTCAAACATAATTAATATTTCTAGTGATAATGTATTTTGAAAAATTTATAAAATATATTAATATACAAAGAGAGAGATATATACAGAACTTATAGGTTGATTTTTATACTAGTTCTTCACCTGTATGTTTAAAATGCCAAAGAAAACCATGCTATGAAAGTCATACAAGCCGATAAAAAAAGGGCCAATTTTACCCATTGTCATTTTTTTTTTATTTTTCATATAATTGTTGAATTTTATATTATATTGTCTTCTATATACCATCATAAACTGTAAAATTAAATATGATTTAAAAAGTAAAAAGTAATATGTTTTTTTAAGAATATTATTTATTGTAACATGTAATTTGAGAAGAAAATGTATGTTCGAACGCATTTACTTTTTTCAATGATAATTTATTTTCAAAAATTTCTAACACATATCTATATATACAGAAAAATGTCTGCAAAATATATTGGAAGATTTTCATACTAATACATTCATTAGAAAATTTAATATGGGTATAAATGAAATGCGGTCTTGTAGACCGCACCCCCCCCCCCCCAGTTAAGTCCCCGAATTTCACCTCCCCAGTTAAGGGTTAAAACTATTGAATATTATTTCCATCGCATTACAATCGTTTGATACGTATTGGAAATCTCATAAATGAGATCTTGTTAGTAAATACTTATATAAGTTAAATAATTCTTTTTGCACTCCTTTTTTTAGCTAACTCATGAAAAATTCTTCAAATTCCTTCTTTAGTGATAAATCATATCACATCTAATCTAATACATAACAATACTTATTCTTACTAAGACATTTTTTTGGCAACTTTTGAAGTGATAAACTATCTCCAAGAAAAAGAGTCATTGTCGGAGGATAAAAAATAATATGACTTTTTATTTGCAAGGAAAGAAATTTTCAAATGTGATTCAATAAATTTTTTTGAGTTGTGATACAACATATTAAATGGAGATCATAAATTTTACTGTCCTAATGTTTCTATGAAATGGGACGAATTTCTTAAAGTATCTCATTTGAGCACTTTTTTGCTTGAAAGTTCAAGTACTTTTTATTTTATTAATACCTGCTTTCATCTAAGGAAATATCATTGTAACACGGGGCATATGCTTAAAAAAGTTATGTTCCTTATTTTAGTTTTAAAGTACATGTGATTTATCTCTTGGAAATACGGCCGAGTGAAGTTAAAGTTCGTACTAATATGCCATATATGTTAAGTTAGATGGAAAGACATTTTCTTGACAGATATTTTTAATAGAATAAAACTAATTCCTTTCCATAAATTTTCACTTTACTGACAGTGCTTTTTGATAAATGCTGTTATAACTTCCAAATGGCATAAATAATTCCTCATAACACGTATAAATTTTTGAACTAAATATTCATTAATAAAGATCAACATAAATAATATAGCCCGATAATTTTTAAAATTATTAAATAACCATTGATGAATTTTAGTTAGTCGCTTTATCATTATTCAGATTTATGTTTTTTTTTTCAGAAATAAATTTTATTGAATATTCCTGTTATATTCATATCACTTATTAGTTTAATTAAATAAAGCAAAAAAAGGAAATATTTTAATGAAATTTAGAATTTTCTTCAGTTTAAATTCATTTTGAAATATATCATGTAATCCTGTTAAATTCACTAAATGTTTTTGTCAAATTATTAAATATAAATCAATTAAATTTTTCATTACTTATTTTTTAATCTATATAATAATTTACTTCCTTCTGATATATATTTTCCAGTTGTCTGTATTTGCTTTAGCAATTTATCTTTGAAAATAAGTATTTTCTAATTCAATATAATTAGTAAATACTTAATTGCCTTAGAAATCTATAACAACAATCATATTGTCTTAAATAATTTAAAATAAAAAGTGACAATATTAAAGTTAAATCTATGAATGGAAATTAACAATATGAAAACTTTTAAGCTGCAGTTCGATAAAATGAAGTCAATAAATCGGAAAACAAATTTTTGGACACATAAGAGAATGTTTTCATACAAAACAATATATTTTTAAAATAAAGATTAATGATAAGAAATTGCAGATGTCATCATAAAAATACTGTTTCAAATCATGTAAAAAAAAATAATTAAATTTTCATTATTCTTAGAACTAAACTATCTACTTTTGAAATTATTTAAGTGCAAAATCACAAATTTTGAAATACGCAAGAAAAACTTCTTAACTTGATTAAACTGCTTGAAACTTAATTACAAATAGAAACTTCAAAGATAATTAAAGTTAATATTTAAAAAAAACACTATTAAAATAAATTAAGACATTAAATATTTACTAGAAAATTTATTGAAAACAGATATTTCTATAAAATTTTATGAAGATTTTAATGGAACGATTCCACATATAAATTGAATTTTGATAAATTCATTGATGTTCAGTGGAAGAAGCTAAAAATATCTACTCTCTTCAATTATATGGCTTCTTAAGAAAAGAATTTTCAATAATATTTCTCCACTTATATGACATTATTAAGATCATGTAGGGGTTAAAAAAACAATAAAACTGTCATTTTAATAATATTGAATTTTATTTCGATCAGTTATAAATGTGGCTTACGAATAATATAAGTATAATATGATATATTCACAATTCTGTGTAGATTGAATATTCTAATCCATCTCAGACTCATAATGGCTTGAGATATATTCAATGAGTTTATGAGATATATTCCTGAGGATTCCTAAATTCTTGTTGATTGAGATTTATCACTAAATGTTGATGTTGTTGTAATAATAATGGACGCTTTGGCTTAAGTTTGTAGTTTACTTCTTTGGCATTTTGAAATGTTCTGACGTTTCGATTGAGTGGATAAATTTCTTGCAATAGTAAGTATACAAGTATTAGAAATTAAAGTACCATCTGCTTATATTTCATAAAATGAGAAGCGACTCCATTTTAGAATAGGGTCTCTTATGTGAATATTCTAGTGCATTGTAGCACATTTTGAGTTACCTTGAATTAGAATGTGCTTGATATTATGTATATATTTCGATTTATGTTGTTGTTGTTGTTTCTTATGGCACTTGCCACGGACAAGCCAGCTGTTACGAAGACAGCGATTTAAGCCGGAGGGGGACCGTCTCTTGTTTTTAAAGAGCTCCAACTATGGCCAAGAGTACGACTTAGCTACTCACGCATCACTCATTCGCTTGCACAACCCCTTTTTACAGGAGGGTACATTCACACATCTCACAGATAGAACAACAGAAGAACAACCACACCCAAGTCGGGACTCCAACCCGGGACGCCCAGGTCACAGGGAAGACGCGCTACCCTTATGCCAGGACGCCGGCACTTCGAGTGATTTAATTTGTAATTATTTATTTGAAAATTATTAGAAATTTGATAAGTGCGTGTTTAAAATTGACTGTCGTAATAAAGTTAAAGACAAATATATAATAAAAATGATATTAATAAATAAAATATATAAAATCCAAATTTATCTTACTTAAGGAAATGACAAATTTAATAGAATTAAAAAAATGCATTCATTCAGTGGTAATATTTTTCTGTTTCAAACTTTCTTTAATGCGCATTTTAGATTCATTATAAACATTTTAATCAAAAACAGTCTACATATTTAGTCTAATTTTTAATACCACATGTGATTGCAAAGTTTAATCAAAAAGATTTAAGAATTACATTGAGTCAGAAATTAAAACTATAAAAATAATAGACATCCAAATAAATATATATATTTATATAACAAAATTTTCTGCTAATATTGATTTTTTTTAAAAAATAAATATATCTCATCGACATAAAAAAATAATAATTTTTGGAAAAATGCTGTGATGTTTAATTTAAAATGCTTTTTTTTCCTTTGTTAAGCTTATCTTTAATAAAATTAATTTAAAATTTATATCCGAAAAATTATCATGCACCTTTAAAGTTTTCCCATGCAATCAAAAGGGACATTTTCAGTTCATCAAAAATATTTACTCTACATTTGCATTCAAACACTTACAAAATTGTCAAATTAAATAATGAAGAGCAAATATTTACACATGTTTAAATCAAACATATAATTTTATTTATACATTTAGTTATAATATAATATTAAATTTATTTAAATATTTACTTTCTAAGTAAAAAAAGAAAGAAAAATCTCAATATTAATTCAGTTTTGCTAACAGAAAAAAGAGCCAAAATAAAAAGTAGAATCCATTTAAATTCATGAAGCAGTCATCATCAAGAATAAAGTTGATTATACAAATTCAAAACAACGTACTTAATTTTTCTGAATCTAACTGCTTACATTTCATTTACTAAAAATGCATAAAATGCTTTGTCAAATTCACTGCCATGGCTTAGTATGAACAATTCAGGAGATTTAAAATAATATACTTAATATTAGGCGGGATTGAAATGCAAATCATAATTCTTCTTTTCATATTATCTTTCGGATTATACAACCACCAGGGGTGTAATTTCCTTTCATTTTTGAAATTGTTCCATGAATTTAATATGAAGAAAGAATTGCACCCATAAAATAAAATGGATAAAAACTGAAAGGACTTTTTTTATTTAATTTCTTTAAGTTAGTCGTTAAAATGGAGATTTTCTTAAGCGGCCCTTTAAATAATACTGGGCATCACATTCGTATATCTAAAATGGCGAAACATTACCTTACATATTATCACATAATAATACTTTGACTGCATTTAGGGATTCATTAATTAACATTTATGATACATCATCACATTTATTTCAATCTCTATACAATTAATATAAAAAAGTTTTCTGGGAGAGAGGAAATAAAATCCTTGATTTAAAGTCTGATATAAAAATAGATTCTAATATATTAGTTAAATTATATCAATATCCAGATTACCTATTTGTGAAATCTTTGCTTACATAAATGTTAGAAAGTATAAAAATAGATCCAAATACGTTTGAATAATGTTAGATTTATTGTAGAGGATGCAGGAAGACAAATGCACCTTCTAATCTAATCTAATGTATTTTCGGTCTCCTTTGTATGAAAGTTCTCAATGTGCCGCAAGTAAGGTAATATACCATTTATTACCTACCTACAAATGCTTATTACATTACCTAGTTTATATTACCTATCTTACAAATATTTATTATGGATGTACTTCATGACAGGGTAGATATCTAGTCCATTCCCATGCATACTCGAATCAGCATGTCTCTTGTAACGGCAGCAAAGGCTTCTATGTTTAGTTTAATTTAGTTATATTAACGTCCCGTTTAAAGCAAGACTAGGGCTATTTTCGGTCTTCGTAATTTTGAACCGCGGTCAGATGACGAGGACGACACCTGGGATGGCACCCCCCTCTCCACACCACACCATCGGGAGGACTTTTGGCCTGACAGATTTAGCGTGCAACAGACCCCATTACACGAAGGTTCTTCTGTGGAATCGGGTCCCGAACCTGAAACCTTACGGCTCACGAGCCGAGACCTTACCGCCAGGCCACCGTCCCCCAAAGGCTTTTGTAATCTCCCTCGCAGTTGCGTCACATCTCAAGGCAACTGCGGAACCAAATATGCTGTCTTTATCAAGCCCCATAAAAATAAATCTCATAGTGGTAAAATGTCTGAAGACCTCAGTGTTCATTTTAACATCACTTCATCATCGGAATCAGTGTGATCTACGCAATCATATGGGAAATGTTATTCAGATATCCTAGTACGTATTTATGGAATTTGTGTGGCCTCCATCTTATCCCAGACATATTCAAAGATGCACCTAAAGTTTCTGAATACGAGATTCGAACAATACGCCAGTCGTTAATATGGAAGGTAGGCTCATAAATATAATCTGATCTATCTATAAAATTATCACTTTCCAGGATCCCACATGGCCACCCTGGAGACAGTGCGAAGTTTTTTGTTATTTTCAGAGACCGCCTAATCTGCAATTTGTAAATCTTGAATTCCAAATTCTTACAATAAAGATATCTGCCTGATCAGGACAGTTGTCCATATTCAATCTCGGTAAGACAGTAATTTGATGTATTAATGTATTAAGTTATTCTTGTTATATAAAGGACTCTAATATCATATCAGGGATGTCAAGAATAATGTTTTGTAAAAATACTCTTTTTAGAGTATTGCTTTCTCATAGATGTTGATTAAACAAGATCGAAAACTTCTAAAACATGATCATTAACACAACCTTTGTTTAAATACAAGCAATAACGAATTGAAAATACATACATCATTTTTATAAGAGCTTAAGCAAAATTTGTAACTAAAGAAGTTATTCAAAATATAATGATCCATTTAGCAAGTGGCTTTTATATTATTAACGTAACTAAAGGTAATATTTTTATTAATAATCCTTTCCATGTATTTTAAAGTTTCCAAAAATGAATATTCATTGAGCTTATTTATTGTTCAAAGAGTACCAAGTAATACTAGTCTTTTTACATTCTTTTCGTCTATTAAAATGAGTAGCATGAAGCCTATTTTGATGTCCTTTCCATTTAGCCAGCAAAACTTATATTTTCAGTCAACATTTAGATGTAGCATGAAAGGAAAGCATAAAGTCAGTCACCAATATTTGACAAGGTACGAAATGAAGTATACAGTCACACAGGTGACTTTCGAGGAATGAAATGAAAGTTCATTGTCATTCTCATGTGACTGACATGGTGCTTGACGTATTAACTTAAGATATACAAATTCACATGAGAGAAATAGTGGCATACTTTGAAATCTATTATTTTTTCGAAATCTAGATTATTTTTCAACTTAGTTTTTGAAAGATTTCATGTACATTTTTAGATGTCATTTTATATTTTATGGTTAAATATAACGGTAAATTGGTTGAAATATTCACGCTTAAAAAAATGTTTCATTAAATTTCTTAGTTTAGTTTCCAATTTTAATTTTTATTTGGTTTCTTGTTTTTTGGGCTATTTCTCACTCTTGAAATTCATATATAATGCATTTATTTTTTGATGCACTAAAAAAATGGGTATATATATTTTTAATACATTTGCAATATATATATATATATATATATATATATATATATATATATATAACATGAATGGAAAGCATAAATTCGGTCACCAATATTTGAAAAGGTATGAAATGAAGTATACAGTCGCACAGGTGACTTTCGAGGTATGAAATGAAAGTTCATTGTCATTCTCAGGTAACTGACATGGTGACGACGTATTAACTTAAGAGATACTAGAATAGGCGTATTAACTTAATAGATACTATGTATTAACTTAATAGATACTATGTATTAACTTATGAGATACTAGAATAGACGTATTAACTTAAGAGATACTAGAATAGACGTATTAAGATATACTAGAATAGACGTATTAAGATATACTAGAATATTACAAAACTTTACTATTCAGTTTATCTCTAGAAGCTTCATGTAATCTTAGGAATATTTGATGGAGATTCTATTAATAAACTCGAAGCATGATGGTCTGTTGGTAAGATCTCAGTTTTTGAGGCAGTGGGTGTGAGGCTCAAAACCATTCCCCTGATGATTCAAAATGTATATATCCCCCTAGTTCTATCTTCCAATTTGTATGTATGGATGTTTGGTGACGGTGAGGCCAGTTTAAGAACCGTGCTCATCTTCTGACTGCAGAAAGACTTGGATGTTTCTATGGGAACATATTTGTAGAAATATCATTCTAAAATTATTATCTCTTATTTTATGTGGTATCACATTTATTTTTCTTTCATTTGAAATTTAGTAGATAAAGGAAGAGTATCCACTGAAGTTCTCACTCTTTAATTTCATTTTTTTAAAAATTTTTAAACTAGAATTTAGGATATGCGTTAGTATGATTTATGGTTTGGTTGTAATGGTAAATAATCTATTTCTTACATGCAATACTATATTTATTCTTATGATTTATGTGAAACGTAAAGAACTAAGATAAACTATAATAAATATTTTTCAATTTAAATATATGTTATCACTATAAAAGAATAAAAAATTTAGAAAAAAATACTAAGGTAACAGTCCAAACATTTTTGTTTTGTTCGAAATGATATATATTGTTAAATAACATCTGACAATGGACTGTAAAAAATACTAAAGTTCATAAACTCTTGCTTCCGAGAAAGAATTTCGTGAAATAAATGCTTTTTTGAACCGAAGTAGACACAGAAAAAAATGGAGGAAGAAAGGGAGATAAAATATTGAGCAATAAAAGAATATCACTTTACTAATTAAAGTAATAAGAATATAATTTGAACCAGCAAGTTTCGAAATATGTTTAAGTTATTGAAAAAAAAATTAGCACCGTAACGAAAGATATTCTAAAGATGAAAAGAATTATGTGGAAACTAGAAAATTTTATGCATTTAATCTGACAGATTACTTACTTGTTTATTATTTTTTTGCTCTATAGATTTATGGCTTATAGTTTTCTATCTACATTTGTCAATTTATTAAAATAAACCAATAACGTACCTAATATATTTTTATGTAATTTGATATTTAATATCTTTGGGATGAGAAAATTAAAGTGTTTTTCTTGAAGGACTAGATGGAAATTATTGTTATTTATAAGATCAGCATTAAATGTAGAAATATTTTATCTGTCTATATAAATGTTAACATCGAATATTTACATAAATAAGACATTATTCTTAACTTGTCTGATTTTAAATGTCTTTTAAAATGTGAATTTCATCTTATCCTCCTATCCTTCCCTCCTCATGTTAAATGTGTTGTATTTCGAAGTAATTAGGAGACACAATTATTAAACATATCTTGTCTCAAAAATGTAATATATTTTTTGCTGAATGAGTGGATTTGAACACGATTTAATAGTAAATTCTTGGTGTATGCTGTGGAGAAATATCAAAACTCTTATCTTCTAAAGTATCAACTTTTGTTTTAAGTTATAAAGTTTTTCCAATGTTATGTTTAGCATTATTTAAAATATATGATTTGTTAGGATGAACTTTTCTTCATGTATTTCCTTTAGATGGCCAGAGATGAGTTGATATTCAAATTGTGTTCTTATTCACTTCAGCTGAGAGAGCTGTTAATTAACATAAGGTTTTAGGTCAAGTTCGTTGGACATTTATAAATAACCTTAGGGAGAATTTATAATTCTTGGGCAAGAGTTCAAATTAATATAGCTTAAAAGGGTTTTTCATTTGTTTCGCCTTATCTCTCATTTAATGGCTTGGAATTCTGAATTTCAAATTTATCTTTTAAAATGTGAATTTCATCTTATCCTCCTATCCTTCCCTCCTCATGTTAAATGTGCTTTTTTATGCTAGTTAAATTATCTGAAGTTTTTTATTGTTAAATGTGTGCATATGTGAATTATAAGTTTGTAGATTGCACAATTGATGTAGGTTGAAAACAATAAATAAATGATTCGAACAAAAATGTGGTTCTGTGGCATGGCAGTGACCCGGATGTGATTTGAAAACGCAACCTTCTGAACTATGGAACTTGAGTATTCATGATTTCCATATTAAATGCAGAAATTAACTTCTTAAAATTTAATTCATAATTTTTCGTCTTTTAGAAAATTGAATTCAAACTCAGATGAACTATATTTATTTTAATGAAATGCTAAAAAGCACTAAAGTGAGAATACAAATAAAGCTGGTAAAAGTTTTAAAAAATGAAGACATTCTGTATTACAGTCACCGTTAAGTGTTTAAATCAAAATGCTAATAATACAATTAAAAATGCAACATTAGAAAAATAAAAATGACACAGTTAAAGAATGAGTTAATTAAGTGTTTTTTCATTTTTGTTGCTGTTATCTACTACTATTTTCCATTAATTTTGATAATATCAATACTTAGTCGATTTTTATTTATTTATCATTAATTATCTGATTTCATATTTGTTGTCTGTCTATTAAGGTTATCTACTTGAGTATATCAACGAAATTAAATAGAATAAATTAATGGCATAACGATTCATTCATAATAAATAATATATATATATATATATATATATATATATATATATATATATATATATATATATATATATATATATATATATATATATATATATATATATATATATATATATATATATATATATATATAATATGTATGTATGTATATGTACCTGCTCATTTTCTACCCCAGCCGTAACATTTAGATCCTTTTAAGCTAAAACCTGCTTTTATATTATAATATGTTCTGACCTTTTAATAAAAATTAATCTTAAATTACTGTTTCTTATGTACTGCTTATTTTGAAAATGCTTTACAGAGAAAGGAAATCCAAGAATTAAAATATGTTCATATTTAAAAATTTCATAAAGTTCTAACTTAATTAACCTAACATAAATATCCTGTAGTTGGGTTTTAAGAGAAGCAAAGATTGAAAGCTTTGGCAAAGCGAATTATTCCTCATTAAATTATGAAAACTTATTTTTTTCTCTGAGCCAGATAATCCTATGTTAGCAGAATAAACTATGAAATTGGAAGATAGAAGGCAAAATAAAATTATAATTCACAACAGGTGAACATAACAATAATTCCTATTTAGTTTCTTCATTCACAAGTGCGAGAAATCATTACATTTCGTCATTATTACTCATATATCCATGGCAACATCCCGCAGGTTTAATCAATCATCAAGTGACTAAAACCCCTGGCTGCGATGGCGTTACCATAAGCGAGCCGCGTTCACTCCAGCGCAAGAACAGCAATAAAGAGCATCAATCAAAAGAATGTTCTTTTTTTTCTCGGGAAACGATAGGGTGAAAAAGCTCATCAAGTATCTTTGGATATCTTTTTTGTTATTTTTTTAGCATCGTAGAGATTGAAATGCGTGCAATTAATTTGAGGGGATGAATTTTCATGAGAAATTAAACACTACTGTTGCATATTCATTAGTGGGAATTGAAATTTCCGCCTCTAGTCAGATGGCCACAAAAAAGAAAAGCATTACAGTTACTTCAGGGTTTTTGTTTTTTGTTAATGCATTGATTGAGATGCCATGGACGAAGGGTGAGAGTAATTATAATAAATTTGTAAGCAGCCACGCTTTTTATTTCGTTTTTCAAAGAAACGATGTTCAGTTGATGTCTTCATTTGCTTGCAAAGTAAGTGTTTTTGGTAATTAGACGAGATAATCGTGATTTACACGAATATTTACGTAAAAAGTAATTAAAAGTAATTTAGTATTAATTTAATACAATCACAATGATAATTATTTAAAGGTATAAGCAAAGTTATAAAAACTTAAGTAAGAGGAATGCATGTATAAATGCAAGACAGTAATAATTTTCATGTCAAATATAATATTTTACTAGTATAATAGCATTTAATAAAAAGATCATTCGTTTTATTATGGATTTGATTAATTAATTCAATGATTCTTAATTTTTTTTTTATAGATTCTTACTTTCTTTAAATTTTTTTATAGTTTGTTGATTATTATTTGAAGATTTGTCACATCAATATACTCTTCCGAGCTTATTTAATTTTTTATTAAAAAATTGAAAAATGTATCTATAGTTAGATTTAAATTTGCGAAAATTCAAAACAATACAACTGTGCAATTTCTGTATTTGTAATAAATTCCAGAAACAAATAATTGCTCATTCAAATTTTATATTTATATATTTTTATAAATTAATTAATTAGTTCAGATAAAGTGGACCCTCATTGCTTTTCAGATATTATTTGAAATATTTTTAGCAAAAGAATATATAAGAAAAAGAAATGTTTCAATAGTTTTAGAGCAAAAAAAAAAATATTTCACATCCTTGGATTTTGCTACACATATTAAGAATAGTAAAGAATTTTATTTTCTGATGAGTCATATGCTAGCAGTTATAGAATGGTATAAAAATTCCAAATTGTTTCAGAAATATTTTTTGTGGTCTGCAACTTAATTGAAAAATCATAAGTTTTAATCGAAGATTATCTCAAATTTTAAAACATATAGTATCACTTAAATTAAGATATTGTTGATTGCTAATCTTTATAAATTTTTAATTTGCCACAAACTACTACATTGGGAGATGAATCTCTTTTCTCGAAACACTGAACACATATAATTAATTATTGCTGAATCATTATGATGTACCAGTATATTGAGAAATATTAACTAATTCATTTTCATACACACTTTTATGTATATAAACCTTTTATCAAAAAGTTTTTTTTTATTTTTTTTATTTTACATTACTGGCGTTATTATTTCATAACTGGTGAGATTTCATGAGATATTTTTTTTATTTACCAAAAAAAATAGCCATCAGAAGAATAAGCACATTTCAGAAATAATTAATATATTCAAGATATATGAGGTTTAAATTAGTAAAAATATATTTTTCGTAGCATTTTTTTACTGATAATCAATGTTCAAATGGTCATTCTTTCCACTAGATTTTCTTTTTCGAAATTGTTGAGTGAAAATGAGGATTACAGTTGAATAATTATTTAATATTAATTTGGTAAAGAAGGATAGGAAGTATATAAAATAATCTAAATTAATACTGCTATCATATTTTGAAACTTTATCTATTTAAAGCTATATATAGTGATATATTTCTTTGAAGTTCCTTCAAAAATGTATTCCTTTGAGATTTATTGTTGCTCTTCGATGTGACGATCAAATATTGAAAATTTATATTTTAACTGAAATATTGACTATTATTCCTTTTCACAGTTACGAAAGAATATTCAAAATTGAACGCATCCTATTTTCTACAATTATAAAAAGTCATTCTTCTGTATAACCCAAAAATAAAGTTATTTAAAAGTTTTATATTGTTAATCAAATATAAATTAATGTGTACTGTGATTATACATTGGTAAATTTTCTTTTGAATAATAATTGTGTAACAATTAAATGATTACAAAACTAAAAATCAGATGCCAAGTTCATACGATATACCATGAGAAACTAAGCAAGAATTTTGTGAAAGTCCAAAAGAGGGAAACAATGTAAATGTCGAAATTATTCAATGACTATTAAAGTGAGAAAGCAGGGCTTTACAGTGTGATAATCATGGAAATTGCCTAGCAGTCTTTTAAACGATTCAAACCATTTTGTAAAGATATCGCTAGCATAATGTATCGACTGTTTGGCAAATAGTTTCTTTTTCTTTTACAATTTCACAATATTTTTCCTTTTGATGTTTATCAGATTAATCACTATTAGTCCTCATTTCTTCATAAAAAATATATTAATTAAAGTTTAAAAAAATTGAAAATTATGTGTCCCAACAAGGAAATGATATTATTAATTTTGTAAAATCTTTACAGTTAAAAGTTTTAATTTTAAATATTGAAGTAAATTATGATTTTATAATATCGATTAAAATTTGGTTACTTCGTATATATGAATTGTTTATAGGTGAACATAATATGACTTATATACTTTTTTTCTAATACATAAAGGTTAATAGCAGTGTTCGATAAAACATGGATGATTATAATATCCACTAATCAGATATAACCACAAGTGATAGTTCAATTCAATCTGAACTGAAATTTAATAAATATAATCTAAGATGAATCATCTATTATAATGATTAAGTCTAGTATTAGTCTTTCGTTTATTTAAAAATATCATACATTTATGATTTAATTTGACAAAAATGCAAATTTTAAATTATGTTATAAAATTAAAGTTGCATTAATGAAGAATTTCATTTTTTATCTTTGTTTTATTTTAAAATTTATTTATGTCACGATTAAAACATCAAATGCCAAATCACCATGGCACTAATTGCAGATTTGTTGCTTAAAAATATTATAAATGCGTTATTTTTTTCTGTGAAATAATAGAAAACACAATTAATAAACTTGGAAAATCTTTTTTTACGAATGTGCAAAATAAATATCTTTCTTTTATATTCACAGATTTCTTTCAGCTGTTTAAAAAAAAAATGCCCCCATTTTCACCAGATCACGTAACCGCAATGTTCGAACTCCTCCTTTCAATATTTTATTATCACCCAGATGAAATGAAAATGGGAGAACGGTGTTCGTTGATGGTTTGAATGCTCTTCCCTAGAGGTGTTCTCCCCTTACTCATACCCCTTCTTCTAGCTATCGTCTGCAGGGATGGCATAGAGAGCGAAGAATCAAAGTAGAAAATTACCCAATACTGGGCAAAGAATGGGGCATGTATTTCCATTCATAAATTATCCTAACTTCGCCATATTTTCTGTTTATTAGAAGCATATACTTACTTTAAAAATGTGGGGGCGAGAATTGAATTCGGTTTCAGTATACGATTTCAAAAACGAAATAATTTTTTTTTAAACGGCACACTATGGCGTGGCGTGTGTCAATAAAAATTGAGGTAGAAAATATATTTACATGCATTTATTCTAATTAAAACTGAACATATTTTTTTTTCAGTAGAGTTAGTTGTGCAGAGTAGTTTCTGTTTCGATACAGATAAGTAAAATATTGAGGGAGTGAAAATTTTAATTTTATCACTCGGAAGATGTTATCGGATGAGTAATTTCTTAATTATATGTAGCGACTGGCATCTTTAGTTTTATCAATAAAATTTTAGTTACATTTAAAATTTTGGATATTTTTATGAAAATCAATCTTGATCCAAATGACCCATCAAAATTTTAATCAATAAGATGCATATAAATAATGCATTAAAATAAAAAGACTCAATTTCAATATTTTTACATAATTTTTTTCTAATTTCATTATGATTTGATATGTGTTCGCAATTTTTACTCTCTCATATACGATAAATAGAGAATGTATTGCAAACGGCAAAAAAAAAAAAAAAAAATGCGAACTTAAAATTTTGAAGAAACGCAATTTGGCATAGTATTTGCCAGTCTGTCTGTTTTTGATAGCAATAATACAAACCGATTTGTGCTAGATGAATGAAGTTTTGGATAAGCGCTTCAAGCCAAATTTGCATATTTTTGTCTAAATTTTGAAAGTAATTAATTCGGAGAAATTCTGTACAAGTGAGCCCAATAATTATAAAATGTAAAGAACTAGTTTGATAAAATTAGTACATATGTTTATCTTCTAAAATGTAGATTTTAATCGAATTTTGAACTAAACCTTCCCGATAGTTTGTACTTTCGCACAGATGTAAACGCAAAATTCATAAACGTTGTCACTTAAACCATTGAAATTGATATGTTATCTTGTGACTACAATTGTAGTTTTGTGACAATTTTTGGTGCCAATCGGTCTGTGAAAAAGCGTCCATCCGAATGTTCTCAAAATGCATTCAGAAAAAAGGTCAATTACTGCCAAAGTTCAATATTTCATAACTGTTCGTTGGCAATTGTAGGAAACGAGATTATATCAAATATTTCTGTTGCGCAGTTGGCAATAGCTGTAAATAGTTAGTTATGTTTTCAGAAGAATAAAGTAATGTGTCTTGATACTTTCAGTCTAATTTGATACCGACTAATCCACACATTTTGGTGCCGAAACATACTCGGGTAACTCATACTAAACTTGTTTGTTTAAACTTTCGATACGAACCCAAATTATAATGTCAATCGTTAAAGATAAACTTGATTTACTTAAACGTAAACAATCAACAATTCTCGCCGCCATTACGAAACTGACAACGAAACTGAATGATTCAACTAGTGAAAAAACTTATTTAGAATATAGCGTTGAACGCTTATAAGACAAAAAAAATTGAACTAACCTTGGCAGACAATAAAATTCACGAACTTCTAAACGACGAAGAATATAATGAAGACAAAATAAAGTGCGAAAAATACACAGAGCATGCTCATTTAGCGATGTTTACTTATAAAATGAAAGCAAATACGAACACCAATTTTTCCACGCCAAGATCGCCAATATCTGACAGTATAAAAACCGCGCTACTGCCAATAGCTGAAGCTATAAATTATGCATCTGAGTCTTCAAACATTACAATAAACCTACCTACAGTAAAAATAAATACATTTTGCTGTGACATTGAAGAATTTCATGGTTTTTGGGAGCATTTTGAAAATTGCATCGACAAGAATGAACGTTTATCGCTTATTTTTTTATAAACATGTTTTTTTACGAGGATATTTAGATGGAGAGGAAAAAACGACTAGTTGATGGAATAAATATTACTGCCCAAACATATACAACAACAAAGGATATTTTTAAATCGACATATGGCAATAAGGATAACATAATACAAACTCATCTCGATTATTTAGAAAACCTAACACCTATTAAAAATCTTCCATCAGCATTTAATGAGTTATATATCGATTATAATAGACGATTACGAGCGTTGGATACCTTAGGTGAAAATACACAATCATACGGAAGAATTCTGGCTTCAAAAATATTCCGTGCTTTTCCACATGATATATGTCGCAATTTGGTTGTATACGCCATATGTGAAAACTTGGCTGAAGGCGACATTACAAAACTAATGAAATTTTTAGCCGAGGAAGTTGAGGGAGAAGTTATTGCAAATAATATTAAAGGCTTACTTGTTTCAGAATATTCTATAAAATCCACTTTAGAAAATTTCAGTGTGCGTTCTAAACCAGTTACTAAAGATAAAAAAAAATCCCCTTTTTGCCCTTTCTGCGAAACTACCGAACATTGGCCTTAACATTGCAAATCTGTGACGGATATAGACGCACGCACACCGAAATTGAATGCTGCCAACAGATGTTTCCTGTGTACGAACCGTGGTCACGCTTTGCTGTCGTAAAGACAAATGCTGCTGCCCCAAATGCAAGAAAAAACACCATGTATCAATATGTAAAATTCCAACTGAGGAGCAGTCTGCAATTGCATCTACAAACGAAATTGGTATACTTGTCCAATTTTGTTCATTTTCAAACTGCAAGAGTTTTCATAACGGTTCCAACTGGGATTACAAAACTTACACGTTGCCTTTAGGATGGTGGAAGTCAATGTAGTTTCGTCTCTTTTGATCTTGTAAATAATTTAAAACTTCCTCTTATACCAGACCTTTGGAACTTTAAGCGTTCGAATCTCTAACTAGTTTTAGTCAAACGCGAATTCAAGTTCAAATTCAATTTCAGTTATCAAGCATCTGGGACGAATCTAAAGTCAACCTTATTGCATTCGAAAGCCTCAACAAGTATGCATCACATCCGCCTCCACCAACTGACGCTTCGCGAAAAGCAAACTACTGGACTTGGCGGACTCAGATTATTCACTGTCAAACTTACCAATTGAGATTTTATTCGCTGCAGATTTTTATTGGAATATCGTGAATTCTGAACCTCCAGTCAAGTTATCGGATTCTCTGACCTTGGTCCCATCAATTTTTGGGTGTAAGTGTACCTCGATCACATGCAATAATTTCTTTCATTCCTACAGTTAATAATATTAATGTAGATACTTCAACTCAAGCATTGGGCGATATTTTACGCGAATTCTGAAACTTATAAAGCATTGGCATACAACGAATTCAAGAGAAGAAAAAAAAACACCTGCAACTCTGAACTCTTGACAAACTTTCATCAGTCCTTTGAAATCATCGATGGTAAACGAGTAGTAAAATAACCATGGAAACCAGACGTTCAACTTTCATCACAATTATGAAGTCGCAATCCGACGTTTTAATTCCTTAACAAGAAAACTACGTACAGACACAGTTTTTAAACAAAAATATTCTGAACACATGCAAGATTACATTGATAAAAAACAAGTTGAATTCTATAACGTGAAGCACACAATAAAGAACGTCTATTTTATTTACCCCACCACGCAGTAAAGAAAATTGCAAATGAAGAAACCAAATGTCGTGTAGTTTTCGAAGCATCTTCCCATTCGTCATGTCATCCATCTTTAAACGACACTCTTGAAATTGAACCAAATCTACTTCTCGATATCATGGCTACGTTATTGAGATTTCGCTTTTCAAAAATAACAATTACTTGTGATGGATATCAAGTACTTTTACAGCTGATACTATAAGACGAAGACAGAGACGCAACACAATTTCTTTGGTTCAAGACATTGTATACTCCTGATGGAAAACTATGCATAGAAGGTGAAATTGTAATTTACCGATTCACGCATTTTCCCTTCGGACTCACTTCAAGTCAATTTTTATTATCGGCTTCTCTTTGTGAATTGGCTACAATATACAAGTAAACGCATCCTTTTGCAACTAAACAGATCAAGAATAACATCTATATGGATGATTTTGTCATGGGAACATCTGCAAATAAGCTACAATTCTATATCAAAAAATGCAGCTACTTACATCACATATTAGCCTACATTAGGCAAATAGACTACAAATTCTAAGATTTTGCAAGAGGTGTGGAAACAAGAAAACGTTCTGTTTAAAAATATTACTCAGGTCTTAGGGGTTAAATTGGATACGGAAGAAAGGTTTTTCAAATTGATGTGCAGGGAAAAATAGTTCGAGTATCTAAAGAACCAGTAACAAAGCGTTTACTACTGAAATTATATTTCAAAGTTTTACGATCCTCTAGGCAAATTCGCTTCAGTTACAGTTATTGCGAAGATATTATTCCAAGATGCGTGGCTTAGTGGTATTCAGTGGGATTAATTATTACCGCCAGCTGTAATACAACAGTGGCACAGGTGGCTAAATGAGTTACAATGTCTGAAGGATATACACATCCCAAAATGGATTGGTCCTTCTCAGGCCGTTACCATGCATGTGTTTTGTGACGCTTCTGTACGTGAATACAGTACTTGTTTGTACGCTCGTCACACAGTTGGCAACTATGCAGAGTTCAATCACATTTGTACTCGAAATAAACTTTCTCCAGTCAAAAAGATAGCTCTTCTGCGACTTGAATTGTTAGCCGCACTACTAGAAGCTCGCTTACTTCAATAATTTTGCAGAGAAACGAGCACGAATTCTTATACAGCCATACTATGGAGTGATTCTACTGTAGCTCTAAGCTGGATAAAGGTTGATCCCAACTGTTGAAAAACATTCGTTTGCAACATAACAAAGGAAATTCTTCAATACACTACTCCAACAGAATGGCGCCACTGCTCCAGTACAGACAATCCTGCGGATTTCATGAAAAGCATAAAATATGATGTAAAAAGCATGAAATATGATGTAATTTCAAAACAAGCAATTTGCAAACGCTATAAAATTGCAGATATTATGATTAACCCAAAACATTTCTGCATAATTCCAATTTACATGCAAGTTGTTAATATAAATATTGCGGCAAATTTCGTGACTTCGTAACAATAAAATATTACATAATTTCAAAATAAAATTATTTTAGTGTTATAGCCGCTCCACCTATTAATTGACAATTGACTATCATTTAATTACGTGCTTACTTTAGGTTAAACATTTTAAAAAATGATTTGAAATAATTAATTAAAAACATTTTTATAAAATTAATTGAAGGAATACCTAAAAAATTAGAATAAATAAGTTAAAAAACATAAGTGTTAAAAAATCTAAAAAAAATGTTTTTTGTGGAGGGAGGATAAGTAAAGTTTTAAAGAATTAAATCACCCTAGTTAAGAAGTTTATCAAATTATTTATTCAAAATAATCAAGATACCCAGAAATAAAAAAAAATTGCACATTCGCCCGATCTTTACTATAAGAGGTTCGATTGAAAAATAACGTTAAATGTTAGTTTTTACACATACTGAATCATCAAATTAACTGTTAATTTTTTTAAAGAACATATTAGTTATTCAGTAGTTCAGAAGCAACAGATAATATTTAGAAATAATTATATAAGAATTAGATATAAATATATATTAGATTTTATTTTATGGAATTTTTTGAACGAAGATTGTATTAAAACTTGGAATTTACTGAAATATCGTTTAAAGATGTAAAATAACATTGGAATTTAGATTATTCAAAAGAGAAAAGTAATAGTACAGACATGAAAATAAAGTTGAAACAGTTTTATAAAGAAGGTAATTCAGACATTAATTGTAGGAATATTGTAGGAAAAATTTGATTTTTTATCAAAAATTATATATTAGATTTTATTTTATGAAATTTTTTGAAAGAATATTTTATCAAAACTTGTAATATGTTGAAATAACGTTTAAAGATGTTTACAATTAACTTTAAATTAAAAATTAATTTTAATACCGCATAAAGTTTTAGAAAATTTCATTATAAACTATGGTAATCAAATGATAGTTTTTTTTCTTTTTTTTTCAGAATTGTTTAGATATTTAATCCAATCGTAAGAAGTTATCTATATATTATCCCACTCTATATAATAAGCCCACAATATTTATTTTCCCCTTCAATAACAACATGCCTCACTTTAAACATAAATTTATATTCTTCAATAAAATTGTATAAATTAATTTTCAGACAATTGCTTTTTCAATTTTTATTCTACTACAAACTTCGACACTTACAAATCAGAGTAAGCATTTATCATCGTTTCCGTGTCCTTAGAGAAAAAAGAAGTTTTCTTTCTGGATGTGTTTCCCCGTAACGCTAACACAATCCCTTGCACGTAAATCGATGACTCGACATGTTTATCGATACACCACGAAGACGAAGACGATGATAAAATACGTGGCCCCAAATCGCTTGAGTGCAAAAACTTTAAATAATCGGCCTAAGGACATTTCGTGAAAGCGATAGAATTCGAAACACTTTGAAACATATTTTCTGAAAAATGTTACTTTTTTTGCAGTAGATCAACGTAGGGAAGCAGAAGTGTGGATTTTATGTTGTGTTTATTTTATGTATGAAGTCCCATATGCCCTTATTTGAATTTGAGTGTTTTTTCAGAGCTATAAAAATGCTGGAATAAATTTATTTTTAAACGTTTCTTGTTTATGTTTGCACAACATATAAATCCGTCTTCGAGATTGAAGAAAAGTTTTTTTTAGAAGTAGCTGAAGAAGTTTTTGAAAACAAACGAAGTTTTATTTAAATACGAAAGTATTTTGTGGCTATTTTTTTAGTCTTTTTGTAGTGTTTTCAGTCTGTCGTGTTTTGAATACAGGATGAAAATGTTGAATCACTTCATCTAGTAAAAAGTCCCATTTTCATAATATGTGGTAACTTATAATACTCATAAATTAACATAATACTTATAAGTTACGATTGTTACTTATAATATTTGGTTGTGCTGTAAGTTCATTGGAAATTGCTCTGGAATGTAAATTCCCCATCCCATTTTTTCAGTAAATGTTTCTTTAATGATGATTTAATCATTAGACGAAATTTAGACTCATGCCAAGTTTTATTTTCATAAAAATTCTGTATGCATAAATTTTTATGCAAATCATTTTAATTACATGAAATATGAAATTCAAAGTAAATAATTTTTTAAGTAGAAAATTATACTGTTCACACTATTTAAAACTTTTTTATTTAAATTTTAAAATATTTTACAATATAAGCATAAAATACTTAAAAGTGAAATTATTCAAAATATTAGCTAATTATCTGCTAGTTCAAATTTTCTGAGTCAGTATTGTAGCAATAATTCTCTTAATTTACAGTAATTTTTGAAAAACTGAAATATATTGTACGAGTAAATGTAATTGCAATTTCTGTTTATTCAAAAATTTTCTATCTTTGCTTTTATTTCTTTATTATTTATCAATTTTTTCCATTTCCAGAATAAATTTTGGTAAGATTTTTTTTTCTTTTTGATACATGAACAATAGTGCATTATTATTATTATTATTATTATTTGTATAATGTGTATTCAAAATTCAAATTCTTTGCAGAAAATATGAATATCCAAGCAAAACTCTAAAGATAAAATGTTTATTATTTGCAATAAATTTAATGATAGGTATACAAATAGTTTCAGCTATTTGTTCAGTTGCGAATATTAATTTGAATCAAATTTTTCTCTGGGATATATTTCAAAGATTACGTATTTTTATATAAATCTGAATAAAGTTTCTTTCTGAATGAATTAAAAGCCTGTACGAGTATTATTTTCCTCTTGTACGAGTATTACTGTATGCCGAGTATACTTACCGAGTATACTGTATGAGTATTGTTTTGACAGAATACAACAAAAAGTTAAAAAATGTCACTTCACAAAAATGTAATATAACACGAAAGTCAACTAAGCATTATTTTATTAAATTGGCAATAAAAATTTAAAAATATTTTTTTTCATGTGGATTCGTTATTTATGTAAATTGATAAATATATACACAATTTGAACGAAAATATATTGTCGCAATATAATTTAACCGAACTTTTTATAAAATACAACTTGTATTGTATAATAACGAAATGCACAATATATGACAGAGCAAATATTATAATTTTGACCTAAGAACTTCTGTTTCAGCATTAAGGCTGAATTTTTTTGATAATAAACTGCTGAATTCATTTTATTTTAGTTATATGCACATCGTCTGCATAATATAAAATAGGAACTTGGGGAATACAAAATATTTTGTTTTCTCCACGAAGTAACATTCTTCTCAAACTTACGATAACACATATTTTAAAATCGTTGGAAGTTTTGACATGTATGCACTTTGTAGAGAATCAATATTTCATTATGTATAATGGACCGATGGTTGGAAACATATATCAATAAAACTTAGTAAACATATATCAATGGTTATTTATAATAAGAATGAAGAATTTTCAACCAATATTCCAACATTAAACCTGGGGCATTAGAAGGAAGTTTCAAAATGTATGGGAAATAGACAGAGAAGATAAATTAAAATCTTATTCCAAAATTATGTGGAAGTCATTATTTTCATTCATACCATTATATAATAAAAATATATAATGTAATATAATATAATAAAAATAAAACAAATGGGAATTAAATTCTTTCAGTCTTTTAAAAATGTGTTTACAGATTACTCAATATTACTGGATACTTTTACTTCCTATATTAAAAAAAAATAATGTTTATTTTTTCTGCATTATGTATATATGCATTGATACTTATGATTTTGTGCAGCTAAAAGCTGCACAAAATTAAATATAAGTAATATTAAATTTCATTATCAATATCATTATGTATACTTATTAAATACTCTGTAACCATTTATCCTTTTGTCACTATGTTGTTTTGACAAATAATACTAATTTTCATGAAGTTACTCAAAAAGTTAATTTTCCCATATATTATCCAGAGCATATTAACTATGTGAGAATTTATTATCTACGAGAAAAAACAATGCAGAATAATACTTTAGGTTTAAGAATTGATTTAAGTTGATTTAATTAATTTTGAATTAATTAGTAATGCATTCTCAAACTGATAATAATTTCTGAATTTATTATTTGCTATAAATGCATGCACTAAACATTATAAATCTGAATTCTGGAGAATTAAAAGTTTTGAACATTGATTGCTTTATAATAATATTTTTGGATACTATAGTATATCTTTAACGTTACTGTATTGAATGTAAAAGAATTAAAAAATCATATCATTAATTTTAAAAATTCGAATGTGTTTCCATTATTTATTAAAATTTATTGACTGATAAAAAATAATAAATAATGTTTCTTTTTCATTTTATTTCTTATGTTCCATGTATTTTGAATTTTCTAATTTTGTGCGAGATCCAATGGTGAAAAATCCAAGACTTTAATTTAATTCCTAATAATTAATTATTTAGATTTTGATGTATATGTAAAATAAACTTGTATAAATATGATATTTCCAATGCAAAAAAGACATAAGAGAGTATTCTGTTTTAATGCATTTTCTCTATGCAGTTCTGCATGTAATCCAATTCACGAAATAATTATAATCAAAACTCTAGGGTATCTAAGTAGTATTTGTAATCAATAGCATTATTTATCGCTAGCTTAAAATATTTCTAAAATAATACGAGATGAAAAAAATTAACTCTTTATGAACCCTTAGACCTTAAAAGACAAAAGGTAAGACTTTAAAAATCTAAATATAAAATAAGAAATTAACTTTTAATTTGGCTTAAAAATATATCAATTCTTCAATAGTTAATTTAAGTTTAATAAATTAATTTAAATGTGCAGTAAATTGGTTATACATATTTTAAAGGCTTCTTCATCACAAATAGGAAGATATATTTATTTTAATAAACAAGCAGAGTAATTATATATATTTAATAAAATGATATTGGCTTCAGTGCAATTTCTATTTCTCTTGCGTAAACGACAAAAACCCAAAACAAATATATATTCATGAAGCAATCATCAAAAACACAATCACAACATTATTTCAAAACAATGTACGAAATGTTAAAGAATTTAATTTTGTATTTTATTCACTGGAATGCACAAATCGCTTTCCTCGGAAAAAAAGATTAGCATTGCTTCGTAAAAATAATTCAGGCGAATTAGAATATCACATTTGATATGTTGCTTGGATTAAAATGCAAATCATAATTCCACATTTAATATTTTTCTTGGGATTTTAAAATCACCAGGAGTGTAATTTTCTTTCATTTTTTGATGATCTTTCATGAATATGAGACAATAAAAATAATTGTATCCATAAAAAACAATGGGCATTATCTGTAACTCCTTTGTGCTAAGCTCTGAGTCTTTAAAACAAAGTTCACTTTCTCATATCAACATGATCATGAAAACAGCAAAATATTATTTTTAATGTTTCGGTGTAATGTATTCAGCCTGTATTTGGCATTGACATATTTTTGAACAGAATGTATTTACACATTACTATTTGGGATATGGATAAGACACAATATATTGATTTTAGACATAATTGTGAAACATATTTAAATCATTTACTTTCTTTCTGAGTAGCAACTCTCTCTCACAATTTCTCTTTTATATTTGTTTCTTTTAAATAGTCACTTTCCAGTTTCTTCTAATGGATAGAGCTTAATTTAAATCGACATAAGAATTTGATGAAATTATGGTAACAATTGGAAATCAGTAGCAAACGGCCGTGAAATATTATATAAAATGCTGTTAATTTGCATTTCAGTCACTCCTAATTGGATCGCGTTCCTATATATTTTATGTAGTTACTAATTAATTATAATATATTAGCGGACTTCTGCAAGCAGCTAGTTCACCGGGAGTTAAAATAAATTCAATGTCTGATGCATGATTTTTTTTTTAATTCTCTCAACAAATAATGAGATTATGTAATAATTTTCACCATAATATCGCTAAAAACAAGTATCTTGGTAATCTAATGAAAACTGCGTTACTTTTTTGTGAAAAAGTAATTTTTGATTCTTCTTTAAAACAATTTAAATAAGTAACGGAGTCATTTTTCCATATCACGCATAAAATCACTCAATCAAAAATTTGATGAAATGTTTCTGTTATTGTTGTTGTTAATGTCATCATCTTGCACTGTCCAAATGATGCACTTTCGGATTTGTAGATTCTTTACATCTTACATTTAGTACATCTGAAGAATGCTTTTAATATGATTTAATTAAATTCCGAATCTTCCAATACATTTCAAATTGAAATTAATTCACATATTTACAATTTTTATTCTTCATAATTTTCTAAAAAAAATAATCAATAGTACATAAAAATATAATACAAATACTGGTAATTAGAAAATTTAAAAGCAGAAAAATTAAATATACACTATCTAATATTTTCTTTTACATGATTTCCGAACTAATTTTAAATGCCTTAATTTAACTTGATCTGTTTCATATTCTTAAAGATAGATTTTTTTTCGATTTATATTTCGTGATAGGCTAAGAAAAAGAAATTTAGTACATCTGCGCATTCCTCGATGGCAATATATATATATATATATATATATATATATATATATATATATATAAAATTTTAAATATCCAATTATCAGTTATTTTAATTTTTAATTCCACATTAGTGATGCAATCTTTTTACAATTTAAAAAAAGTATTTAAAATTGAAAATAGCTGCTGTCAGTACACAACTCAAAATAAGACTTCCAAGAGATTTCATAATCACATTTGCCAGCTCTATTCCAAAATAGAGTAAATTAATTTCTATAAAACATTATTTTCTCATTTTATCATCTATATTAAGACAGAATTCATCTTCGTATTTTTTATCTTAGTTTCGGTCAACATATTATCGCATATTATACAAAAAAGATTAATTGCCTTTTTTGCATGATAATTTTATGAGCATTCATCTTTATTATTTATGATTATTTATTACTATGTTTAATTTTAAAATTAATACGAAATTCGTAAAATAGAATTGCATTTGTATTTATAGTATTTTAATATACAATCAAATGAATGAGATCTATTTGAAACCTCCATTCCTATTTGTTAATACATTTTATAAAGTTACTCTTGTAAAACTGTGGCAATGAATGTGTGGAAATAGTGAGGTGGACTTTATGATAATTAAAAGAATCAATAAAAACTTTCTACATTACATCACCATACAAAATTCATTTCAGTCATAATTCAGTGTAAAGAAAAATAGTTAAAATGGCTAAAGATGTTGAAATTCCATCATCCGATTATTTAAAGACTTTCAACTTTTTCAATGAATTCAATGAATCAACTCAAGCAAATTACGAATTACTAATCTTATCATGTTATCATTATTATTAGAATAAAATTTGGAAACCTATTAATAAGAAGAATTGATATTTAATATCAAGAACAAGTTTTTCTAGAGAAAGAAATTCTTGTTCGTAATATTTTGCGAGATGCCACTAGAGGTTGTCCAACAGTCAAAGGGTATCAAATGAATTTATAACGCTTTTGAAACAATCAATACTAAATGAATTTTGTTTACATTATGTTGTTTATGTTCAGAGTTTGGTTGTAAAAAATTTTAATGAACTTCTGCATAAATCGCTTTATTAGGTTTAAAGAATTCTATAAGATAAGAAGCTTATTCATTGTGTAATAAATTGTTTGCTCCTCTTTGTAGTGATTAAATAAAAACATGAAATGAAATGGATAAGAAAAAATTCTGAATTCTTTTCTAATGAGTCTTTTACACAGTATAGGACTCCTTTGAAAATGGGAATTTTTGTAGAAACTGATTACATCCGAAAATGTCACCATTTAATTGATTAGTACTGATACAAATCAGTACTACCAGTACTTTTGAACTGGAAGACTGTCGCATATATAGTTTTAAAAAGGTGCTATACATTTGCTATACACCTATACTTTACATAATATTAAAAGTTACTTTAAAAATTTTAACAACTGAAAACATTCGAGAATTTCGTTAAAGAGACTGTTCAGTCTCTCTCAATAAATTCCTATAAATTGTGAGATCTAGTGTATGAAAGAAATTATCGTGCTAAACTATAAACATTGCCAACATAGTTTTTCAAGCAACTGACTAATAATTAAATAAAATGTCCTTTCAATTTTTTCATTTTTGAAATCAATATAATTTTTTTTTTATTTCTTGATGCAATTTTGGTTTCATTTTGTTTCGTGTGAACAATATTTATCTTCTTTATGAAATATGCATTTTTTTAAAGAACTGAAAATATATTATCTTAAGCCTTAATACAAATAATTAGAAACTTAATAGTTTTTATGAACCGCAGAAGTTCTGTTATTAATTTAAGGGAAATTCTATTTTACATATCTTTATTCGTGCAATGAAACACTTCCTCACATATAAATCAATGTAAGCTTATAGCATTGTATCCACTACTAAAGAAAATAAACTTCCTTTTGGACCAATAACTCGAAATCCTAAAAAAAATTGAAAATATCTAAGACTCTCCTTGTTTATATGCTACGAAGAATACAATGGAAAATATCTGGTACCAAATAACATGAGTGCAAAAACTTATAAATCGGCTTGAAGACATTCCGTGCAAACGATAAAATTCGAAACACTTTCAGCCATATTTTCTGAAAAAGGATACTTTTCTGCAGTATATCAAAGCAATGAACCGGAATTGTAAATTTTATGTCGCGTTTACTTTATGTATTGCATTCTGTATTTCTCTATTTGAATTTAAACTCTTTTTAAAGACTATAAAATGTTCGAAAAACTTTATTTTTGAGCTTATCATCAGTGAGTGCTGCATAAAACTACAGTGCTACAGTTCTTAGTGCTATATAAAACAACTATATAAAATGTCCAGATTGATAAAAAGTTTCTAGAAATTGCTATAGAATTTTTTAAAGACAACGAACAGTTGATAAATAAAATTATTTATTATAAACATCTATTAAAATGTAAAAAGTATTAAAATTTTTTTTAGTCATTTTTTCACAATTTGTTGACACTTAACATGTTTTTTAATATTTTGAATATAATTTTGTGCCCAGCGTTTTTTAATATTAATTTAAGCCATCCTTATAAGTTTATATGGATAAATAAATGTTTCAGATAATTTAAGTGAATAGGCAACTATTGAAGGCGCATCTTGAAGCAATAGACTTTCAGTTAAGATTTATAATAATAAATAAAATCAATACGGTAGTTATACCTTGTAGACTTCTTTGAGTTTTTTTTTTCCATACATAACATAATGTTCATTAGCGTTTTTGTTAATTCTACTCGAAAACGAGTCGTGGAAAAAAGAATGTGATAATTGGCGACTTATCTAAAGCCATGATCTTTTATACAAAGTAAGACCATTCAGACTATTGGCTGGGTATGAAGGATTTGTTTATAATATTCTGATCTTTAGGTGTTGTGATAATTTTTGAAAGTATTATAATTAATTTAAGTCTTTGTGATTGTTATTATTCTCCCTTTTACTTTCATACACTTGTAATAAAAAATTCAAATTCAACTGATGTGTTATGATAGTAAATAATAACAGAAAAACGATTGACAAGGATAAAAAAAACCGAATATTCTTATCATATCTTGCTAAGTTTAAAAAAGCAATGACGTTCCATTTTTTATGATAGAAGACGTAAGGAATAATACATGTAATTTGGAAATTTTACAAATATGATAGACTAAAGCAAGAAAAAGATGCATCACAAGTGGATTAAGATCGAGAATTATTATTCATACTAAACATAACAATTACTTTTTATGCATTCCCAGTTTCACGACTCAAAATTCGTCCTCCAGGAGTACATATGTTTTCTCTTTGAGGGTACATCCGTCCCAGACATGAATGCGAAATGATATAAAATGAATTTCATATTCATAAGACTCTTATGCTAGATATAGTGCAATAGAAATTTTACATGTCTTAATGATGCAAGAGATGGAAGATACTTCGGAAATGGTAATTTCAGAAACATTTGAGGATAATTCGAAAGCAGTAAAATCACCTAGATAAAACATTATTGATTTCGTTTTCCAACTAACTCCTTCTTTTATGCATATTTAGATCTGTCGAAAGAATGCTCAAACTACATGTTCGATTTACATAATCAACAGGACTAGAATAAATTTTTCTTTTATAGTTAATGGTAATAAGTAAAATACTAAATAAAAACTTCGGATGAGGAAATTATAAAATTCACTGAATCAAGTTTGAAAAAAAAGTAGCATAGTTATTCTTATAATTCGGTTATAATTATTTTATGATGCCTTATCTTGAATCGCTTGTTGCATACACTTCATTAATTTATTTGCATATGTATTTTTTTTAAATTTCTGTTCAATCGGATTTATGAAATTTTCGAATATTACATGGGAATTATTGTAAAATAGGTTAAGAGGCGCTTCTAATTTCATGTCAAAAAATTAGTTAAAACCTTCAATGTATTTTTTTCAATAATATTATATAATTATCTCGGTTTGTTACGAATTTTATTCTTCATATTGATTTAAAACAAAGAAACAAGAATTCAATATTCCAGGATATTATCCAATTAAAATTAAACCGACACATAATGATTTCATTTAAATTTCTATCTTTTCTATATTTTATCAATTGCATTTTATTTTATATGTAGCATAAATAGTTTTTAATAGAGATTGTACCACAAATGTATTTGAAAAGTCACCAGTCAATATTGAAACATTCGAGTCATAAAAAGAATGTAATTATTTTGAGTTAAATGAAAATAAATTGATGTGTTGGGTTTTTTTTTTTCGATGGAGCATTAGGACGTAATGCATATAGGCTTTAACACACTAATGAAAGATGCAATGGATTACAGTATGAAATAGAAATGAAAGTATTTCTAATTTCTTAGTTTCCGACATGACTGCCATTGATACTGATGGATTTGTACTGTCGCTGAATCGGTTTGAAAATTCTGGTCTCATAGAGCGTCATCTGTGTTTATGAGATCTTTGTTATGGTCAAATTTATGATCACTGTGGAAAATCTTTGTGGATGCAAGCAGAAGAAAAATCTATATTTTTTCGTACAAATTTGGTTAAGAAGTTTTGGAGCATCCGCCATACAGCCAGATTTGGCATTCTGAAAATTTCATCTGTTTGTACTCATATAGAAATTCCTCGTCAGTCAAAAATTTGACCACAATAAACCTCATACTTGATGATGGTGTTATATGTAACCAGGATATTCAAACCTATTCAGAGCATGGTAAAATACCTCAATATAAATGGTAGTTGTTTGAAAAGTAATGCATTAGAAATAATTTCATTAGGGTTTCATATAGTAATTAATTGCATTTTTTATTACTTTGTTTAAAGATTATGTGCGTTAGATATACGTACCCTCTCGCACAATACTGACTGGTAAAACATTCAAAACTGACAATAAGTAAAAATATGAATTTTATGCCAAAGGAACTATCAAAAAGTTGACTGAAATTTTATTTATTATAGGAATCACATATGTATTTAATTATATTATCATATTACGTGAACTATACGCAACAACAATGCAAATTTTATGATATGCTCAATAATTACTGTATTGAAAATGCTAAGCTAATTAAGCTATTATTTCATTGAATGTCTCCATTTGTTTTACTTACGTAAATTGCAAATATTAATCAGGAAAGCAGTTCCTTTTTCATGGCACTTCCCCCATAACAGTACTTAGTAACGATAACAGTTCATCTTCTCAATTAGTAATTGCAAAGACAAGAGGCAGTAAAATAAATGGCCGATAACAATCAATATACTTAACGGCAGCTTTGATGAGTTGTTTTAGTATAGCAGCCCGAAAATCTAGCGTCTCCTTTTGTTTTATTCCTACAGGAATGAGGATGATAAAAAGTACTACAGAAGTTGCTTAGAAATAAAACCATTTTTTACTGCTTGTTTTGTTTTTTTGTTCATTCATTTTTGCTTAAACATCAAAATCAACGTTATTAACAGTAATATTATTAATAGATATTACAAGTTGGGTTTGTGGACATCATGTATTTAAAAGTTGGTTGGATTTTAATGATGAAGAAAGCCACAATTGAATAAGGTGGGCTAAGGATAAAGTAAGCTTCTGCTAAGCGTAAATGATAAGAAAAAATTGAACCGGAAATGAATCTTTTTAATATATTGATCGTTTTCAAAGTAGACTTAGAAGCAGAAATATTTAAAAAAAATTATATAAGAAAGAAACTTTGTTTAAATTAGTGTTTCAAATTTATGATCCAAGAGCGAATAAGCAAGGTAATTACGAAATTCCTTAAAATTGAAATAGTAAAATGATGAATTAAAGCAATAATTGACAGAAGTACATCAAATACAAAATAAATATTTAAATAATGTGTTAGAAATATTCATTTCTAAAGTTTAAAATTGATATATTAAATATATGAATGTACCATTTAAATGCACATGCTTGAAAATCAAATTTTTGACGAATTAAATCATATACAAGAATACAAAAAAAAAAAAATCAGAAATTTTAAATAATTTATCTTCAGCAAATTTATCAACAAATTAAAACGTTAAATTCCGATGAAAATGAAAATAACAGATTACACTGTTTTTTTTAAGTACATTGATTAAACTATAAGGTAAAATTGAAGTGTGTTTGTTATAAGAAATAAAAACAGACGAATTAGAATTTATTGCTTCCTCGGAAATGTATTTATCAGACATTAAATATAGCTATAATATGGTATTTAGTAGTATTTGAATCATTTTACAAAAATTACAAATATTTTTGTAAAAAGTATATTATTATCTGGATTTCTAGTATCATATATACTATAAAAATGTGAAGGGATTTTTTTCTTCATTTCTCTGTTATATATCCCAGTCTATTTAATGCCCCAAGTTCCACTTATTCCATCATTGCAATAATATTAGATAAAATATGTAACCAGCGCACCTCTAATAATTGTCAGTTGTTCATATTCATCTATATCTTTACACAAAGTGTTAAGCTAAATGAACAGAAAATTCAAAAAGTAATAATCAGTGCTTGCTTATTTTATTCCTTGAATTTTATTTTTGCTGATATTTTTTTAGGTTTATTTAAACGTTATATTATCATTCTAATCTGAGACTCTAACATGAGGCAGTAATATTGTCAACCATAAGTGAAATTTCAGAAAAATCCTAATGAAAAACTCTGAATGTAAATACTGTTTACTAAAAAAAGAAAAACATTCTTTTACGAAAGTATAAGGTCTGTTATCTACTTAATAGTTTAACAAGTAAATCCAAAAAACATCATTTTTTTTTCAAAAATATACATAATTCTCCAATTCTGATTAACCAGTCTATCAAGGATAAAAAGAAATAAAATACATTGAAGATTTCTCACTTTTATGAACCGTAAATTTATATTTTCTTCATAATTGCAAATTTATAGTCATATTAATTATCCATTCTTAGAACCAGGGTTCACTTGAGAGAATTTAATTTTTTTTTTAAATTCGTAGTTTCATAAAGCTATCATTAATGTAGCAATAATAGTTTTTATTTTTCCTCATTTTAAATGTATAGATACATAAATACTGAGTTACTAATTATTATGGTCATTCCCTCAATACAATGACATCAACTTTTGCCCTTAATACTGCATGGATTTCTTCTTCGCAGGGAAACTATAAGATGTCGGTAGGTGGTATAAGGAAATTGATATATGGTTCTAGGAACACTGCTTAATATTTTATGGTTCTGGATTAACCTGCTTGATACCTCTTTCAATCCAATCCCACATATCCTCAACTGGATTGAGATCTAATAATCGTGCAGGCCAACTAATACAGGTAAAGCCTCTGTTGTCTCTTCAAAACTCTGTGGGCAATGCCAGCTTTATGATAGGTAGTATAGTCATGTTGAAAGAATTCACCTCAGGTAAGGTACACCATTAAAATAACAGAATATACTTGATCAGTATTAACACTTAAATACTCTAGTGCATTCAGTAATTGATCCAAAGACTATACAATTCAAAAAAAAAAACAGCCAAAAACATAACATTGCCTTCACCAATTGCAGGTGTCATGGTAGTGCGGTTGGGGGTTCAGGATTCCGTGCTGTTTTTCTCCATATTCGCCCCCTGCAATCCGTATGATGTAATTGAAAACACGATTTATCAGATACTTGTCCCTTTTCCAGTCATATATAGTCCAATATTTATGCTATTTTGTGAATTTGAAATGTCTTTTCTATTCAACTCAGACAATAGAGGCTTTCAAACATGCTGTTAGTTTCCATACTTTACATGGTGCAATTTGTAGAGAGTAAATCGTTCCGAAACCTTCGTAGTTGCTCTTTGATAAAGATTTGCCGCAATTGGAGCCTACTGCAGCTCTTTGCATGGACTAGAAAACTCTGGCAAATCTCATTTCATGTCAAATATGCAGTAGTCTGTGAAAACCAGAAGCCTGCGTTGAGTTCTAATTTCCTGCTTGACTTTTTAATCTTTGTAACATTAATAACTGCTTTTTACGAACATTTCATATATGTAGCCATTTCTCTGACACTAGTTCTGACGCTTCGAGCGCTTACAATAATCTTACATTCAAACTCAGTTAAATTACGTTTTTCCTTGTCTATTTCTTCACAAACAATACAGTGCAATTTATGCTTCGCGAGTCCTGCAGTCCCCTTTTATAGTTATCTCATCCTTTAGTGGCAACAACGTGAAGTTATAACCGATTTGAGTATAAGTGTAAAGTGGTCATAATAATTTGGTTGATCAGTATATGTAATCTTATATTAGACCAACAAACTGAAAGTGTTGAACAGAAATTGTAATAGATCATGGTGTCTCAAATCACATTGAGAGAGTGAAAATAACGAAAACATATGTAGAGCACAGCAGTAATATCAACGTACATTACGAAACATTGTGATAGATTCTTTCCATGCTAGTGTACCGAGGTGGTACCATGGTACAAGTAAAGCTGGGAATATTAGTAAAGATTTTGTTTCGACGTATGGTGCGGTATCCTCAGGTATTATTCCTTATGGCAATAATTGCTACCTGAACGCCTGAAGGTAAAACATATCTTGATTTTCTGCAAGGCGTCCTTCCTTAAATGTTGAAAAGCGTCCCACCACAGTGCAGAAAAGAACGTGGTTCATGTATGATGGCGCCTATCGGTTTTTCACCCGAGTTGAATTATTACTTCGATTTTGTAGATGCTAAAACGTGGACAAGAATCATTGAAATCATTAGTTAGCCTTCAAGTTCACTGAAACAGGGAATCCAGTCTGATTTTTTTTATGGAATCATTTAAATTCCTTTGGCCAGGGAATGCTTATGGACACAGCTGAAAATCTCATACAACAGAATATTATCGATGCAACACTCATCAAAAACATACATGGTATCTTCGAGTGCATTCGAAAATCCTTTTAACATGTTTTCAAACAATATAATGATATCAGTGAAGACTTTTTCAGCAATTCTTGTAATAATTGATCAAAAATCATTTTGTATTTCTTATTGTAATTTATGTCGTTACAGAATGACGTCGAAACTTCTGCACATTTTTCGGGATGTTCATCTCTCACAGGGGTTTGAAACACCATGTTTCATTGCAATTTTTATTTCTCTTAACATTCAATACCAACCAACATTCTACGTTTGTCAGTCCAATATTAGAAATTATGTATATTGCATAATTTTATAATAATTATAAGGAGAATCTTCTCTTCTTTTATCTTAAAGTAGCGTTTCTCAACCTTTCAGTATTTGCAGCCCAGTTTTCAAACATAATTTTCATCGCACCCCCCCCGCTTACAATAAAATGTATACAGCAATAATGTATAGTGAGTATTTTGGATTCTTTTAAATTATTTTTAACTAACTGCCAAAACAAGAGTAAAAGCGAGCCAACGTTGGCGACAAACCACATCTTGCATTTTGGACAAGCCGGCTGTAAACAGATGAAGCGAAGGAAAGCGGGGAAAATTTAAATATTATATTTGAAATGAAAGCCAAACAGGGAGATAAGGTTAAAAGAATATGAAAGTAAAAAAAAAATCGTTAATGAAAGTTAACCTAGACGGGGTGAGCTAAATTTAGAAACTGAAAATAATTTTTTTCAAATAATAATAATAATAATAAAAATAATAATAATAAAAAAAAAACAGAAGCATGACTAAACAAAAGTGAAAAAAAATAAGCAATGTTTGTGGAAGGGAATCCACACGACATATGCCGTCTCGAGCACGCGAGGGGTTAATGTTTTCTCATAGGAAGAAGGAAAATGTTCGATAACGCAAGTTTCAATTCCAGCCAGTCTCATTCGGGTCGATCCTTTTATCGCTATCGAATCTATAGTGAATGTGTATGTTATATACGTTTTTGTATTAATTGCAATTCACCATATTAAATATTCAGGGCAGTAGATTTATGCAGACTCATGGATAAATTTTTAATCGGAAGTAAGCAAGCATTAGACGATAGTCAAGCATCAACAAGTACACAGACGAGCGTGGTTCTAAAAATAAAATCAAGAAAATATTCTCAAGAATACTTAAATTTTGGGTTTACCAGTTCTGAAGTAAATGAAGAAGAAAGGCTCCTGTGTATCATTTGATCAAAAATGTTGGCCGCAGACAGCATGAAACTTAATAAACTTAAACGATATTTGGAAACGCTTCATAGTGAGTATGTCAACAAACCCAGAGAATTCCTCGAATTAAAATTAAAATCAAACAAAAAGCAAAAATCATTTTTAAAGAAACTTTGTCTGTGAATAAAAAAGCTTTAATTGCATCTTACAAAGTTCATATAAAACAGCCAGATGTAAAAAACCTCACACCATTGGTGAAGAGCTTATTTTGCCAGCAACAATTCAGATTGTAGAAACTATGTTTGGAGATAATTTTTCAAAACAATTGCAGTCCATACCTCTTTCAAATGATACTGTTGCTCGTCGAATTGGTGATATAGTCAAAGATGTACAGAGTCAGCTTTTCTCGAAGTTGCGTGACACAGAGAAGCTTTGGCTTCGAAAGCAATGAGTCCTGGTCTGAACAATGTGTTAACTACGATTACGATTGTAACAGTAGTAAATTATATAAAAATGAGACCCCTGAAATCGAGAATCTTTTCTGCACTTTGTAAAGACATGGGTTTCAGTACATTCAAAATTACTATTTTATTGCGAGGCAAGATGGTAATCACGTGGGAAATTTTTGCAACGTGTTTATGAATAAAGAGAAGAAATCGCCAATTTCCTAGCAGAAGAAAACAGACCGGAGACCGAAAACTTTCGCGACGGTTTATTTGTGTTGAAATTGAGGTACTTGGTTGACATATTCGGGAAATTAAATAACTTGAATCTTCAACTCCAAGGAACAAATACACATTATGTTGGAAACGAGTGATAAAGTTAATGCTTTTTGTAGAAAATTGGAATTGTGGACCAGAAATTTAAAGCAACAAACCTAGCAATGTTTGTAAATGCGGATGATTGTACTAAAACTTACAAGGCTGAAGAAGAACATGTTAAAGTTGTTTTGTAACCATTCAAAATCTTTTAGCCATGCTGGTAAAGAATTTTAAAAAGTATTTTCTTGCTTATGACAAACTGATAGCAAGTTACGAGTGGGTTAGGGATCCATTTCTTAAGACTCCCGAAGGACTCTCAATTGATGAGGAAGAAAAATTCATAGACTTCACGATAAGTGGCGAAACTTAAAGGCAATTTAGTAATAAATGGCTATTTGAATTTTGACCAGGAGTAAGGATGATTTTTTTGCACTAATAACAAGGGCATTTCACATTCTAGTACCATTTTCAACATCCAACTTTTGTGAAATTAGATTTTCTGCTGTGGCTTCTTTGAAGACAAAATATAGAAACAGAACTGAGAGTGGCTATTTATAATACTAAGCCTTCCTTCGAAAAACTTTTCTTTGAAAGACAGGCCCAAGAAAGTCACTAATAATTATTAAATTTGTTTTTAATTTAGTATGTTTTGATTAAGTAAGTTTTGATTTAGTAAGTTGTTTTACTTTAATAAGTTATTAAATATGTCGAAATGTATTTTGTTTTCTATGTGTATGTGTGCTTTCCTTTCAGTCAGTTAATCAATTTTTTAAAATAATATTTTCTCTTGGATATTCTCGAGCCCCCCCCCCTCTAGTATTCTCGCGCCCCTCTAGGGGGGCCCGTCCCACAGGTTGAGAATCGCTGTCTTAAAGATTATTTAAAGCTTTGATTGTCGTAAACAAAAGTAAAATGGCTGTTCATTAGAAGAAATATTGAGTTTGCACAAGAAAGAGCATGATTTCTTCTAATCGGAATAAAAGAGCCAATTATTTTTTTTTTCTTATAATCATAATAATTCTAATTACATATTCATATATATGCATGATATGATTTCGTATGAAGGATATCATTCATACGAAAGTAATATTTTCTAAATATTCAGAAAATTATTAAAATTCGAAATTTCGCATTTAGCGTAGTTTGTCACAAGTTTTCTCAAATGTCTATATTTCCTTTGAATAATATTACGACATCATAAAACATTATTCTGAATCAATTTGATATCTGATGCTTGCAATATGTATTTCAAAAATTTTAAATGAAAATTATGAAGGAAAACAATAAGAAAACAGAATTACTTTATAAATAAATTCTAAGTTGCTAGCACTAAGTAAATAAATTTTGATTACGTATTTTAAAGAATGTGTGCAAGGGATTGGGAAATAATATTTGAACATTGGAACCTAAAAATAATGATTCATTTTTTTAAATCAAAGTGTAATTGAGATTATTTAGCTTGTTATAGGGGAATTTGATATTTTAAAACACTTATATATAATGATGAATATTAATGGAAATAGAGAAAATAATGAACAAATAAGATTAAAACAGAATTTTATCAATATTTGCTCCTTAAATACCAATTTATCATAAGGTTCGTAGAAAAACATACATATTCGAGATAAAAATTCTGTATTAAGATTTATGTTACCTATAATCATTACATTTATTCCTGAAAAAATAGCATGTTATACTTTTTTAAAGTTTTCCCTGTTCATTAAAGATTTTTAATCATTTAAATATGGAATGTATTATCGATTTAATTGTGATTTAAATGAACTTCAAGAAATTGGATTCAAATAACAGAAGAACTTTTTATTTATGAAATTGTTTTCTCAAGACAACTTTATATTAAGCCTAAATTCATAAATCAAAATACTTATTTTTTTCAAAAAAAATCATTATTTCAGATTTAATTTGTCTAAGAGGTAAAGGAGAAAAATGGAGAAGTGACTTTTATAATAAAAAATAAACGTCCATAATCCTATGAAATATTTATTCGAATAATAGACTCAAAAAAATATTTTTGAAAAATAAATTGATGTAGTGAATGAATATAATGCATTCATTGTCTGATTATATTTTTGGAAATAAAAAGAATTTCTTAGAATATCTCATTTCAGGCAATTAGTTTGTCTAGACATAAAATCATTTAAAATATATTAATATCTACTTTCAATTTAGATAGCGCTTAGTGGAACATTTGATCCTAAATTTTATGCTTTTTATTTACGATATAAATTATATTTTATTTCTTAATTGGTTCATAAATTTATTTTATTTTCATTCCTATATAATGGTATCCGCAGACTTCTGTATTATGGGCTGTAAGTTATTCTCCTATAGGAATATTTTAAACAAATGTATTATATACATTTTCGCAGCATTAAAAGATTGTGTGCTGAATTTATTGAAAATGATTTCACAGTTTTATATGAAATTGACATAAAAATGTTGAGAAAGAAATGTAACTTTCACTATTATTATTTTTTTTTTGTTTCCCATAAGGAATGAGACTTTTTATATTGAAAAAATTTCACTGTCATTTTCTGATATAATATAAATCACCAGAAAGAATATAAGCATTGCTGAAAATATATTAATTTATGTTGACACATTACTCTTTTAAAAAAAAATAGCATTCATATATTCATATTATATTCGAATTTGTTCCAACACTTTTTCATCCAATTCTAGTTAATATACCAAAATATCTTACTAAAACTTAAATTTATTAACTATTTTATATCTCTTGTAAACTGTTTAACATGTTTATATTTTGTCTTGAAATTAATTTGAACAACTTAATAGTAAAATTATCCCTAAAAACTAAAATGTTTCTTTTGTTGCAAACTTTATTAATTTGTTAAATATTCCAAGAGAGAGACTTCTAGAAAACCGGTATAAAACCATGGTATAAACAAGCAATTATGCAGTCAAAATTGAAGGATTTTAAAGGAGAATTTTAAAATAGGGTGGAACGAAAATGGCCTTATTTTTTGTTCTTTTTAAAGATTTCAGTTTGGTAATAGTGCAGAAAAGTTGCCTTTATGGTTCAAAAACAATATTAAAAAATGTGGTTGCAATATTAAATTATCTTGAAGTGCCGCAAAAAGCTTGAAATTTGTAAAAAAATTGAAAAAAAGGGATATTTTTGAAAATGGCCTAGATTACTTTGATTAGATTTTATTTTGGTAATAGTGCGAAAAAGTTGAATATTAGATTCTAAAACAATTTTTAAAAATTTGGTTTTTTTAACGTCATTGTGGCACTTCAATACATATTCCAATATTTTTCATATTTATAATTTATTTTGTCTACACCAAAAGGAAACTTTTCCGTACTAATACAAATGAAATTGATTTTTTCGCTTCACCGTAGTGTACAAGCATATTAATATGTGAATATATATAACTTGCATAATATATGCGAGACAAAATTAAAAAGAATGACTCTATAGATACTGGTTGTTGTTGTTGCTAATCTCCATGGTCTGACGTAGTCAATAGATACTGGTACATTCATTAAATAAAATTAAAATTCAGTAAATAAGGAAAATTAGAAGATTGAAATCTGTATAGCCTTCTATAAGCAAAATGATAAATATTTACAAATTCTGAGGTATGTGCAAAACTAAAATTACAGAATGAATCATATTAAGTACATGGGCACAAAATAAAAATATAAAAAAAAATGTGTTGCTGAAGGTATCTTCTTTTAATCTGGTTTACTTTTTCATAAATTGTTTTCTTGAAACTATATTACTTTCTAAGAATATAAAAAAAACTAAAATAAACATGATAATGTTATAAATCTGAAAGTATGATTTTTTAAATGTAATTTTCAGTTTAATATAGCATATTACTTTTCAGTTGTAATTACAGCAAGAAAATAAAGATATAATCTGCAGCATTGATCAGTAATTTTTATTAATTTCACTTTACCCTTTAAGGCTACTGTAACAAACGATCTATTTATTCTAAAACAAAAAGTGTTGAAAATATAAGTATTAATTGTTTATAAAGAGTGTCCACTACTTATTTTCTCCAATCTATCATCTTGGACATGATACATCTTTAAGTGTTTTGATATTGTAAAGTGTTTATGCGCTACTGAATAAGAGAGTTTAGAGCATCATTCGGCGACAAGCTGCAGAATGAGCGTTTCTATTTTAGAAAAAGTGGTAGATTTGGAAGAAAAAGGCAAATAGAAAGTTGTTGTGAATCATAAATTTAGTAAGAAAAAAACTTTTGATAAGAAGTAAAAATTGGCAATGTTTTTGCAAAGTAGAAAAAAAAAACCTGAAAATACACCTTTCTCTATTCACGATATTCAAAAACAGGATGTAACGAAAGATCGACGAAAGGACAAAATACTACATTTAAAATAAATGCAAGCTTCCAAAATTTGGAGCTCCTTCGCAAATCAATAAAGTATATGGCTCTATATCGTGGCTTTTGCATTTATCTGATCTAACCTAAGTGAAATTGTTTTGGTGGAGATGCTTCGATCAGCAAGAAATGAAACTTTTTTTACAAACATTTAAGAACCTAAAAAGCTGTATAATTCACGATTCTGTTGACATGACACCTAATACAAAATGGGCAACATAAAATTTAAATAAGTTCACTTTTTCCAAGATTATATTCCAATTGTTGGAGAGAAAATTGAAGATCGAAATGGACATCATAAATCAACTACTAGGTTTTATTTTTCATCTCTTTTTGAAGATTTTTCATCATTCAAATGTGTAGTAAAGTTGCTTGCAAACAAATCTGCATCCTAAACCTTATATTAGTATTTATATTACCAAGGTTTTTTCCTACACTAAGTAAAGGTTTTTCTATAGTATCAAAATTGAATTTTATTCTAATTTGTACCCTTTTCGAAATAGGGAAGCTAATCCACTATTTGCAGACAATTGATGCTGTAAGCTGTCTCATCGTGCAGCACATAAACAATCTTCGAGACGCACCAATTTTATGATTATAATGAAAGGAATATAAGTTGGCACCATGCCTAAATATAGCTAGTTATGAATATAAATTCCTTATATTAATGTCGTTTTTACTCTCTCTCTCTCTCTATATATATATATATATATAAAGATGCACGTTTATAATAAATGTTGACGTGTAAGTCCTTTATATTATACGTCATTTAATATCAGTTTTCCTATTTATAGATTTAATATAAATACAAAAAATATCTACAACAATTTATTTCTGCATTGTTTCGTAACAATTTATATTAAATATTTTTCTTCCTGAATTTATTTTTTTTTTATTAATGATATTGATTTTAATATATATCAGGTAAAATAACATACGATGTTAGATTCATAAATTCAGAATTTTTTAGGATACAAATCCAAAGTTTAGAAGTGTATATTACTTTTTATATATTTTAAAGGGATATCTATGATAACATCTGCCATTTAAAATCGAGTATGACCCCCAAAAAATAAGTATCTTTCTGTTAGTACCGAGGATACATCTCACACGATAAATGTCTATTGGAGCCCAATACATTAACTAGAAAAAAAGAATGAAGTAAAAGAATGAAGATTAAATTGTCATGAAGGAAAGAATGTAGCTGTTGATGCCCGAAATGCTTGGAAAAGGACCTGATCCAATTAAGCCATGAAAATTAGTACGGTTTGTTTGAGTTTTATCTTTAATACCAGAAGAAAAGAAATCTTAAAAAGTATTGAAGCTATTAGATAAGAGGTCATTTTACCTAAAATTACCTGAAAGAAAATGTATCATCATTTGTAACTTCAAAGTTATTTCAACCAATCTATAGTTTTTATTTTAATTTGAGAGTTTTCTTATTTAACAAAACTTTTAAATATTCAGAAGGTAAAAGATAAGACATTTGTAAGTAGTAAAGAATATGAGTATTGATTTAATATAATGCATTTCATTTTTTGTACTATAAATTTGAACGAAAATTAGAATGATTTGTCATTCGTTAATTTTATGGGATTCTTTTTAGTTTTGTTGGCGTTTTTCCATAAAATTATTGGAACCAATCACACAGCACCAAATTGCATTTTTCCATGTTAAGGTCAAAAGCAGATAATTCATATTTATAAGCATACTAATTCCTGTTAGTGATTGGTACGATTGCTAAGATCACTAACTTAACTGATTGTTAAACTAGTAGAAAGAATTAAAATAACTATTAATATAAAAGGATTTTATTTTAAAAGAAATTGAACTTTGTTATGTTAGCAAACTGAAAAACCTGAATTTAATGGAAATTACAACTTACGCGGCAATATATAACCTGTTTCTCAATCTACGTTTGAAATCAATTTAAAACAAATATTCATTAAGTTTCAGTTTATACAGAATGTTCCGCAATTTTTTTTTCCACTCGTAAAGAAAATTTGTATTTCGTTATACCAAACACTAGTTCAAGAAATAACTAAAATCTATGATTAAATGAGAATCACTGGCAAGGTCTTTATCAATCTTCAAACGAAGTAAATACCTCATTCTAACAAAATTCCCACAAAGCTTCAATTTTCCAACATCACAATATAGAAACTGCAATGAATGCATCAGCCAAAACCGAATGATTTTTTTTATTAAATAATGAACTGATAAAGCCCATATATTATCTAGCGCTCAATTCACTTTTTTCTCCTTTGCTGGAATTGAAATATGTGCATTTAATTTAAGTGAATGAATTTTCATGAGAAATTAAAAGTCACTGCCGTGCATCCATTAGAGCGGAAAAAGATTTTTTATTCTGTTATAGAAAGGTGAAGAACCTTTCATTAAACTTGATTAATTGATAATTCATGCTCTAAGAATTTTTGTAATTATACTGAAAAATTTTTATATGTGGGAATTTTTATATACACTTATCCATGATACACAAATAAAGCCAAATACAATATAATTTTTTTTACACGTAATACGATTTTTATATTAAGATTGAATTAGATAAATAATAGTTTTAGTAGAATTTTACAGCATCTTTAATTATAATAAAGATCAGAGTATGTGAGCGTATGTATGCGTTGACGCTTTACATGCTAGACACGTTGCTTGTTTGACCTAGAGCTACACTTGGCCATATATCTATAATTATATTACATGGAGGGTGGGAATATGAATCAAGGATTTCAGAAGCGTACTTCCTTAAAAATTAAGTATAAATTGGGGGGATTTCTACAATAACATCCAGAAATATTACTGTTCAAATCTTTAATATTAAAAAAATGGTTTTTCAGGAATTCTTAATCTATAATATATCTTATCAAAAAATTTAATCATTTTGCATATTTAAGAAAATTGAATTTTTAGTTTAAGCACATTATCCTACTAATTTCACACAAAATAAAAATAAGATTTAACCTGTAAGAGCAGGTTATATATGCAGAGGGAAAATTAGTTTTTATCTGCATGCCGAGGTCACAGTGACAAAGGTTAAATTAAAGAATCAAGTTAATTTGTCTACGCTCAATTTGAAACAAATTTCAGTATGGGTCTGTAAGGAGTGAAATACTTATGAAGGACGATATTTTCTAAATGCATTTATTCCATAAAAATTTTTACATGAGCTTCTCAAATATCGATATCGTCATTTCAATAATTCTACATTATCTAAAGCAAAACCTGCAATATCGGTTCAGTCAGTGAAGCTAAGTAAAATGATTTGGTTAAAGTATCATTTTAAATTTAAAAAACCATATAGCCATTAAAACCGAGTTGAGAAGATTTAAATATTTTTTATAAAAAAGATTGAGTAATGGTAAAACGATTTTAGATCACTTCATTGAGCGTGTCAAAGAAAATAAAGCCAATCACCGGTAGGAGTTTCTCCAAAGCCGATTTGTCTAAAATTACAAAAATGCCGAGACTCCTGAAATGATTTTGAAAAATAATGACTCAATTTGGTCGCAGAAGATTAAAACGGTTTTAAATAAAATTGCAGTTAAAATATTCTTAAGAGCCAAAGAGCTTTATAAAATTTAGACTCAAGTTTATCAAACCTGTATCTACCGAGTGAAACTAAGTAAATTGTTTAGGTCATTTAGACAATTTTGCAAGTAATTTTAAGCTGAATTTTAGGATGAAGCAAAGAAATTTGAATACTCTTACGAAAGAGAATTACCTTTTTCTCTTCTAGCTGCAAATCTGTATTAAGTTTCATCATCGTAAGAATCCAGTCGCAGGATAAACAGGATTGATAAACAGGAGGGAATAATGTTCTACTGATCTTGAACTCGATTTCATTTGGGTAAAACTACCAACATTTAAAAAGGATAGAATTTTACAATTCCTCATTTTTGTTAATATTCCATTAAAAATTTCATCCAATGCCGTATTTAAATAAATTGCTGAAGATGTTGAGAAGTTTCCGTGGCATACACGCCAAAACAGAACGTTTAAGGTTTAAAATTTCGGGGAAAAAATGAAATGCTGGCGCAATTCTATTTTTCAAAAGGAAATCCAGAATTTCAATAGAAATGCCATTGGCTTTGAACCGTTAAATTTGACTAATTTCTAAAATTCAGTCCAATCGAATAAGAACGACGGCTAGTCAGACTTCTGGTAAACTTGACATCGAAGATGGTTTCAAAATCTGCTGTACCTACATTCTGCTTTTAGCAATTGGACTTAATATCTCGTTTTTTGACGCGTATTAAACACTCCGTATGCCTCGTAAGCATCAAATGATAGAATGATTACTGGATTCCACTTATTTCCTTGCACCAATTGTGGACATCAACTTTAAAAAAGAGGTAGAGTTGAAATTAGTCTAAAATATCTTGCTGAAAATCCTGAGAATTAAAATCATACTACAGAGTTTACTGCATACAGAGATTGCAGTACTAAATATTTAAGACTAAAAGTTGCAACAATAGATTAAAACAAACACTCCAAATTATGAAGAACCAGGTTTATTAAGGGCACATTGGTTACATTTCAAGATGCAATTTCATAGTTTACAAAATTTATTTTTGCATCAATAACAGCATGTCGTAAAATGCATTCAAACAATTGTTTAAAATACAAGCTTCACAGGAATTGTTATAAAACCGACAGCATTGGGTTTTAGAATTTAATGCATCTTTATACACAAGGTTAAAAATAAAACTTGGAACAACATTTTAAAATACCGAAACTTAAAAAGTAAACATATGGAGACGTTAGAAAAGCTATACAATAGCTACTCACGACAAAAATGTAAAAAATTATGTAAAGTCACTTTAAAGTTTACATTTACATGGATCATTTGCATGATTTCAGATAAATGTACACAAGACTGAAGGGTTATTAATTTTGAAGACATTAGTTCATAAAAAAGATATTCTATTTAAGATTTAACATTATCAGATCTTTGACATTTCTACCCAGCCAAAATCGATTTACGATGAATTTAGGGCATAGAGATAGCAATGACTAATTTTAAAATGGAATATTTACTCTCCACTTTATACTATTGGAAACACGTAAATTCTTTTGCGTTAATTACGATTACAATTACGATAATACATACAAGTGCAATACACAAAAGCTGCAGGAAGCGATATAAATAGTAAAATACATTCACGTATTTCAAACAGATTTGCTATTTCTAGTTCCTATTCGCATTGAATTTACGACATACAACTAAATTGTATCCACAAAATTTTCTATCTACAAAGTTATGTATTCCAACTATCCGTCCTAGCTTGTAGAATATATCCTAGTGCAAGATTTAAATGAAGATTATCTTCCATATTAACTACCAAACCCAAGAAATCAGTCGAGCGTGACCTAAGCTTTAATACTGCAAGTTATGGTTAAAATTATAGTATATAAATATCTTTGCAAGACATGCGTTCTTCAAATTTGATTGCACAGAAACTTTGAAATATTTAAAACATAATGACAATTTTGAATTTTAAAATCTATAGCAATATCAAATTCCAAGCAATGTCCCCTATAAAATTGCTCATACGTTACTTACGCATAAAAAGTTATTAAGAGTAAGAGGAGAGAAATCCGAATTGAATTGTACTAGTTGCTTATTTTCTAAATACAACTATACTTAATTTTCTGCTATAAACTCGTACAAATAACTATGAAAAGGTGAAGTTAAAGGATTATCAGTCAAGAAAATTGGCATTTATGACTAAAACTTTAGAAGGTTCGTATATTTATACCATAAAATATCCGTGTATCTTAATTGAATTTTCAAATATACGAGTCAAAAAATGATCATTTTAATTTAAGTAAATTAAATTAAAAGGCTGGATGATGTATTTCATAAATGAAAAGCTTTTCTTACTACACAAAAGGCCTAAAGCTTTGAAACAATTCCTATTAAAATTTCGAACAAATTAAATTCAACACTATTAGAGGTTTTACAAGATTAAAAGCCTAAAGCTAATGACTTCACCATGAGAATCTAGTATTTACGGATGAAAAACGTGAATTTCTCAATTCATTCGGATTCTACTTTAGCTCAGAATTTACGATTATATTTCTCGTTCATAAGTGATGAATTTGGATATACATTAGTTTGACAATTTTGCCCCGTGATATGTCAGTTGCGAGCGTTATATTAAGTAGAAAGGGGTTTCCAACTAATTATCTCGTTGCTGTTTAGGATTCGGAATAAATGCAAGTCGCCAAAATTGGTTTAAAATCTTAAACTGTGGGCATTCCTTTCCGATAGAATAGTAGATTCCGTACGGATATTTAAAAGCAAACGAATTCAGGCGTATTATATTCGCAGAGATATCAAAATGCTAACTGACGCATTCTATAGAAATTTAGATTAAGACATGAAATAGCGTTATTTAATTGCGAATTTTATTTCCGAATTATTGAGGAGTGCATTAACGAAAGCGAGTTATAATATTCTTGCTCAAACTCGTAGTGTCAATGTAGCTCATTTTCTCAAATTAAAACGGAATTTCAAGGGGGACTCGTTTACCAACTCTTCAAGATTCGTAGGAAATTCACAATACAATCTTGGTATAAAGGTTGATATTATCCACAAATCTACAATCTGATTTATGCTTATTGCTTCGAGAACATTCCCTATTTACACTTTAAATGTTCTAAAGTTTCTTAAAAGGTACTAGCAAAAACTATGGAATTTCTCAGCGGACTTAAAACTCCAAACTATAGGCGTTAGATATCGTTCTTTAACCCATGTAGTTACAATGTAGAGCAACTATTAAACAAGCACGGTACTGGGAATTGTTACAACATGGCGGTTCTACGCATGACCTATTCACTGCGGAATTACAAATTCCACGGCATTCCGGCTTCGATGGTGATCAGGCATCGAAATCCAAAATGCCTTCAGGAATTTAGAGGACGGTCAGTTAACTGGCTAGCACAGTTATTGGCCGTTCTTCACACGCTAAGGCCCTAAACTCGACAACTTTGAAGAGCTGAAATGCCTGAACTAATTCCATTAAAAAATTTCTAGGGGTTGAATTGTGATGAGAATAAATTGATCCATAAATGGCATTTATAATATGACTAAGGGTTTGGAAGCAATCACTACATTATCAAAAAACTAACTTTTTTTTTTTTTTTTTTACAACCAACAATATCGCGCCTTGTCGCTAAAAGCTATTCTGCATAAATTCTTCGCACTCCGACGTAGGAATACCGAGTCATGCTGCGCCTTAATGCGATTAGATTAACCGAGATAAAACGCATGTCATACTATGGCGCTCTCTCACTGAGATAATTAAAACGATCTTTACAATAGCATTAAATTGTGTAAAGAAATATCAGATGAAGTCTTATAACCGATACCGAAACAAATCAATAAGATTTCTTAACCTCATTGACAAGTGATTTAATGCATTTGTAAAAATTTTAAATTTAGCTGAAATTCCATAGTTTTGCTTTTTGTACAAGATACTGCAGAGACCCTTCTCCACCGTTTGTTAACATTTTCATTCTAGTTCATGTCAAAATTCAAGTTGGATTGACTTGCCTCTAGAATCTAGTTTCTTTGGAAAGCTGTATCGTTAAGTCGAATACTTCATTTCCAGTTGCAAATCTTTATACTTCACTATACGTTAAGTTTTCGAATTAAAATTTTATATATAAATATAATTTAACATTGAAGTACTTATGCCGAGTGATAAATTGCTTAAAATATGATAATCGACATGCGTTGAATATACTAGCATTAACTAAGACATTTATTCCATTTATATACAAGCTAAATCCCACCCTTTTTTGATGGGTTGGTTTGAAGCAACAACTAAAGTATACTGTATTTTTGAGGGAGTATAAACGAGTATTTTTGAGGGAGTTGCATCCGATATAAACGGCGTAATTTTTTTCGCCTAGTTCAAATAACTGCAGAAGAATTGAACTATTGTATTATGATGCGAAAAGCTCGAGATTAATATTAACCAGACAAGCGCCGCTATTAAAAATTAGCAATCGCCTATAACATTAGAACTAAACGTTATAGCGCATCGTTTCAGGCAAATGTTTGACCTGCTTCTTATTTAACAAAGTTAAACGGTTGTAATTCTTTTTGGCAAACTAGAATGATGCAATAAATCTAAGTTCGTATTTTTACACCGAGTTACATTTAAAGACACTTCATCGCCAAGAGAATATACATAAATCACCGATCGATTATAATTTCAAACATTTTGATGCGATGTTGGCCAGGCATCGCGATCAAGATGCTTCAAAAGTTTAAAAGTTGTGTTAGCTTCGCCAGCAAGCTTCACACCATCTTTAGTTAAGAAAGGACGATTTAAATTTCAAGATTACGATAATTTGCATTTTATTACAGTAAGGCTGCAAAAAATTTAAAACTAAGATTTATTACAAATTCTGTAGGAATTAAGGGTTTATTAATCTATTGAGGTAGAATTAAGAGAATAGAGGGCTTGTCTGGTTCACAGCTTACTTGCACCGATTTTCAGGATAGGAAACCTAATACCGCTGATGACTAGTTATCATAGTCTAACGCATTATATAGCTACAGGGTTTAAGATGCTTTGGCTTAGTTTAAGCAAGCAATTTTACATTTTGGTAGTTTTAAATGCTTTAATTTTACATTTCAATGCAAGGAGAAAATTTCAGCTTAGAGATTAATACGATACCCATTTCATTTAATGAAAAAAATTTGAAACATTTCAAATTTGTTTACACTTTACATGTATTTGACCAACTACGAGATGCGAATGAATTTATACTTGCAGGGGTAAAATACCAGATTAGGAGTTCATTACGTTGGTTTTAAATTAATCCCAGGTACGTTGGCATTCGATTTAAATTTCGATAATTGTCTTCAAATCGATTTATTGAATTTGATACAAGTGCCTCGAAATATTGAGTGCAACATAAGTTCAAGTTGAAACTTCCTGCCTTGAAAATCTCATACAATACCGGCATGTTGAATGTATAGTTTGACCTTATTTGTAAGTTAACGGACTCGAACTTGAAACTAGTTTGAATTAAAAGATGGGTTCTTAAAACAATCTAGTTCCTTACACCATAGAAGAATTCTAAAGAAACTAGACACGTTTGAAAATATAAAATTTATAACATCTAAATTGGTATTACTTTCCGATTTCGATTTTCTCTTAAAATCTCTTGAAAGACGTTATTCATTTAATAAAAATAGCCACGACGTTTCGAATTTTAAGACTGGGTCCTACGATAAATTTCATACACCATCCAGCCTTGAGTTGGATACACTAATTATAATATATATTCAAAACCGAGAAATACTGCAATACAAAGAATAAACTAACTTAAACTCGAAAAACAATTACAATGGATTTAGATGAAATATTCTGTACAACAGAATTGCGTACAATGAAGATACATATAAAATTTCATAGTGCCGCAAGAATACATTTTGCGAAGAGACATCCTTTAAAACAAGGATAGCTGAACGTTAAGTGCACAATAACAAAAAGTTCTCAGCTGAATAAATTAAGTTTACAAAAATATATTTAAATTAAGATGTTTAAAACGTGGGAACTTCAATGGAAGACGAATATTTTAAAATGCATGGTATATTATAAATAAAAACTTTCGGACTTTGACATGCAAGTCAATAACTATGATGCAAGTTTAAATTATTCAAGGTATAGAAGACAACTCATTTAAATATTAAAAACTATGGCTATTTAGATTAAGGTAATTATCAAAACATACTGTAACCGATCACTTAACTGAAGCTTTAAATCCAAATGAAACAGACTAATGAGATTTGAAATTCTGACAATGATGACACGCCAAGTTTAATTGCAGCTAAATAGTGCACGAAATGAATTTTAATGGCATTTCTAAACTCAAATATCCATGTGTTTAGAGAATTGCATGCGATTGCAATCATTTTAATTCCAGATAAATGACTAAGTTACATATTTATTAAACATTTTGCGCAGTTAATAAGTATTGCAAAAGTGTGGCTATATCTAAGAATATTGTCCTTCCTATTTAAATATAAATTTTAGGAATTCTTTGAAGTATCCGAGTATAGGTGGCAAGTATTGACGTAATCGAAAAATTTTGTAGCATTTTACGGTTTTAGTTCAAGGCCTACTAATTTTAGGAGTGCACGATTTAAAAGCATTTCTTAAAACCATCCGAGTTGGAATATAAAGAACCGCTGGAAGTGTTCGAGTTTGAACCTCCAGTTTTTATTTACAAATCTCTTTAAACCATCAATAGTCGACTAGTTAAAGTAATAGTTAATTGATCTACAGCTATCGAAGATATACTTTAAATTTAATTACAAAGCGCCGAATTATTAGTTTTATCAATAATCTACTTCAAGTCTCTAATTTTGATCAGACCAAAGCGATGAGAAGCTATAGTCTTCCAGTGGGTGAAAGAAAAGCGAGATCCCTGCATTTAGTGTATATAGCATTCAAACTTCTATTAAAGCCTAGAATTTTTTTGAACGACATCTTTTTGCAGAATAGAGCATCTGGGCTGTATTATCTTTAGCACCAAGAATAAATTTTCTACACACATTTGAGAATGTTGCATGTAAACTTATAGAACTTCAATCTTAACTAGACACTTTGAAACCAGTGGTAACGACAATTGCAATTTGAAGATTAAATTTTACCTATTCAAATTGTCCCGCATCCATTAAGATTCCATAATGTAAGATAATTCCCACTTGAAAGCGATATTCTAGTCACTCAATTTCGAGATTGTTACCCACCACATTCATCATTAACACGTTAAGTACTAGTTCCTGGGGACCGATACTTTCCATTAGACTGCCGATCCCAAACAGTCTAGGCGGAAAGTATCAAGAACCAGCATATTAACGCGTTGACCTCTAATCTAATTTATCCGTTTTCTTAAGTCTTATTCCAATATTTTCTATTATTCGAGATTATCATTTGCGCAATTGTCGGTACCAAGAGTTACGAAAAGTAATTTCGAGAAATTTTAGCATCTCGCTGATCTAAATGCTACACCCATAGCAACTTTTAGATTGTTATATTCGGCTTTAGAAGCACCTTATCGATAAATAGCTATCGATTTGTTCCGTAAACGAATCGAGTGGGAAGGTATTGCCGAAATTTAAGACTTGGCGACTCAAACATAGTAAGACACGATTTTAAACTAGTTTACCAGTATAAGCGTTTTTTTTTATTTCTAAATTTCATCAGGCAGACTATTTTCAATTTTATTGTTTGCAGAAAACGGTATCAGAATTTATAGAACCACCCTACGTTGAAATTTTAGGAGTAAAATATTACTCTAGTCGTGAATGCTATATAAAACTAAAGCTTGTCTTTCTAGTAAAGTCTGGCAAATTTAGAAATGTTAGCTTTCAAAACATTGAAGTCGTGTTCTTATATTTATCCGACTTGGAAAGATTCGATCCGTGATGTCAATTAGCAAGAGAGTGCTGCGATTACATTACTTAAGGATTGTGATATTAATTACAACTGCTGAAGTGCTTGTTAAGAAATGGGTATTGAAATAAGTGACCGTATGTTAATAAACAGTTCGTAAGAATCTAGCATCCTTTATTTGAAGCTACTGGCTTTAATTTTAACTTGGAATGGAAACACTAGTCTACAGAAGGTGTTTCTGGCTACCATTCATTTCGCCTGTTTCATTCGAAATCATTGAAAATTAAGGTCATAAAATTAGTTTTCATTTAAATTTATTTTAAACTTAAAAACATTGCTATAAAACTCATTGAAGCTCCCTTGAATAAAGGTACAAATCCCTTTTGTTAGATATACATTAAGGTCTAAAATCTAATTCAACTTAAGAACACTATCATAAATTATAGTTATCAGTTTTATCAAATCCATCAGTTATTCATGTGATAAGTAATACATTTCGCTACGATTCCAAGATCTAAAAATAAAGTACTCGATTGTTGAGATTTACCATTTAGCTGGTGAGATTAGATTAGATTACAGTGAACTTGGATCAGCGCCAGTACTTTCAGGCTAGCTAACCACATCATCGGATTGCAGGGAGCATGACGTTTCCAGTTTCTACTCCTTGATAATTGGGCAGGTTTGGTAATACACATTCTTCCGTAGTATGGCAGTTGGCAGGGGTCCCCACTTCAAGTTTATTCAGACTTGAGCTTAAGGAATTTTTCGAAGTTTCTGAAAGAAATAAAGATTGAATGCAAGAGATGTTTCTACTCTGTAGATTTTCAAGCTAGAAATGCAATGTTTAGAATGACGTTCGAAATGAGTATCTATATTTCTCGACTTTAAATTGCTTGAAGTTTAATTTTTGGGAAGACGATTGGAGGCATTAAATTTCTATGAAACAAAACCTGTCAATATAATATTGGATTATGCAATTACTTGCAGAATTAAAAAGTTGGAGTATTTTATAAATATAATCAAGGCTTATTTGTTCGATGATATTTTAGAAAATTCTAGCCTAATCAATGTAATGAAGTTTAACAATTAATGTGTCACTAGTTTAATAGTCACTTGCTCTGGTTACCGCTTTTTACCATTGAGGCAGAGACAACTTCAGCGCATTTTAACGCGACAGAGCCCATTGCAATTCTGGACTATACGATTTTAAAAGAGATTTAGTAAAAATTCGCCTTTGAGTTATTTGCAGCAGACCATTGAGCAAAATGATTAAAAAAGTGTAGCACGACTATTGACTTGCTTACACAATATACAATTAAATTTATAAAAAGAGTGCCAATTTGTATTCACTTCGAAAATTGGAAAGTCTCAGTACGGGAAGACGACTTGGAATTTGCCGAAATTTGTCTTTATCCGCCTGCTTGAAATATTAGAAATAATCGCCGGAGATCATTGGTTGATTTGTCTAGCGAGAAGGATTCCAACTTCACAGATCCAAAATGAGAAAAACTACCGCCAATGCATTGGTCTTCTGGGGTGAGATTTCAAATTGAAGAGTCATTACAGTTCTTACTCGAAAGTATTCGAGTCAAAATACCTCCAGTGATCGATTTAGTTTCTCAGGAATAAATCAATTTTAAAATGAATATATCGATACCCTTCTGTGATGAGTGACCATTTTTTTTAAATCTTGGTTCTTCTAATGAAAGCTTTCAAAGAACCCCCATTCATTAGACTAAGCTTATTTTCCTTTATCGAATCCCTCAATTACTTCCAAAACTTGAGAAAAAAAAATCTAAATTTCTTCACCGAAGTTGCGTTATATTTACTACACAAGTCTGCATTTAAAACATTTTATATTTAATATACACGCAAGCATTTAAAATAATCGTATTTGATAGCATTAACTAGAAGGCATCTCTTGAATAGTCTATTTTAAATAGGAATAGGAATAGGAATAGGAAAAAACAGCATCAACACTCGCTAATTTTTAAAACTAGGCAAATAACTCAAATATACTTCATAAAAACATATGTGATTCAACTCTGTCGTTAAAAAAAAAGTCTTGGACTCCTTCCCAAGTTCTTGGGAAATTGAAATTTTCTAGCATTGACACTATTTGGTGATGACAGCCATTATTTGTGAAAATAATGATGAAGTGCGTGCACAACTTATAAAATGATTACCTTAAAGTTTAAAATTTAATAAAAACTTCGGAATGTAACTTACTAATAAATGAGAAGGTGAAGTCTCAATGAAGTCTTGAAAGAACAAGGGTCACGTCACGTCCACATACCGAATACGAAATATCCACCATAAACATATCAAATAAACCAACTCAGAAATACCTCAAAACCTAAAACGTTGGCAACAATATTCTGTTTTAAAATATCTTGAATATTGCCTATCCAATCAAAATGGACTTCATCGATATTTCTTTCTGACAATTTAGAGTTCATTTGCATAGGACCAATTCCTCTTCATTCTTTCTGACACCTAGATTGCATTGTGGGGATGTCATGCTTTGATAGCAATAGATAACTGATTCCAAATACGAAATCATTCATTCTCTGTATTAAATAAAGAAATGATGTATGTTAAATCTTCAATCATTTATAAAATGTCCTCACGTTGGTATGGCTCACTCTGGTGCATACTGTGGCGTCTCTTCATCGTTGGATCATGATTCAAATTATTGACGTTTGTTCAGAATTATCTCTTGTGTACTAAATCGATTCAATGAATATAAGTTTACATTTGAAGTTTTATAACAAATATAAAAATATTCGTTACCCAGTACAAAACGAGATATTAATTTAACAAAATTGCAATAAATTCATAAGAGTTTCCAAGCAGGTTTGAAATAAGACGTAATTATTATAATCCATGTTGCTGTCTATCAGTGATTTTTTGACAATTTTTAGTATATTAATAACATTTTTAAAAAATTATTAACTAACACTTAGAAAAAAAATAGCTTACACTTTAAAATGCAAGTTGCCTTTGTCTTTTCGTAACATTTCGTCTTCTGTTTTTTTTTTTTTTTTTTTTTTTTTTTTAGCCACATCGCAGAGTGGTCTTTATTTATCCTTGCACAAAAATAAATCAGATTTTCCAATCAAAATATTTATTTTTAGAATGTTATTTGCCTTAAAACTTTAACTAAATATAGAATAAAAAACGATATATAGATGAAATATATTATAAGAGACAAGTATATAGTTCCTTAAAAAGCACCAAAGGACTACATGGCTTTTATTCTTAGAATTTCAGGTTCATATAATGACATAAATATATAGAATATGTCTATAATGGCATAAGAAAATTTGATGAAGGAATCAGAAATTATAAGTAAAACAATCTTAATTTTAATCTTACTCATAAGTTAATTGAGGTGCCGGCTTTCTGGCCAAGGGGTAGCACGTCTTCCCCGTGATCTGGATGTCCCGGGTTCGAGTCCTGGTTCGTAGATGGTTGTTCTTTACCCTCTGCTCTATCTGTGAGGCAAAAACCCTGTAAAAAAACCCCTCCCCCCGTAAGAGAAAGGGGTTGTGTAAGCGAGTGTGTGAGTGTCATCTTCATATGAACTAGAAGTCAGACTTCTGCCCTCGGGTGCTCAGAGGTCTATATCTGGTCTCAGTTCTCAGAAGCTACTGCGCTCCCCTTCCAGTTGTAATGCGGACACGTCATTATCATCAGTTAATTGAGATATAATAATCATAAATCTGCAAGTTACTATGTTATCCCAACAAAATTTATGAAATTGGTAAGCACAGAGTTTCTTATTGATGACCATGGATTTACGTGTTGTGTTATTTAAAAGAATGACAATTATTATCTTATATGCACTTCGTCATTTGAAATACAAAGATCTTAAACTTAACGAGCAATTCTTGATGTAAAAAAAAAATATTCTTAACTTATCAAATTAGACAGCAAGAAATGCAATTCCTGTTTCAAATACTTCTCATATGCAAGTCATAACATTTACTCTCCCCGCCCCGCCTTAAGGCAAATGAAGAGCTGCTGCTACAGCAACATTAAGGATCATCACCGGCCACGGTACAACCCTTCTCCATCGATGGAAGAAGCCAGACCCCAACTTTTCGTGTACCACCAGGGTGGCGAGAACCAATCACCAAGCTGGAAACTTCTCATCCTTAATTACTTCATTAGTTACCGGGTGGAGCTATTGATATGTAAAATTAAATGGAGCTATATAAAACTATACTTACTTTTGTATGCTCATATAATTCAAACTTCTGAATTTAAGGTAAATTATTTACAGTTACAATTCTAATATATTTATAATAATAAATATTTTTTTTATCTTTCCTGTAAAGGATTTACAGGCTTTTATTGCATTCTCCTACGAAACACGATGCCTTAAGTGCTTAAAACCACTTGAGAAGTCCTTTTTCTTCGTAGTGCCAAAGCCATCCTTCCGCAGGAATAAACAGATAAAAGTTTTCGTATCAATTCTAACTTTCCGGATAAGACATTTTTATTTATTTTGGAATGATAAATACTGTTAAATAACATCTGACACTTGTAATCGAAGAAGGCCGGAGAAAATATTGCAGCTTTTACCGTCCTGCTTCTGAGAAATAATCTCATAAGATAAATGCTGTTTTGAAGTCAAGTGGACATGGCCTAAAATAAAAGATGAAGCAAAAGAAGAAAGAGACAACATTGTAAACAAGAAAAGAATGTAGTTTTTCTGTTGTCTGAAGTCAAGAAGATATGACAGAACTGAATTTCAGAAGTTAATTCACATAGCTGGAATTTCATCCTCAAGATTCAATATATATATATATATATATATATATATATATATATATATATATATATATATATATATATATATATATATATATATATATATATATATATATATATATATATGCTAACATACCCAAATATTTTTTAATGCAATTGAAACAGCTGACAGCTTTATTGAAAATTTTTGAAATTTGTGACCATTGTTAGTATATTTTTATTAATATATCCATATTAATGTTTCCATCTATTTAATTTTTTGGTTCAATGAATTTAAAATTTCTCGATAAAAGAATGCAAAGAAAAATGTTTTTTGTGAGGTGTTGCTCTACAGAACAGTATTTCCATCTGTGTTTGTTACTAGCCGGCGTCCTGGCATAGGGGCAGCTCATTCTTCCCGTGTTCTAGGCTTCCCAGGTTCGACTCCCGAATCGGGCATGGTTGTTTTTCTTCTGTGGTATATCTGTGAATTGTGCAAGCCAATGCTACGTATGAAGTAGCTGAGTCGTACTCTTAGCCTTAGTTAGCGCTACTGAATTATTAAGAGACGCTCATTCGGCTTAAATCACTGACAGGTAACTGTCAGTGAGCTTGTAACGTGCCATATTTTGCAACGGCACCCATGTTTATTATTTCTAAAGTTTGTGCTGTCCAACTCTGTTAAATACCTTGCTGAATTTGTCAATAGTTTCTTGATAATGAAGAATTGAAATGAGGCAGTCGACTCTCCATGGCCGAATTGTCATAGCACTGGTCTCTTAATCAGGATATCGTAAGTTCGAATCCCGCTAGAGACAATGCGATTCACAGTCTGTGTAAAAATTTAATTCCTTGATTTTATGTTTTTCTTTATTTCATGCTCCATAAGATTATGGACATCTCTTTAGTTTACCAGACAAGTGTTCTGGACTTTTCTTACTGTCTCCAGAAAAGTATTCTGGAACTTTCCCTGCCAGTATAAAAGCAGAAGATCTGTCAGTCACTGTGTTCTGAGTTGAGTTAATAAATTGGCTTAGCTCTAATTCTTGTGTGTGTTATTGAGTTCCACACTAAAGTTCCTACGTGACAATATCCATATATTTCTGTCAGATAATGCCTGAAATTAAAATAAATTTGAAATTTTCAGATTTTTATTAACTATTATTATTAATAATATTATGTCACTATACATAAAGACCGTTAAACACATTATGTAAAGGGATGATTTGTTTTTATCGAAAATGTGAGTTTGATAACTTACCTGAGTTTTTCTGTCAATTATCAGTGAATGGGATATTAAATATAGATGATGTTTTCGTGAACTTTTATCCATTATTTACTGTAGAAACTGTAAAAGGTCGCTTTTTATCAAACCCGATTAAGGGGAATAACAAATAATTGACTATAATTATATATTAATGATTACAATTAAATTTCCACTTTCAAAAAGAGCCACTTGTCAGAATGACTTCAAATTTGAACAAAATATATTTGAAGAAGGGGGAAATGGTATGCCATAAGAAGAAAGTTCTAAAATATATCAATAGATTTCGCTTTAAGACGCTCAATGAAAGTGAATTCGGCTACAACTGACATTTTGAATCAAAATACTAAGGCTTTGGCATAAGTTGCACTTTAAATGAACTGTACTGTAATGATTTTTTTCGGTTTTATTTAATACAAAAACTGATTTCCAAGCCATCCAATAGTTGAAACACAGTTAGTGGAAAGCCCATCCACCACGACAAGGTCATAATTATTGGAAGGAAAAATATCGGTTTTTAATTATTCTTAGGCCAAATAATTGGATAATAATAATTGGATTTAATCTGATAATAATAATTGGATTTTAATTGCCCTTCTCGCATGAAATTCTGAGTAAAAGTATGTCTTATTGGCAGGTCAGAAGGAAATAATTCCTGAACTTGCTTAATTTTGCATGGGAATCAATGCAAGATATTGCGTAAAATTTTGATGGAAAGTACTCAAAGTCACAAGATTGGGCTATTAGCCGTGCATTGTAAGTTTGCACAACACTGCTCGTCCCTTCGTGCTGTGGCCATATCTTTTTCTAATGTCGTAGCAAATGTTTTCCTTCCTCTGCCGGATTTCTGTTAAAAGAACCTTGAATTACTTAAGCATTTTCTTCAGACCCTTGGAAGCATCGGATCACAGCCTTTTATTATATTCTTAAATGACGAAAAATTCTTTAAAACTGTTCTATTCTTCAAAACTCTTTATGAAATTACTTTAAAACTTATAGTTGCTGTTCTTGTAAACGAGTATCACAAGCATAGCACGATCCGTTAATGAGAGACTCATGACAAATTGCTCATATACAATATGAGGAGAACGGCATTTGATCAGCGTTTTTATAACAAATATAATATATCGTGAGCAAGAGTATCTTTCAATTTACATTGTATGCCACTTACAGCGCCATCTATGGATACATTCTGCTACTTTTTTACTTAAGCATTAATTTTCCTAATTCATAAATTATATTCACTTCAAATTTGAAATCATTCTGACCAGTGATTTTTTTAAATGTATTTTTTAAGTTTGACTAATTATAAGCGCCTGGTAAATGAAACTAGCATAATTCACTTTTTGGACAAACACTGTTCTAAGTAAAGAAAAAAAGAAATGAAAGATATATTTTGAGGTTACTTTTTTTTGTTCTCTTTATTAGATGTTTTAAAAGGACGAGAATTAAAAAAAAAATACTCAGCTACTTAGAAGCAAAATCATTAACATTTTATATGTACAGAAATTTGATAGTTTTATATGAAAATTTGAAGTGCTTCAATAAAATTTGACATTTAGATAAATAGTTTTCTGAGATATAAGATAAAAATGGAAAAGTTATAAAAATTTCAGTTTAGTGTAAAAAAAACAAAAAGAAAACCCCTAAAGATTAGAATGAAAAAGTCAAAAAACTTTTAAGTATATGTGTCTAACATTTTACTTTTTAGTATATGAAATATGCTAAGAGAATATATTGTTATCATCAATAATTTCGAAAGACGTTTTGACGAATCTCCACTTTTCACTCCTTTCTACTTGAGAAACACACATTTTTTTTTAGATATGTGTGTCTCTGAATAAAATTATTCGAAAACGCTCTGATTTATATGTCTATAATTGGAACGATTCTATACAAGGTTTGAATAAATATAATAAAAATCTGAATCAAATTTTAAAATATAATTTTTTAAATCTATATTTTTAAATAGTTTATGATTTGAAATATATTAAATATTAGCACACTTAAAGGCAGAATACTGAGGCATTTAAGAAATATAATAAACACATTTGATGAACATTTTTTTAAAAAAAAATTAAAACGATTTTAATAGTATTTTCGTGGTTCAACATCACAGGGTACTATGTATTTCAAAGATATACTATGTAATTCCTAAATATTCTTATTCCACAGTTCTTCGAATATTTCCTAAAACATTGAATGAACTACAAACATATAATGACTGTACATATTACAGTAAAGATTCGACCAGCAATTAATGAAGAAGAAAAGAAGCTGGATTTAATGCATTTCGACTATGATTGGTGTTTTCATTAATGGTTTTATTTGATGTCCGCAATGGTTATAAATATTTTTGTATTAATATCAAGTGTATTCTGAGAAGTATAAAAGTTTCTAGTTTAAAAGTTTTTCTAGCCTTGAAACCCTTTCAACAATGTTGTAAACGCAATGTTTAAACGCCCCCTTTCAATATTTTATTATCAACCGGATGAAATGAAAATGGGAAAGCGCTGTACGTTGATGGCTCGAATGCTCTTCTTCTTTGGTGGTCCACCCCTGCTCATTCTCTTCTAGCCACTATCGTCTGCTAGGATGTGCCTGCAGGGCAAAGAATCAAAGCCGCGAATTACCCAATACAGCAAAAGAATGGAAAAGAGCATGGAATTTCTTTCATAAATTACTCTAACATTGCCATATTTTCCATTTGTTAGGCACTGATATTTGGTTAAAGATAGTGTAGAGAGGGAATTGAATTTGAATTCACAGTATGGCTCCAGAAATATTTTTTTAAATGATGTACTTTATGACCAACGCAGGAGTCAATTGAAAAAAAAAATCTAAGTTACTATATCTTGAAGGTGAATGCATCTGTGCGTATGCGTTTTGGGTAAAATTGAAATTGAAATTTCTTGTTCGATTTTTTTTTAGTCTTTTTAGAGGGATTTGAATTCGTTCCGCTTCAGATAAGTAAAGCATTCAAAGAAAGGAAATTTTATTTCAGCAACTGGGAAAAATGCTTCTTGGGAAGGACATGATATTTTTTGAATATCGTAGTTGAATCTATTTTGTTATTTAAAGCTTTTTATGTTTTCATATTTTGTCGAAAACTATTTAAATTGGTCTTAAAAATATTTTTGCTTTTTTAAAAATATTTAAGAATGTAATAAACAGAAAAAAAGAAATTTTGTTCGTATATGTCGATTATAATGAATTTAAATTCTCTATGAATATTAACAGAAATTTTCGCAGAAACTTGCAAACAGTTTCTGCAAAGCATTTTGATAATATTTATATAAATGAATTCATAATACATATATGTCATTTGTATTACTGGCAAGTTTGTTTACCTCTCAAATTTGCCTTTATTTTATTCTTATGAAAACTTATCAAGACATTTGAACATTTTTTTCTGTTTATTTAAGGAACTTTGAATAGCTTGCGATGTTTCTTCTAATCACGAAGAACGTTACTAATTAGGGCGAAATTTATCATTAGTTTGGCAAATATACTTTTTTACATCTTCATCAATGAATAATTTCTATTTTATACGTAATATATCTATACGTATTATATCTTCATCAGTGAATAATTTCTATTTCATACGTATTTGTCATCATTTTTTTTAATTACTCAATATCCAATGTTTCCACCATAATAAAATCCGATTCGTTTCCCTAAATTGTTCACTACACTTTGTCCCATTTTTCCATATTTTCATTGTTTTCGATAATTTAAAATAATTCGAATGCTTTTTCAGAATACAAGAATAATATTTCTGCAGTATGCAAAAATATGTAGAGATTGTTTCAATAAAAACAAATCTCTTATAAAGCTTTCCATTAATCAAGTTTCTATTTTAATTAATATTACAGAAACTCTTATATGCATTTTTGCTATTTTTTAAACATGTCTTGCACCATAGAAATGAGGAAACATAAAATAAGTATTTAGAAGAGGATATTTTCATTCGTACGTTTGCGTATTTGTATGTAATTATATTGCTCAATATAATTTTATAAATATATATATAGATGTATATAATATCCATGAAAAATAAATAAATTATTTATATTGTAACTACCTGATATCCCTCTAAAAATAAAGGTAACCTTATAAAATATTAAAAAACAATATTAATTCTATATATCAGGGTAGATCTGTGCAAAGTTTTGTTACATCAGTCTTTGTTTCAATTTTTACTGCTTAGTAATATCTGATGATCTTTGGTATATGTTTAGGCATTTTAAGTTTATCTCAGTAAATCTACTGGGTTATCATATATTTTCTTTAATGATTATCTATAATAATGATAGAAGTGTGAAGGAACAAGAAAGACAGATGTTTTTATAATAAACTGCTGTTATCAACTTATTTCAATGGATACAAGTTTATAAAATCACTGAGTTTCCAGGAATTCAATATCTTTGAAACATTTGTTAAACTCTGGGTTTTGTTGCATAATCACGTCATTAATCATAAACTGCTTAATTAGTTCACCAGAAAATCAAGCGGAGTTTTAAACACCATACCTCAGCAAACGATCTTTACAACTTGTAAAATTAATGCTTCATTCAGATTATGAAACAAGATTTATATATTTTTATCCATCAAAAATATAATACAGATAATAAACACTTTTGAATGATTAGAAGCACAAAATTTATTTTTTTAAATATGTAAAGTCATCCTAATAATTATTTTTTAAAGTATATTTGATAATAAAAGCCTTTTTTCGGGGGATTTTACTTTACCCTAGCGATAATATATATAAACAATGTATGCACACTTACATAATTTTGAATAACAATGTTTTTCTGAACTAAAATTGATTTTTAAGATCTAAAAAAAAACACCTCGAAATATACTATTTTATTTTAATTTCTCTCTATTTTCTCTCTGCAAACTCTATTTTATTTTAATTTCTAATCGAAATCTTTATTATCAATTCTATTTAATTTATTCAAAACTCAAGACGCCTAGAACACACACACACACACACACACACACACACACACACACACACACACACACACACACACACACACACACACACACACACACACACACACACACACATATATATATATATATATATAGCATATAGCATATTAGCATATTTAAATCTAATTACAATATCATTTTGAGAAAAGTCATTAAAATATAAATAATAAATTAAATCTTTTCTTTAAGACCTTCAAATATTTATTTTATTGAACAATACTATTTTATAAAATTATTTTAATCGTACATAAACTTATATTTTGATAATAAAATATCAAGTTCTCAATTTTTGCTTATGTTTGTTTTTTCACTATTAGAATAATTTATTCACTTAAATGATAAATCTAAATTTTTTAAAAACAAAACTGTGCATTATTAGCTATTATTTCATGCCTAATATTGCCTTCTCTTACGAACAACATGTTTCCAGGTTTTAGGAGTAATACATTTTCTCTTCAATCACATCTTTCTTACCTAAAAATCAGTGGAGCCATTTATCATCATTCCTTCAAAGGACAACATTTTCCGCAAGTACGTTAACCCTTAATACTGACGCAATTCCTTACATAAATCGGTGACACGGCATGTTGATCGATATAACAAGGGAAAAAAGAAAGGAAAAGGAAAAATGTGTGGCCCCAAATCGCTTGAGTACAAAAACCTTGTAAATAATCGTCCTAAGGACACTTCGTGAAAGCGATAGAATTTGAAACACTTTGAGACATATTTTCTGAAAAATGTTACTTTTTTGTAGTACATCAGCGTAAAGAAACAAGAGTGTCGATTTTATGCATTGTTTATTTTATGTGTGAAGTCCCAAATGCCCATATTTGAATTTGAGAACTTTCCGGTGCTATAAATGTTAGAATAAATTTATTTCTAAGCATTTTTGTTGTTTTTTTTCGAAACATAAAACTATTTCAAGATGAAAGAATGACTTTCGCTGTAGAAAGTTGGTGATAACTTTTTACTTAAATATAAGTGCTTGCCTTTATCATAATTTTTCAGCATTTCTTGAAGTTACAAATATATCAGTATTTTTAGTATATTAATCTTTAATTCTTAATATACGTTATCGTTATTAAGAATAAAAATAATCGTTAAACTTTTTATGTTTTCCAAAAATAGTTTTCTTAAATAGATATTTTTTATTTTTAAATTAATGGTATGACTCGAAAAATACTTTTACTCATTTAGATTTTAATACTAGAATCTTTTATAAAAAATGACGAAGAAAGTTTAATGTTTTCGTTTTTATTTTAAGTAGTAGTAATAAAACAATACATCCTATATTTTGTGTACAATATAGAGTTTCTTTGTTTTTTAAAACAATTACGTGTTTTTTATAAAATTTATTTACAATTGTTACTGGAAATTCTAGTTTTGTGCATAAAATAGGCACTACAATTAATAAATTATTTATTGTAATGAAACCTCGTAGTCATATTTCACATAATATGATATATAACTACAACGTATAATAAGGGTAGCATGAAGAAATATAAAAAAATTTTTCTGCTGTATGTAAATACAAATGAAACTAAATAGTACACTACTTTTAAACATCAGAGTTCTAAAGAAAATGGAGTAATATAGCTACCACGTTTCATCTTTACCAATTAAACAGTTGAAAATAAAGTCATTTGTCATAAATTTTAAAACAAATCTCATTTTTCTGCAGAATTCCATTTTTAGTCGAATCGAATTTTAATATTTGTTAAGTACTGCAAAGATGTTCATATTGAGATATGTAATACGCAATTTGTAACTATTACTTTTCAACGTTAAGATGAAATCAAAACAATTGCATTAAAACCTTCATTTGCATGCTAATGCTTACATGCCAATCACATTAAAATTAAAACAGAAGTTAACTTGAGATTTTAATTCCGAATTAGGGTTTTCACTTCCGCTTTTATTTCGTAATAACTATACATTTTAATATGCATGCTTTATAAATTGTTTCGACTTATTCATTTAAATTCATTTTTCTTGGCGTTACCGAATAAAAAGATAATTTTAAAATATGCATTCCACATTAATATTTATCATCCTAAAAAATCAATCTGTGCAAACAAGCTGTACGCTAAAGACGGTTAGTAGTAATAAATTCCATGTCTACCTTTGTCATGATGCAATTAAATTACAATGTTGATATCAAAGCTATGAAGTGATGCATGGTCAGTATAACCTTTCTATATGCAAAGAGTTCCATTTCTGGAAAGTAATTACGCTTCTTTGCCTTGAAAGAATGTTGGGGAGTTTCAAATAGAATTTGGATCCAGGATAGGATATAATTAGGATTTCTCAGATATTAATTTCCCAGAAATCATTTCATGCGCTGATTCTCAATTTCTTAGTAATAAGATGATTTTGGGGGGGGGATTATAGTCAGTACGTCAGGTGGACTTTCTTCTGCAGCATTCTAAAGAGAAGGCATTTAGCCAATATCCAGTGCTAAAGATTTTTCTTACTGTAATATCTCTATATCACCTCTTGAATCATCATTTCAGATGCTGCAGTATACTTGGCACTGGTGAGACTTAAAGCCGCCTATATATCTTCATACTACATACTACAGCCACCTATATATCATATATCTACATACATTCTTTTTTTTAGTAGTAAATTTTCAACCTTTCCAACAACTTGAAACCTCATGACTCGGCACTGGTGAGACTTAAAGCCGCCTATATATCTTCATACTACATACTACAGCCACCTATATATCATATATCTACATACATTCTTTTTTTTTCTAGTAGTAAATTTTCAACCTTTCCAACAACTTGAAACCTCATGACTTGGCACTGGTGAGACTTAAAGCCGCCTATATATCTTCATGCTACATACTACAGCCACCTATATATCATATATCTACATACATTCTTTTTTTTCTAGTAGTAAATTTTCAACCTTTCCAACAATTTGAAATTGATTTCATTATACACAAAATACCATTTCAGATACTCCTAAACTTAGAACTAAATCTGCAAGAAACAGATGTATTTTATCACCGGAATGTCTTACAATCTATACTCGTAATTCTGTAACGTTTTCAGCATCTAGTTTCAACTGTAATTATTGAATAATATTATTTTTTGTGTACTTTGTTTCTTGTATAGCGTTTTAAATATTTCTAATAATTTATAATTAATTTCATAATTAAGAAAATTTCTTTTTATACTCTTCCAAATGTGGTACTAAACTAATCGGAAATCGACAAATTGAAAGATTTTCTAGATATGTCTTAATGATTTCTAAAAAAAAAAAAAAAATGCTGATTCATTGCAGTCAGATGAGACTACTTTGAGAAAGTTGTAACAAATTTTACTCAATAAATTTGTCCCTTATTTTATTCTATTCTATTCTATTCTTCCGGATACTTTGTAATCCCAACAGTGCATTCAGTTCTCACATTTTTATTAATTTCTCGCTACGATATAGATCGCTTTTATTTAAATGTGCTACACATTAACTTTATATGTGGTAGATTAAATTCTTATTTACGATTTTTTTTATTTTAATTATATAATGATGAGTTACAATGAATATATGTAGATATATCTACTTTTTTCACAAAACCCAATAATAGTCTTAGGCTTAGGATTGGGAATTAATTTAATAAATAAGCTAAAGATGCAAGCATGGTTGACACTTTTGGCGAGTTATTATAAGTACGGAGAAATATAGGATTGATGCTAATTTAACATTCTTTTTTTCAAAATATTTAATAATTTTTTTATTAGTCCTATTTTTTATGGATATATAAGTATGGATGATGGCATTTCTTGCATTCAAATACTATTTTAATAATATTATCAATTGCTCTTCAAATTTTATTTTTTATTTCCCCTTAATTTTCCATCATATGGGAATCATCGACAAACATAAATTCCTTATTACACTATTAGCAAAAGATAGTTTACAATGACTCATTGTCTTTATTCTGAATGCCGTATAATATCGAGATGATATCAGAACAATATTGATAAAAAAATGTGTGCTAATAGGGTAGTTTTTTTTAAAAATATTTTTCGAAGCTTTAATTATTTTTTACGGTAGTAAATAATTATTTTATCATTATAATATATTCAAATATCAGTAAATTTTGCAGTATTTTTTAAAGATAAACATTTATTATATAGTGTCTTATATGGAGTTCATCATGGAAACTAATATTTCATTAAAAATGACAAAGGAGTTAAATATTTGGATGAAATGTTGCATAAATTTAAAGTGGATAGATTTTTTGAAATTAAAAATCTAGTCCTAGAAATATTTTAAATTTTTAGGTTCGTTTAAGAAATACCTTTTAAAGAATTAGATTGAAAATTTTTTCCTGCTTTCACTTTATGGTTATAAATTTCATTTATTTGTCGTATAAATTATTTTTATAGATTGATTTGAAAAATAAATACTTAAGTGCAACATTTCTTAACTAATGTTTAGTTACCAATTCTATTTTGTAACTGAAGGATACTGTATCATATCAAATCATAATTTACATCCGACCAAATAAATACATAGTATTAAATCAGTTTTAAAGCAAATGATTGCTCATGTAGTCTATTATAAAGGATTAAAAAAATCAAGCCAGTTTCTTTCCAAAGAGGGGATAAGAGACTTAAAATCTATATTTAATTGATTATCTTGCGTTTGTTTAGAATTATTTCATAATTTTTATAAATAATTTAATCTAATTATTCGTTTTGAATATAAAATAAAAGCCTTCTTTTTTATTTTACTACGACCTATAAATTAACATGTTATTTTTATTTGTTAGAATAATACATTTAATTTCTATATGACAATGCTGACTATATATATATATATATATATATATATATATATATATATATATATATATAAATTTGTTTATTTTGTAATATTTATAATAATATTATAATCTCATATTTCTTTCTAATTTTTTCCCAGTTTATTAACGATAGTTAAAGTAGCTGAAAATTATAGAAAACAATACAAGCCAATTTTAATTTAAAAATATGTGTTATTATGATTGTTGTTTTTTTTAAATATATAGAGTAATATTTTCATAATTTTTTTCTTTATTTTGAGGAACATGAATCCTAGTGAAATTTAATGGTGTAAATTTTACGAGTCACCTTTCCTGTTACTTTCCTTAACCTTTTGAATAAATGTGAAAGTAAGAGAAACATAATTTTTTTAAATATCCTCCCCATTCATTACTATTCACTGTTTTTCTTATAACCGATCCAAATAGTAATCTGAAAGGCAATTTCATTTTAATTATTCTTCAATATACGTGGTTAATACCGCTACTTACAACAGACAAAAGCCTGAGGCAATAAAATTTGTGGTCGATAACAATCAACTTATCGGCAGCATAGAATTCTTGTCTAGTCTACTGACGAGGAAAGCTACTGTTGCATTTTTTCCCCCTTTCTGAAGAGGTTCTAGGGTTCTGGTAAAAGTGAGTGGTGAAGTTCTCTGGAAGAAAGTCAGTTTCTTTTAGTTTGTCTTATTCAATTATTCATTCTTTCTTGCTGAAATAGCAGAATCGACTTCACTACCGTTAATATTTCAGAACGTTTACTTTAAGAGGGATTCATTGTGAACGGAAATATAGACGTATTGTGCTTAAGAAAAACAAAAAGAAACTTCTTTGGGCTTTTTTTTTCTTTTAATATACAGATTACATTGAAAGCTTTTGGCCAATATTTATCTATTGCAGTGTCTTTTAATAAAGAGAATGTTGAGCATTAAAGGTCAGGAAAATCGCCATTTCATAGCATTCGAATATATAAATGAAACAAGAGGTAATTAAGATATTTATTCTAATTTATTACATGAAAATTATTGAAGTGATTTAGTTTCTCTGTCTGCAACCTGCTATTGGAATCTCATTCTACTTGTTTTATTTTCTCAGGAAAGGATATGTCATGATACGAGGATATAAGCGTTGTTTTAAAACTTGGGTCAGAATATAAAAAATTGCAAACATTGATACTGCAGTTTTAAATTTCAAACTAAAATTTTTAAAAATAAGAATGTTGTTATAAATTATGAATAATAAATAGAAATTAACACATAGAAAAAAAGCTTTTTATACTGAAGGAACGATGAAATAATTTTAGAAAGATGTTAAGTATATTAAGAAAAACAAATAAATGATTATTGAAATATTCACTTCCAGAGAAAACAACACTGATTGAAAATAATTGGGCCAAGGGAAAATTACTTTAATTATTCAATAAAAAATGTGAAAGGGTTTCTAAAATATTTTGATATTTTTTTATTCACTGAATATTAACGTAGCCATAATGCTATAGGATAATAATATTAATTTGGATGATGTTTTGATGGTACTTCTTTAGGAGATAAAAAAACAACTGAAAAGTACTAATTAGTTTTTAGTAGCATAATTAACTGAAAATTAAAGAAGGAATTTTATTTAACAAAAGAGATTATTTTTCTTTTTTTATATAATTAAGACTCTAACTACTTTTTTTAGGATCTTTTTATTTCATATTTTAATATATTTGAAATTTATCATAAAAGTGATTAAAATGAACTCTAATTATCACAAATATGCCTGAAATGGCAATATTCTTTTCATATTAAACTTGATTTGTATTAATGGCAGAAAAAAAATAAAATATATCAATAATAATCTTAAGTATATGCAATTTCATGAGATTAATTAAGAAAATTAGTTAAGAAATGATAGTTGAAGTAAATGTGAGAGAAAAAAATCGACTTACTGTTTGCTACTTTTATTATAAGGTTTTTGATGAAGCATCAAAAAATATCAGCACAAAGTGGAACATTCGTCAGCTTAAATGTAATATAAAATAAATTTAAAATTAATTTTAGTGCTGTTCGGTGTTATTTCTACGCTTATTCAATACATTTCCAAGATCTGTTGGATATTTTTTAAAAAAGAAGAAAATACTTGAGTCCTGCTTCAAAGAAACATGTTGGCTTAAAAAATTGAAAAATACAAACCTTTCCCCAACAAAATAGAAGTTGATCCAAGCAATTCCGGAGAAATTCCTGGTTCCAATATTTTTTGCTGATTGCGGCGTGTTTTGTCAAAGCACAGATCAGACGAGAGAAAATATTTCGAAAAGTAAAAATAGAAATTGTTTTTTATGCACTCGACATGCCGAGATCTGAAAATACATTGTAAAGTGGTCCAAGTGCTGAGGGAAATTTCCAACAAAAAATTAATTTAACATGAACTAAAAAACTACATTTTTAATGATTTTTTTAAAAAAATTTTAGTAAAAAATAAAGGAATTTGTGTTTCTATAGTATTTTTTTCCAAATACTGTGTAATGTTTTTTGAAAAAAATCATCATCTTTGAAAAAGAAAAAGAAACATAATTTTATTCATCTTTTTCATTTTTTCCTAAGATATTATGAATCTTATGTAAAAGAATGAATGCTTATTTAATAAAAGAAATTAAAATTGCTATTAAATTAGTAAAAAGAAAAACGATTAAAAAACAAATATGTGTAAGTTACTAATGGTTTGTGTTTCAAAAGAAATGATATCAATTTATTTTTACAAGGCAAAGTCAAGGAAAAAACAGTTAACTTGTTTTGTTTTCTCAAATTAATGTTACTCATTCATATTTTGAGGTACACTTTTTATTTTAAATACTCAGAGTCAAAATAATTCTAGCAATATAATATTCTAGAATATCATGATTTTAATAATAATTTTGCATAAAATAATTTTGAAAACTTTAAATGTACATTATGTCATGCTATTAAATCAACTTTTTTTCAAAGAAAAATAAGATATAATAAACATAGCAAAAAAATGTGAAAATTAAATCATGTTTAAAAGTGATTTAATCGCAGTTATATCATAAAATATTTCAAAAATTTCATTTTGTAGTCCTCGATTAACTTTGAAATTGAATTTTGCTTCTACAAAATAAATAAAAAACATTTCTATTAATTAATGTTTCATTATATCAAAATCATCTAGAATATGTAAGATACAAATTAAAATAATCGTAATTATTCGTAAATAAATAATTAGATATTTTGCTACTCTTTATTCAGGTATACTTTTTTTTTATTTTTTCAAAATTCAATCTAGGTAAAATGTTATATATATGATATTTTAATACCATGAAAATACAATATGATACATAAAACACCTTTAAATATAATTTCCTACATTTGAGATAAATTAATCAACTTTCAAAGTGACATCTTCTAGAAAATCTGCAAGAAACTTGAACATCTCTACTATCCTACACTCAGATATAGTAAATGAAATTGTATAATTTTTTTTTTTTTTTTGACTTTATTGCAAATAGGGGAAATCTCTTTTTTCACCTATCTATTCATAGAATTTCAAAAATGCTCAGCTCCGTAGAAATGAATCCATGCTTACTAACTAAGAGTGTTAATTTATTCTTGAATAATTACATTTATTTTCTTAATAGAATTATATTTTCTTTCTGCGACCACTTTTTTTTCCTTCAGAAGTATTTTCAAGAGCTCCCTGAATTTAGTTTTATTTAATCCAAAATGAACTATCTTTATTTAAGAATTAAAACCATATCAAAGAATATGAAAACTTTCTTAATGATAACAGTTTTAGAATCCATCAGTTAATTATGAAAAATTAATTTTTCATAAATCAAATTAAATCATTGAATTTATTCAGAAAAAAATCAATTTTGGGTCTTGAAACTTGGAAAGTACTTTGGGTAATATCATCTTAGATATATACACACTTCTGTCTATGTCTCCTTATATCATTGAATTGATTCGTTCCTTTTTCAGAAAAGAGTTGACGTCATCTTATACATTTAACTATATTTTTCTTAAAAGTTATCAAGTCCTGGACAAATTTAATTTATTCACTATGCCACTAACTTCTGAAATAATACAAATTAATTTTAATGGACCCTGCCTAAGCTTAGGTAGGCTACTTAGAACACAATTTTATGAATACCAAAAGTTGAGTATTATCAAAAATCACAATTCAGAATAATTACTTTAAAAAATAATAAAAAATTCTTATCTTTAACTAAAATATTAAGAGTGTTATTGGTCAAATCATCAAAATATGTTTAAATTTCCTACTAAGCGTTTTTTTTTTTTTTTAATAACATCGCGCCTTTAGCGTTCGTTGATACTTCCGAATTCTTTCAACATATCAAAGTAAAGACATTAATTCTAATTTGATTTCATAGATTTTTTTTTTTTCATTTTCGTAGATGACATAATATTTTATTCCAATTTATGGAGGGAGTTAGTTTCTTTAAATTTTGTTTCCTTCAGAATCGACATATTTCACATATGGATATTTATAATGACATCTCCAACATTTCGTTAAAATATTTTTTTTTTTTTTTTTTTTTTTTTTTTTTTTTTTTGTACAAGAGAATACTTTTGAGTCTCTTTTTATGTTCATTGCATTATATTTTTCTTTTACCCACAAAAACATTATTTTTTCAGTATTTAAACATAAAGAATGAAATATAAATGGGTTGCTAATCTTTTTTAAAGGTTTACATATAATTATTCAAGTACCTTTAGATCGCATATAATAAGTTTATTCTTTTACTAACTGTATTTATTTATATAGCTTTTCACCTCTATCTAGTAAGCTGTATACAGAAATTGCATATATATAAAAAATTGCAAATGAATTTCTTTCGATCATCTTGAAATGCATCAGCTTTTAAATGTATTGCAGTTGGAAACTTTCAAACGAGATTAAAAGAAATTAGAATATTTTATCTGCTACAAGAGCTTTTCTTAACGTAAGTAAGAGTAGAAAGGACTAAAATATATAGCCAATAAAAACTTCTTTAAACACCGTCGAAATAAATCTAATAGATCTTCCACAATTTATTACCATTTTAAATTACTTAGTTTAAATTTTCATTGAATTAAAAAAAACAAAGAAATAAGGATAGTAGAGTAACAATAATTAAAACAAAAGAGAATTGCACACTCACAAAGAAAAATATAAAATAAAAAAAAATGTAAGAAGTAGAAACATTTAAGAAAATCTATTGCTTGCTATGAATATATATAAAATAAAATTTCCAATTATATCCTATATTTATAATATTAATGAAAAATCAATTTGAAAATTATCATTTCACATAGCATTGGATCGTTAATAAAGGAAACGATAAATATGGATCGTTTAAAAACAAATATTAATTCATTATTTGGAGTCATTTTTTTTCTTTATTGCAATTTAACAATAATGTATCTCACGGAATATATACTTATTATTTAATCTGAGAGTTTCTTTTAATTACTTTACTAATAATTTTCTTATTCTTTGAATCACATAAGCATTTAAAATAAATTAATTTAATACTTTTCTGGGCTTACAAATCCAAAAATATTTAGTTTGAAGCAGTGATTGTATGAGAAATGTATAAGGTAACTTCTGATGTAGAAAGGTATGAGTTTTTTAAAAAACATTCAGTGAAAACAGTATAGCATATAATTTAAAATATGAACTTAAGGTAGAAAAATTATCTTCATGTAAATTATTCCTTAAAATTAAAAATAATACCTATTAAATTGCATGAATTTGAAAATGAGTTTTGAACAAATTTGAGTTTTTGAACAAATTGTATTGATTTTGGAACTGTTGATAATTTTTTTTTATTCCTTTCTAAATATATTCAGAATAAAATTGCCTTTCTGATGTTTGGAATTTTATTTGTTATGCTTTTTTAAACATGATTATGGAATTAACTGCATAGTATTCAGACTTCTTACGATTTAATGCAAAATATTTAATTCGTAATCAATGAAAAAAATGTATTTAAGATTAAAATTAATTTTGAAATTAAATGTGAAATCTATTTTATGAGTGAATGGAATGAGTAGATTATTATGAAATCTATTTTTTGACAATCTTGTAATTAGAAATATCTAACAGTCTAAAATAATTTTAATTATTTTTCTTGCAGAAAAATTGAAAAAGAAATTTACAGATGACAATTTTTTTTCTAAAACCACTGAAGGTTCATGACTAATGATTTTGTATTATACAATTTTCGGCTTAGAAGAAGATGCTTTTTTTAAAATTTCAAGAAAGTACTTTTCAAGAATTTTTGATAACATTTTATTTATTTTTTTGTAATTTGACTTTATTTTTTATATTTTAGGATACGATGTCTTGTAATAAAAGAAAAATAATTTATAATTTCACTGAATGATTTTGTAAAATGTAAAAAAATACTTAATACTACTTGGAATTATGTAGTTCATTAGTAAAAACCGTGCAAAATAAGTGTAAGTCAACCAACTGACTCTCCGACCGGCAACGAAGGCACACAGATTTAAACCATAAGGCTGAATGACCGCACCGCCGCAACGGCAACACTGGCGGAAACTGTGGTTGTGTCCTAAGGGCCATCACCGGTCAAGGTACAACCCTTCCCGAAGGAGTACATCCCGTCATCGATGGGAGGAGTCAGATCCCCCACCTATTTGTGTACCCTCCGGGGTGGCGAGATCCAACCACCATGCCGGAAACATCTCATCCTCATTTCGAGATGCCCCCCCCCGGGAGTTAAAATAAGTGAAAGCATCCTAATTTCTTTTGAACAACATTTTTTAGTTTCAAAAATATTCTATTTAGTTGCGCTTCATATTTTTTGTCACAATAACAACAACAATTTTCTTTTTCAGCTTGAAGATTTCAAATTATTAATTCAATATATATAAATCAAATATTATAAATTTCTCCATAATTTCTTAATTTGCATTTCTACTAGGGGAGAGAAAACTTAAGTAAATTGAAAATAAACTTATTTTTTTATTCACATTCAGAAATCTAATAATTTTTATATAAAGAACCACAGGTCAATAAAAGCAAAATTACTACCAAACTTGTTTTCACACAATTAATAATACGAAATATAATAGATTTTCAAATAGCAGCATTCCTTGAATTTACGATTGTAGTTTTCAATACGAACCCTCTCCCTGGAAATGTTGATAAAACAGCGGGATCTTGAGCTTTCATAAATCACAATTTTTTACTCTATTTCCCCTTCGTTTCAGTGGTGGAATAAAAATACAAAAATTAATCTGTGTGAAAAACCGAGGTTTCGCACCAAATTCTTCCAATGCTGCAGGTGTAGAAAAAGAGAAGTTATAAAAAAATATATATGAATGATTCAGTAGAATATTTTTCTGGGTTCCACTTCAATTGGGAAACTTAAGTTAACTTTTCTACCGCTGATTGTCGCTTTATTATTTGCAATCAACAAAAGATTTCAAGGATGAGCCTCCGTTGATTTTTTTTAAATTTATTTTTATGTCTAGCACTATTTGCTTTCTTGTGATAAACTAAAAATTTTCAGAATATTATGACATAAAAATTATACTTATTTTGTCCATCTTCGTTTCAAAATGATTCTTACTCTCTTATTTTTTAATATCATGAATGAAATGAAATTCCTTCTTTTTATTTAGTTAAATAAGTATATTTTCACCATTTTCATTGACTTTTATTTACCGTTATTAGTCCATGCTTATTGTTCTACTTTCCGTATTCACAATTTGTTATATATATATACATATATATATATATATATATATATATATATATATATATATATATATATATATATATATATATATATATGAATTATTATCTGTATGATAATATATATAAATAGAACGAAATCATAATTATTTTCATATCTATCATATGCAAATATAGTATGGCAAACAAGCGTATAATACTGAAATCGTCTAAATTTATGTCATACATAATTAAAATGTAGTACTATTATTTTTTAACTTGTCCAAAATTAGCAAATCATTTTCAACAAATTAGATAAGGTCGTTTTCCTTACATGAAACAAACAGGGTGTCCAGTAAAGTAGTTCTACCTCACATTAACTTCAGAAAGACTGCATCTATTAATACAAATTTGCTGTTTTGATACAGTAAAAGTACCTGTACGGTGATCTGTTACAGCGTCACCTAACTGCAAACAGCGGAGTTCGCGCTGTCTCGAAAATTGTACAACAGGCGAAAAAGGTAAATTAAAAAATTTCAGAGCGTCTTCGATTAAGTACGAAAGAACACCTTAAGCACAATGATGCAAATAATAAAGAGCTAAGAAAGCTCCTTTACATTCAACCAACCCAACGCTATTGTTTATCCAATGCTCTTATGCCAGAAATATAACGTTAGAATAAAAAAGAACAATCATTTATCAGCAGATACTTTAACTTTCTACCTGTATTAGTGTTTTTGCTATCGGATAAACGTTTATTGTTCAAAGGGGGGTCTTCTTTTCACGAAATGTCGCATCACAGGTTTGAAAAATCTTAATAAAATAAATGCTTGCCTTACACGGTTTGTTCTTCACATAATTGTTCTCGAAATGTCTTTTTATACTAAACTGAAAATATACCACAATTTTATAATTGGCATTTTATCCATTGTGTACTATTTCCAAAATAGCTATACTAACATCATGGTTTGTCACCAGGCAGCATTATAACCAATCTCATCATGTAGCAAATTTTCTCTTTATTATATATAGATATTCTACAGTTTTGTAACTGATTTGTTGCTCAATGTTGTACTATTTTCGAGATAGCTATACTAACATCATGATTTGACATCAGGAAGCATTGTAACCAATCTCATCATGTAGCACATCTCCTCTTTACTATACGTAGACACACAATTTGAAGCAATAATTATCTCCATTCTTAAGTTACAGTAAGTAGTTCACATAATTTATAGTAAAAAGGACCGAAATTAACTTCTCTTTTGCTTCACTCTCCCCTCCTCATTTCTGAAACGTTCCATCTCCTGTTTCACAATTTCTCAAAATATTTTATACTTGACTATAATAAAAAATTTTCTCAAGTTTTTAAAAACGAAATAACATTTCTCAATATATAACTTCAGAAATCGTTACACGTAAATATAACATTAAAATATACCTGACATGTTTTACATGACAATATGTATTTTATGTATAAGGTTTTTATTTATATTTTAATCCATGTATTATAATTCACATATTTTTCATTAAATATACATTTATGAGATGCCAAAATTATAAAAGGATACATGGGGATGAATGTATTGGGCATTTTTATAAAAAGAATACAATTCTCACTTTTAAAGTTAAAAGCAAATTCGCTTTTTCAAGGAAAAAACCAGCATTTTTTTAAAAGCCTTTTACTAATAAAACCAGAAAAATGAATACATTCCTTAGTTTTATTTAAGAAGTTTTTTCACTTCTCTAACCAAGCAATTTTAGAATAAAGTTTTTCAAATTAAAAGTGCTATTCTAGCTCAATAATTAAATTAGCTTAGCATACTTTATTTTGCTGAAGCAATCGAATAATAAATTTCCTGCATTATGCTCTCTAATATTTTGGATGAATTATGATATATAACATTTTTCAAACATGAACTAATAACATAAAGGGCTACAACAAACAATTCATAAAAACAACAGAGCACTTATGTAAGAAACAAACGTTTGAGCAAGCATAACGCCATTGAAAGGACAAGCACTTAGAATGATGTATAATCATTAACATATCAGCAGAGTTTAATCAATACTTAATATTTTCTTAAAAATCAGCTTTATATTTTAAGTTTTTATCAATCATATTTTGTATTTTTATTTTGAGTTCAAATAGAGACGTAATACTTAAAATGCATTCTTACAGAAATTCTAGTGAATCTTTACAATATAAAGACATCTGAATAAAAATTTCAATATACTTTATGAATGCATAATAATTTTATTATAAATTTCACACATTCTTTCTCCGTGTTTCTTAAAAGACGAATAATGTATATTCATATTTTATTCAAAGTCCTTGAATTTACCATCATCCTTTACATATTTTCTCTTATCTTTTTCTCATTTTAAATACCACCATCTTTGTCAATGAATCATCCTGACATTTAACTCCATTTCGTTTAATATAATGATTAAATAAAATTTATGCTTCACGTATAAAAAGATGAACAATTATTGAATATGATTGCATTTATAATTATTTAAGGCCTTTTAGCACAAGACATTATATAATATCTCAACAATGTGGTTAAATATACTGAAATTCGTATAATTTCGTGAAAATAATGTAACAATATTTCTGAAAATTAAGAACTAAATAAGTAAAAGTCCATGTTTAGATTTAATGGCTTGTTGTCTTGATATAGTTATTTTCCATGCATCTCAAAATATTCCTTTGCTTTTTTTATGGCGTAAAAGACTGGAATTCAAAAGTAAATATTTTGGTACCCGTTTTTCAGCAGATAAATGTTTACCATCACAGGCAAAAGCTTTTAAACGAAACTGAAGTCTTGCTATGTGTATTCGGTTCAGGAGCTTGAGTTCTCTATCAATAAAAACAATGCATTTTCTTTTTCCGAAATGAAAACGAAAGGGAACCTAAGGAACGGAAATTATCTGTCTCGGAAAAACGAGACCTAAAAAGCCTTCGTTCCGTAAGCAGTTTCTCATGTAAAAGTATCCGTTCAACGAAGCATTATCTTTTAGTTTCATAGGAAATGATATAGACATATTTCTTTCAGACGTCTACTACGACGTCTCTAGAAATTGAGAGTTTTTTTGATTTCAAGCAAAGTAATTTCTGATATATTAGCTTTATTGGTATTCAGGTTATAGATCTATCTATTTCGGGGCAATTATTTTGATCAGCATCCATCCATAACTTAAAAAAATATTTGTAATTAATACGAATTAGATAAAATCTTTTTTTCAGGAAAATCATTTATCAATCATATATATATTAATAAACGGTATTGCTTGGCTGAAATTTTATAGCATTGACATTTTGACAAATTGTTTTAAATTTGATTTCCCTAGTAACACACATATATTCTACAATATTGTAGGATATTAAAAAATATTCGAAATATGTTATAATATTGTAAAATATTGAATAATATAATATGGTGTCACAAAATATTGTAAAATATTGGGCAACAAGTTGTGCTTCCCAGGTCTTATTATACAATCAAAATCCGCAATAAGAAATGCTGCATATTTATATCTTAATTTATAAAAGAATTCTATATATGATACTTGAAGGTCATAAGGGCATTATTCTGTCCTTTATTCGTTTAAGCGAATCTTTTTCTTCTGTCCTTTATTCGTTTATTTTAAGATTTGGCTGCAGAAAGCTTTACTATATTGAAAAGGAAGATGAAAATTTTTTATAGAAACTTGTCGAGTTCTATAAAATTTACTCCGATAGAGTAAACTTGCGCTTGCTAGTTGTTCAGTGCAGTTGTTTATATTTTGACCCTGATCCGTTTTAATTACTTTATCAAAATGAAGTATCCACGGGCGAATCTGTTAGAATTATTAATGTTCATCAATTATATACAATTATATTTTCAAAGCGCATACTTTCCCTGTATGATTTGTTAAATGTTCACAAACTCAATTGTAGAAAGAAAAGATCACGAGTTGCAATAGTAGTAGTAAAATTTTGCATATTTTGATTTTTTCAAAAACTACGCAAACTTTCTTTTTGAGCTAGTCTGACCTGAATTTCATATATTTGTTAACTTTCAGATCAATACTAAAGAAAAAGATCAGTGATTAGAACTGATTGGAAACATGGAAATATGAACCTGGTCCTTAAAGAGACACAATTTCGCTGCCAGCTAAAAGAAAATAATATCTCTAAGCTCATTTATCTTACCATATATTCTCATATCTGCTCTAAAAAGAAAATATGCCAATGTATACAACAGCATTCGGAATTTATTGAAAGAATTTTTTGACTGGCTGACATTGACAATATTTCATCATCGACCATGATCAAAATATGCCCTTTTAGACAGTGGTGATTTAGATATAAGAGAATATCCTCAGAAATATTTTTTAGTATCACTCCAGGAAAATATTAGTTGAAAAGATTCATGGCTGGGCTCTTGGAAGATTATAGAAGACTCAAAAAATAAAAGAGGATTCCGGAATAGGTAAAAATAACTTATTGCACGATATCATTTTACAAAAATGTGAGAAGCCTTCTAACAGCGGAGTCGAAATATGAAGAAAAACAACATTGGGGTGACAAAAAGTCGCTTCTGTGTAGTTAATAAAATGAAAGACGTTTTGAATTAAGACATATATTCGAATTGAGGGCAATATGTTAATAAAGCTGGTTCAGGATCCGCGAATTTACGAAAACATGTATTTTAAGATCAGTGTGCAGCACTTATTGATCCATATTATTTTTATTCGTTAGTTTATTTGGAATTCAATTCGTATTTTAAAATATAGTTTTAGTCACCTAACAATTCAAATTTTTCCTTTTCTTTCTGCATTTTTTTACATCCATATTTTTAAAAAATAGAAATAAATATGTTATAATAGAAAAGGAAATGAAGTCATGTATGTATAATATTGTCTTTTTTGCTTAAATGATACACAAAGTAAAAGAAATATGTATAAATTTAAGAAATAGAAGAATAGTCTGATTAGCTTCATTGATCATAATAATTTCAAAATTCTCTCTCTCTCTCTCTCTATATATATATATATATATATTTGATTTTTTTATACTTTTGGACAATAAAGTCAGTAACAAGAATAATAGCCCGAAGAAAACATGTGAAATAATCACATTTCCTTACCAAAAGTCTATGAAATTATTTTAATTTAATATTGCATTTTATTCATTATTTAAAAGAAGTAGTAGTTTTTTATTTATGTTAACTGTCATTTTATTTCTAATGTAGCATTTGAAACCGGTAGAACAGTTATATTTGAAAACTAACGATGAAAAAATATTTCATTGCAATTGTTATATAATAAATATGCATTATATTTGAAGCAAAAAAAAAAATCACTTTCTTTTTCTTTGATTCTTTTTTTTTCTACCAATAAGGCGGGGAGAAATATCGGTCGATCTTTGAACATAAAACAAGGTGTAAAAATGGGAAGTGAATTGAAATTTAAGGAGCTATCGTAAAGTTCCATTTTATGCCTTGCGTTCACGGTTTGTTGCTTTTTATTTTATAGCAACACAAAGCATTAAATTTGAGAAATGTTCCTAGCATCTTAGGCTAAAAACTTTAAAAATTCTGATCATTTAATTAAAGAACCACTAAAGTTTCATCCTTATAAATATTACTGTTTAAGAGTATTTCGAATTTTTTTGTCGGAGTTTGCATTAATTATTGTTCCAAGTTTCATGATTTCGATTATAAGAAATAATAGATATAAAGAAAAGAATGGGAATAAATTCCGTTAAAAAAAAGAAACAGTTTTTTAACGTCTTCTGGAATTCGAATTTTTCATGGAAAGAGTTACTTTAGTTGTTTCAAAGTACTTTCTGTTAATAAATCGTAAAAATATCAATTTTGAAAAAAAGAGATTGTGCCATGTAGTCTTTCATAATTTAGAAATTCAAAATAATAATCTAATAGTTTGAATCAAATTTTATCATTAAATATTCAGTTATATGTTCTTGTGCATACAAGATTAAATGCCAACATCATCTTGTAAATATTTTCAAATTTTATGATATATATTTTTAAAAATATGTCTTCATTTATCTAGGTTTTAATGAAACGTTAATAGTAATTATATAAATAGGGTTTCATATCTTGATTTTGACTTCTTATTGCATTTTTACATAAATTCACCTTCTTAAAACCTATTTCATTACAATGGTATTAAAATTACAGTTTTATTTCCAAAGTAAATTAGTTACTATAACTAAATCTTAGGTGAAATTTTTGCACTATCGTAAATTAAAAAATAAAGGTTATTTATACATTTTCCAGTGGTTACAAGGTAAAATTATGCTTATAAACTGCTTATATTAAATGTGGCTCATTGCATTTTGAGTTAATATTTTTGCTGAGATAATTTAGATAATTTAAAGCATGTTGGATTATTTTTAAAACTAAGAAATCATATTTCATATTTTTTTGTTATTTTAAATTCTTCACATTAAAAATGTAAATAATCCTATTTGTTTTAAGTGTAGCTTCAATGTGCATTTCCAAAGTTAATTCATTTCTTATAATTCAAGCATAATGCCAATCAAAACTAAATGAATGTATTGGTCCCCATTCAGCATATTGCTGTACAAAAGAGAAACAATGAAAGAATTTCTAAGAATGTAAAGCTACTTTAGAAAATTATTGCTGATAATGAACTTCTAGAAATGAGAACGGATTGTTGTTAAAGCCTTTTTACCGTTTCAGAATTGATGAGTTTGAAGGACAATGTTAATATCGCGATAAAAAAAATATTCTTTTGTCCAAATCGTATTTCTCAAGAAAGAAATATTCGATTTTACCTAGTGTAGGATCCAATTGGAAAAATTCTGGACATCGATCATATAGTTGCTCATGTAATTGCATTTCCAGTCCATGGTACCGACGAATGCTGTAAGAATATTAATTATTACCTTGAAATTATTCTCTGCACTGTCGGTTTCGGAATATTGATTTCTAGGCTGACTGTTTGCACATAGGTTTCAGAGTAATTTAAAATATAAGCCAAGAATTCAATTTATGCCTCATAGGAATGACGCCACAATTTCTTCTCATATCCTCTTTACTCTTGTAAACACTTGTAATTTTCAATCATTAAATAATTTGCAATCTATAAATCATAATTTCTTTTAGAGTGAAGATCAGCAATTTTGATATTGACATTTGTATTCTCCCACAACTAAAGCAGAATTACAGCTACATATGGCCTAAATTGCCAGCATATCCAAAGGTTTCTCATTATTAAAATATGTTTTTTTTTTTTTTTTTTTTTTTTGGAAAACTAACAAGTGCTAAGAAATAATTTTATTTTTTGCTCGACATTTCAATACTTTTCAGGGATATCTTAAATGTTAAATTTCTAAAGTTGCTATTTACCTTTTATAAACTCCATGTTGCAACAGCAATAAGAGAACACAACATTTCCTTTGAATTTCATTAAAAAAATTTATTTCAAGTCTTGGTGCTATATTTATGTATGATTTTTTTATTGAATAGATTCACATTTCTGAAATAAGTATTTCATCTAAATCTGTTATTAGTCTTTCTAAATTTGAAAATAAGCATATATCTCCCTTTTTTCGGAGAGAAATGTGAAATTTTGAATATGGATAGATGAAAGTGAGATAACATTTTATTAAGTGACACTTTAGCACTATAGAGAGCAAATAAAAATTTATTTTTTAACTTTCCAGTAGTTAAATTGTTTTCATATGATTGCTCATCTTATTTAATAACTCTTTATAATTAGAAATATATGTATAGGGAATTTAGAGAAATGAAAGCTCGTTCCTCTTTTTCGGGATGCCATATATATAGGAATACTTTGAAATTTTGAAAGTGAATATGTTGAAAATACTAATCAAATTAAAAAAAATTAACTTTTTTCAGTAATTTTAAGTCAACTGAATTCCGAAAAATCGTTTAGCCTTTCTGTTGATTTAGCATTCTAGCCATGCTCTCATACTTTTATATTACATTTTTATGTAAGGCAATTTATAAAATAGTATACATCATTATATAACTTATAGGTAATACATATATAACACAGGTAATGTATGAATTCTCATTTTGAATTAAAATGGCAGAAGGTTCTTAGAACAAAAAAAAAAAAAATAAAATAAACAGTAGAAAAAATAGTCATTTATGGGTTAAAAGAAATTGCCGAAATTTTGTGTGTCACGAAGAAATAGTTTTCATTTTATTATATTATAAAAACAAGGGTATTTAAAATTCAATGAAATAGAAAAATATTTTCATGATTTATTCACATGAGATAATATTTATATGTGCATTAATATAAATGTTTTTTTAATAGAGTATGTAAGATTATTTATTGAAAATGAATTTGTAAAAGAAATTCTCTTTTTTTTCAGTAATAAATTCTAATTGTGTATTTGATGTAAATTAGAGAAAATCGGGCATTAGACGAACATAATTCAATGACTCATATTATTTCAATATCATTAAATCATTTGAATTCAAATTTCAATTATGACAATATTTACGAAGTAGACTTTTTCAAGAATAAAGGATTAGCGTAAATAAATGATAAGATTAAAAAAAATATTTTTGAAAGTTTTACTTACAATTTAAATAGTAATACCTGAAAATAAAGAATAATCTCCCAAATTTTGGTATTGAACATCGTTCGCCTGTCGTAATTATCTTAGTAAACAGGAAATATGGTTATTTCCACTTGGATTGTTACGGGAGGATAGTACAATTTATATATTTTAATAATATGGAACCCCATCCTTTTGGGATTTGGAGATTCATAGCATATCTAAATGAGGAGCTTCCATAACGCTCTACTGGATGTGCAGATAACACTAAGTCTAGTTTCTAATTTTTAATCATGGTGTTGTAGATTTGCATGAATGGCATTCCATTTTTTTTCACAATCTTTTAAATCTCATAAACGTTTTAAAAACTTATGAAATGAACGACTTTTTTCTAATTTAATACCCGCAATTTAAGCATAAACATTTGAGTTGTTTTTCTGAAAATCTTGACAAATAAATCTGAAGAAAAGAAAGAAAACAATTAAAAAACAAAGGAAACAAACCAAAACACAGGTAGGTCAAATGCTTGTTTAATTACAGATTACTTTTGTACTCTGCAAATTAACTGTTCAAAAGAAAAGTTCATACAAGATTAAAAAACCAAACTAGTCTTGGAATTAGAACAAAATATCTTTTTCTTTTCTTTTTATTAAATTATCTGCATATCGAATTTTTAATTAAACTATTGTATATTTACAGAAAAATTACTATTTTTTTCAATCACTTAAATATTTGTACATAATTTTTTAGGGAAATGATTTTTATTATACCTTAACCCTCTCTAGGGCCGTGGGAAGTATGCTTCCCACCAAATTTATCAATATTTGTAAAAAAATATGTAGGTTGGCATAAGTTCTGACATTTTTTTTTTAGAAAGACAGAAACTTAGATGCTTTATTTCTTTATCTCACACAGAATGATGGATTTTGATTTGTTACTTAATTATTAATTAACCAAATTAATTAATTAATCAAATTAAATTTATCTAATAAGCTAAATGAATCCCTTTTCTTATTCTAATTTCAAGCCTAAAATATTTTAACATAATATGACTAGAAAAAAATGGCCCTTTAAAGGGTTAAGTAAAGAGTTTGCATTCTCATCATGTCCCACAATCAACAAATGATGGATAAAAATTAATGTCACACATTGAGTTTCAACAGATAAAATATATATAAAATCAATTAAAAAGTATTCTGTACCCAAATGTGCTAATGGTGTAGCGTTAATAATGTCTTCATCACAATAAAATGCTTCAAGAATGAAATAATCTTGGAAAAAAATATGAAGTATGAATCACTTGTAAGGTGAACTGGAAACTAAAATGATTTAAGATATCAATATCAATTGAATAATGTATAATTGATTTATAGGGATAGACAGTATTTAGACTTACTTTTCCTCTTTACAAAAGTGAATTTCAACCATTTTCTTTAAAACGTATTTCAAGAAGGTAGGCATATTTTTGATAACACTCAAAGAGAAATGCTTTACATTTGGCATGCTAAAAGTATGGGCATTTTTACTGTCAAGCCATTTCGTTACATTTTTTTCTTTCATTTTGCTTTTATCTCCAAACATCATTTGGACTTGCAAAATAGGCTTTTACGAAGCGTATAAAAGGAAGGAGATTTCTTTATGGAAGGAAGAAAGTAAAAGGAAAAAAAGAAGGTAGCAAGTGTCCCCAAAAAGAAAAGACTTCTTTGCAGAAGTATTTTTTATCACATTGATGGCCTGTTGTTTTTTATACACTTTTCTTCCTGTTTTTTCTTTATTTTCCTTCTATTTCTCTCCTCTTCCCATCCAAGAAAGTGAAAGTTTAGATGCGAAGCAATTTGTAACTGAAAAGATCTAGGACTTTCAAAAGGAGATAAATTCCGTAAAAGATTACCTCAGGCACAATTTGGGACAAAGTCTGTTACCCTGCTTCTGACACTATACATTCCCTGCGAGATTTAAGCTTGCGGGGAATGTCCTTCGTTAAATCCGAAACGCATCAAAGATTACTAGAGAACGACAACGGTCATCTCGTAGACGACACTACAGCTATTTAAAGTTACATTTGATTTAATTACGCATTTCTAGTGGAATGAAATACTGATTTGGTGTCTGACGCGATTTTGACGGTTGGAAGTGAATCATGTCCTTACTGTAATCAATTCGGTAACTGATAAAATTCGCTGGGACGTAATGGTAAAGAATTCCTTTCATTCTTACATTTTAGAATATAATGATGTCAGCTAATGTCTAACCAGATATACTGATAAAGCGTATCTGACAGACTTTAAAATCAAAGTATTAATTCTTCGTTGCATGAATGAAATAAAGTTGCAATTCTAACTACATATCAAAGAAAATAATAAAAAGGCATTATACTATTAAATGAGATAGAATTGTTTTTAATGTCACAACATTATAAACAGATATATTTAAAATTAAAATATTTTCAAATGTCTTTGCATTTGTCGGGGCTTTATTCCAACTTCATCTACAGTGTCTGAATAAGTCATGAGATAAGGATTCATTATAAAAGAGAATCGGTGTCTCTTTTATTCATCAATGTAACAATATTACCAATTTCCACAGAATGTTGCATAATATTGTACAGTATTATATTTATATTATACTACAGTATTATAAAATATCAAGTAATGATGTACAATAAAAGCTTTCGTGTCAGATATGTAGAACATGTTATAAAATTTTGCTTTATCTCAAATGTCTGAGAAATGACTGTCTTTAGCATATTTTTAAGGAGAGATTGTTCGTACTTTTTTTTTTCCGGCAAGGAAGATCAACTGTATTAACTATAACTTCATCACACGTAACTTTCTACATTCACATCATTTTTTTTCTAAAGCACCCATCAGTCTATCAATTTTTGAATAAAGTTGCAGATATAGATAAGGAGAGATAAGAACTAGGATAGGAGAAGGGAGAACTAGGATGAATGAACCCTTTCTTCACCTTTCAGAAACAGAATATGATGCATTAGTCAAGTCGACTGACTACAACATATATATATATATATATATATATATATATATATATATATATATATATATATATATATATATATATATATATATATATATATATATATATATATATATATATATATATATATATATATATATATATATATATATATATATATATATATATATATATATATATATATATATATATATATATATATATATATAATAAAATCAATTTTTCAAATTATAGTTAAAACAAAGAATCAAAAATATGGATCTCAAAACTAAGGTATAAAAACACGAGGAGCTCATAGAAATATTCTTTACAAATAGGAAATTTAATATCACTCAAAACATTTTTTTTTAATATTTAATAATTTTTCTTTATTAAAGTATTGTGGATTACTTTCTGCATAGTTTTATTTTTAGTCCATCTCTTTTAATATATATTTGAGTGCAATATTGTCATTAGAAACATTTCTAAATTTTCCTGTAAGTATTAAAGAGTGCTAAAAGCAAATTAAGTGTCGTAATTAAATGAAAAATATTTAATAAAGTTTTGTCATTCTTTAATTTTGTTTATTTTTGTTTTATTTTACTATGCACTTATTGTTTAAAAATTTTACATATAATCATAATTTTGAATTTGACTAACTGTTGAATGAATTTCTAAAACATTTATATTTGCCACCAGCTTTGAAATATTTTCAGCACGTTAAAAAACGAGTAAAAAAATTAATAACAAATGTACACCAATATAAAAGTTTAAAATATACAATAAAACAACATTCAAAATAAGTAGATTAAAACACAATTTTTAAACTTAAGATTCAGAAATAATCTATAGAAATACAACATTAATAAATAAAACCTATTCAAATCTGTTCATTGCAATGCTTTTAATTTTAAACTAAATTTACGAAATTCATACAATGATATTGTTTATATTTTAGACAATCCGATAACCATTAATTTAAAATTGCATCTAAAAATTAAATTATTCAATGCAATTCTATTTTCTGTCGTTCTTTTCTTCAGAAAAAACGAAATTCAATTTTCTTTTCTATCATGCAAATATTTGTGCTTGATTAATTTGTACACTTCTTCTTTCAAAATAACTATGCTGCTCATCATTTAACCATATTCTTCATTATTACTTGTCTTCCTGATTTTTTCTCATAATATTTCTTCTTATGGCTGTTCATATCTAAATATAGATTAGTAAATATTTAAAAACTCAAAACGAATGCTTTAATCTGCCTTGTTCAGACATTTTCTTCAAATTAAATATTGAAATTTTGATTATGTTCTAGAGATAATTGCATTTACAAAATATATTTAACCATCTATCCCATTTAAAATTTATTTAAATACAGAATTAAAAATGTATTATTAAATATTTTTATTTTTTATTTTTCAATGAATTTATAAACACTTTAATTTTGGATGTCATTAATTAAAAATCCAGGAATAACAGAAGCAAAAAAACGGAATAAGTTAGAAAGCAACCTCAAATAATTCTATTATTATACAATATGATGGTAAGGTGAATTTAGTGTCTAATGCTCATTTATTTGTCATTAATTTCAAAATTTTCTACAAACACCATATTTTGTTAAATAAATAAAACAAAATCAATTATTTAATTATTATGCATTTTATATTCTAACAAAACATCAAATGTTTAAAAGAGTTTTTTTTTAATATTATAATAACTACTCTGATAACATGTTATTGAATTTAACTGAAAGCTGTATTCTTTTTATATATATATTATATTTAATGATGAAAAAATTAAATATATTATTTAAAATTAAAGCTTTAGCACAAGAAATACTTTCTTGGAAGTTGTCTGCAAATTCCATATAAATACGAAACATTCGGAAAAAAAGAATCTAACATTACCTTTATCGGTCCTTAACATTTAATTTAATACAGATAAAGGAATAGAATTTGACAAAAAAGACTTGAATGTATTACAAATGTCACCAACTTCCCTTTTGTTAGATTTACGATTTTTGTAGAGTGATATTAGAAGGTTTAATTTGCCATGGTGCTTTGTACATTAACAAAGGTGTAATGTGTATTACAAATGCTATCTTTTAGCTTCTTGGATTCTCAGCTAATTTTAAATTTCCCTGCATTGATAAAATTAGGCTTTATGTTCATATTCAACTACCTATATTACATGCGTTTATTCTTTCTCTTTTTTCTCACTTTGATATCTTCATAAGCAAAATCTAACATAAGTCAATGAAAATATATATGAACCCAGTGGAAGTAGTTTCCTTGAAACTTTCTAGTATATTCTCCAATAAGTCTTGTATATTTCCTCCCTCCCCACCTAAAATTCTAGACTTGGGGTAAAGTCATGAACACCTCGAGTAGCACTGGCTAGAAATATGTACGTTTTACAGAACTTTGGTGTAAATTTAGCATTTTTTCGTAATCTATTGAGCGAATATATATTTCGGATACCTTTTTTCCGACTAATTTTAATCAATATTTGATATGGAACTAAGATTGTAGTCACAGCATCACATACAGTATTGTATTTATTTAAGTCATATCATTTGTGAATTATTGCATTTACATGATTGTAAAAGTGCAGATATACAGATAGTCAACCTTTTGACTGAATTTAAATTGTATTCAATATTTAAAAGAATCTGCATTTTTGATGCTACTCTTGTGTGCTAAATTTTATTTACATAGCTTATTATGTTTTAAAGTTATAGAATTCACTTGTTCTTGAATATACAGATAGATAGACTTCCTCCGAGGGAATCTCATTTAAAATTTGACAGAAAACTACAAAATTGTGATAAAAAGTCTGTATACAAAATTTCACCTGTCCAGATCAAGGATAACTCATTTGTTTATGTTGCTATATTCACAGACAAAATAATTCTAAATATGTGTTTTTCGAATTTAGGGAGGTCTGAAATATGGAGATTGAACAGTTCGAATCTGGAGTTCGTATTTTTTTACGGTTACAATACTTTCTGTATACTTCGTATACGGCAAGGTAACAAAGATGTTTCTTGGAACACTTACTATCGCTTTATAAAATTTTTTTATTAATTTATTTTCTATGATATCTGACATAAGGAAGACTTTAAATTCATATTTTGTAATACGTTAAAATTTGTCATGCTTAAACTCTTTAATTAGCAATATCTAAACAAATATTAAGTACCCGGCGTTTTATTTTGATATTGTATATCACATACTGTTGGGCATAAAAATTCTTTTTATTTTGCACATATATTAGAACTATTCTACACATTCATTAGCAGTTCAGTATTCAACCAAACATATACATATTGTGTATATGTGCAAAGCTAATATATATGATTCTCTTCTCTTTATTCATTTAAAAAAAAACTATTCCAATTTATTTATTTATTTTGTCTTTTTCTGTGGGGAATTTGGATTAAGTACGGCACTGTACATACATCTACCAAATTTTCCCTGTGAGCCGCATGTAATGAAATGCGGCAATATTTAAAAATATTTTTGAAAAAAAATTGCCGCATATTCGGTTTTTGTTGCAGTAAATTTATATTACTACAACAAAATTTTTCTTACAACAAACATATATTTCAGTTTTTTTGTTGTAGTAAATAAATATCAAAGAATTTTCTCAAAGTTGTTTTATGTATTCGATTCGAAGAAGATAAGAAAATAATTAATTGCAGTAATGAACTATGTGCGAAATCATCGTGGCTCTTAAATATATATTTATTAACAAAATAAATCTCCAAGTTATGAAATGCAATAATCAAAACACAAAAAATACATAACATTTTGTTTTTGGAAATAAAAAGTATGTTTAATTAAATGGAATATAGTAAAAAATCTTTTTCGGAAAAGTTAAAAACAACAACAAACTATTTAAAAGCATTATTTATTATCATACCATACCAATTTAAATGAATAATGAAAGTATATGTCATGTTATCATTTACTGTTCAATAATCAAAACCATTAATAACCCTGCTGTTGGAATCTAATTATAATTTTTTATTTGCTGTTAAAATCTATCATTATCAATCCTTATTAATTTTTATCATTTATAAGTATGCCTTGATTTCTGAAGATTTGTTCACACAGAAATTAAAATCAAGCCCAAAAATATATAAGATTATTTGTCGTAAAAATGTATATTTGATATAAATAATAATAAAAATTTCTAGAAACAAGGAAACTAAATACATATGGCTACAAAGACCCTGGTAGAAATATTGTAGTAACATGTAAATAACTTTTAAAGTTCTTTACCTTAGTCTCTCATGACACAAAGTATGCAAACTATGACATAAACTATGTGTAGTCGTAGAAAATAAAGGATTTTCAAAATTAATTATTGAAGCGGCAACTGTGAAGCAACCATGAAAAGGTCCCTTGTTATCTCTAAACACATTCTAAACACTTTATCACGATACAATTCGTCTGCAAATAATAATACACTCGTGTCTAATTTCTTGAGCCAACGCTTTTGATTCATTTATCATTGCAAATGAAAGACTTAGTATTTACTCACAGTTTAGATGAAAGAAGATGGATGGACCATGTAATTGATGCATTATCCTAATCACGTTCTCCGAGGTTTGTCGATTTATATGCCGTATAATATTCATTTACTAGTTCAAGTGATACTTAGGCAGTTATTATCACAAGTCATTTAAAGAATCTTTTCAGATTGTTTGATAATGATGGAATGACCTATCAAGTTATTTTATACCATTAGAATGAAATGACCTATGAGATAAATTTTACATAAAGATCCCAAATCTAATTATGTTTCAAAATTTTGAATAAAATGAAAATAGTTTAATTTTTTATTAAATCAAATTTTTAAAATAAAATGTAAATAGTTTAATTTTTTATTAAATCAAATTTTTAAAATAAAATGAAAATAGTTGAATTTTTCATTAAATCAAATTTTATAAAATTGTTCAGAGGTGCGTATTCACTCCCTTCAAAGTAAATATGTGCCAAAATTGGAAATCCTAGATTGAACCCTGCAGATCCGACATTGCCACACATTCTTTTTTATTATTAATAGAAATTATAAATGTAAATCTTTTTTAGATTCTGATGGATTGTTGATATTGAAGATAATTAAAATAATTAATTATAATTGTAAATTTTAATTAATTTCATGCTAGTAAAAATTTTATTCAGTGGCAAATAGAATAAAATAGACCTTATTTCTCCGATATTGTTTTAATTATTTTTTACCTAATAATGATATAGGATCATTCATAATGGTAATCTGTAGTGTATATGACTTTAAGGTATTTCCGAAATATGCCGTCAGCTCAGTTGATTATGACTTTAAACCTTCGTTGTACCCTCACACTGTAAAAGAATAAAATATGAATAAATCCTGATCTTTTATTTTTTGTGGTAATTTATTCACATATTTCAAAGGCGATGAAACTTGCATGTTTAAATAATGTAAGGATAAAAAAAAAATCAAAGATTAGTAAAAAAATATTTATTACATTTAATAAAAGAGGCGGAAAATAAACGAATCTTATTCAGAAATAAATATCCATGGCTATTCGAAGAAAATAATGCCCTTTTTTAAGTTTTGATAAATTTTTTCATTTCCTAAAATACAAAATCAATACCGCTTCTCAGAATAATCTTCAGAATTTGACTCCAACTCAGAATGTTTCCATGTGATGATGGATCACATTTCTATATTTAGACAAAACCTTTTAAACCTATTTTTCATTTTTATCAAGATTTATGCTTCTCTTAGATGTAAAGGGTTGCTTGATGTATCATCCCACATTGCCGTTACCAATCCTTTATTCTATACCTTGTTATCAAACAAATACACTCTCTTCATTTTAAAGATCAATATACTTGTTTAAGATTCAATATTCCTGAAGATACATTAAGTTGATCATTTTAAAGTTTATTTGTTGCAGTTTAATCAATGAATGGAGAATTTATAACATATAAAAATAAAAAATATATATATTTTTTTCATACCATGATTTACAGAATTTGTAATAAAAATTTCCTTGATAATCTGTTTTGGAGAAGTAATAGAAACAAAAATAGAAACTTTTTCTTTGTAAGCTGATATTTTTGATATATTTTTTGAGTTCTAGAATAGAGATTCAAAATAAAAAAGTTTGGCAATAGGATGCATATTGGTTAAGTAAACATTTAAAAGATAAATTTAAAATATATGAATAACAAATGCTTATGAACAATTGCAAGCAAAACAGTAAATACTTCATTTAATTTTTCAAGACACTATTAATGTCAATCTTTATTTTTAACGTTTTTAAAAAGAATGGGTAGAGCAAATGAAGTCATTTAGAACTGACATTTGAAAAGGTTAAGTATCAGCAATATTATTATTGTTACGTTATTAAAATAATTATATTTTATTTTGCATTCGAATTTTAAAATTGAAATTTATTACACTCTTAAGAATTTTACTTCGAATGTATTAAAATAAAAGACATTCAATGTATTTTATGCTGTGTATAAATTTCAGAAGATTATTTTCACTAAATTAAATTTATTTGTTAAAATTGAATAGTTCTTAATAAATTAAACATAATTAAAACAATTTGTAAATTGGGCAATGCATCCTCTAACATGCAGGTAGCAAAATATTATTAAAATAAATTTACAGAGATAGCGATTATAAATGAGGCTATCAAAATTAAAACGCATCATTTTTTTGAGTAAATGCTCAATAAGAATGGATTATAAATATGAAAAGATTATAATTTTTTATTCAATAAGAATAGCAAAACTTAAAATGAAAATATTAATTTCTATATCCGAAGCATATTTTTATTTAGCGAAAAGTTAATTATGTTAAAGATTGTCATTAAACCTTAATTTAAATCCTCTTCCCCCTTCATAATATTTGTAAATAAAATGTGAAGGAAATTCATCTAGCAATTTCAGTCTTGTAGAATTTAAATAATTTCAGAATTTTCATTTATGTAGATTAATTTATTGATGAAGAAAACTTGAAGAAACGATCGTATGAAACCGGCATGGAGAGTGGAGACTACTTTTATCGCTTTCCGAAGCGTGGCGCTGTAATCTGCAGAATCTTTCAAAGCACTGGACACAGAATTCTGTTTTCAGTGGCATTAAAGCCGCTGCCCCAAGTAGTGCACTGCTAATCCATCTCAAGAACAGCGAAGTTTTCACATGTTTTATACTTTTTAGCATAGGAAAAATTCGTTCTATATTATTGTGGTTGCATAGAATTTACCATCCACTTTTTTATATCAACCTTAAATTCTGTGAAATATAAATTTTTAATTTGTGGAAAAATTATTTTCAGATTTGTCGAAAATAGAAAGATAATATATTTGAATTCAGAATAAGGTGTAAATATTGTAAACTGTACATAAATTATTTTATAATTCGGGAAAATTACGAAGATTTGGGAATTACTGATAACATTATCCAATTCAATCATTTGGCTTATGTTAAGATAATTGATAATGTATAATGAAAAATAATAATAAGATTATTGTATGGTTCTTCGATCATTTCTAATTATGATATAATTTCAAGAAATTCGAAGGGAGTATTAAATATCGCTTGTATTTAATTCTCAACAGTGTCCAATTCCTGGAAATACAGTATTAAACTTTTCCAAAAATTCCTGTGTAGGATGGATTTGGACGAAATCTTACACGAAGTTGGTGAAAATGGAAAATATCAAAACTTGATGCTTTGGTTTGTATTCCTCCCGGCACATTTAACCTTCGGATGCCATGCATTTAGTCAACTGTTCATGACCTGGACCCCAGACCATTGGTGCCAAATCCCAGAACTGGCTTTTGCGAACTTAAGTGATCATCTCATTCGTCATCTGACCATTCCACCAGATAAAACTACCAGCACTGGTTACAGCCGCTGCTTTATGTACAAACTGGATTATAGTATCCATACACAACACAATACTATTATTCTGAAAGAACCTAATACAAATTGGACGAATGTGACTTGTCACAGTGGATGGATATATAACACAACAAGTAATTGGGACAGAGATACTGTTGTCACAAAGGTAAGAATTGTTCATTACGATTTATATTATGCGTGATAAATGTGTTCATTACATGATATAAAAACATTATTTTTGAAGTGTTGTGAATGTTTCATAAATTTATTCCCAACGGTCAGTATGATTATAATTATGAATTGTAATAATACTTAAAATAATTTTTATAATCGCAGAATTATTACTTTTAATTCGATATTTAAAGTTGAATAATTATATTCTGTGAAAGATATTGTAATACTAAAAATTACATTTTGATCATTTCTGAAGATTTTATTTATCCTTTATCTCATCTAAAAATGTTTGAATATTGCTAATAACTTATTAAAATAAGCTTTAAATGAAAATTATAAACCAATAATAACATATACATATATAATAGAGTCAAAATATTAGTGACAATTCAAATCGCTACAAGAAGCAATTATTTTTAAATATTAAATAGAACATATATATATATGTTCTATTTAATATTTAAAAAAAATTGCTTCTTGTAGCGATTTGAATATATATATATATATATATATATATATATATATATATTCAATTTTCATTATTATGTTAAAGTGCAATCGTTTCATATTAGTAAAGTTAAAAAATATATACATTTCGATTATTGCTTTAAATAATACAAAGTAATACATAAGCTTTCTTATGTTATTAATATGATTTCAAAATGTTTTATAGAGTTAATTTATTAATGACAATTTCCTTTATAACAAAAAGAAGAAAAAAAAATGAAAGAAAAAATCTCAATTAATTCAGCTCTGTATGTGTCTGTAGTGAACTCGTTGTTATAAAATAAAATATTGAAAAATATTTTTTTTTTATTTTTTTATTTTCTGAATTCGATATTAGGAACTGTGATATATTTTTTTAAAATTCAAATGTACAATGCATTGAAAATTTTGGCAATTCTATCAACAAACCTATGGCTTTTAAATGATAATTTTCAAATCTTGATTCTAGCCTAAAACTTCCTCTAAAGTATATCTAGTATTATGAAATGCAACAAGAAAATTCAAAAATAATTTAAACATTTTGTTACTTAATTGCCATTTATAACGTTAAAATGTTTTTAAACGTTTGACATTCTTGCTTTTTTTGCTTAAGTGTATAATAATTTCGTTTTTAATATTACCAAATAACTCATGAAGTGTTATGTATTAAACGGAATTTCGTAAATTTTAGATTCCTGATATTATTTTTAAATGAAGGCTTTATGACAGGACATCAATAATATTTCCTTCATTTCAGATTGATGGAATTGATTCAATTTAGTTTAATTTGGTATTAATAAGTAATTATAAAATAAAGCATTGAAAACCCATAACGGAACTTTTTTTTAAAATTTTGAATTGAAAGGATACCAACAATGTATATTTCTGCTTTAAAAAATAGGTAATGATAATAATGGTGATAGCAATGCTTTGATAGGTGCTTTGGCTGACTATGCATTAAAGTCTTCAATAATACAGCAAAGAGGAACAGTTCGTCCTCTTCTTCGTTCTAGAATTATCATCAAGTAATAGCTGTCTACAGTTGTCTATTTTATCAAGATGGATAATGCAGTAGTCAGAATATGACGCCAATCAAAATGGCAGAGTTAAGTGATAATTTTTAGAATACTGCATTTATTTATTTTTTACTTGAGAATGCGAAACGAAAAAAAAAATACTTTTGATGCTACATGAATATAAATAAGAGAAGATAAAAAGAAATATTCATATCAATGTAAATATGTGATATACTCACAAGTATAAAAAAAATCTTTAAGTACTCAAAATAAACATGCAAACATTTCTCATACATAGAACAATATATTCATCAAATAAAAAATAAATTATTTACAGAATTTAAAAACATTTACTTTTAAATTCATTAAAACGCATTTAAAAATCAGTATACTTAAAATAATTATTGAAGAATTTATAAAGCAAAGTTATTAAAACAAATTGTCAAAATATCTGATTTTAATAGAACTATTCTAAAGCAGTCTTCTTACCCTCCTAGGCAGTAACTCCTCTAATTTGTACATGAAAAACTAATTATCCCTTTTTACTATCTTTCAACATTGAAAGATATATATATATATATATATATATATATATATATATATATATATATATATATATATATATATATATATATATATATATATATATATGTTTTTGTTTTATAATTTTTCAAGAAAAAATCTCTTATATACTCTAGAAATTTTTTCAACTAATGAAATATTGTCACTAAACATATAGTGATACTATACAGAACTACATATCAAGTAACAAAATTAAATTATTAAAAAATTACAAAACTGATCTTTTAGAAATTATATAACTTAAAAAGAATTAATATTCCCTTTTTTTGGTAATAAATGCTAACAGAATTTATTCAGGACCTATAATTTCTTTCAAATTTTTAAATATGTTTTTTTTTAAATGGTTGGTAACAAATAATGGTAATGGTAATAAAATGCTAACAAATATCTTGTTAGGTAATTATTTAAGAAATATTTCATATTATAACTAATGATTTTGAAAAGCAATACATTGAATTAAAATATAATTGACTTGGAATAACATTTTATTAAAAATATATCGTGTACACTGTTACCAAAAAAAATAATTATAGTTTTAAAAATGCTAAAGAAAACTGAATAATTGAATTTGTTCAAAATAACTTGTCAATCAATTGTTGACTAAGAATTTTTTTACTGTACAAAATATTTCAATCAGCGATTTCATGCGCAAAATATCTGCCTAAGTCGAAAACCTGATAAATTGGCTTTCTCTATTCAATTCATATGATAAGTTGTTAATGATTAAGCAAAAAATTATGACGTAAAGACAACAACTTGAAATGTTTACGAAAGGCAGAATGGCTGTAATGCTCAATCTGGACGATCATGAACTGAAGAATCCCGAATTCTGAATGTGACTCAGCGCGAAAACTGTGGTACATGCATGACTAGTACCAGTTCGGACAAGAATCCCAACTATTCATCAAAGACTGGTATCGGGCTCTAATCGAAGGCTGATATCTACATCACATCATATAGGCAGTTGCGCCAGAGAATTATGTTTAGCTGTCACAGAAGTATGAGTTCCAAAATAGTTACTAATTGGTTTGCTACAGGTCAGTATGTTGGTCTCTATACCAGACGATCAACAGTTTGCATCCCCCCCCCCATTTCTTCTCATTAATGCATTCCTTTAAAATATAGTTTGGAATATCAGCATTGGATTTTGGGACAGCGGGCGAATTTTTGACGAATCTCTGTTTAGCTTGAACATAGACTTTCATCGATTAAAAATATGTTGACAAAGTAGAACTAATTTTTAAAAAATTAACATCTTGAAAATATATCACTTTTCATCAAAAGAGATGAAGTGTGGGTAGGTATCTGCTGAATATCCAAATAAACCTTCATATCTTTAAGGCTGTTGAAAACTAAAAAGATGAAGTTTTGAGTCTCATGTTCACTTGATTGGAGATACTGTTGGCCCTGACTTCACATTTAAGGATCATAACGCGCACTGTCACGGTGCAATCCTGGTCAAAGACTACCTCGAAACGGAAAACATCCAGTCCATGACGGTCTTCAATTATTCTGAACCTTATCGTGAATAGATGGGAAGAGCTAGGAAGAAAGTGTGCTTCTTTTTTTGTGCCAATTGACCTCGTGCAGTTTGGAACGCTTTAATCTCATATAGCAAGTATGCTAATTCGTTGTACAGAGCGACCATTTATCTGACCACGTATCTCTGACAGATCGCAGCATCATTTATTTTTTTATTTGTTTTTTTAATTAAACAAATAAACTATTCTTATACCCATCTGGATGTGAGCTCGCCTTATTCTCAGAGTTCTTTCAAGCGGTATCATTGGATAATAAAAGGAATTATCATTTTTTCCCATATTCTATAATTGTTTTATATTTGCATATCGTGTTTACCGTATTAGAATTTCTTCCTTATATGCATAATTACGAATTATGCTTAGCTCTAAGTTTTCTTAACCATTTTTATTTCTTATAATAGTTTTATAAATAACAGAATTAGATAGATATTAAAGCAAATATTTATATAAAATTCTTAAATTAATTTAATAATTCTTAAAATAATTTAATGGATATTCGTTTCAAGTAAAGGACTTTCTAATCTTGCACTAACGGTGTAGCATAGAAAAATCTGGAGCCATCTTTAGCCATCATCATCATTACAAAGCCATCAAGTCATCTTTAGTGGAGTAAAATTCTTTGAAGTTTTCCAATCATATTATTTGTCATAGAACTTCTTAATTAACTTTTTTTGTTGATTTTAATGTTATTTTTCATATTAATGAAATAAGACAGTTTTCGTTGGCATATTATTGCAATTTCTTCAAATAATGATTTTTAAAAATAAAAAAATTGATTAAATAAGATGGCAAAGAAAATATATTGAAACAAAAAAGGTGGAAATGATTCTAACAAGTTTCCTTCTAAGCTCTCAGTTTTAATGCATTCTTAGCGACACCTAGTGGGGCTCTGAGAAGTTATTTCAATTTTAGATTGTGATATAATTAAATATCGACCTCTAAAATACTTGATCGTTACTAGCGGTTGTTGCATTGTCATTAAATACAAATATTTAAATAAATTCAAGAGCCTTATTTTAGGCTTCCCTTTTCCTTAGTAATTTGTTATTCAAGTTTATCAAGTTTTAAATTTTAGTTATATTAAATAAGTTCAATCTATTTTCATGCTATTAACTTGACTTACGTCATGCTTATGATGACAGAATTTTCTAATAAAACGTTCACTCGCTTTTGTTCCGCACTAAAAGTTCGAATTTTTATACATTGTTTTATACATATATTTTTATTGCTTGTGATTAATAGCATTAAATTGTTATAATATTTTTAAAAAATGATTATCAGTCAAAAAATTTTATTTCATTTTATTACATAGAATTTACATTGCATAGTTGTAAATTTGTGTGAGTAATAAATTCAAGTTAGTTCCCTTATTAATAGCAATAATATATTATAAATTAAACTAAGACTTAAACTTAGACTAAGACTTAGAAGATAACTGAAATAAAATAATTATTGCATTCTGATGCTGCAATAAAAGTGTATTTCACTGATGTTTTTATGAAAAAAAATAAATTTGTAACATCTTTTTTCCATCATTTTTAATATAGAAATAACGGCGATTGTGTTCGATGTACAAGCAATTCATTTATCCTAATTTACACTTCTTGGTATAAATAATGCTATTTCGTACTAAATTAGTAATATTTTATAAATTTGAAATTGTTTTTTAATATATATCACACTATAGGAAAGAAAACATATAGCTTCCAAAATGTACCATTAATAGACGTATAAATAATACGCATAAAAAGGAGCATAAACAGCTCATGGATATTTTATCAAGAGCAGAACGTACTTTCTCAATTTAGCTTTAAATTTATAAAATTAATATTTTTAACATTTGATTCTTCATTGTATAAACATATACACCATGTATTTTACTTTATACTTGGTGAATAATTTACGATGTTTATTTAAATTTACATTCATTTGTCAAATTAAATTTTCGATATTCATAGAATATTATCTATTTAAAAAAAACATAAATATGAAGTATTTTATGTAGAATAAATATTTTATATAAAATAAAAACTATTATTTATAAAATAAATCTTAATTTCGGTTATAACATTGAACATCCAATAATAAAAGTAAGAAATTAATTCCATGTTATTCAGCAAGAAAATTTATATCTATTGAATGTATTTTGTTTTATCTACAGTTAACTAAACAATTCTGAGTGAAGATGCTGTGATACAACGAATATAAATAATCGTGCTACGTGCTATTCTTAAATATTGGTACAAAGTTAATATGACATATTAATGTGACTCAAACGAAAAAATAATAGTATTTCTAAAGCTTAATTCGTTCCAAAGTTTATGAAATCTGACCTTATCATTCAAATGTATCATTTTTAAGCATAAAATATTAAAAGCAATAAAATGAATATGGAAAATAAAATTTAGTTATTTAAATGAATTTCACTGTAGGAGAATTAAATTGAATTTTAGAATCTACTTTCTATCAGACTTAATTTAAAATTAAAACTATTGTGATTCGATGGCTAGTAAATTTCTTTTATTTAAATTATATTTATTAAAGATTTTTACGTTGTTTATGTAATATATCATTAAATGTAGTCATTTTTCCCTATGTTCACGATGTTGCTTGATATACTGAATCCGACCAATATCGTGAACAGACAATAACAATGTTGTTGGACATTGCGCGCATATAGGGTTAGTTTTATCCTTTTTGAAACCCAAATCAGTTTTTGTATCTCTTTGGGACACTTAATCAGAAAGTGACAGTGTGATTTATGACGCATAGTATAATATAAATGTTATAGTATTTCATAGAATTTCTAGACATGTTTAGGCAACTTTTGAAACTATTTTTAGATTTTTTTATATAGAACCAAATAACAAATCAATAAAGTAGAAAATATATTACAGTTTCATTCCACATATCACATGTAAAGTACGTGATTTTTAACTTTCATCACAATCTCAGAATTTGTCGTTTTTATTTTACATTTAATTTGTATTTCACATCTTCTTTGGAAAAATTTGCCCTAGTACTTTATTCGTTTGTAGAATGCTCATCTTTTAAGTAAAAACGTTATTATAATCTTTTTTTCTCTTATTTAATTTAAATAGCATTTTTGATTTAATAAAAGATATTACACATAATGTCTACACACATTTTATATCATATTCATACAGTTCTCACATTTAATACTTATTTTCTAAGCACCTAAACATCATTTGTTATTCTATAGAAAGCCTAAGTATTAAGTAGAAAACCTAAGTATTGCTGAGTAAGTCAATATTATTGCTTAACGGCACTAACAGAAAATATTTCAATGCTTAATGGTTTGACATTAAAAAATAATCAGAATCAGTGAATATTCAAGTATGTAAATTCATAAAAATCAATAACCATATGAATAAGTGTCACAAGCACTTTAAACAACAAAAAATAACTTTTCTAAAAATACTTAATGCTGCATTAAAAATGAAATTGCTTTCCTTGTTTTCTAGCATAAGAAATCTTTTTATTTCAAAATGTTGTTTTTAACTTGCTTTCATTGAACTTTAGAGAAATGTTGAATTAACAAAAACTAAAAGTAAAAATAATGCTATCATATAATGCTTTCTTTAAAATACTTATTAGCATCGTTTAGATTGCTTTCAAAGTTTATAACAATGTACAATGTAGCTTTCTTTTAAAAAATTGATTCATATTTACAAATTGCTGATTTTTTAAATCAATGTATTGTGTATTTATGGAATTGCAAACATTAAAAAGTATTTTTTAAAACATTTAGCCGTATTTATTTCCCTCATCAAGTACAGATTTTGAAATAAAAAAGTTATTCTTCATTTAAGATGGTATGACTTTCAATACTGTTTATAATAAAACGCTGAAAATGATAAACTTTTAATCATTTATAATCATATAATAAACTCTTTCAAATTCTTTATCTTTAAAACTGTTGGTTTTCTTTAGATTTTGCCAATTTCCGTGTCTGAAACTTAAATCCTGTATCAAATATCTGAACCCATGTAAGTGAAAACACATATTAATGTTAATTCCCCTTAATGCTCTTTCAAATACAATGAAATTTATCTCTCAAAGATCTTACTTCACAAGCAATCTGGAGAACTAATGTTCGTGATCACAAGTCAGATTTAATTCTCTTTTGTTCTTGTCTATGTCACTCGATAAATTTGGCCCTCTGGAAACGTGTCTTAATAATCAGAATGTTCAAATGCGCTTCTATTTCTCTCTATTTCTTGGTATGATAAGTTTCCATATTAGTTCAATGTGAAATTCTTCAAGAAATTGCCATTTTCGTTTTGCTGATTTTTTTTTTTTGGTTCTACTAGGACATTAATTAAAATTTTCCTTCTTCAAAAGTGAATATTGATTTAATCATTAAATATCTCAACAGTTATATTTCTAATGAAATACAGCATGATAACTACAGAATTAAATTATCCCAAACATTTCGCTAAATGTACGCAAGTTTCGACCTCATTAGATTATCAAATATTTTATGTAATAATTGAACCATTTTTAAATATGGCGATCTGATAATTTAAGGCTGATTCAATTTCTGAGAAAGCACTGCCAAATTGGCACCTAAGGGAACCCATCAAGATGACGGAAAGCGAAATCATATGCTTTGATTAACATTTGACTCTACATCTACTTCATTAAAAGTTGGTAGCAACAGCATTTACTTGTTAATCATCATGTTTCCAAATTGCTAAATGAGACTATAGTTTTAATCGACTCTAAAATCAGTTTTTTTTTAGTAACAGAGTAATAAAGATAAAAAATTGTACAAATTAATTGCAATACTTTTAGATTAGAAGTAATCAACTTTATCCATTGTATTATCATTCTAACATAATTTGATACTTTGTTATTTATGGTTTATCAGTATTTTAAATTCCCCACAAGTGATAGGTTCATTTTAAAATAAAATCGGAAAAACATGCGTACAATATAATTCAAATTATTGAAAGAATTTTACAATTTCAAAAGTTCACATTAAAGTTAAATTTGAAGTAGAATAATAATACATTTAATTACTAAATGTGTAATTCGCCTGAATACATTTTTTAAAATTACGACTATAATATAAATAAATATAGAAAATTTTGCTTCATAAAATAAATAAACATATGTTACCATTTTCTAAATTCATGAAATAAATTTAATATGCACAACACATAGTATTGTAAGTAAAACAATATACCATATTAAAGGCGAAGTTCATTAGCTTAGAAAATGCACTGATTGTTGATGCAAAACTATTTGTGGCTTTGACATTCATCGGCGCACATTATTTGGGATATAAATTATTAATAGATAATATTACTTGGCTGATTAACAGATTTGTATGCATTTCAAGTGTCTTTTGAATATTTGTTGAATTAGCACATTCCAGAATACTCAATGCAAAAATTACTATTTTTGTCAACTTTTAAGATAAAATAACTTTATGGGGAATTTTAAACCGCATATAAGTTTTTCCTAATTTTTTAAAAAAAATATCCCTAAAACGAGAAGAAGAAACTAAAATAAGTTTTTTTTGTATTCATTAATTTAATTTGAGCATTTTAAATATTTATGAAATGCTTGCTTGTTTTCTGGAGATATGCTTTGAAATCAAATTGATAGCTGGAAATTTATATTATTAGACATATAGAAATTATTACAAATTTCTGCATGGAATTATCATTTAAATATAGGTAACATTTTATACCTATATTTGAAATATATTATCTTCTAAGCTCTATTTGTAATCATATTCATTTATTATCATTAATGTTATTTCAGTAATTTAATTTTATGAAGTGAATGGAATTAAATTTGCACATATCATAGAGAGGGTAATTATAATATCAACACAAAGATTATTTCAAATAATAAGCATAACGGAAAGAAATTTTATTCCAAAGAGTCAAAAATATTTTTGATCCATGTAATTAAAATGATTTTTTTTTCTACTGAACAACCTATACAATTCATTCTAAAATCCCAATCATCAACATAACCCTGTTACTCAAAATTTATTCCTTTTATCAAAGCAAAAATATTCAACATTTGATGTCCTGAAAGTTCCTATCTGGCTTCAAATATCTATATTTGTTTTAATTTCAAATACTGGTTGAAATACTGGTTACGCAGATTTTTCGAAAAATTCTTTTTCTATAGCCTTGAGCGAAGCAATGTGCATTTTATTAAAATATAAAATATTAAAAAATTCATTTGACATTAATTATTTATCATATGAAAGCTCAAAAGTAGCAGCTACATGAAATAAAAAAAAATATATCTTCTAGTTTGAAAAACATTCTTGAACCAAAGCTTTTTATTAGATCAAAAGTGTAGACGTCTGGATATAAAAGTTGTTTAACGTCCAAAAAAATCTTAAATATAAATTTTGTATAAGGCTTTCCTCAATAACAGAGTATATAAAAAATGTCTCAGAAATTGATAAAGATGTATTTTTATCAAGAAGATCCGAACAAGTTTACATTTATTTGTAGAGCAACAAGGAATTAAGGACTTCTTCAGACCATTGAATATTTTTCCTTTTAAGAATAGAGTTGGCAATTTCATTCAATAACTGTATTTATTTTCTTGAGCAAAGGAATGACAATTTAAAATCCAAGATAGAAGTTCTAAAATGAAAAGTAAATCAAAAGCATAAATAAAGCTAGTATGTAATAAAGAATGTTTAAAGACATATCTTTTCAGAATCAGTGTTTAAGCGATGCATAAACTATTAAATGCAGCAAATAAATTTTATTTACCTGTAATATAAATATCATTTAATTTCTTTTAGAAAAACATAGATATATTTGGATTATGAAATCCTATTAGCAAGAGATTTATTTCATAAAAATAAATACTATGGTTGAAATAAAAGTTAACTAAACACTTTTCAAGACTTTTTTCATCGTTTATTTCTATTTTTAATATTTTGATGATAATGGAAAGAAACATACATTGGGGTAAAGAAAGTCATGGGATAGCAATATGCAAATGTACATCTAGCAGTGGTATCTTGTACTAATATATATATAAATCAGTAGAGTATTGGCTGTGCTCTCATTTGTATTGAAGTGAAAATATTTCTGACTTAATTATGACCACACGACTAGAATGAATATACTTTGAAAGAGGAATGGTAGTTGAAGCTAGACGCATCGGACATTCAAATTCGGAAATAGTTAGATAATTCAACATTCCGAGAATACCTAGGAATTGAACTGTACCAAGAATACCTAATAATAGGCATAATCTCTCGCCATGGATAATGCAGTGGCTGATCTCCTGCACTTAATGACCGAGACCAACGACTTCGGTGTTTAACTGTCAGTATTAAAAGACAAACAGCAATATCAATGTCGGTGTTAACAGACACCTCACATTGATTCATGCATGAATGGTCGCATGAATCAATGTGGCGCGTATGAAATTACGTGTCCTTTAGAAGAATGCGGAGAAATTTACATTTAATGCACTACGGCAGGAGTCTTGAGTGTCTTTACTAATAGCACGATATCCCCTAGAAAACGGGTAAACCTTGGTAGATGAATTACATTTTCAGTTAGTAAGTACTGACGATACATTTCGAGTGTGGCGCAGACTCCTCGAAGCCATGGACACAATAAGGCAATGTTCAAGATGGTGGCGGCTCCATAATGATGTGTACAGTTTTTAATGGAATGGATAGGGCTCTTTGGTCCAACTTAACCGATCATCGACTGGAAATGTTTATGTTCAGCACTTGCAGATCACTTTCACTGGCGAACAAAGATGGAATTGTTATGGATGATATTGCACCATGTCACTGAGCTAAACTGTTCGTTGTTGGTTTATAGAACATTATCGATAGTTCCATCGAATAATTTGATCATCTAGATAGTCCTACATGCATCCCATTGAAAATTTATGAGACAAAATCGAGGTCAGTTCCTGCAGCAAATCCTGTAACACCAGCATTTCCACAATAATGATCATATATAGACTCAGCAAGGCACAATAAATCTGTAGAGGACTTTCAGCGATTTGTTTAATGCATGCCACGTGTAATTGCTACAAATAACTGAGCAAAAGAGGTTCAATACGATATTATCCCATTGCTTTTGTCACTAGAGTATTTTTTTGGAATTGGGAAAAAATATTTCAATATTTCACAAATTTGTAAGGCGTGTTATCGATGTCGTAAATGTTTACATTTTTACCACTGCTAAATTCTTTTCTTTCACAAGGGAATTAAAATATCTTGATGGTCCATCTTGTTTTACGACTTACGGGTTGTGTTGAAAAATTTATTTTTTATTACATTAGAAGCTAAGAAATTCATCGGAATTTTCTAACATATCATAATTTTTATATATTCAGATTTTAAACCTTTTACACCGTTCTTTTCTGATAACTTGAATTTAAGTGAATTTTGCCATTCTTTGCATTTTTTTAAATTATCAAATTGTATAAAAAGAAAAAAATATCTTGAACTTCTACACTTATGAGTTTCCTAATTATTTTAATTTTTGTTTTGTTTTTCGAGAATTATATCTAGAAGATAAAAATACGAATTGCATAAAAATATTACTTCAAAAGGAATTACAAAAAACAACCAATAAACTCAAAGTAGATGGTAAAATAAAACATAACTGCATAGCAAGTTCTAACTAATAATACAAAATATCAAAATATATCCTTACATCATGAGGAGTATAAATACAACTGAATAAAGAAAAGAAATCTATGATTATGCTTAGTTTAACCCTTAATTGGGGACGTGCGGTCTGTGAGACCGCTAGCGATGGATTTTCTGTCACCCCTTTTCTATTTTTAGCTCAATTGAAAGGATTGACCCTGTAGCTTCCTGTTTTGTGACCTTCAATACACTTTCACTTTTTCAACCGATTTCAGCAGATGCTTTTTAAAATAATTCAGTTATCTCTTCGAGCGCGGTCTCTAAGACCGCATCTCCCTGTTAGTGTTCCAGTGATAAACAAGGCTTAGCAGATGGCGCTAAAACTTGGGCCCCGAATTATCATCCAGTTTACTGATCCTCTTATGAAGCAGTGCTCCAGACACATTTAAATGAAGCAGAAAGTGATTTTAGTGATAAGGATAATTGTACAGTAGAGTTTTTCGACGAAAGCTCGTATTCAACAGATTTTGATATGTATGTTAAAACATAATTAATTTTTCAAGTGATAATGTATTTTGAAAATGCCCTAGGAAAACGTGCTATGAAAGTCACACAAGCCGATAAAAAAAGGGCCAATTTACCCATTGTCATTTTTTTTTCATATAATTGTTGAATTTTATATTATTTTGTCTTCTATATACCTTCATATACTGTTAAAATAAATAAAATTTAAAAAGTAAAAAGTAATATGCTTTTTCAAGAATTTATTGTAACATGTAATTTGATAAGAAAATGTATGTTCCAACACATTTACTTTTTTCAATGATAATACATTTTGAAAAATTTCTAAAACATGTCTATATATCAAGAAAAATATCTGCAAAATATATTGGCAATTTCACATACTAATACATTCATTAGAAAATTTAATTTGAGTGTAAATGAAATGCGGTCTCGTAGACCGTACCTCCCCAGTTAAGTCCTAAAATTTTATCTCCCCAGTTAAGGGTTAAAAAGAAACATAGAAGCGTCAAACTATGATAAGAAATGCATTACAATATTTTTAGATCTAAAATTCTTGACCTTCAATCCAAGGGACTAATGAAGTCATTAGACATTTTTAATCTTTCATTTTCCTGAATTTTTGAAATGATCCTTTTATTCAAAAATTCAAAAAAAAAAAAAAAAAAAAGATTAAAATTGTCTAATGACTTCAATAGTCTCTTGGATTGAAGGTCAAGAATTTTAGACAAAATATATAATAGGTTAAAATTACATGATAAATGTATAAATTAGTAAATAAAACTCACGGATATTTTATTTGTTGAAAAATTGTAATAAATTAATTAAAAAATAAATTTTTGGGTGCATCGCTTAAAAAACTTTGCACTTTAAAAAAATCACTTAAAAGATGAAAAACATGACAAGGATACAAATTGAAAAACTAAAAATCATATATAAAAATAGTATAATGTCAAATGCAAAATATTAAATAAATGAAACAATAAAAGGGGTTAGAAAAATAAAATAAAACGCAAAGAGCATAAAATGAATAATGGTATAGGAATTCTTTAAAAAATTCTTATCTTCTCTTACACTCTTTGTCATTCCGGAGGATGCAAAGATTCGCAATTAGTTGGTAAAAGTTTTATAATAAACTTGCCATGCTATAAATGAAAAAATGTAACTAATCATATGCGTTGCCAATAACAGAATAAAATTATTTGTTTTTTTATTGTTTTTATTGATATAAGCCAATGTTTATTTTTAAACTAATGGCTAGCATGCGCCAAAGGAAATCGTGTTTCTAGGCAATATCTAAAATATATTTCCCATAAAATAAAGTATTACTGGTTTTAATTGTAGTTTAATTTATTTAATTATTTTAATGTACAGTTATATTTTTATTAGATATCTCCATAAAATTTTCATTTTACAAATGAAAATTTGCTAATTTATTTTGGGAATGAATAAAACGTAATTCAATTCCATTCAAAAACCTGAATAGATTCCTGAAAATAAATAGAAGAAAATCTGTTATTATCAATTAGTGTTTGTATTTTAAAGCATTTATAGCATCTTTAATATATTCTTAAAATAATTCATTTGATGAATATTATAAAATTATAAACTATCAAAGATATTGAAATATTTCAAATGATGGATATGCTACTTTCTAAGTGTATTTTATTTTTCATATTATAATTAAGTACTAGACAGCGCAAAACAAATTCTTTATTTTTATCCATAATTAATAAAAGGGGGCTTGCAATCTTTACTAGAGCAGTACATTTCAGAAATATATTTAGCTACTTTTTTAAAGCTGATTAAGTGTTCTTCTACCCTTAATTACAACCACAGACTCATTACTATCAAGAAAGGAGACTTAATGACTTACCCTTTATATATGTATTGCTAGTATTTGAATTCATTCATTTTATCTTTTGTTTAATAAAAATACTATAAATGGTAGTTTAAACTTAAATTTCAATTTTTAATGCCGCTAATTTGAATTTTTCCATGTCTCATCATTAAATGAGTAATTGCTCAATTTATTTTTTTCAGTAAAATTTTATTATCACTGGGTATTATTCATTAATTTTACAGTCGATTGTATAATAAACTTTAAAAGAAATACTATTAATTTTAATTTTTGTATTCTGACAACGACATTAATTGCCCAATACAAACCAATATTCCGGAATATTATTGCAAGTTTACATATGAAAAATATTTATTTATGATAGTAAATATGAATTTAATAGGTACTAAGGATTTTTATGCGAAATTGAAATCTAAAAAAAAATGTGAATCCCCGTTTGTACTTTCCGATATGCAAAAAGAACCCTTAGAAATCCCATTTTTTTTAATTAAAATATGTCAATATAATTTTGAATGGCTGATATTTTCCATCGGCTTATACAATGATAGCACAAAGTATTATTGTTTTTGTCATTGAATCATTTTCTGTAGGCGCAATAACGCACTATAAGATGATGCAATACTCCAATCTCTCATATATAAATTAAAATAAAATTCAGATTTTTGTATTTTTAATGGTTATAACAGGTAAGTTGTGAATATTTGCACTGATGTACTTTTATATATCTACTTTGATAATATGCAAATAAAAATATCATATATTTCCAGAGTACCTACATTTAACTTCAAAATATTAATGAATGTTCAACTATTAGAAATTCGTGATTGTTAAAAAAAAAGTCTATTTTTGATATCATAGAAAAGTCTACTAATGATATCCATCTGATTTGATGAATATCATTAATTTTGATATCATAGAGTTTGAAGATGCTTGTTTGGAACTATGTTTGCCTATCAAAAGTATAACGCCATTGTAATGTAGTAAATATTGTAACTAAATTTTTTACCGAAATTTCAAATTTGCATCAGATTTTAAAGGAAATCTATGAAGAAGAAATCTGCCTGGGTGTCAGTCATTTTATGGGGAAATACGATAGTTCAGAAACACAGTGAATTCAGTGGTTAAAATTTAGAAAATTATTTTATTACTGAATAATAAAAAATTAAATCAAAATGACTGAATAATAAAAATTAAATCAAAATGACTGAATAATAAAAATTAAATCAAAATGACTGAATAATAAATCAAAAATTGAAGCAAAATTATTTATTTTTGTGAAAAATCAACATTTCACATGAATTTAAAATATAATGCAAAAGCATAATTACCTGTCAAAGTAAGACATCAATTACTACTTTCAAAATCAGGAGATTAGATAAATTTTTCTTAATTACTAATACTCGATAACTTTATTTAGATCTCAAATATATAGATATTTATGTTAATGTTTTATTTATTTATTTTTTATTTTTTTCCTGTAGTATAATTATCTTTATTGATACATTTTTAATTCACAAAATTCAAAGACTCCATAAATTACGGAGTTTTCACATATAATATATAACACGAGAATCCAACAATTTCTTGTTTTAAAAGTAATAGTTGTTTTTTATGTATTTTCGCATGCTTATTTCAAAAATAATATCAGTTTTTACGTATCACGTACAGTTTTTTTGAAAAGTAATTTTTTAAAATAAGTAAAAATGCACAGATTTTTTGCGATTTGGATAGGATAAATTAATAAAGTATGTATGCTTATTTGTTTAAATAAATTCTGAAAACCACTTACTTTATTTAAATTAAATAATACATTTATATTGAATAAATACTTATAATTGTATTTAAAAAAACCCTTTATTTTAAAGTTCAAAACATTGATGGCAGTTGGATTTCACCGTGAAAAATGAAGTACCTGAAACATTTAATAAAGCCGAATTAAATGACTTAATTCGTGATTTAGGTTTAACTGAAGAAAATGCAGAATTATTAGGCTCTCGGTTAAAAGAGAAAAATTTATTAACGACAAATACGCCGTTTAGTTGGTACAGGAATCGAGAATAGCAATTTTTATCATTTTTCAAATCTGATAACTTCTTGGTTTATTGTGCTGACATACCTGGTTTGTTACATGAATTAGAAGATAATATTCCTTATAATCCGAATGATTGGCGAAAATTTATAGATTCCTCGAAGAGGAGCCTAAAAGCAGCTTTATTGCATAACGAATCTAAACTTGCGTCAGTTCCAGTTGCACATTCCGTTTTCATGAAAGAAACATATGAAAGTATGGAGATGCTTCTCACTAAAATAAAATACACTGAACACAAGTGGGCAATATGTGGTGACTTAAAGGTTATAGGTCTGCTTCTCGGGCAACAAAGTGGATTTACTAAATTTCCGTGCTTTATTTGTGAATGGGATAGCAGGGGCAGAGAATGTCATTGGATAAAAATGATATAGCCGAAGAGACAAGAATGGATTCCTGGTAAGAAGAATATTTTAAATGAATATTTAATAGATCCACAAAATATTTTATTGCCCCCACTTCACATAAAATTGGGACTCATAAAGCAGTTTGTGAAAGCTTTGGATAAATGTGGAAATGTTTTGAGTATCTTATATCGAAGTTCCCAAAATTGTCTAGCGCTAAAATTAAAGAAGGTGTATTTGATGGAACACAAATTAAGAAATTAGTTAAAGATTCCAATTTTGAACAATGTATGACAAATAGAGAGAAGCAGGCTTGGGTTGCATTTAAAGATGTCATAGAAGGTTTTTTGGGAAAATAGAGAAAAGAAAATTACAAAGAACTTGTAACTGAGTTATTACGTACTTATCATTTTTGGGGTGCAATATGAGCATTAAAATTCACTTCCTTCACTCACATTTGGAATACTTCCCAGACAATTGAGGAAAAATGAATGACGAGCATGGTGAAAGATTCCACCAGGATATAAAGGAGATAGAACGCAAATATCAAGGACGGTGGGATGTTAACATGATGGCCGATTACTGTTGGTCTTTAAAAAGAGACAGTGATGTGGACGATAAACGAAAAACTCGAAAAAAGAAGCTTCTTGACTTCAAGAAAAACACAAAAGTTATCATAATATTGTAAATGAACAGCATTATTGTGTTTAGTTAATAGTAACTACAGTTGCAACTGTATGCATTATACTGCATTTTGTTAATTTTTTCATCGTCATTTGTAAAAATTCCTTACGTGTTACATAAAATTTAGTTTGCATTTTGGAATGACATCATCATTGCTGATATAAATCGATTAAAATTTTAGAAACAAAAAAAATCTCTCTTTTTTTTATTCAGGCTGGTTAATTAGTAGATATGGGGCTCTTGTAATAGACAATATTGATCTAGGCTTCCTTAAAAAGATTAAATTGAAACAAAATGTTTTTCTGTGAGAAGTACAGAAATTTGTCAGAAAATCGTTTTCTGAGGTTTCTTAAGAACTGACATTAAGTGACTTCAAGGTTATGGGGTTTCTGAAATAAAGGGTTAAATTATGATGATGATTATTATAATATATATTTTTGTAACATGAAAAAGTACTGCGTATTTTGTCAAAGTTCGTTGTGAAAGTTAAATTATTTTAATTGTTAAAAGAAAATTATTTTGAATGAATGAAAGAAATAACTTCGTTGATTGCTACTTCGTAGACTATGCTTGATTGAATCACGTCAAAAAATGCAATGCTTTCTATAAGAAACCAAAAAAAAAAAAAAAAAAAAATTCTAAAATGTTCGATATATATTTCAGCTTTTAAGGAAAGTTCAGATTGAAATATTATCGTATCTGACGTCTGAACTATTGCTTTATTACCTTGCAATCTTGAATAAATATAATATTCACCATAAAGATAAAATTAAGAATCTGTGAGCTGTCAATAGTCTAACTGCTGGAATGGATATTTTTTTAAATATTTTATTTTTTAACAAACCTGAATATTTGATTAAATATGCCAAAGATTTTTAAAACTGTGATAAAATGATTTTATATAACTGATAATTTTTACAATCATAGGATGGTAGGTAGGGTCACTGGTAGAATGGGTATACAGAAAAGGAAATACTTCTTGCAATAGAACATGGGATTGTAAACATAACAAAAGGCTGTTGCAAGGGGCTTACTATCCCAAAATTAAGCTGAAAAAGGAAGTATTAAATAGTGTATTTGAAACAAGTTTTATGAAATAAAAGTTAATTATAGTCTAATGACATGATTACACAAATAAACCCATTGCATTTTTTTTTTTTGTCGTGTGACTATTTTAAGCCAAATTTTTGCACAGTAGTTTCTGAGGGTAAAGACCCCTGAACACCCGAGGTCAGAAGTCTGACCTCGAGCTCAAATGAAGATAGCACACGCTCGCTTGCACAACTCCTTTTTACAGCGGGGCTCATTCACGCACCTCACAGAGAGAACACAAGGTAAGAGAACAACCATTTCCGAACCAAAAAACCCTAGATCACAAGGAAGACGCTCTACCCCTAGGCCAGTACGCCGGCAACCAATTGCAATATGAGCGGAATGTAATTCATTTTCATGTTTTTGAGTCCTTATTAGTTTAAATCCACTGAAAGCAATTAAAGTAAAAAGCAAGCAATCAGTAATTCATGGATGTTAGGAAAAAAAAAGAATATATAAAGAAAATTTGAATACAGAAAAGCAGTATTTCTTAAAAATTTGAGTCAAGGCATATATTTTCTTTCATCTTACATTTGAATTTATATGACAAAAATATTATTAATTTCTGTGTAAATATAATAAAATATTCTTAAGCATGTTTCTTCTCACAGATAAGTTAGAATGTTGCATATCATAAAAAATGTTTACAGTATTATATTTTAAAATATTATGCATTCCTTCCATCTTAAGTTAAAATCTATCCCATCATCATTAGTATTCACTCTCTGTCAAAATCGGTTTTGCTTGCATACCAGAGTCTTTTGAATAAGTGAACAATCATTGTGTTTGAACTTCCTAATCCTTCATCCATCATTGTCAGATGTATATGGTGAACAACTGTTTGCCTTTGTATTTAGCAGAATTTTCATCATTGTGAGCATGGAAGATTTTTCCAAATAAAGCTAAACAGATAATGAATGAATTTAGGGTATTAAATTATATCATTTTAATTTATTTTAAAGAGATTAGACCTATAGTAACACTAATAAATGTTTTATCTATTTTTATTTTTCAAAAACCACCGATAATAATATATATTAGTTGTTACAATTTTAAACTTTTGGCAAATATATTACAAAGTATATGTAGATATAATCTTTAAATAGTAAAATGTGTTATGAAAATGTTTTAAAGGTTCACTGGGATCGTAATGTAAGAAATGGGAAAGAAGACATTACACTATAAAACAAAAGAAAATATTTATTTGCTCATTTTTAGCTACTTTTTAATATTTACTACACATTTTTTTGGAATTTTAATACATCTCACACATATGGGTGAATACTAAATAGCCTTTTCTGTTTTCATTACTTAATATTCTCAGAATAATAATAAAAAAAAAGTCAAAAAATTTAAATCGTAAAGAAAACCGAAGAAATTATCGATCAAAAAAGAGATGAAGTCCGAATAAAATTGATATTAAAAATAATTTTTACCAAAGTAGTATCTGAAATCAGAACTATGCAAAACATGCAGCTCATTAGTTCTTTTATAATAACGGTTCTTTCAATCTAATTCTTAACGAAAAAGCATATAATCTTTCTAATATTTATTATTCTAAATACATTCGTATTTTCACTGTTCTTTCCAATTTTTAATAAACCATATTCTCCAGTATGTTTAGTAATTTCGAAAATATATTAAAAAAATGATCAAAGGTTTATAATATTTTTCAAGAAAATTGTTTCCAAGCACTTTTAAAATGGATTATATGTTTCAAATTAATATCATTATAACATAAGATAATCTTTTTAAAAATTCTCATTGTGCTAAAAATACTGATCCTCATGAAAACAATACCTAGTAGATAATTCTGCCCTTTATTTATATCCTTTTTAATACACGCATTCAAAAGAAGTGCCGTCGATTTTCTATAAAAAAGTTTAAACCCCATCACCTAAAACGTGATTACTCATCGCAGTTGGGGAAAAAAATGTCTAGACGAACAAGTGGGAAGTGTTTTAATGACTTTTACTCGCTTCTACTAAAAAAAGATTTCCTTTTCTAAAATTTATCGAAAGTCAACTTTTCTAGAGCAGCGAATCCGGATAATTCAAAAAACACTCGAATCCCTGCACATCTATCTTTCGTGAACTTTGCACAGTAGCAGAGGAATGTGTCGCTACGGTAGAAAGCTCAGGAGTCATTTCATCTCCACCCAAAAGCTACCCTTTTCTTTTTCAGCCCCATCGCACACTCATTCATCACGGCATTCGAATCTCATTTGTTTCGGAACACATTCTTTTAATAGGTGAAAGTTCGTGCTCTCAGAACAAGCTCCCTTATTTCCAGAACTGCATATAATTCTTTGAATATATCTCACACATTTGGGAAGTAGATTTTTCTGTTCTTCGTTTATTTTTAAAAAAAGTAAAGCAGTCAAAAATCTTTAGCTCTCGCTTGCAAGAAATTTTAAATTACTTTCTTTATATTGGCAGAGAATATTTTCTTCAAGTATAATCGTCTGAATAAGAAAATATTTCAATGAATTTAAATAGAAATATTTGTTTTGTAAAGACAAAATCTCGATTAGGTAACATCTCTTTTTATAATATGGCAAATAAAAAAAAATTCATCTTCATATATATATATATATACAGTGGGTAAAAAAAGTATTGGCAATTGCCTTAATTTATTCATATTGGCAAATAAATAAAATGTTATGCAATTTAGATATATAACAAGACAATTTAGATATATAAAAATAATAAAACTTTTATTTTAATTTGCATTTTCTATGATTTTTTCTTTCAAAATCTAAAATTTGCATGTCAAAAAAATATTGGCGAAGTTTTAACTGCTATACAAATTTTGTTACATTGAAGTCACGTGTTTCGACTGATAAGAAACTCTACCGGTATAAAGTCTGCAAAACTACTCCAAATGTGTCTATGCATTATTTTGCGATTACTGCAGGAAAATGACTTCGAAATCGAAGGAGGGCGTTAGTGTTAAAAACATGATTATTAGGCTCAGAAATGAAAGTTTAACTTATCGTGCTATAGGAGTGCATTTGAATATAAGTTTATTTACTGTAAGAAGTGTTGTAAAAAAGTTCAAGGAAACAGGATCAACGGAAAATAAGACTAGAAGTGGACGACCTCGAATATTTTCTACAAGAGAAAAACGTGCCATTATTAACAAGGTTAAGAAAAACCCTAAAATAAGTGCACCCCAGATAGCTAGAGATGTTGCTTTCACTTCGCAAAAGACTTTCAGCGTACAGACTGTACGGAATGTTTCACACGAGGGACATTATTATGGAAGGGCAGCTAGAAAGAAACCATTCATCTCGCAAGTAAATAAGAGAAAGAGGTTAGATTTCATAAAATACCACGTTGATTTATCCGAAGATTTTTGGAACACATTTATTTTTTCCGACGAATCAAAGTTTAACATTTTCGGCAGTGATGGAGGACGATATGTGTGGAGTAGGCCAAATACTGAATTGGAAGAGCAACATTTAACTGCTACTGTAAAACATGGTGGAGGTAGCGTCTTAGTTTGGGGCTGTATGGCAGCTAATGGAGTTGGCAACCTGCATTTTATTGATGATATTATGACAGCACGTACATACATTGACATTTTGCGCCATAACTTAAAATTCAGTGCCCAAAATCTTGGCTTGGGAACATCATTCGTTTTTTAACAAGACAATGACCCCAAGCATACAGCGAATCTCACCCGTGAGTGACTACTCTACAATGCTCCTCGCCAGTTACAAACCCCACCTCAATCGCCTGACATCAATCCAATTGAAAATTTATGGAACCTGCTGGATCTAGAAATCAGGAAACATAAAATTTCAAGTAAAGACGACCTCAAACGTTTACTCTTGCAAGAGTGGCACAAAATTCCCAACAGTACAACAAAGACCTTAGTTCCCTCTATGAGAAATAGATTACAAGCTGTTATAGATGCAGAAGATATGCATAGAAAGTGCTAAACATATACTGATTTTGTTTTCGCTCATAATTTTGTCAATTTAATAATTTTGCCAATACTTTTTTTATCATGTAAATTTTGGATTTTCTCGTAGATTTTGACTAAAAAAATATTTAAATGAAAATTTCGTTATATTTGTTTGTCTTTTCTCCTTCTGTAATCGCTATGTTAAAATAAAATTTGTAAACATACTTTGTTAGCAAATATGATCATTTATAGGCAATTGCCAATACTTTTTTTATCCACTGTATATATATATATATATATATATATTCTTGTTTGAATTTGTATAGCTATAGAAAAAACATAAATTATTAGAAATTTTAAAAGTATAATTGGCATCAAGACAATGCACCTAAAAGAATTATTCGCAAATTTTGTCAATTTGACTTATTTAATGCAGAATTTTTTTAAAAAAGTGTTATACATTGACAAAACTTTTATGTATTCATTAAGAAGAGAAATGACTCTTTTATTTAAAAAATAACTAAAATTATGCTTGAAAGATATTTTGAGAAATATTTTTTGTTTCTTTTATTGTGTCTCAAATATTACATATAATTCAAAACACACATGCTTTGTTATTTCTTGATTTTCTGTTGTTGAAACCTTTACATCAATGCTAAGCATACATGCAAAAATCAATTGAATTGATAAAATGATTTTGCGTCATCGTATTTCCTTAAATTGAAGGGAGAGAATGTTTTTTGACATCTTTGAATCACAAGAAATCTGTTGGATAAGCAGTTAAATATGATTTGATGGAAATTATGCTTTTAAAATTAAAACTGATGTAGAATTGAGACTCATAAATACATGTTAAATATCTTAAAACATGACTATGATTTATTACTGCTACACAGATATGCAATTTAATGTAAGACTTAAATTGCTCAATGAGCTCTTAAAGCAATAAATTATCAAATTGAATTAAACAAACAGTAATTAAAAAAGGAAATAAATAATTAGAATATAATAGAAAATAAAATTAAAGAATATTTATTATTCAAATTCCAAAAATTACATGCAAAAACTATCCAAATAAATTGATGAACAGCATAGAATGCACATATATTTATACAATTGTCAAAGAAATCTCTGCTTTAATTAAAACTGTTGATTAATTCCTTTGCAAATCTGTTCTTAAGATATTTGTTTGAAAAGACGAATGAAAATTCTATGATATTTTGAAATCACAGACAAATACTTTTTATACCATCCACATGGCGTAGAAGAAAATATTATTCTTTGCTTAAAGTACCATTTGATAAATATTTACATACTCCTACTTAAATAGATTAAACATATTTTACGATTTTATTTGCACAAATGTTGGTATTGCTTTGATAAAAAATCTATCATATCTTTCCAGGTTTTTTTTTTTTTTGTAATTGATTTGGATTGTTATTTTTTAAATATTTTAAAGGAAAAAAGGTACAAGGATAAATTACTATGTAGAGAATATATATAAATATCGTTGCATTTCAAATCATGAGTCTTAACTACATTTATTCTATTTGGTTGATTTGATGCAATTTGAGAAAGTACATCAATTATAATATCTAAAAGCAAAATGTTAGTTGAAGAGAAAAAAATAATCATACTTGGAAAAAAAGCAAAATTTTTTTATTAATTTTGCAATTTTTTTTTCTTATTGCTAAAAACGTTTTACTTCTCAACCTTATTCAAGTTATTTGTCAATGATTAATTTAATTATATTATTATTTTCTAAAATACAATAATTTTTGTAGGTATATAATTATTATTTGTTTAATTTTTCCCTCATTTTTAAAATAATGAATTAAATCTGCAAGAATAAGTTTACAAAGACTAAATAATATTTAGTGTCATCTATGGAATATATTTTTTTCCTAATGACTGTCCCAAGTTTCAGTATAATTTATGTCTTTTGTAAATATTTATTTTGTATAAAAGTGTGCTGGGTTTAAAATGAAAACATTTTCTTTTACTTATAAAAATAATCTTAAAACAATATTAACGATAAGGGTTTTTACCTGATATGAGTTTGTATAATTTTTAAATTCATATCTGATGTGTTTAGATTGGTATCAAATATAACAATTTATTTCTTTTATTTTCTTTATAAAAATAGCCCTTAATACTATATGTTCATCAGAATTAGGAATGTGTCTTGAAAGAAATAGGAGAAACGAAGGTTTTAATAAAGTCATGACAAATACCTGTAGCATTCGGCATCTCAAATTCTGTAGATCAAACGTAACCTATGAGACTATCTAATTGGATTGTTTTCCTCCAGGAAGCTGCCTTAATCCTTTTTATAGTTTAAAAGTCATATCTCATTGTCTTATATCATATTATGAAGGCCCTTTTTGTTTCAAATGATTCTAAATGTTTCTAAAACTGAATAAGAGAACTTATAACAATAATTCTGGGGTTTTTTTACATGTTTTGTATGCAAGTATTTCTCTTTACATTATGGCATGTGATCGACATACATAATGCTTCACAATCCCCATTTGGTGATTGTTCTATTTTGATACTTAGTGTTATAACTTGAAAAAAGTATTTGATTTAATTGTAAATCATCTGATGCGAAGTGAAGCTGTCGCATCAAGGAAGGGTCACATTAGGCAAGCTTTGTAAATATGCTCTCTCTCTCTCTCTCTCTCTCTGTGTGTGTGTGTGTGTGTGTGTGTGTGTGTGTGTGTGTGTGTGTGTGTGTGTGTGTGTGTGTGTGTGTGTGTGTTCATGTGCATGTGGGCGTTTCAGATTTTTATTGCCTTTATTTTCAGTGTCAAGTTGACTGTTTTTTTTTTTTTGAAGTAGAAAATATAAACGTTTTTTTATATCTGTTTAACAAATGTACAGAATATTATTTTAAATTAATGTCACAGCGATGCACATAAACTTTTCTGCTGCTTCAATAAACGTTATCTGATAGAACTCAGCAACCTTCGTATCTTTGAATTGTACGATAAGCATCATAACGGCTATATTATTATGCTTTAACCATTTTCGATCAGGCAGGTGCCATTGCGACCGACATCAGACCATGTCTGACCTTCCGGAATCTATTGCGATTAATTGAGGATAAGGATTTTTTTAAAATTTAAAATACTTATATTAAATTAAAAAAGATTCATTTTCTCAAAAATGTGATTTTGTATGATATCTACACTGAGATGTTATATAGACTATTTAAATGTATTTGCAGATACAAAATATGGTATTCCAACATGATAAATATGTTAATAATTTCTTTTCAAATTCAATCTATATATTTAAAGCTTGACTCATAAATTAAAATCTGTGAGATAGATTCAGTCATAATACTTGGTATAATACTTTTAATAAATATTTAATTATATATTTTCAAAAGATCAAATATATTATACATTTTTCATATAAAATAAATATTTGAATAGTTGTTTTTGTTTTCATTATTGCTTGATTGGTCATTTTTTACGGAACTTTATAAAATTAATTGCATTCATTTCCTTACAGTTTGGTCTATTTTTTATTTGTATAACAATAATTATAAAGAATTTATCAGATATTCGATTTTTTTTATTTATTAATCACGCTTTAGCCATAAGTTGTACAAAAATGTTATGGTTTTTAGAACAACGCTTTATTTTATTAACTATCTTTCTATCTAACAAAAAATTGAAGTAATTTTTGTATCTACTTCATTGAACTATCAAATGATAAAGAAGGAATAAAAGAAATACTGTTTCAAACAGGAAATTAATGGAAATTTAGTTTCTTGAAATACTACAGAAACATAGTTAAATTTCATTGTTTCTTTCTGTGAAAGCAATGCATATATGGTAAATCTTGCTTTTATTCGAAGAATTACGAAAAGTAAATATTTAATTAATTATTTATAAAGATAACTCATGTATGACTAAAGAAAAATTATTTAAAAAACATTACATTTATATAATATTAAAATATATAATATTTAATTATAATCCAATTTCATTTTAAATTTTAAAGATGCTATAATTAATCTTAATTCGATTTCCTTGAAAATGTTTCCTATAAAATTAAGGAAAACATTAAGCTATTCTCAAAACGCTTATATAAATATAAGCAGTTGTGAGCTTCAGCAGTGTTGGATCTGCATTTGATTTGGATGAGAGAATTCCATTAATTTCCAGGCATCTCAATCGTTTACTTAAACTGTCGAACAGATTGTTTGATCTTTCCCGATGGAAACAATAGTTGAAAACAAATGGTAGCAAATATAAATGGGTGTAAAGTACAGCCTAACGGCAATAAAGAAATGTATTACGATAAATCTTTCTTGTTAATTATCACTCTGAATCTGCCTGTACTTAGTTAAAAGCTAGTTGCTACAGTTTTGACTACCAGGCATAAGTGAAGAGTGATTCTTGTCAGATTAATTGAAAATATTAGAAAAATAAATAATTCACAAGATTCTAAATATTTTGGAATTGTAACACTGAAAATAAAAGATTGTATATTAAAAGTACTGAATTTATATTATCCCAGTTTCAATTTCTAATTGAGCAGTTCACACCCAGTTTCGAATATTCTGCTAATATTTAAAATTCAAACTTTATTTGCATCTTAAATATAAGTTGAAACATTTAATAACTTAGAATTCTGCAAAGTCAATATTGTTAAAGGCTATTTGGATTAATACTTATTAACTCACAAAACATTTCCTGTAACACTTGTAGTAAAATGGATGAGTTATCATTTGGATTCTAAATATTTTATCGTTCTAAATAAATAATCAGATATTTATAAATATCACATAGATGTTAATCAAATTAATAGTAGTGACGGCAGTATATCCTCAGGGTCTGGATGAATAAATCATGATACATATTACACTAAAAAATGTTTATCCAGAAACTTTAATGAGAAACATAAACATATGATTATGAACACTTAATATTGATTTCAAAATGTTTTAAATGTAAAGGGCTATTCACTGAAGAACGACAGAAATTGGTACATTTATCTAATATCGTGCAGAGTCCAACGAGCAAGCAGAAAAGAAAATGGTATGGACTCGTCTAGTGTCAGAACGTATACTGGAATCAATTCACATAGTGGATTCCACAAAACAGTCTATAAGAATGTGATGTGATGAAGATATCTCCATTGTAAGGCATCACGGATATTCTCTATAATGTTCATATCTAGGGATTTAAGTATGCAATAGAAATGCGTAAAGTGAAAAGAATGTTCCTGAAGCCACTCGGTAGCAGTTCCAGAATCGTGGGTTGCCGCGTTATTCTGGTGGAATTGCAGAAATATGTCGGAACGCACAATAGATATGAATTGATGTATATAAATGTGCAGAAAGTTTACTTACCCATTGCTTGTCAAATTCATCTACTGACATACTAGGGGTATCACACTAATTGCACAAATTCCCTATTATCACATATGCTCCATCAGATTGAGCAGTCCCCTTTTGACATCTAAAGTCCATAGGTTCATAAGAATTTATACTTGCTCTTGCTCATATATGCGACCGCTCGATACAGCTGGAGATGAGATTCGTCAGACAAGGCAACGTGTTTCTGGTTATCAATTGCTTAATAGTGGCATTAGCTGTCCCAGGCAAGACGTAAAACTTAGTGCTCTGCAGTCAAAGTGGTACACGAGTGACTTTCAGCTCCAAAATCCTATATGAATGGTGGTCCGTTAAATAATTCTTGCGTCGATATGTTTTGATGCTCAAGCATTGAAATCGATAGCAATTTTGAGAAAGAGTTTCACATCTATCTGTTTTAAGGTTTCTCACCAAGTATCGACGATCCTATTCTTTCAAGACCCTTTTCTGACAGCACCGACTTCTGAGATCTGATGTTTTACCGGACTTTCGATATTAATGGTACATTTGTGAAATTGCCATGCTCTATAATTCAATTTTCATCACTACCTAGAAGAATCCTTTTCCCATCTTCAGCACGTTCACTTTAACGAATCCTTCATAATCATTTAAATCTTGGTAATCTTCCCTTGTAACAGCAAGAACAAGTTTAACAGCTTTGTCTGAGCCTATCGTCTTACAGAATGAATATAGAAACCTTTAAAAGTTGATTTTGTTCAATAATCTGAAATGCTGCGTGTTTTTTGTTTTTTTTCTAATTTACAATGCTTAAAAAGATTCCATGATTTCACACTAAATAAAGATGTAGAAATTCTAAATATTTTATATGCCTAACGAATTTTAAATGATTTAGCTCAACAACATATTTTAAAATAATAAAACATTTATTTCAATATTTGAAAAATGTACTCTCAAAGAGCTAAGATATTACTATATGGGTTCTGAAACTAATGTAACAAAGCCTTTTTCAAGGGGTAATTTCAATTATACTCTTTAGTGATAAAATAGCTAAATAATTATTCTTAAATTAACTCTAAAAATACTCGTCTCAGATTCATATTATATTTCCTAGAATCCATTACCTAGAAATAAACTAAAAAACAAATAAATCTATTTTATCTGAAATATAAAAATCAATAGATCATTTTATCTCTGAGCTTTACATTTAAAATTGCAGTATATTGTTAAGATTAAATTCTAGAAAAAAATAGAATCTTCAAATTAGGAATTAATTCCATAGCTATTTATCTTTCAGCAATGTAGGATACTATACGATTTTATCCCAAGCTTATAACAAAGTCAGAACACCTGTCTTGTGGTGTGAGCTAGGGCTTTGCTTATCATTAAAGCATGCATAATTTTCAAATTCATTAGAATTTGACAGACTATGACAGTATGTCTTTACGTTTAGCTGTTTAGTAGAGTTGGTATAATATTTTGAGACAAGCTACTGGCATTTCATGAAGGTGACTGCCATATAATGTTGCATTCATCATAATTCATCTTCGCTGATCTCATTACATAATTTCAGCATTAAATTATATGCCTCGTAATTTATAAGCTATATATAGTAAATTTAGTTCAATTTTAGAATGAGAATTGATTCTTATATCTCTAAAAATTACCTTTATCAAATAAAATATAGATTTTCTCATTCTGCGTGGTGTATGTTGAATAGTTATGATTCCACCTTCCTACAAAATGCAAAATTGATGCCTGATTCATTTTTAATTTTCATAACAATTAATGCAATTTTCCTTTTTCTTACTGGCATTTTTATAAGATCAGCATTGTTGCATTTCAGCTGTTAGTAACAAATTATCCGCAATAATTATTCATCCGGTAAATTTACTGAAACATTTAAAAAAAGATTTAAGTTTTATTAGTATATTTTTGTAAATATTATAATCATAAAAATTAAAGAATTTTTTTAACAAAATCAAAATCAAACATGTAAAGTGTTTTTTTTTTTTCAATTTCACATAAATATTCATAAATTACACTTAAATATAGGGCCTTTTTCACAATGAAATTTTCTCTAAATAATAAAACAAAACTGAAACAAAGCAATAAAAATATTTTATTTATAGGAAAAAAAAATCCCGCAAATTTAAATTAAAGATTTTTTTCATTTCTTAATAATCGTATCTCGTAAAATTAAAGGTAATATCTCACATTTAAAAATCTTAATTTTATACTTCAATGAGGAGATATGTCTATATTATTGAAGCATGTAATATTTCTCTAATATATGATTACATGTGCTACTTTAATGTTTTTCTTAATATTAGTATATGAACTTTATATAGCATGAAAATATAGTTTTGCAAATTTCGATATGTTAACATGCTAATGCTGCGATAGAAGCATGTTATTCACAAATTATGTGGTATTTAAATAATTACAGAAAGATTGCAGCATTTTGTGAGACATACAGCTTCGAAGTTAGATACGCTGTATCTTCTTGAAAATTATGTGCTCAATAAGAAAGAGTTTTATCAAAATTCTAATTAGATTTTTTTTAGTTAAAAATAATAAAGACGTTCAAAGTTTTTTATTAACTTCGGAAAATATGAATACAAAAATTATATTAAAAAGATTAGTTTTTCACGGGTAACATTTTTAATTTTGATAATTTTTCAAAATTAATTTGTACTATTTTAGCAATGTCTTTTATATTTATAATGAAACCCAAACCAATGCCATTATTTCATCAAATATTTCATTTTTATCAATATTTCTAATCACTTATACAAAATATTATAACATTTTCATTGCAGATATCAGAAACAAAGTGTTCATATTAATACTAATGCTTAATGCTTCGATTAATAAAAAAGAATTGAAAAATAAATAATTTAATTAATATTTTTATCTCCTCCTTTGGTGATTTTTTTAAAAACTATTAAACGTTTTAATGGTGAATATAAATCATGAATGCATTAAAAGTGTTTCAAACTCTCTAAAAAGACAGTGCTACAGTTTCATGCATAGGTCCCTTGTGGTATTTTTTTTTTTCACGTTATAGTTAAAACTCAAGTAGTTCAAAAACTTCTTTTTTTCCTCAGTTGCTAATGGAAGGTCTCTAGTCTTTATCAGAAAGAGATTTTTCAAAACTATATTTTGTTCTTTTTTTCTGAAACTGATTAGGCGTTCGTCTACCCTTAATTACACCCGTAAAGTCGTTACGGCTAAAGAATGTCTTTCACCCTTTATATCTGCGTGGTTGGCGTTCAGATAACTTTTGAACTCACTCATTTTATCTTCTATTTAATAACAACACAGTCAGTGAAAGCCTGATTTTCCACTTCAGTTGTAATGTTGCTAGTTTGTATTTTCCCGTATTGTAACCTCATGTCAGCAATTATTCCACTTATTTTCATCAGGAGCTTTCTTGATTATTTACTTCTGAGCAAAAAGTAACAATTAATTATGAATTAAGCTTTTCAGAACACAACAATATTTTTGAGGTTTGCCATATATTTTGCAATTATGACAGGAAAATTATTCAATTTATACAACGCAAGCAACAATTCTTGTTATTTAGAACCACTTTCAAATAAAATATCTGTTCATAATATTAAGTGTTAAATTAGTGAAATTATTTCAGGAAAGTTCTAAAAGTAAGTTACACAGAAATTGGACCTGTTTTTCCTATTGGATATAGCTATTAAATTATATTGAATGATAAAGAAATTATATTTTAAAATACTCAAAAAAAATAATATTTTGCAGCTTTCTATTTGCAAAAAAAGTTATATATATATATATATATATATATATATATATATATATAATGTTACTTTAAAAATTATTTTTATTTCATAACAAAATCAAAATATAAGCTTTATCTTGAGGGTTATTTTTGATTTTACATTCAATCATCCTTTAGAGATTAAAAAAAAACATTACTATATTGTAATCAATGCTACCGTACTTAAATATAAACCATGCGTTTTTAAATTTGGAAATGATTTCATATAGTATTGCTCTTTGAACTTTTATTACATTTAAACTTATAAATTGTAAATGTATTAAGAAAGAAAGACTAATTATCATAACATAAAGATATGTTAATAGAAGTCGTTTAAATTACATTTTTAAAAATTTCTAATTTTTATCTTTTTCTATAATGATTACTAAAATGTTGCCTTTCTGTCCATTATTTTTTATCTAGATGCAAACTTTCATTATTAGTTTTCTTTTCCTTTTTATTGATGTAGTTTCCATATTACATGCAATTTTGAAAACGGCATTTTTAAGGAAAATGATTTTTATATTATGTATTTCTTCACATTTATTAAAAATTATAAATTATATATAGCTATCATACATGCCTAAACAGTTTCAATCCTTTTTTATTTATTAATTATTAATCTGACACTTCGATCGAAGAAGTAGCCCAGCTTCAGTAAACATCAAAAAGAATTTAAATTCTAATATAATATCATTATTAACCCAAATGAGGTTTTTACATCTAAATAACATTCTTAAAATTTTATGTTTTGAATTATATAAGAGAAAAAGGCAGTTAAAAAAGTTTAACCCTTTTTTTTTCGTGGAAAACAATTCAGTATATGCTTCTTAAAAAATTTGATTCATTAAAACTTATAGAAAAATAATTACTAAATAACTAATAAAATCATTTATTTGGAAATATAATATGTTCCTTTAATTTAAATTTAAAATTTAATCCAATTTTTTCCTCTTTATTAACATTTCTTGCTGGTCAAATAATATTTTGTAAGCATTCCTGCGCGTTTAATTACAAGAACAGTGATTTTATTTAAACTTTCTAATCCTTCATCAATCATTGTCAGCTATATAATTATGAACAATTGGCCGCGTTGCATTCAATGGAGCGATTCTTCATAAAAGTTAGCAGAGCAGATTTTTCAAATTAAACTTTACAGATAATGGTTTTAAGTTATAAACTCACTTTATTCTAAATTACTGCAGATTGTTCGAGCATTAAAATTGGCAAATTTTTATATATTTTAATTTTCGACGCATTTACTTTAGCAAAGTTAAACTATTTTAAAGTGTTGATTGTCATCTAGAGAGCTTAGACCGTTAGAGATTTTACCGTTGCAAAGTTAATATCGTAAGACTGGCAGATAAAATATTCATGATTCTTTCAGGCAGAAACTGATGTGCATTAATTAGAAATAAAAAAATAATAAAATAAACATTTGTGATACATGTCGAAAAAAACTGCTTCCAAAAATTTAATAAGCTTCTTTCAGGAAAAATGTATGCAAAAGCTAATTTTTCATTAGTCTAGGAAACCTATAGGAAATTTCCATTCTTATAAGAGATTGAAAATAAGGCAAGGGCTTTCATTTTCTTGGAGTATGAAGTTAATATTTACTTGTAGTCAAATAGTTAAATGTATATGAAACAAGTTTGGAAAAATTAATTCAATTCATAATGTTCTTAAGATTTCTTTGATTACAAATGTATTTTTAAAATGCCAAGATTTTTTTTTCTTCATATTCTGTAGAGCATTTTATTTATTAAAAAATAACGAATTTTATCATTTTTTTTCTAAAAATTGGTGATCAAAAGCTAAATAGAAACGTCAATTATGATAAATAAAGTGAGATGAAAGGCAGTATTAAAAGTATATCTAAAACTATCAACAATGAATTTTAGACTGAAATGTGCTTTCTTCCAGGATTTTAAAAAAAAGTAATAGAATATCATTTGTTTCAATTTCTCAATGTAGAAGGCTTAGATTGGAAGAAAAGGATATGAATATGCTAAGTAAGGTAATGATAATTTTATTCATCATATTATTCATCACAGTATTTAAAAAGTATTTAAACATTCAGTAATTTATAAAAGTTCGTTTTAAACAATATAAATTTTTTGAATTATTATTATTATTTTACACAGTAAATGAACTTTAAAAACACTAATCAATGAAGGTTAGAATATAAATCGTCTTGCTGAAGCATATTCGAAACCAAATAAATAAAAGATAACTGTCTTTTCCAAATCCTGTTTCCATAAAATAGACTGAAAAATTCTATCTCTTACCATTCTATGATTTTAATCAAGGTTACACGTTCTAGCTATAAATAAATAATAAACGGAAAAACTTACAAGATAGAAGTATTTTGATTATTTTTTCAAGAATGTAATTGAAGAATGCTCCTTTTAAAATATAGATCAAATGGCAACATTCCTAGAACAATGAATCCGATTAGTTTAAAAAACGCTGAACTGCTGCACATTAATCTTTTGTGCACTTTTTACAGTAGCAAAAGAAAGTGTCGCAACGCTTGAAAGCCCAGGAGTCATTTCATCTGTACCAAAATCTACTGTTTCCTTTTTCGATATCATCGCACATTCATTCATCTTGGCATTTGAATCTTCTTTGTTTCAGACCTTCTTTATTAATAGGGTAAAGTTCATGCCTTTTGCAGAAAAACCATTATCGTTACTTTAATTCTTAGACTTATTTTATTCATTATTTTGATAGCTTAAAACATTTTATTTTAATTTTTTTTCAAATAAAAACGCATTACATAAATTTAGGTATTTTTTTCAGTTTTTAAAGATTCTATTTGCTTAATGATTCCATTTATGTACAATTATATATTTATTGTATAATTTCTAGAAATAATTTCCTCAAAAAAATATTAAGAATATTTTTGATAGTTTCTTATAGAAAATATCATTTTTTGTAAAATAAAATTTTCAGTTTATTCTTTATAAGGCAAAAACATGATTGCTTCTTTTATGAAAATGGCTTTTGATTTCTAATTTATATTATATTTGCTTTACGTAATTCTTAAATTATTTAAATTCTAAAATTATATATTTATTGTAAAATTTCTAGAAATCATTTCCTCGCAAAACTATTAAGGATATTTTTGATAGTTTCTTATAGTAAATTTAATTTCTTGTAAAGTAAAATTTTCATTTTAATCTTTATAAGGCAAAAACATTATTGCTTCTTTTATGAAAATGACTTTTGATTTCTAATTTATATTATATTTGCTTTACGTAATTCTTAAATGAGTATTTATTTATTAATTTCTATTTTGTATTCATAGGCTGTTACCGAATCAAATAATGATATTTCATTCTAAACTAAATATTTACTGTAAAACAAATGATTGTCTCAGGATAAAACCAATATCCAGGAAATTTGTTTCTATCGCCAATGCCTCTTTTGAGCAAATTGTACTTATGTCTGCTTTCTGAATAATTTTATTAACTTAATAGAAGTTTAAAAATTAAACAGATAGAAATAAATTAGTTTACCACTGAGAAGACATAATGCGTTCTTATTGTCCAAATGTGAAGAAAATTGAATTTTCAATATTTTAAAAAATACTCACTTCACAATAAACACTTTTTCAATATTATATAAAATATTGTAGTACCAAAATTTATCGATAAAACATTTTAGTACTGAAATTCATTAATAAAATATTTTAGTACTGAAATTCACCAATAGAAGGTTATATAACAAAAATGGTATTTGTTTGTATATATAGTCGGGCTCCGATTTAACGAATTCACCGAGACCGAAATTTTTATTCGTTAAATCAAAGGGCTATTTGTAACTTCTGGATCCAAAAAGAAATTTAAAAATTAAAAATCTGCATATATCAAGGTTTCTACAGCCCTAATAAGCAACTACACAAAAATATGTATAATTAGAAATTGTACACTGCTTTATCCAGCACCTAATAATTGTACAGTAGTTAATTATTTAAAAAAATATGTGCTGAATAATGTTTGACGATTTTCTTGATTCCTGACTGAAAAAAAGGATTATTTACATACATATATACATATACAAATACATACATGCTTATATATCCAAATATGGCGAAACGGATAGCAATCCTCTATCCCTGCTACCATTACACAAAGGCAATGCACACTAAGAAATGAATGCATATTCCAGAAATGTTTTTGATGGAACACAATATTCTTCAGCTTTTAAAATATTCTTCTATATTTTAGATGATAAACATGGATTTCTTGAAGTAACATTCTGAAGTTATTCAATGAAATGCTGTAAAATATTCTGAGATATTATTTCCTCATAAATGGTATCTTTATAAAAACACTTTATATATATATAAAAAAAAACAAAAAAAAACGTAATAATATTTTTTGAAAATAAGGCAACTAAATAAATAACACAAAAAGTAGCAAGACAACGAAACAACTATTTTTTTTCCACAAAATTAATAAGTAAAGATCGAAACAGTTCTTTACAAATAAGTATTTCCATGAAACTTAAAAAGATTACTTATTATAAAAGTACTGAGGAATTTTATCAGTAAACATTTCCTGAAGAATTTTTATTACAATCGTAATAAACTCATTAGCATTTAAAAATATGTATATCATCTGTAGCAGGGCAGGAAAACAACTGCCTATTTTAAAAGTGAATACCACTTCATATTTTTACTATTTAAGTATCGAGTTTTTAATGACGTACTTTAAAAATGTTTTGGAATTTAAATGGGAAGAATTTTTCGGAATTGTTTTGTAGAATATTTTTTTGCTTTATGTTATATTTTAATATGCTTAAAATCTTTACTTTCTTTTAAAAAGTAGTTTAAGATTCAATTTCTGGAAAATATATATCCTATTATATAGAAACTGCTAAAGTTAATAACAAAAAAAAATGCAATTTTTTTTTATTTATTTAAGAAGTAACGCAATATATTTTGCAAATTTTGTAAGCCAAAAGAATGCATTAAAAATGTTTTTGCGAGACGATGTTTTTTCTTTACCAATACATAATTTTAGAAAATAACATTTATGTAAATAATTCTGATTACAAAAATTGAATATATATATATATATATATATATATATATATATATATATATATATATATATATATATATATATATATATATATATATATATATATATATATATATATATATATATATATATAGGAATTGTAATCTTTTATATTGCTAATTGATTAATCACTTGGAGTATTTCTGTAGATATATCATCATACTCAAAATTCTTTCCTATCTAATTTACTAACAATTAATTTCCATTCGATATTCTGGTTCCATTTGAAAAGATAAAAATCTGTAATCTTATTATTTTTAACTATTTCTTATTGAAACAAAAAGCACTTTTAGTTAGATGTTGCGAATAATATTCAGATAATATATTTTTTCAAGTTCATTTTTAAATTTATTTATTTCTGAAGAATACAAAATTCTGAATATAAGTATATTTATTTTAATATTAAAAAAGTGAACTTATATTAAAATAGAATGTGGTGTTTGAAAAAAAGATTAGAAATTTTCTTACCGAAACAATCCAAAATATATTGTAAAGAAAATATTTAAGATTTATGAATTAATTTTTGTTCATTTTATGAGTTTAGAAAGTAGAGACTTCACTCGGATTAGTGATAAAATAAAACTGATTCATTAAAGTAATAGAATATTTTATTAAAAATATTTATCATAACAGGAATTTTCACAATCTAAAAAAAAAACACTTAAATTCTCTGAGTTTTAATATCGCCTGCCTTTATTAAGAAATACCAATAATGGAAATTTGCTTTGTGAATGTTTTCTCTAAATAAGGCGTTTCTCAGTATCAATGCATCAGACAATATTTGTGTTTCGTATTTAATCTAACTTTTCTCATATAACAGAATGACAAGTCAAATTAACAGGCCTATTCAAGATGTCAATAATTTATTTATAAAGAATAGTAAGTAAAACGCTTTGCATTCACTCAAGAAGGTAGCTCAAAGATTTGCTTACATGGTCAGTTATTTCTCTTCGTCACAAAACAATATCCAGGTGTTAAGCAATTTCAAGAGAGATTATATTAACACAAAGTATTGTGTGGTATCTTCACGATATTCATCGATATTCTGAACATTTTACAATATCGCAATACAATATTTTAACTATATTTTTTGGCAAAAGATGCTGAAAAAGGACATTGCAATATAAAAGCAATTATTGATAGTCATTTGATTGCATCATACATATTTTTCATTCAACTATATAGATATCATTCATCTTTATATTCATTCATTTCATTGAGATGAGTCGTTGATTCTGTATTATTAACCCTTGAGCGCAATGATGAAAAATTTGAAATGCATATAGATAGGCTTCCTATTTTATAAAACATACTACCCTTAAGATTTTAATCATGTGACCAAGGTTTGGGCATTTATTACATTAGCAAATAAACTTTTCAGATTTGGGCTGTATTGAATTCCATTTTTTTCCCGTCTAACGTGACTTACAGTCAAAATATAGGCGTTTGTAGTCAGTATAGTTGCTTTGAATATATCCTAGCAATTAACAATATTTTTTTTTACAATTATATTTTACAATCGCAGTATTAAGCACATAGAAATGACTAATATAAATAATTTCAACATTAAGCTAGAATCATAAGAAAATTTAGAGAATTTTCTTGTTAATTGGAGTTATAAAATTAATTCATGATGATATAGTTTGTCCTGAATGAATCCCCATTACTTTTCCATTAAACCGAGAGTAGAATTTTATATTTACAAATACTAGAACGAATTAAGAAAGTTCGATAATCGATTCTATGTTAAAAGTGTATCAGAAGAGGATCATTTGCATAACAGAACGTTTGATGTACTCCAATTTTGTATATTTCATTTGTATGTATTTTGTATATGTCATTTTGTATGTATTTTGTATATATCATTTTGTATGTATTTTGTATATATTTGATATAAAATTTGTATATTTCGACACAATGTTAAAATTCTACAACTCATTTTTAATGAAATAGGATGCGATTTTGGAATCCTTATATCAAGTTTAGTTTCTTTTTATTGAGCAGACAAAATATGCAAATATTGGTAAATAAAAAAAGTACTTAAAATTAAAAATAACATAAATATTTATTTGTCAATTTCTTGTAGCTAACAAGATTGAATGTTCATTACAACTATCAAATTTAATTTTTATACTGTTTTATTCAATTATACATTTCAAATTTCATCGTTTGATGTATTAAGTTCATATTAGTGATGCATTAAAATTCCATATCAGGTGAAAACTAATTATTCTTGAATAGCATTTAGAGAAATAAAGTTGTTGGAGAATAGAGTTTTAGAATACTGCGAAGAATATTTCTCCTTGGTCTCTAGAAGTGAAAGAGATAAAAATTATAACCAAGAAGCTGCTATTTCATCATAAATCGAAGAAGGGAAAAAGAAATGGAATGATAAAATATAATTTTTAATTCGGCTCATGCACTCTTGAAACTGCAACAATAAATACATCAACATGAATACAAATCTGACAGATATAGGCCGGCACATTCACTTGATATATCACTGCAAATAAATTTCCTTTTAAATATTTTCAATTTCAAGTATGCTGTGACACATTCCCCGGAAAAGAAGTTCTGAATATTTCATATTTATTCTATTTAATGTTATTATTTATGATGTTGAATTCAAAGATTTGAAAATAAATAATATATTTTTCATAGAATTCTCTTTAAATGGTTGTTATTGTTGAGATCTGACTTTTATAAGAATATTAAGTTAAAAATTTTATGGCATCTGTTAATTTTTTTCCCACTTCCTTTTAAATATTTTTGTTTATTTTTTTCACTATAAAAATGTTTTTTTAGAAATAATATTTTAAGGCACCTTATTCTCATGACTTAAAAATATAAGCAGAAGAAAAAAGAAATAAGTTCGCCTATGTCTTTCATACATCAAAAGTACTGACTGAAAATTAGATAAGCCTGACCGACTTCAGTTGCCTTTTATAAAAAAGTTTAGACTAGAAAAGTGAAAGGAGAGACAAAGTTTCAAAATATTTTTAGCTTTAAGTCAGTTTAAATTTATATATATATTATCTCTCTCTCTCTCTCTCTCTCTATATATATATATATATATATATATATATATATATATATATATATAACAAAAGAAATTCGAGTCATTCGAGAATTAAATCAAATTATATGTAGCATAATATCATTTATTTTAGTTTAGTTTTCTGCTCAAAAAACTGAATTAAACTTCAATAAAAGCTAACTTTTAAAAACATATATGACATTCATTCCAACTAGACAAATCTTTAATAAATATAAACGTTGTTTCTAAAAATCTGTTTCAATCAATACGAAAACAAGGAAAAACTATTTTATCTAAAATCTGAAGATCAAAAGAAGAAATTTGTAAGGTGTAGATCTAAAACTGGAAAAAATCTAAGTAAATTAGAATCGTAATAAAGTGTATAATGCATTTTAAATAATACATGTTTTCTTAGCATATTAATTTTTGCTTCACAGATTACCTCTATTATTTTCCTGTACCTACGCTTTTATGGGTTTCATTTTGACATCCAGATGCAATGATAAAAAAACATTTATCCTTTTTAATATGCTGATAAAAGAATTCTTAATTACTTCTTATGGATATTTATTACTTTCTAATTCATAGTTTTTATTTCTTATAATACTCATCATGGTTTAAAAAAAACAAATAAGAATAAAACCGCTTATCACTTAAGCCTTATTTGATGCAGGAACTCCGTCCACAAACCATCAATACAAGTCAGCCGTTTTAACTCAGATTTATATCTGTATTTTAATAAGTCATACAAAATATCAACCTGAAAAAAAAAATAACTTCCATTAATATTCTTATGCGAAATTCTTGTCTCTGTACATAATATATGTACTTAAAATCCTATTATTACTTTTTTGTTCTTCTCAAATTAATTTTTATATGATTATCTGTCTGTAAAGACAGTTTTAAAAAAAATATCGTGTTGATTCATAACTGAATGTTTTAAATTTTGTTAAGCACCTATTACCATTGGTCAACAATAACAGCGTAATTTCAAATTAGTATATGATGAAAAAAAATAGATTGCAAAATTTAATTCTTATAAACATGGAGTATGAATCATTAAGTTAGAGCTTTTAAAATTTTTATCGTTCATAATATCCCATTTTGGTTTACTATAGAATATTCCCCGGGGGGGCACCTCGAAACGAGGATGAGATGCTTCCGACATGGTGGTTGGATCTCGCCACCCTGGAGGGTAAACCCATAGGGGGGGGGATCTGACTCCTCCCATCGATGACGGGACGTACTTCCTTCAGGGAGGGTTGTACCGTCTCCGAATATTTTTGAAACTGAGAAATGTTGTTCAAAAGAAATTAGGATACTTGCACTTATTTTAACTCCCGGGGGGGGCACCTCGAAATGAGGATGAGATGTTTCCGGCATGGTGGTTGGATCTCGCCACCCCGGAGGGTACATAAATAGGTGGGGGATCTGACTCCTTCCATCGACGTACTCCTTCGTGAAGGGTTGTACCTTGACTGGTGATGGCCCTTAAGACTCAACCAAGTTCCCGCCAGTGCTGCTGTTGCGGCGATCCGGTTATTCCGCCTTATGGTTTAAATCCGTGTGCCTTCGTGGTGGTTCGGAGAGTCAGTTGGTTGACTTACTATTGAATATTTATTAGAAGTGAATGTTTCATACATCATATTAGATACATTGATCTTATACTCATCTTCATCTAAATTATATTTGGAGATATATTATTAAATTCCAAATATAATTTTAAGTTTTGTATAAATTCTTACTTGCTCAATATTACAAAGCATATCATAGATTCCTTCCAAAATTTACTTTTTAGAAGCCTTTACGAAATTTCGAAATTAATTTAAGGTAATCACTCACAATTTTTTAGTCATTACTTCTCATCAGTTTATTCTGTATTCAACAGTTGAAACATTGCAACAATAGGCAAATTAAAAATGTTAATAAAATAAATAATAAGGAAGAAAAATGAAAATCTTGTGAGTTTAGGTGCTGCTATTTGAGGGATCGGAATTCAAAAATAGATTATTATTTTGATTGAATATTTAAGAATTATCCCCAGATCCTAAAGAACCATGGCGATAATCCAAATGCTTTTACACCATTGTCATCTGATTTTCAGAAATTACAAAAAAAAAAAAAAAAAAAAAAAAAACCCCTGGAATCCTGGATATTACTGTCGTTTGACGAAGAGTTTAAATTAGAGACTGAATAACGTAAAATTTTTAAATACTTTTTTATTTCATTCAGAAATCTAAAGAACTCTGGAAATATTCATTAATATGGCATGTTTTATATTAATGAAAACTAAGTAATTTTTCCTAAAAGGGAAATTAATTTTTAAACGAACTTGAGTGACAGAAAACAATTATTTATGTTTTCGCAGGTTTTTCACTATTTCATGTTTTTAATATCAAAATTATGAGACTGGTGACTTAGTATAAAGTTGGAAGTCGCATGCTATAGTTTTTCAAATATCTCATTTTTTTCCATAATATGTTGACTCTTCCAGTTACCTAATTCCTTTATTTGGCTACTGATAATTTTATTTTATTCGCATAAGTAAGTTTTCTTTTTTTTCTGCAAATAAAAACTGGCTCACTTTGTATGGATTGTTCAAAACCATTTTTTTTTATGTATTATGCGTTTAGCATTAAATTTATTTTGCACATCTAATTATTTAAAATATAGAAATTTTTTTTCAATGTATTGCTATTTCGCTGGTATTCTTTAATTTTAAAGAATAGCATTAATATTTAGAGAGTTAGAGTTGTTACAAAATGTTTGTAATGACGTTGATTCGATACTTTTAATATATACATACAGGTTGTTTCAGAATGCCGTAACAACTGAAAATTATAAATAATAAAATAATTTCCACGAACATCCTTAATATTGAGAGAGCAAGTGATATTGCAAAACGATTTTAATGGCGCTGATTCGATACTTTTTATAGACACACACAGGGTGTTTCAGAATAATATTACAACTTTAAAAAAATGAATAAACTACACACGAATTAAGGAAGATATATGACATCTTTAAGCCTACGAATTATATGTATGCATTTTTTTTAAATTACAGAACCGAAATTTATTTTTTGTATAATTTTCAGTCCAGATAATCAAATGTCAAATTGATATGATTGTGAAATAAGTCAATGAATGTAATACCAGTTGCAAATGTTTAATAGACCCCTTGAATTCAAAAATAAAATTATCAGACAAGAAATTACAGTTTTCTTGGCATTAATCACCATTGCTGATGGCATGACAGAATGAACATGAGAAAAAGAACGAACGTTTCTTGCTATTGGTAAACGTGAAGTTTCTCGTTTGAGAGACTTGTTTTGAATGAAGGTCGTCACACTGAAAATTTGCAACCAATGCTCAACTCATTTCTTTCTCCTTTGTGCTGTATATCTCCATAAGATGCAGATAAATCTTTTGATTGGAACTTTTTTACAATGTTTTTAAGATGAAAAACTGCTGCTTTTATTTTTATCTGGAATGCACAAAAGGTTACCTTCTATATTAATCCATTTGTAAGTTATTGATATTTGAAATTATGCAAAATTTTAGAACAGAGTAAGTCTAAAATTTTACAACATAATAATAATTTTATACTGCTTTTTATGGAATCACAGTAACACCAACTCATTTTCGGTTTGATTCTTATTTATTTTTTTTTTTAATTCAGAGCGAATTCAGTAATTGATTCTAATGTTATTATTAATCATGTTTTCTAATAAAATTATTTCTGAATAGCTACTACTTGTACTCTACATTCTTTTAACAGTAAATTCATTATTTATTACATATTTACATTAATATCATAGGATTTGTATTTAGATGAGTTTAAAAAAAGGCTTGGGCTTTTCAAAGAAATCAAAGACACTTCAGTTTGATCAATTTGTAAAGCTCCAGAAACCAAACTGTATTATTATTTGAATCCTATTTCACTGATTACATAGTCATAATTAAAATCAGAGCAAGAGTATAAGCCTCCGTTTTCTACAATAACATCACATTTTGATTTGTCCCAATACATTTTGATTTTGCGGTCGCTCAACTTATTTCGTTATTTAACTTAAAATTGATTAAATTTGAGTGAAAAATCAGAATAGAAGGTAGATCTGACAAAATTTAAAATTCTTTCCCATTGGATTAAAGTCATTGAAAATTCATATTCTTTACAATAATCTAAGAAAAGTTGAAATTTAGAAACTTATTTTAATGTCTAAACAAACTATAAAATCTATTTTATGCTTTTATAATAAATATCTAAACCATCCCTTGATCTTCCGTCGCTTTTTCTCAACAGGGTCTGTTGAAAGAACAATTATCTCCCAAACCATTTCCGATATTTGGCTGTGGTTCAAATTTGCTGTTTAATTCTGATATCGAGTTATACCAACCACCGTTCCATCTGGAAAATTCGGGGCCACTGTCTGATGGAAGAGGCTTGTTTCTTTGCGTGTTCCGTTTTCTTTCCATTACTTTTTCTTTTTGCTGTGTCCCGGTTTCCCCATGGAAAGGAAACGTTGACTTTTTTTCCTATATTTTCAATAATAATTTTGAAACAGAAAGCGTTATTCCAATCGAATTGTTTCGGAAAGGCATTTGAAAAAAGAATCGTTTGCGGGATCGTTCTAGAAGTTACTGAAGGAATTCTGAAACAAAATGGAGATGCACCCTTAAGTTATTCTGAGAATAAAATAATAGATAAATATGATTTTTATCATCAGTGTTATTTCAGAAAACTAGAATATGAATAAGTTTTCGTTTATTTCTTCTGTATTTATGAAAGAAATATAAAGTATCAGATGACATTAAGAGAATTGCAATGAAGTTTAATTATTTCATGAGAAAAATAATGTATGATTAACGATAGTTAATGAAGTATTTCTGTAACTTATCTAAACAACAACGAATATAAATTTTGTTTCCGCTGTTTGAGAAAATAATTTGAATTTTCTATCTTAAAATTTTACTTTTTTTTTTAATTTTTTTAAAAAACTATTTATTAAATTTATAAAAGTTTCCTTTGTCAAAATATTATATATTTATATTTTTATTAAAATAATCTTTGTGCAGACTAGCCTTGCTCTTAACAGATTATTTGAAAATTAACCTAATAAGACATATTGTTATAAAATTACTTTGAACTTCATGTGATGAAATTTTCTGGACATTTTTTTCTGGAATATTCTTTTAAAACTGAATTCTTACGAATTTTGAATTATTTATAAAGAATCTGTTCCTAAAAACTTTTAGTTCAGCAAACTTTTTAAGCTTGTTTCCCGTTGATGTAAAATAATAAGCGTCACTCACATGTGAACGTCATCAAATTCAGCCATAAATTGAAAAAAAAAAGCAATTTTACCAAATCATGCATCTACAATGACACTAATGCCAAATAAATAAGAATTATAAAAATAAAAAAATGTCATACCGTGCCTTTTAAGTAATATAATCTACTTGATTATGGCACTCATTGCATTGATTAAGAAACGTAGCATCTTCTGATAAATACAGTTTTCTTATTTCATGCAAATGAAATTATACAGACTATACATTTTTAATTGAATTTCATGAAATTTAATGCAATCTAGAAACTCACACATTTAAAAATTGATTTTAAAAAGATTGTTCCTATAATCTTCCTTTCAACAATAAATCAAAACATTCCAAAACAGAAACGTAACGCTGTTCAGAAACCTTTAATTTCGACATTTTTATTTGGTCGCTATCATCCTTTGTTTGTCAGCTGACCTTGTTTTCTCTGATAACTGTCTTTCAATCTACTCAATGAAAACAACAAAATCACAACTTTGGTATAACTGAGTCCCTACATTTCATCAGAAGTGACCTAGAAAATCATTTCGATAAAAATTACGAAGGAGATGGTATTAGCTAAAAGCATCAATTTGCCATCCCTGAAAATATTCAGTATTAGTTTGATTAGTTGAGTAAGGATACCGATAATGTGAAATCTTCCTCACCAAAAAGGAATGCAGTTTCAAAAAGCAGTTTTGCTTATGTAATTAGATGCATAAATAATACTGCATTCTTCTATTTGAAAATAATAATCATAGCAATGAAAAATATATTAATTCTTACTTGATAGCTTACAATTATAATGCTTTATTAATAAAGTTAATTTAAAATCAGGAAAAATAATTCTTCGCAGATAAAATATGAAAATTTATATTGCTATACATTATGTTGTTACAAAACAGAAGGAAGAAAATTTTGAAAACAAAAATGTAGAATCAAATTTTTAATTCGAAACATCGTAAAATGATAATGCATAATACTTGAATAGTCTATATTTATTGGATATTTAAAATATATTCTGAATTATATGACATTGAGTTTTGAATCATTATATAATTTATTGTAGCATTTTTTAAGTAGCCAAGTAAAAAATCCAAAAATAATCACTTTATTCACTTTTCTTTTTTAAGTCCATTTAGTACAAAATTCATGTTTCTCAAAGATTGTAATTCGTTTAAAATTTCAAAGTTTAAAGGCGAAAAAAATATTTAAGTTAGAATTTATATTTACTCTTTGTGGAAAGTAAAGTACTCCTATTTATTTCAAAAATCCTAATAAATGCGTATTTAACCTATTATCATGATAATATTTTATAATTTTTATTAATAATAAATGTAATTTGTAATAAATAATAATTGTCAAAATAATAAATGTAATTTGTAATAAATAATAATTGTTAAAATAATAAATGTAAATTTTCTCTATGTAATTTCTTTTAAATTACAATATATTCAACTTTTCTATATTGTATCTATTTTGTGATATGAATTTGAGAATTTGAATGATATGTTGAAATTTGATATTTCAAGGGAGAATAGTTTATGTCATCATATTTACGTTTTGCAAAAATGATTTTCATGCAATATTTATCTCCAATAGAAAAATATAAAAAAAAATTAATAATTTTTAAAAAATAGAATCTGTTTTAAAGTTTGAAAAACACTTTCATAGTGGACATCTTTTATATAAGAATTGTTTATGGGTTAAAATTGAAATGTCTATGGTCAACCTTATAGAACTTTTTGCAAGATTTATTCTTAACGTTTCACACTTATCTTAAATTGAGCATAATAATCTAACCTATAAAAATTTTCAAATAATGTTTGCACATACATGACATCCATTCAAAGGTAGTTGATAAATGTGAAAGGAAAAAGCAGTTTTTGTTTTAAATTAGTTGGTTATTGCTGGTTGGGTTTTTAATTCATTTAAAAAATAAAATATATTTTATTTATAAAGATGATTTCGTTTCCTTATTCATCCTTCCTCTGAAGACACCTATACTATTTTCTGATTAGCCATGTAATCTTATTATCTTTTGAAGGCTCGTTTTAGAAATTGTTTTCTCATTAATCATTTTATCATCATAATAAAATTCATAAAATTATCAATTCAAAGATTCATGCTTTATTTCAGGGCTATTTTTCATTTGATTTCCATGATAAATTTTATATTTTATTTTTAATTATGATACGAAAAGTGTACATAATACTTTGAACTCCGAAGCAATGTAGGTAGTTCAACAGGATTATTATAAATCTGTGCTAAACTAAACTTCTTCAAATTAATTGGGAAACGTTTAGACAAGGATGACAAATTGTCGAACAGAAAAACAAATAATCTAAAAATAAAAAGTTTCATCCTTTGAAAATTGCACATTCCTTGTTGAAAGAACGTTTATGAATATTGCAATTATAGTTTCATAACATTTAATTGGATATTTATATTTTAGAAAGTATATAATGTGTCACTTGTGGATAAAATGTAAATCAAATCTAAACTGGAATTATAAACCAAGTGTCAAATTGTTTTTATCCACCACATTTTTTAGTTATTTTATTCATATCCCCATGGACAAACAAATCAACATTCTTAAATGCATTTTAATTTGAAATACATATAAATTTCTAAATATTTTTATTGAAATTATAAATTTAATTTGGATTATTTTTTGATAATTATTAATATTACTCCATTTAGGATTTTCGTAAGAATTTTAAGGATAAATAAATTGAAATGAGAATGTTATTTGTGAAAAGCATCATTTCAGTAACATTTATTGTTATTATGATAGACTTGTATGTAAATGTGCTTTATCTAGGTTCGGAAAGCAATCGGTTTCTTAATTATTTTTTAAAAAATAGTACATACAAACGAAATATGTATTTCAAAACAGAGGAATAGAAATTTAAAATATCACGTGAAATAGCATTCCACATTTTTGTATTTAATAAAATTCTATAGCACGCCTAAATAAATTAAAGAAAATCTGATAATGCTGAAGAATTAAAAATAATCCCATTTAAAATTATGAATTAGTAACACTATTTTCTACCCTGATAATTTTTTCAATCTTATCATATTTCTTTCACATGAGAAAAACTTCATCAAAGATTTTTTTTTCCGGTCGCCGAGATTTACTTAAAATTATGGATGAATGAATCAATTCAATGATTTTCAAGATATATTTATGGATGTACAAAAGGGATAAATTTCACAAATAAAAAAAATTGCTTAAAAGAAGCTCTTTATAGAATTAAAACTACTTCTTATGGACATATTATTTTTTTTAAATACGAAACCAAAATATCTTAGATATTCAGTTTAAAACAAAGTAAATATAATCTGCTAGATTTCAGTGGCTTAAAGTAAAACTTAATAGAAATCAGTCATGAGTGAAATAAAAGAAATATAATGAACATTTTTGCTAAGAATCAAAATATTCTTGGAAGTATTCGAGTAGAAATTTCATATCTTCTTGGATATCCCACTCATATATTCAAATTTTTCTATGTTTTTATTCTAACAGCTTCACCATGTTTTTTTTAAATGCATTATCAGGTATTTTTTTATCTCATAAATTTTCCAAAGGAGTGATTTTATAAAGTATTTCAAAACAATATTTTAAGATGTTTGAATAAGCATAAAGTTTATTTTTTAATTAACTGTCTTTAATAAGTACAAAGTGTATTTTAATTAAATTTCTTTAATGAACAAGGAGTTTATATTTTTATTAAATTACTTTAATAGGCTCAAAATTTATTTTTTAAAGTTAAATCCACTTTATTAAAATTCTAAAACTGTTATAAGTAAAGTTAAAGGAAATTGTTTTGAAAAAAAGGGTTTATTACAAAATTAAATTATTTTAATCCAAATCATATGATAAAATTACATGTAACTTTAAATGTATATATTGTCATGAAAAAATCCATGTACGGTGAAAAGTCATAAACTCTTTTGTATACGAAAACATGAAACCCATATGACAAAACACATACGAAGCATACAAGAAAGAAGCACTTACTGAAATCAACAACACACAGGCATCAAATAATTATTAAAATATCTCCGCAGCACGAAATTCGCAGAAAGAGTTCGTGAACATCGACACTCCATAGAAAGAATTCATTGACGACTCGTTTCAGTTCAAGTCAACTAACTCTGTATCTCTGCATTTTCTTAAACTTCCATGCCATGGCAAAGAAGCTTCTAGAAGCATATCTTACTTTCGCTCTTAATCTACTTGTCATCAAATTTCATTCATTCATCAAACGAATTTTCGCTTTTGTCATCAAATCATCGAATGGTCGTCAAATTTGCAACCAAGATTAAATATCCATTAATATCTTAATCCTAGATATTATCTTTCTTCACTAAGGATCCGTTATAGCTATCTGCAAAATTTCATTACTTAACCTGAAATTATCGGAACAAGTATCAAATATTACAAATTCACAAGAATATCTTTAGAGGAATATTATAATTAAATTTTTGTCAATGTAAATAATTTTCAAATCTGCTTCATGCATGCAAACATTCTTAGATGTTTTGCAAGAAATGCTTTGGTGTAATTTTTACCACATTCAAGTAGTCAATTCAGAATTTTTACCACATCAGAATATTGAATAAAATTAATCAAGATTATGAAAACACCTTTTTTTTTATTCCGTTATTTTAAATTTTGCATGTTAAAAAAATTCTGACATAAGTTTAGAGCTGTTTTTATTCTTTTTGAAGAAATATATTAAATGTGACTGTTATATCGCTAGTAATACAATGACACTAATTTCTCCTATGCAGCAATTTGAATCATCATTAGTATTCCGATAATCTCTTCAATTTGGGATGTGATGTTGAATGGAATATCGCCTTATCTAAATTTATGAATCGTGTAGTTAATTCCTTTTCTAAAGTTCCGTAACTTCAGTATTAAATACAGTTGGTATTAATTTTCCATTATATTACTGTAGTGTCACTGTGAAACTTTTCCATTTAAAATCTTTGCAAGAATGGAAGATTGTATATAATTTCTTTAATTAAGCTTATTTTATAATCGAATCTAATACACAAAAATTTAGAAATCACTGAATGGCTGTAGCTGCATACTTAAAGAATCTATATCTATCTATCTATCTATCTATCTATCTATCTATCTATCTATCTATCTATCTATATATATATATATATATATATATATATATATATATATATATATCTATCTATATATATATATATATATATATATATATATATATATCTATCTATCTATATATATATATATATATATATATATATATATATATATATATATATATATATATATATATATATATATATATATATATATATATATATATATATATATATATATATATATATATATATATAAACAAAAGGATGTTTTTCTCTTACAATATTTTATCTAAAAAATATTTTTTTTTAAATTTCATGCAAGCAAAAAACTAGAATAATTATCAATAGTTTTTTTTTTCATTTTGAGAATTGATATAATTAGATAATTGATAATATTTTGAGAATTGATATAATTGATAAAATTAGTGCTAATATTCAATAGCACTAAGTTTTATATGCAGTTGAAAGGTTAGATGGCTTGCAATCCTGCATTCACAAATATTTTTTGTCCTTTTTGTATTATCACTTCCTTGTTATATTCAAGAAGAATCTGACAGCATTTTGCAATATCATGTTTGTGTTTTGCAAGTAACGATTATTTGAAGGAAGTTGTCAAAAATAGAATACAAAATTACTAAAATTCTATACATAAATATGAAATTTTAGTAAAACTAAAATTTAATTTATGCACAATTTATGTCCTTAACAAAAAATCATTTTTTCCATTAAAAAGGGAATTTTTTTCCACATGTGAAATTCTAAGTAAAATTAACCAGTCTCTAATTCGAGAAATAATTCTAATTTAATATTTAAAGTTTAAATGGAAAATTGAGTATTTAAGCTACAATATTATTAATCGAAATGTTGCATGTGATTCCTTAAGTAAAAGTGTGCAAGACCTTTGCTTTGTGAACAACGACAAGAAGAAAAAAATCTCGGACAGACGAAATGGGAAAAAACACAACTTTTTCGATTTCTCTCTAGACTTAGCAGCAAGAAAACGTTGTTATGCGTTTTTGATGGACAGCGGAGGATATTATATGTTTTTCTACATATATCTATATCAGAAAAAGCATATGGCAGGAAGAAAAACTCTCCCATCCTTTCGGCTAGATTTCTAAATTTATGGAGTGCAGGTATGGGAGTTTCCACGTGAGGGGAAATAAATGGTGAAAATAAGTGACTCAACCCAAAATAGTCTCTGAACTGGACTTGCGGCACCAGAAAAAGAACCAAGGATGTCGATAACTTCTTCAGGAAGTGGATTTCTTTTAATGCCTGACAGTTTCCGTATCTGATTGTGTCTGATGGTTTATTACATTCAGTTTTTTTCCTTCATATTACGTTTACTATATAAAATCGATACTTTTGGTTCAAGAGCTTCCTATAATATTACCGGTTTCAATCATGAGCATGTAAGTAATATAAAAAATACAGTATGTCATGCTGCGCATTTAAAATATAACAATTTATAGCAAACAATAGCATATTGTTTTCGTTTATAAACTAAATAATATACTATATGAATGGGTATATTTTTCTTCAGTTTATTAGATTCTAATCTTAATATAAAAAATGATTTTGGACAATTTTTAAAAAAAAATATCTTTGAAGAAGTTTTGCAAAAATTTATATAATCAAAAGCATATTTGGCTTACAACCTGTAACAAATAAATTAAAAATTACTACAAGAATGAATAATGGTATCACCCGTTATCCTCGTCCTCTTTTATATACTTTTTAATACTTGTACAGGTACTTGTTTTTAATACTGACCGCTTCTACCATCACAAGTACTTATTCTAAGTTTTTCTATTCTTTTTAATATGAAAATTAATAATAAGGTCAATAAATAAATATTATTATAAATTATAACTATAAATTTTTGTCTCTATGGTTAAGCAAATATACTAGAAATGAATGAATTAAAGATTAAATAAATGAAATCAAACTGTACAGGCTTTTCTATTCATTATCTTGAGCGACCCCAAAGAAAGTAACTTCAGGTCAATAAATCCAAGCCAGCAGAAGGACAGAATCATATAACTCACTTGAGTCGGTCCCCTCTTTTAACAAAATAAATACATTCCTAAAATATGCATACTCTAATGAGTTGGTGCTTTAAATGACCCTTGAAATTATTATAATTTAATTTCATTCTTAGATTCAATTTCCACACCATAATCTCATCCATCTTAAACAGAACATATCCTTCAGTCAACAAAATTTTATCCTGCACTTCAAACTTGAATGTCAAGCCAAAAATGACTTCATTCTTATTAAAATAACCAGTGATTCTGTTACTGTAATATCATGTATATACTCTGATAAAATAATTTTTCATTTTTATCATTATTTTGCTGGATAACAATGGTTTCTTTTTCCGTTGAATGACAATATAGTTTCAAAAATCTATATTTCTAGGTGAAAATAAAAAATGATTTGAAAAACAATAATAAAAATATAATTCAAGTATTTTAATTATTATTTTGAGCGGTCATCATATAAACACGATAGAAAGAAATAACATCGTTCCGTTTTTAATGTATTGAGGCTGTACACTAAGTTCCAGTAATTTTAAGATTTCATGGAATAATTATTTGTGTACCATCATGATGGAGACATTTGTAGCGTCATGACAGAATCTAGAATTTTTTATTAGACCATCAATTCAAGCATTGAATTTTCAGTTACAATCTAATTTGCTAGATGTAGAGCAAAGCATTTGTTTTATTCAATTATTAATGGGCAAACAAAAAATTAGCCCATTTTTTATAACTAACTATTAATGCCTTTTTTTTTATCTGCAATCATGCTGACAATCTCATAAAGTGCCATCTCGTTAATTTTTGTGGTACTTGCATAGTTACCATAGGAAGATAACCTACTAGTACATCAAAATGTTGTGAGATGGCGCTATATGAGACTATCCGAATACTTAAAGTTCCGACTCACATCCAGTAGAAACAATGTAATTATTGTATTAGCTAATTACCTTACAGTTTAAGTAGCATTAGCGAATTTGGACATCAAATCAATGTTAAGTATGTTTTTCTTTGGATGGACCATGAAATTCATGTGATTTATTTATAATGGTATTTGTTGCCAAAACTGTGCAATTTAAAATGCCAAGGAAACATTTGAGAAAATCATTTAATTGTAATTTACGCTACGAAGGCACATTTTAAGAAAAATATCCAAATATTTTCTCTCAAAAATCAAAATTTTAGAAATAAAAAAGAGCCGAGAGAATTTTGATCTACCAGGTACATTACATTATCGTATATAATATGAAGAGAAATTTTTCTTTGCAAGATTAACGACAATAATTCATAACCAATTACTAAGAGTTATATAAAAATATTGTCTGTCTTACTTTTAATTGAACTTCAAAGGAGAAATTAGAATCGCTTGTTCAAACTACTTTTCAAATTTGCATAAAATTCTGATCTTGTTAACTAGGTACTTAACGCTTTTAAATCGCACATTAAATGCATTTTATATATTTTGGTTTTCCAATCTATCGACTGCAGATATCTCTCTCTCTCTCTCTCTCTCTCTCTCTCTCTCTCTCTATATATATATATATATATATATATATATATATATATATATATATATATATATATATATATATATATATATATATATATATATATATATATATATATATATATATATATATATATATATATATATATATATTCTTTATTAATATGGTGTAGAGCCGCCTTTAGCATGAAATACAGCTTGGATTCGCCTAGGAATCGATTCATACGAGTGTTGAATAGTGTTTAGAGGAGTATTGTACCATTATTCCAGGAGATATAGTGAAAGTTTTGGGAGAGATGCCGGTGGAGGATATCGATTCAGCATTGAACACTCAAAAATAGACCATAAAGGTTCAATTATACTGAGGTTGGGTGACTGTGTGGGCCAAGGCAGGTGTTTAACATCGTCCTCATGTTTATAAAATTATGATAGAACAGTTCTCGCTGCATGGATAGGTGCATTATCATCCTGGAAAATTCCATTTCTTTCAGGAAACAAAGTTTGCCTCATAGGATGGACCTCGTCAGCTAAAATTTCTGTATACATTTCCCCATTGATCCTTCCTTTCCGTTAAGAGTTGCGATTTGTCCAGTAGAATATCACGACGTGGCTGCCCATATCAAGATAAATCCACCTACATGCTTAACAGTTGTAAGAAGATAATCATGGTCATACGCTTGTGCAGGTATCCTCCAAACTTGTAGGGAAACTCCAGCGTCCTGTTGTAGGGAAAAGTGTGAAACACGATTCGTCAGACCATATTACTTTCTTCCAATTATCACTTTTGTGAGTGTGACAACATTTACCATTAACATCTGTGACAAGTGGCTTGATAATTGCTGTTCTGCCATAAATTCTCGGTTTATTGAAGGTCCTTCTAACAGTATAATCACTGACACTGGAGAATCTATATGGGTATTGGGCTCTGCGGTCACTTTGCAGAAGAAGCAAATTAGACATTACAATTCGCTCCAATACCCTTCGGTCTCTTTCACTGAGATTCTCTTTCCACCCACTATTTTGCTTTGCCGAACTTGTCTTTCCGCACTGTGTGTATACTGTCATGATTTTAGACACCGTACCCGTAAAAACGTCTGAGAGTTGGGACGTTCCGATCACACTTGCACCAGTTAGACTGGCTCCTATAATTTGGCCTCTTTGAAAATCTGAGAAGTCCCACATTTTAAGCTTTTGAAAAAATCTAAGAATTGCAGAATTTCAATAAAGCTAACGCATACTACCAGAATATATATATTGATATTTATAAAAAAATTGGTGGCCATTATTATATTTCAATGCTTACAAAGCGTATTCAAAAATGTCACTTTTATTCACAGGTGTTTCCATTAGTTTGATAACCATTTGCGTATATATACATATTTATATAGTACCATAAATTTAAAAACTGAAGTATATTTACTGGTAATTATTAAAATAATTTATTTTATGTAATAGTCGCTGTCTGAGGCATCCTAACTATATTATTGATAAAGGAGTCAAACTGTACTTTAAATATTATCTACATTTCATTAAAAGTTGATAAAATCCCTTATTTAACTAAATTAAGAACATAAACTCTATTTCATTTATATAATCATTTAATCCTTCAAAGCACTTTGTTATCCTCGATTTTCTGAAGCTAATCGCCAGTGTAAATTCATCTACAATTTTCCACTACGATGACATTATTTTGTATAACACTCGTATCAGCTTATACGACTAATCACTGCACAACATTATTAGCATATCACAAACTTTTATCTTTCCCTCCTTTAATTTAACACGTCCTTTTTTGATAAATGAATAAAAAATCGTCCTTAATAAATAAAGTGTGCTCTTCTGAGGCGGGTGATCCCTTTCTGCTTGTCAACCTGACGGTTTTGAAAAGGAAGCAGTTTCATCAACCGGATGCTTACCAAGATGACTATGTAATCTGCTGTATCTCTGGTGGGACGGGAAGCAGGAAGTGCTTTCCCGGAGGCAATTCCATGGATCCCTTATCTTGGAAAATTTTATCGTACCCAGAGAAAACTGATTCAAAGTTATTAATGTCGTTTCTATTCAGAGCGACGTCGGAATATTTGACCTCTCAGATCCATTCTTTTCAGAATGTATTACATTAACCTCGGAAAAGAGGATGCTCTGGAATTAAAGGAATAGTTTTACATATGAATGAAATTTAATTATATGGGATATGAGGAAGTTAAGCTTAAGGCTTTATAAGCGTATGATACGTTTACTTTATGAAATGTTGTCTGTTTATAACCCTATATGAATGCCGTATTTTAAAATATGTTTAGTATATATTAATGAAATAAACGTTCATGCAGGAGTTAATTTCTTCAAATGACTATCCAACTTGTTTCAATAAAATGTCGATTAGAGCTTAAACTTGGTAAATAGTATAATATTTTTTTAAAAAATCATGGAATTGTTTTTTATTGTTTAAATTAAGATTTGATAGTTGAAACTTAGCTTTAAAATTTCACAGCGGATATTGAGATTTATTCGCGTAATTTCAGCGAATAACACAACAGAAGCTAAGCACTATGAAAATTCACACCACATTGACATATGGTTGTCCAATCATTTATTTAATATTTTTATGCGCTTAAGATCTTTATTCAAATGACTAACTAGTCGATTTCAAACAGTAATAAAAAAGGTAAAGAATCCTACATTCAGCTTACCGGGCAGTCTATTTATTTTCTTTTTCTTTTTCTGTAGCCTTTACTTTTTAGCTGTCAACTATTTCTCATTTTTCTAAGTGAAGGCATTTCATTCTTCAGTTATTGGTAATCCATTAATATTTATTCAGTTTGTTTTCAAGTTGTTGTTATTGTTATTGATGGCACTTGCTATAGACAAACCCGCTGACGAAGTCATCGATTTAAGCCGAGTTTGTGCAGTAATTTCTGAGGGTGAAGGCCCCTGAGCACCAGAAATCTTACTTCTAGCTCATATAAAGATACCATTCAAACACTCGTTTGCACAGTCCCTTTTCACACACCTCACAGATAGAACACAGAGTAAAGAACAACCATGCCCGAACCAGGATTCCCAGATCATGTGCTAGATATGCTACCGCTAGGCCAGGACGCCGGCGTTTGTTTTTATATATTGGACTTTATACAAAATTAAATGTTTAAGTTATTTAAAATATGTTTAATTGAAAATCAATGATATGATCTCGAATATTCTTGTTGATCAATTAAAATGTTTGATATCATTCATAGGATATCCTCATTGAATCATTTGATTCATTGATGTAATGAAAAGAGGTTTTAAATAGAGCTTGCACCCTTTTAGATGATATTAAATGCCTCTTGGATATCAATAGTATCCTGCACTTAGAAGAGAAATTGGAAATTGCTGCAAGAAGATAATGGTTTGTAGCAATTGTTCCCTGAAACGCAATCTTCTAAAAGTTATAATAGCCTTCAACTTCAAAAACTGTAGTTTAACTCTATGAACACTAAGATGTTTCAAATAGCAGTTCAATGAAACTACAGCAGAGGCTCAACATGCCTGGATATCATAGCGAAATGTGCACCTTTTCATGAAGTTGATGGATTGAATATCCAAAGTGGCTGCTTTGTTGGTTAGATAGGTGTGGGGAAGAGGGAAGTTGTATGAGAATTCTCAAAAGATGTCAAAAATTCCAATTGCATAATAGCTGTTGTTTAAGAGGGTTCTCTTTTGAATGTCAATTCCTTAAGAACACGAGGTATCATAGTGGCCTTTGAGGGGAGGAAGTAGGAAATTTTCTTTTCTTTGAAATAAAAACTTGTGTGGTCGTGTATTCTGAGATACCTTTAGCGAATGATTTTATTATTCTGTGTTTATGAAATATTTAAGCGAATAATCGGTTCGGATTGTTTCACTTGCATAGGATAATCCACGACAAAGATCTCTAAATACATGATAGAATTTTCTATTTTCCAGCGTTTCGGAATACTTTCACCGCAATTTCAAGGAATGAATGTCATAGTAATGTTCTACTATCCAACAAAAATTCCATCCAAAAATTCAATAATAAATAATTATGAAAATGTTTGAAATATGATCTGATTATTATAAGGAATTAAATATTTCTTCGGAAAGTTGGGTAAAAGAGAAATACTGTGGAATTTATCCTGATGGAAATCATGAGACAGATAGGAGTTCCGTTAAGGTGACCATATGCCTGATCAAACCTTTTATTGAATAGAATACCTTTCCTACAGGCGTAACTTGTTGACATCCAAAAGAGACGTAATTGGACACGATGATGAAATGCTAGTAAAGAGTAAACAAATAATTTTTCCTGGCATTTATGGAGTATGAATTGATTAGTTGACCTTATTATATAGGATTTATAAATTTTTCAATAATCAGAATTTGCAGCTAATATTTGAAATATGTCCTTATAGTAAGCATAAATATTTCCATTAATAAGTTAAAGAGTGTCTCCTACAAGATATTACTTTATAGGAAAAGAACATTAAATGATAGATTAAAGAATGCAGATACGACAGATTAAAGAATGTCGCAATATAACGTTTTCTTATAATTGTGGAATTTATAATACTCATGCGTCAGTTTATTCTTTTTTGTATTATATCTGTGAATCCGTATAATCTAATTATTTCCATGGTATTTAGCTTTTTTTCAGCTGTACTTGATGTTTGTCATTTTATTCAGTTCAAAAGATTATTTCTTTTAAAATGGAAATTTTTTGTAAACATTCTAGTTTGAATAATGCAAATATTAATTAATTTCATTTATCTTAACATTTTTTATTCTCTAAAGATTGGACTGATATACACTTACGTATTCTTCAAAACAATGCGCTATTTTAATGTTATCATAACTTAATAATCAATTAAATATTAATTTAATTAAATTATATTGCACCACCTATTATTAATTATGAGAAAAAATCGATGCCAAGACAGATTACTAAAAAATAATTAAAATAAAAGTGAATTTCTGATACTTAATATGATAATTAAAGTGTGGTTTTAAAGATTTTTTAATTGAATTTACTATATAAACTACAAAAATCATTGTTTAAATCAAAAATAACTGTCACGCTTATAAATATAAGAAAGTGGCTCATTTCTTTGCATAATAAATTCCTCTAACCCTTTAATATTTTTCTCCATTCATATTTAATACTGTAATTATCAAGATGAGTTTACCCTAAATTAATACTAGAGCGCTCTTATGTATTTAAATAGCCATATAATATTGTTTATCATATTTTAAAGTCTTCATTATAAAGAATTTAACACAATTATTGGTAAAACTAGATAATTGCGTCAATTAAAAAATAAAGTATTCATAAATTAAAACTGATAATGTTGTATCGATAGATCAATGCCCTGATGGAAGAAATTTTAGACTTTATTCAAGCATGCATTTCTCGAAAATGCACATGAATATGCTTTCTATTCTCATTTACGAAAGATCACCTAACTTCCGACCTTACACTGCTTTCATTTCCAAGTCTATGATAGCTAATGGAGATCTTATTGCCCAGACATCCATTTGAATAACAGATGGGGTATCATCAAATGCTTTAAATACTCTCTTTATGCCTATTTAACGCTCTCCGGGGTCAATTTGCAATTTAAAGCAGCGTTAATCGATATTGATGGGTGAAGACGTATCAAACTTAGGGGCAAGCTATCCTGATCATAAGCTTACATCCATAAAAATTATAAGCAGTATCGGTAATTAGCTTAGTTGCACTGATGAAAGAGGTAGAAAATGGCGGAAGCCGTTATTTAGAATTAATTAAGTATCTTAAATGATTGCAATGGAGAATAATTTAAGTATCCGTTGGCTGTAAATTAGATTTTCCAGAAGATAAAAGGATTTGTTTAATGTCATTTGAGAAAAATTTACTTCGTAATGAAAAAAAAAGAAATCAAAAATCCATTTATCTAGTACTATTTCTGTTTAAACAGGATAAGGGAAGCAAATAATTGTTTTCTCTTTTTATTATCATTCAATTAATGCATGACTGGTTTTGCTAAAGGGCAGTGATTTGCACCGAAATTAAATTCTTCTTTTTTTGTTTAAATCAATTAATTAGAATAACAGAATTCATGGATGCAGTAATTAAAACATATTAACTGCTTGTTTATAAGTAAATTAATTACTTTGAATAACTAGCATAAAACTTACACAAAGTGATTTTGCTTGATCACTTTCAGGCAAAACTTTCCTTGTCAAATATGGGTTTTAATTTAGTTTTCTAATTCATTCTGTTTTGTTATTTGACAATAGAATATAAGATCTCAAAGCATCATCACGAATTACTAGATAATATTAATGGAGAATTTCGGACTTTTAAGTGAAACTGATATTATAATGATCTTTTTTTCCTTTTCTTCTGATTATTATGCAACGTTTAGAAGATTATGTCTTATGCATTATATTATTATACAACAATTTATGTTGACAAAATGGTACAATCACCATGAATGTAAGAGTTGCAGTCAAAACACTTCAAAATTTGTATATCTTTGTTTACATAAAAGCTGTGTAAACTCTTTTACTTCTGCTTACCAAAATCCCAAAAAAGCAAATAAATGAATATTTTATGTATAAATATTATTCTTGATACTTTTTATATTACAAAAAAACATTAAGAAATAATAAGAAATACGAAAAAAAGAACAAGAAATAAATAGAATATATAAAAAACAAAGAAACGAAAACTATAGAACTTTTATCGCATTCAACAAATAAAAATGATACGTTATGAAAAGTAATTTGTTCAAATCTTTTCAAAAGTTTAATTAAATATGAACTCTATTTCCAATAATAATGTAGGGAAATTTATGCCTGTGCATATATGATTTCTGTTTCCTGATTTTTAAAAATATATTTGCATGAAATTGATATCTTGCAAGCATTAATTATAAGCTGTAAAATAGCCATTCTTTTATATTCTTCAATTATTTTGAAGTTATTTTGTTGTTTTGTAAGATCATTCTATCATTCCTCTCATATCATAAGATAATCCTATCATCATTTAGATTATTTTAAGAAATAGCTGAAATTTGCTTAAGCGTTCATTTAGGTCAGCATATAAGGAATAATTCTCGGAATAGAGATAAAAAGGCCATTAAAGGCCATTAGATAAACATTGGCAGATTTTTTAAAGTTTTAGTTTTAGTTATTAGGACAATGCATTTATGAAACATCACGATGTGTGCCGATACGGTAGTTTCGAGAGACGAGTACAAGCTCAGGTGTCATCCTAGTCCTTTAAACTCTTCAGAGTTAGGAAGTCCGTTTTAAATTAGCACTTTAGTGAGTTAGGATTTCAAAGGGTATCTTAAAATAATTGCACTGAAATAAATTAACCCCACAATCCTTGTCAGATACTGAGATACGTGTTCAATCCCCCTTACCATTCAGAGAATTCAATTACATACAAATGATTTTTGACTAAAAATATTGTTTTCTAAAATGCAACAAACGAATTGTAAAATCATAATGACTGTTAAATAATGATGGTTAATAATTAATGCACAACAAATTAGTCTTAGCGTTTATGTTGACAAGTATAGATCTAGAAGCGGATTACAAGATAGCCTTCATTATTGTTTTACGCTATATTACTAATTCTTAAAATATTGCAAATTTAATATAAGAGTCTATATACAAATTCTGTATATATAAACAGGTTGTCTATTCTAATCTTGGCTGAATATTTAATTTCTAGTTAATTAGTTATGTTGAGACATGCAAATATATTCAAATGGAAAAAATATTAAATTGGCTTAAAGAATTTCGAGTGCATTTGATTCCATATTAAAAATTACGACTACCATTTTTTTACAGTCATAGTTTTTTTAAATAATATTGAGTAAAATATTTTTTAGACATCAAACTTGAAAACAAACTAGCCAACTTATAGAGAGGATGCAATCTCCGCCAAAAACTGAGAGAATTAGAACACTTTTAATATCGGTATTTTTGACATTTTAGGCCATTTTAGTGGTTGAATCTAGTAACATCTTAATGAATTCACTGGGGCTTTTTAGGGAAGGAAATTTTCTAGCTCAAAATAAAGAAATTCACAAATTCATAACTCTGCATATTTTGATCTCAGAAGAGCGAACATATGTTTTATAAAATGTTAATGTGTCAAAAATATTTTACTTAATATGATTTATAGTATATTTAAAGCTGTTATATAGAAATGTATAAAAAGTTTTTTATAGATATTTTTTTTTAATTAGAAATTTTACTATTATAAAGTAAGCAGAAATATCTGTAACATATATAAGCATAAATAAATTAAATGTAAATTAATGTTAACTATTGGTCCTAGCGAAGATTATTAATGATATTAAAATTTAAACCTTTAATAAAATAATGAAAACTGATTCTGAGATAGTCTTCAAAATTCTATTCTGATGAAACATAAAAACACATTAATATCTCAAATAATTTTACTTGTGAGAACATTATCACACTTTTATTTCTGTGGATACGAAAGGATATTTCTACTAAATCATGAGTAATAAATTGCTTAACTACTCTTTTAATTAAGAACTGCAGGAGCAACAAGAAAAAAAAGTTAATTCCCCATCCAAGATATCGGAAAATTCTGGAATTAAAATATTGTAATAGCTTTTCTTTATTTTCTATTTTTAATGTATTTTATGTCTGGACATTCTTATTATATGCACTAAGATCTCAATATTTATTATATATATATAAATCTTAGTTAATTTTCAAATTTTTATCTTAATTTATCCTATATTAACTTCATTCCAGAATGATCTCTTATTTCCTTATCCTATTCCCACTTTTTATTTAATTTATTTTAACAAACCCTCTGGAAAACTGATAATTGCAGCATTTTCTAACGCACCGAGTTATTGGATAAAAATATTTAATTAATATACAATATTTTAAAGTTACCTACCTAATGGAATCGTGTCCGAAAGTAAAATCACTGAAGAGAAAAATTTGGTATCTTATGCATTTGTATCGCGATGTAAATAGACATCAGTTTATCATTACTTCTTGTTACATAAAATGCCTCCCGATATAAAATAAATGGAAGTTAAAATTTCAACTTATGTATATATATATATATATATATATATATATATATATATATATATATATATATATATATATATATATATATATATATATATATATATATTAAAATTATTTATTCAACATAAAACATAATCCCTTAAATTATCTAAAATATTTTTTATTTGAAGCAAATACAAACCTCTAAATAAGCTAAAATAAGTAAGGGAATAAGAGAATAAGTAAGGGAATTCGATACATTTTGTTTTAACTATAAGTAATATAACGGTGACCTAGGCTTTGTCCTTATTATGCACCATAATTTAAATTTGTGAGAACTGTCTCCACTATGTCTTGAGCAAATTTAATTCATGATGTTATGAGAGGAATCTAGACGTTGTCCAAAAGTCTGAAACAAAGACTTCCGAAAGCAATACTGTGTACAAGTAATTAAACATTGTTTGACTAACAAACTTCATTAAGTGAATCCAAATCAACACATTCTTAATCCAACTCTCAGAAGTAACGATTTTAGACATGGGAAGTCCCTTCTAATTAATTCATTAATCGTTGCTTTACAAATGAAGTCTGTTTAATTTCACGGCGACTTAGTTGAGTAAATTAAATGCTCTCGTTCCTTGCATCCTGGTTATTCCTCGCGGATATCCTATAGATCTTAAATACGAGCCGCTCTACCATAACGTGACTTTGATAAATGATGCCGATGCCTTTTTAAACGTCGTTGTGGTGTAAAAGCTAAAGTATGGGCTTTGAAATATTCATTCTGTATCTAGGAAGAACCATCTATGCGAGGGAATAATATATCAATTGATAACAAGCATCTTCATATCAAATTCAAGGGACGTTTTGCCGAGAATTATTATCGATAGGACTACATGAAAATTATATTAAGGAAATAAATAATTAAAATTAATTATCATGCATGGATTTTCAATAAAGTTATTATCTATTTTTCTAAGAACATAAATATATCAATTTATATTAGAATTTAAACATGAGTTTTAGCCATAATATATTCGGTAAAAATAGAAATGAGATCATCATCTGGAACTGGTGTTTATTTTTACAATTTCAATGATTTTTTAGAGTTCTGAAATTAAAAATGTATCAGAAATTATTTTAAATACTGCAAAATCCCTCTTTTTTTGTAATCCCTCCTTTAATTGTATATATAAATTTTTTTGGTACATTTATTGTAAATTTTCTTCTCTAGAACATTCTGAAATTTCTATTTTTGTATCTGATATAGCATGATATTTAAATTTCAGAAATAATCTCAATTTTTTAATAATAAATGCAGTGGATTTTACGGCAATAATTGCTATATTCATTTATGTTTTCTCTTTTCTGTTATGCAGTCAATTAGCAAAATGATTACAACTTCACGACATTTCAAATATGTTTACTTATAGTCAACTTATAGTTTACTTTCTATTTTTTAACAAATATTTGGAGGTGCTATAAAGCATGTCTTAAAAGATTCATTTGCCATTTGTTGCGATCAAGATAGATATATTTGACTATTTCATCAAAGAATACTTCTATTCATTCACTGTTTTTCATACAATTGTAAAAGCACTTTTTCTCTTCAAATAATACCCTTAATTTGCCGTTAATAAACCTGCAATAGAGAAATTAATTAATAATTAAACTCTATTTAATAAATGAATATAAAAATATTATTCTAAATTATAATATTTTAATACAGGATATTATGCAATTCCATTTTTTATTCCATTTATCGATTAAAATGTCCACAAAATCGTAAATTTTATTAAAATTTAATGCATTTAATATAATCAAACACAATTACAAGATGCTTTCCAATAATTTTTTGTTATTCTTAAAGAAAATGAGTAGGTTTCAGATGTTTGTTCTGTTATTATTATGCATCCTCTATCTTGAATAAAAAAAATTATTACAATTGTTAAATTAAATTGGAGTAGCTAATAAGCAATGAAGAAAGATCATCAACCTTGACATTATATTGATAATGTTTTTATATGAACATAAATGTTAAAATGTTAGACATTCAGTATTTAAATTAGAAAAAAATTAAAAATATACCTTTTGGAATGAATCATCATAAAAATCCATTAGAAAAAGTTGTCCGAGATTTTTTATTTAAAAAAAATTAGGTTAAAAAATTAATCAGAATAAAAAAATATCTAATTAGTTTTACATATAATGCAGATTAAAAAAATATCTACATCATTTACAAATAATATTATTAATTCTTTTTTATGCAAATTGTATTATAGTCTTATACATGTATTCAGACTCCCGCGGTTAGTTAATGTAATACATGGAAATGTCCGACTGATATTTGTTTAAAGATTTATGCATGGATATCAAAAATAATAATCATGCATTTGCATTCATTTAGAAAGCTTTACTCTTCATTAAATTACTTTTTTTTTATCGAAGCCTTCCCGAAAGAAATAATTTTTGAAAGAAAAAAAATTCTTAATAGATAAAAAAAAATACTTTATGAATATGTAGATAGTTTTAAATTTTCAATTACCAAAGAAAACTCTCTTGGAATATTTAAGCATTTTCTATGAGACTGATATTAGTTTAAATCGTATAATTTTCAACTTAAAATAAGTTAAGATCCCAAAGAATAAAAATATATTTCTCTAAAAGTGTATAGTTAGAGTACGATTTATTTTATTTTGGGATAGTAACTAAAATAAATTACTAAATCTAATGACTAAGGTCTAACATAAATTACTAAGGCTAACGACTAAGGTCTAAAATAAATTACTACAACTAAGGTCTAAATAATAAAGCAAATGTATGCAATAAAACTTTTTTTTTTTTTTACATGAAGGGTGTTTTTTTTTTTTTTGCTCTAAGTATGGCTTGGATTTTATCGAATTAATGTTTAAAGTAAAAAAAAAATACTGTTACGTAAATTTATGTGCTCAGAACTACCTTCACTAAGACTTCTTATAACTCTTTCTCCCAAACAAGCAACAACAAACTTTTGATTCCAAGCATATTCTTCAACTAGTTCACTTGGGCCGCTTCAAACTTGACGTTCGGCGTCCCAGCTCTCACAACTATAAAAAATATGTCTCGTAATATTACTTCAATGTTCTTATGCCCTCATAGAGTATGACGGGGAAAAAATATACGAAGTCAAAAGAAAGAAAATAAGGAGAAAAAAAAACTGGGGACCTCCTTTACGGCTGTAATTTATGAGGCAAGGTTTCGTAGCTTCTTTTATTCGCACACAGATCGTAAAATGCAAGAAACATTTTATGTAGCTTTCCTGCCTTTTTCCTCCTAACCTCCCCCGAGATACGAGGTTTGGATTATAGGATGAGTTCTTACTGCCGAACAGATCTTTCAATGCAAACTGTAATGAAGAAACTGAATACGAATTACTAGGTTTAACTTCATTCCTGAATGCGGGTTTTTGAGGAATCGGGGCATATCGTTGGGAAAAGAAAAATTTCGTTCTGAAGCGACAGCCCCACTAAGCTATAGAAATCTTTGGCATCTGTTTTATGGTCGAGAGATTTATTTCTTAGAATGCGGATAGACTTCTTTCTAAGCTCTTTTTTCAATTGATGCATTAATTGTATCAGCAAGACTGAAATGTTTTCTTAGTAATTCTGAAAATACAGCACTGATTCCAGTGTTTATGTTATATGTCAGCCTATTTATTTTATTAGAAAAACTGTGTTTCCATATCATTATAGTATGTACGTTTATTTTTCAATGTTATATGCATATTTTATTTTTCATTGAATGTCGTAGAAAGGATTTGAGTACAGGTTGTAGTTATTTTTTCTCGAGGAAAATCTAAAGGTTCTTTCTGATTTATTTTGAATCCATCGGGCTTTTTTACTTGTTTTTTTTTAAATTTATTTTTCTTTAAATAATTATTCAAAGCAAAGCTATTTAATCTTTCAAATTCCGGAGATAAAGTTATGATTAGTGAATATTATCACGGTAAATTTTACTTTCAAATTTTTCAGTATTTCTACAACAAAGATAGTTTAGTAAGTCGCCTTGTCTAAATATATTTCCACTTAAATTTACTAAGAAAACTGTTTTTATTTTAATTCTTTTACATATTTAAATAATCAATTCCCGATTTTCAAAATCTTTTTTTATATTTTTGGTATTTATTCCTCGAACGACGAACTGAACTGGATAAGATAAAGAAGCTTTAAATTTAATAGATGATTATTTACTTTTATTTAATTTTCTTTATACAATATTTTAATCTCCTAAATAATTTCAACAAAATTTTCAACAAATTTCCAACAAACAAATTTTTTAATCTCCTAATAATAATCAACAAACTAATTTTAATAAAAATTTGTGTTATCCGCTTGATGTCATATTTCTCTGCTTTTGCCTATATTCCATGAATGAATATCATTAACTATAATCATGCGAATATATAATCTAACATTTATTTATAATTTACATTTTCAAACCAATTAAAAATTACTTTATTAGATATTATGAATTGATTTAAAGAAAATAATATATTTTATTTATTTATCTTTTATTAAAATTTAAAAAAAAGCTTTAATACGTTCTTTTATCATTAAAATAATTTTCTATGCTACTAAATAAATCGCTCTATATCACACTTTTCTGCAATAACTAGTTTCATAAATGTTTTAAAATTTCAGTTGTGTGGTAGGTGTTTCTCTTTCATATCCTAGAAAAATTTTGAAACTTTTACCAGTTTCTTTGTTGTTTTTCGAATAAAAAATATAACATGCATAAATTATTCTACAATTATTACTTTGAAATTCACTGTTCATTTCAAGTGTATGTAAGGAAACTTAAAAGAATAACTATTTGAGACTTCACACATTTTTCATCTCTAACGGAAAAAAAACTGTTTTATTGTTTGGAAATATACTACCATATAACTTCATGCGTTAGAACTAGGTATTAGCACAATTGAAACATAGTAGCAAAACTAATTCACTATCGAAGCCAAAAACGAAATGATGTTGGCAGTCATGACATAATGACATAAAATGTAAATGAAGTTCAGATTTATAATACATTTCTTGCATTCTCTAGTCATTTTTACAATTCTTTAAGAAATGTATTTTTCAATCATGTATAGAGAATATATTCAAAAACTATTTTTCTTTTTGTTTAAGAATATTCATTGACGTTTCTTTGAATTGCAAACAATCCGCAGGAAACAATTAAAAGCGAATTATTAGAAAAAGTATATCATTCAAGTATAACCTAAAAATCGCAATTATGGCGCAAAAAAATGGAACTAAAATCTAGTAACTAATTGACGTCACATTTTTATTGATCTTCATCCCATGAATTAATCGACAAGTAACAAAATCAAGTCAAACAAATACGTATTTTTCAAGTCATAGTCATATTATATTTTCCTTTACTAGAATTCAATCATGTTCCCTGATATATGTGTTGAATGTTGATAATGTAGGAAGTGTGTACATTTTGAGTAATATTTTGAAATTAATCAAGGGCAAAAAAAGGCTACAGATTTTTTAACGTAGAATAGTTAAAGTTATAAAAAAGTTAGAATTTAAAATTTAATGTAAAAAAATCTTTTATTTTTAGGCAAACATTTAAACGTGTTAATTGATATCATGAACTTAGAGGTCAAAAATAACCGTTTTGAATTTAATTTATGTAATAATAGTTAATTAACAAAAGAATGTATTTACAATCAGTAGAAGAAATAGTATAGACAATCATTAGTTTCGAGAAAATGATATATATATTTTTTACTTATTTTTAACTTTATATAAATCATATATATATATATATATATATATATATATATTCGTTTGACTCGATTTTGTTACTTGTCGATTAATTCATTGGATGAAGATCAATAAAAATGTGACGTCAATTAGTTACTAGATTTTAGTTCCATTTTTTTTGCGCCATAATTGCGAGTTCTTAGGTTATACTTGAATGATATACTTTTTCTAATAATATATATGTGTATATAATATATATATATATATATATATATATATATATATATATATATATATATATATATATATATAGTGTAAATGGTTCTTAGATGATGCGAGTAAGTTCCGAGAAAAAATTATTTCATGTTAATGATTAAATCCTGATTCATATTATTATTTTTATGTATTATAATGTCATCTTTTAGTAACTGTTTTATCCACTAAATGATAGATTATAATACGATCTAGCATTTTTCCAATTTCATTTAGAAATGTGCCCATTAATTTTATTCTCTGTCTCAACTAAGGAAATTTCGACAAGTAATTATTTCATGTTAATGATTAAAATTTTAATTCATGTTACTATTTTATGCGTTATTCATTTTTTAGTAAATATTTTATTCACTAAATGCTAATTGATAATAAGATACGAGAGACACATATTAAATTATTATTCCAGTTTCATTTCGAAATACGCCCAGTTATTTAACTCTCTGTAAAAATTAAAATAATTTCTTTGCTTTATGTGATAACATGTATATAAAATAGATAAAAAAAATAGCTATCTATTTATTGATAGATTAAACATCTCACTTTAAAATCAATTTCTAATCATTCAAAATTGATGTTTTTTATTCTAGCAATCCGAACATGCACGTAATGTAAAACTTTCAAAATACGATTTATAATGCAGCCTCGAACCATACTTTAATACTCAGAAAGTCTAACAAATTCAGCGCGTTTGAGTGAAGTAAACCGGATATTTCAAAATGATTAAATGCATGACTAATGAATACCGATCAAATAAATAACTGCACATAATATTCGTGATAAATGATCCAAAGTAATGGTTATGGGTCCTATCGAATTCCCCAGCAGTGATGAATGGTCTGGAATAATGCTAATAGTTTGAAGCGGAAAACTTGAGTATACTTCTTAATATTAAATTTTAAGATATATTAATATTTTTATATAACTTTAAATATAGTCAAATATTTTCGATAACATTTTTTTTTTTTCATTTTTGTACATCTTATATTTTTTTATATTTTAGATCATAGAATAAAAAAAAGCGTTTTTTTAATTAAAAATTATCTTATTTTATATTATGAATATTTTATATGGTTTCGAATTTATCTTAACTAAACCTACATTTTGTGATTTAAATTATTATTATGATTTTTATTATATAAGTTCTTTTTATATTTATCGTTTGGAAAGCAAATAACTTAAATTGAATTAGAACTTTTCCTCGAACTATTTTTTTTATTTCGTAAGAAAGGAAAAATTTAATTAATAATTAATAATTGAATAACGTGCCTTGATGTTTGTTTGAGAAATAGAGTTTGATAAAATAAAATTAATAACATGTTTTGTGAAACAAAATGAATAATTAAATGAATAATTAATTAAGGAATTCAAACAGATATATGAGATGTTTAAATTCGTATTGAATGTAGATAGTATTATTTTTTATTTGCGTTTAAATAAAAGTGAGATTTATTTTATGTACCCCAATTTTTCCATCTAATTCGTCGTTTTAAAAGTGCATGAAGAAAGCTGACTTTTGTTACTAATTGTTATTTTTATTAACTGTACAAGCAAATTCTTTCGATCAATCACATATTAAGTACCTTCAACTGCACTTTTAATTTCTCAGTAAAGATATCGCATTTACACACAATGTAGTCTTTCTTTAAATTTCTCTCAATTTTTTAAAATTTGTAAAATAATTTCTGAGATCGAAATTATTAACTTTATTTCCACTGAGATAGAAACATATTCACATTTAAGATAGAAAAATTTGATGCATCAATTTATTTGCAAGGATTTATTTAAAATACGATTTCTTTGTCTTAAAACTTTTAAGTTACTTTTTAATAGTAATATATTATCTGTGATGTTTAAAATAGTGGGTAATTCTCAAACCTTGCAGCACGAAGTTCGATATGAAGTTGGGGTGAAAACAAAACTAATAAATAAATTTATATAAAAATTTTTTTACCTAATTTTAAAAAAAAATAAGAAACATCATAAAGAAATACATTTTGTCTTTCTAAATCAAGTAATTCCTATATGCAACAAAAATATCTTTAAATATATATATATGTATAATTTTTTTTTTAATTTTTGATTTTATATTTTATTTCGAAACCTTATTTTATCAAAAAAATTTCAAAGATAAGGCTCATATATGGAATTATTTAATAAAATTGTCACTGAAATAGAGCGTTGAGAATAAGTTCAAAATATTAGAAAACAAATTTCTGAATAAATAAATAAAAATTTAATAAACGGTAAACAATTTTATTGTATTTTATGTTTATTTGAATCGGTGAAAAGAATACTTTATTAATAATCATTTTGAAATTTCCGTTAATTCACGCGAACCTATTTACATTTACTTTCTTTTTATATATTTTATTATTTATTTCTTTATAAACTTTTCATTAAATTGATTTTGTATAAAGATTGATTTTATATGTATTAAAATATAGGCTACCAATCTTTAGAGGAATTCAGTATTTAAATTTTGTTTGGATTCAATTTTTTTTATTCTTTTAATGATTTTATCAAATATTTTACTTTATTGCTGTTATTCTTATTTTTTTTACTCAATCTGTTATTATTATTATTTTGTTTTTCAATGAAATTTAAGCCTATTGAAAAATTTAAACCACGCAATTGAATTGTTAATTATACATAATAAATAACCATTTCAACAGAACTATGAATTAAAACTAAATAAACAAAACAAAAATATGCACATATCTTCCACCATCTTATTTGGTCAACATTGACCTTCGCCCACTTTCTGTTCGAGAACTCATAGAACAAACCGAATCCGTTCTGCACATCTATAGGGTTGTAAGTGACATCTCGAAATCCTTGAAACGAGCATCCAAGAACATCCCGCCGAGCTATAATGAAGCTTAACACCCCCTTAATCGGTCCGCTGCACTCGCAAGGATATCGTCCCAGTCATCAGTGCTCCCGTCAACACAATCTTCCTCTTAATTACCTTTAACCCGAGTCCGGGAATAGAATTATCCGGCTTTTCTCTTTCCAGTATCTTTGACCCCCACGGATCCTAATTACGGGGGCACTTAAGGACTGCGCTGGGAGTCATCACAGGACAAGTTTAGTAGACGATCGCAGTAATAGGCTAAATGGAAGATCCTTTCACACATGGCAAAATCATTGGCGGACAATTACGCCATGCTGAATAGAAAGCTTACAGATGGAGGATATTGAATTGGGGAGGGTATATGGAGCCAGAAAATGCCTTGTTCATGCTCAATCATTGGAAGTGTGGATAAATATTAGTCTGGATCTGAATGAGTTCCCAAAAGAAAAAAAAAAGATGATTTCGTGAAACATAATTTAATATTTTAAAAGTGTATTAATCCTTTATTTATTTACAGAATTATTTTACCATCAATTTTTCAAATTTATTTTTGAACCATTAGTCAAGTGTTGACACAGAATAAACTCTGAAAGAAGAAAAACTTTTTTAATTAATCAAAATAATTTAATTAAATTAAATTAATAATAAACGATTTTTAATGCTATTTCTTAGATGATATCTGTTACTTTCTATTACAAAAACGTTCTTCGTGTTTTTTCAAATACTGTTAGAAAAAATAGTCATATTGTAAAAACATCATCTGGATTTAAATGGTACTTTAAAGTACCATCTGTAAATAAAGGGTTGAAATAGCATTCGAATTTTAGCACTTTTCCATGTACTGTCATTTAAAACGCAGAATTCAATAAAATGCCAGATTTTGCTTAAATTTTAAAAGTAAGAACACAAAATATTTATGGATGTATCACAAAATATTTCCTTTCAACATCTTATTTATCCAATGCAAAAATGAATAAAAGGTTTGAAAACAATATTTTTATGGCGATAGAATTATGATTTAAGTAGCCGATCGATGGCGTCTATATAAATAACTTGGACACAAAAGAAGCATTCTAAATCTTTCAATATAGCAATAATCGGAAATAGAGGAGTCTTTGGGGATGGACAATGAATATATGTTTCTTTTATGTGCATGTGGCTTTGTTTTATATTTTAATGTACAATATGTAAAATTGATAAATAAAATACAATACAATACAGTTGATAAATACATACAATAAACATATCATAAAGGGGCTCAGATTTATTAAATAATAAATTGCAAATAATCTTTGATGTTACTGGAGAGATGATAATAAGTAGAGACAAATTTTAATTCTTCAGTTATACCTCAGTCATTGTGACCTCAGATTATCTGACGTTTGTGTAAAAGTGAAATTTAGATTCTGAATTTCACTAATTTAGTTTATGTAAAATTGGGTTGATTTGAAAATAAAATTTTTATCTGAAACAAAAGTATGATTAAAAAGTTCACTTTTCAGCCTAATTTATGTTTTTGATCTTCATTAGATAATTTTAAACCTCGAAAAGAAGATATTTTTGTTACATCTATACAAAATTCTGTAAATCTAAATCATCAGTAATATAAAATATATAAATTAATAGAGGCAAATTATTATATTTTGAGAATAATTTATGTTATATCTTAGCAAGCCATAATTTTAAAGATATATTGATAATCTATTTCTGTACTATTCTTTGCTTAAACGTTTTTACTCTTTGTAATTGCGAAACTTCTTTATAAGCATGTTTAAAAATACTTTAATATTCCTCATTTTTAATATAAATGGTTCTTTACAATTCCATTACCAAATAGAGGAGTTTGTATGACTTATTAATATCGATTGCAAATTCATCTCGGAGTACGAGTAGGTGTTAAAGTTATTTGAGATGAAAACAACTGCTTGAAAACAGGTATTCCTGTTGAATTTTTCAGAATTCGAATATTCGAATTATTTCGAAATTCGAATAATTATTTTCAATCATGGATTTCTTCATTCTAAAAGAAAATATATAGGTCATTTAAGTAAGAATCATTATTTCAAACTTTTAACAAAATTTTGATAAGTTCCCTGACATGATTCGCACTAGTGGTCCGGGTTCTCTATTAAATAAGTTGGATTTTTTTTTGTACTGTCTCTTAATAGCAGAGAAGGCTCGTATAACAAAATTGTATGCCTGATTCATGGGCTTGAACAATTTGGTGTGAATGATAGTCACTGCCTTTGGAAAAACCAAGGAAAAGAATTTCAGCACTTAAAGAAAAATATTTCATCGGACGAATTCAAAATTCCATATATTCTTTTGCTTTATAAATCGGAAGAAATATTTCCATTTAATACGTTGATTATATTTGTGCCACTTTTTCCTCATTACTTTGAAAGTTTTTGATTTTTTAATAATTGTTTTCATATTTTTATATAAGAATACTCATTTAATAAACCTATATTTCTTAACATGCTTATATAAAATTCAAACTTTACAATAAGAGTCAAAAGCTAATTTATGAATTACAAATATGTCTTTCATTGATTTAATTATGTATCTAGATAATTTCAAAATTTTAATTAATATTGAACAGATCTAAAATAGTTATTAATTTACTTAGAATAGATAGATAGATTCCATTGCCTTTTGTATTATTCTACATATTAGTAAAGTGAGCCGTTTCCTGAATGAAGTTTTAGATTTCGATGATATTCTGAATTTCATAAGTTCATTTCTTATAAAATAAATATGTGAGAAACAAAATATGACAGCTAAATTTGATAATTTCAGGATCTATAAATATTACTTAAGCAATATTTGAGAGTTAGGAAACAATTTTAGATGAAATTTCGAAAACGTTTAAAACTATAAAAATGTACTACATGGATAAAGGTAAGAAGCGATTTTAAAATCTATTAATTTTTAAAAATTTATTATTTCTGAATTTTTTGCATATTCATTTCAAAATATCAAAAATCATACTTGTTTTGCTCCTCTTCTTGATAGCATTGATTATAATTATCTGACTTTGGCATGCTTTAGATAAATTTAATTTAGATGAACATTTATTGATATTGCATTTCATATTTTTGACATGAGGAACTTGATTATATTGTTAAAATAATTTAACTGTGCAGCACTTGCTTATTTCCGATTCTAAGGACATATTTGGTTTGTCAATACGTTCTCTGGCAGTGCAATGGTTACGGGGTCGAAGGTTCCGGTTCGAAATTCGTTACCTTCAATGAATCGTCATATAAATGATTTTAGTGAGAGCCAAATCTTTCAGACTCGAATCTCCTTATATAGATGCTACACAGTAGTCTTGAGAGGATAACACCGACCTTTGGCTGAGCTTCAAAACTGCAATATAATCCAGTGATGCTTCGAATCTGAACGCTAATGTATCTAATTAAATTTCATATTAAAAAAAACTAACTATTGTAACAAAATAAAAATAATTATTGTATTACATATTGAAAATAAATATTGAAACATTTTATAAAAATTTTGTTTTTTCCTTAATTGTTTATTTGAAAATCAATAAGCATTAAATGTTCTGTGCATCAAAGGAATTATGGGTTACTTTAAAATTAAACACTAATATAAAATATTTCATTGAGTGTAAAAGCAAAGAAATAAATAAAGCAGGAAATAAACTAATCTCATATTAGAGAAAATTCTTCTAAAAGAAAAAAAAAGAATAACCTAATAAAAAGTTAAGGCAAATTCGTTTTACTTATCCATGCATTAAAGAATCATTTCACAAGATATTAGAAAAGTACAACTATATTAAGGATTTAACTTCCCAATTTAACTGTGCTCTCCAGTGTTGAGAACACCATTGTAAAATATGCAAACGATCTCGTCATAGGAACTCGGTTTTTTTTCCAGCGCATCGTAGATGATGATGTCTTCATTTGCATTTTGCATTAAGAAGAGACTATTTAGATGGAACTGAAAATCTTTCTTGCTCCTATCAAATGGTGGAGCTTTATAAAGCAAATTTATGAAAAGAGTAAAGCGAAAAACTATGTTTTTTCAGCATCAGTTTCGTGAAAAGGCTTGGATAATTTCTTTCCTTTTTACTGGATGAATAGGCGTGGGATGATAATTTCTCTACCTCATTTATAAACATGAAAGAAAGTATTAAGATTTTTTAAGAAAGTTTACAAACAATTTCAGTTACTTTTGTAAAGATTGTGATGGAAAGTTTCTATCAAAATAAAGGAATATATACTCTTTAGTAATGTGTTAATGATTGTTATATTTACTTAAATTAATTAGTAAATTTAATTATTAAATTTTATATATATATATATATATATATATATATATATATATATGCAAAGAAAATTATCCTTATCATATGTAGCATATTTATTAAATCCATATTCTCAAAGTAGACGTTTTTCATTAGATAACTCTAAATGTATTATCGTTTTAAAATAAATTTAATATGTATCAAATATCTAAGGTAATGATTCAAATTGAACTTCATATTGAATATCATTAAACCACGGGTTACAATCATATAACGTTACTATAAATAATGGTTAATTCAAAGCATGTTATATAAACCAGACAACAAATCATTATACAATATATTTTATGGATAGATCGATATGGTTTAAAATCGTTGAAACATGGAATGAGTCTTGATCCTGATGTAATTATTTAACCACAAACAGTGATGTAAATTAGAATGATGTGAGATAACTGTGCTACTCTCGAATTGTAGAAATTTCGGTAGTAAGTAAAGGATATTTTTGAAAGCAAATATAATATTATGTAAAATTTAATACATGTAGAAATAATGGTCCTTTTTTTAATTAAAATATTTGGAAAATATGTGCTTCTTAGCACGTTGGCGCCATAATTCTCGCTTATTATTCGAACATCTATTTTAATAGATACTTACTTTTTTGGCACCTCATAATTTCATTAGAGAAAAGAATATATATTTAGATAGTAAGTGCGAATCATAGACGATTCACATGACGAACAATGTCTCAATCCAGAATGTAAGCTAAACATAGGCGCATTCTACTAGTATCAAATTCTACACCGAATGAGAACTTTTGCTGCCACACAAAAATAGGTTACAAGGTAGACAGCATGTTAAAGTATTCGGTTCCTAATAGAGAATCAAATATAACTTGAGATGCGGTAATCTTGAAATTTATGCTCAAAAGTAGAATTAGAATTTTGAATTAATAAGAGAAGATTATCAATAAAATTATTCAAAATTACAAATATGTAAATATAAGTTCCATAGTTACAGTAAGATTAATTTCATTTTAATGTATTTAAAATAAGTTTTTAAAAAATGATTATCATGTAACGTGAAAGTCTGAAAAATTATTTTATTGTTTTTATGTTATTGTAATTATGTTATTTTCATTATTAGCATGTTCTAAAAATATTACATAGCAGGAATTATTCAAAATAAGTTTAAAAGATACAAAATGCTTTTAACTGCAGTATCACACGAGATTTCTTACTATTGGATTAATTCTTTGCATATTAAAATTTGAAAAGTTTGTTCAAAATTTTTCAAACTTATAAATAGTACAGATTTTTGAATTCTTAAAATGTCCCCTATTTTATGAAGCGAATTTGAAAAAAATAATATCTTGAAAGAGAAAATATTTTCAACTTTCTTAATTGCTTCATTTAAAAATTTCTAAAGCATATTTTAATTTTATGTATTCTTTCATGATTGACAATTCTTTTGAGTAGGAAATACGTCTTCCACATCTTATATCGATATGTCATCACAGATGGTTTTATAAAATATAATCCTTTGTATGCCACAGAAGAAAATGCCAATTTTACGAATCCAAAACAGAAACCATTTGAATTACTGCTTTATTATTTTACATTGAAAATTAATTCATGTACCATTTTATTAGCTTTATTTTGAAAAAAAGAATAAAAAAAGTAACGTATAATTTTTGAAAAATTGTTTTTTGATGAATCGCTAATGATTTGGAATTATTATTCCATTCAGGCATTCAATTCATTTCATTCAGGCATAATCAATATAATTTACAAATTTAAACTTGTAAGTTCTAACTTCTATTCTAAAAAATTCACGATTATTTTAGATGGAAATTTGAAAATTATTTCTCGAAAGTCATTTTATGACACTACCAAATTTATTAATAATCATGTATTTGCTGTAATTTTATTTTAATAAATTACATATTTTAAATTTTTTACGAAATTATTTGAAGACCGAGACAGGTATTTATTTCCTGCAACAAAATATTGAACATGGAAAATAATATAACATCTTATTTTTTATGAACATAATTTTAAAAAATTGTTTAATTAAAACTCTATCATACCTAAAAGACCACATTCCTTCATTATCGTACCTTCTCTACATCCAACAAACTTCAATTTCAAAAAAAAAAAAAAAAAATGCTGATATTTCACATTTTTTTTTTATATTAGAACAATTAATTAACATAATCAATGGCATAGAATTATATAAAAAAAGTTATGATTTAAAGCATTGAAAACAAGAAGAATAACTTTTAATTTAAAAAGTTTTAGAAAAATAACTTTAAAAAATAACTTTTAAAAACCAAACTTTAATCAAAAGTAATTTTTAAAAAAACACGAGAAATTACCAATTTCAATATACAACTGACTCCCACTAAAAATTATAAAATATTTTAAATAAAAGCTTCAGCTTCAGTCAATTCTAATTCCTAATAAATCTTCTTTTAGCGATTTATATTTTCAAACATTAAACAGGAAATGATCCAAATGTAAATTTACTCAAGCAAATGAACAAAACATTCTAACATTTTAGTAATTTCAAATTAGAAATTCCTATAAATTTCCAATTATAACGAGCACCAGATAACTTCAGTTCAAAATCTTAGAAATGTTTTCACAGAAAATAAATAAGCACTTCCAAACATCTAACTTTTCAATTAAAACTCTTAAATCACTTCCAAGAAGCACTGCTCTTTCTCCCGGCATTTAAATATCGAAGTTCCCCTCCCGCAACCCTCCACTCAAAATAATTTCCGCAATCCCTTTTCATCATTGGTCGTCCGGGGAGGGTTCTTTGCTTTGATGAGTAACGTATTACTCAGAAAACAGTAAGGAAGCAGAATCAATGACGGCGGATCAATCGTCCGTGTGAAAGGAGAAGGAAATCTATTTACTGAAGAATTTTGGTGCCATAGGGGAGCCATTTGTCATATTTGGACAGCTCGGATGACATGGAGGTAATTTGTCCATGGAAATGGAGGTGCCACCACCGAGATAAAAGTTTGCGAATAGCGAATTTGGCCTAAAGTAAAGACGTCCTGAGATATGCATTAAAGCCCCGTCCCCGTGGCTCTGATAATGGTTTTGTGGGATTTACGGAATAGAAAACATTTCGCATAAAAATTGAAGTAAAGATTTTCTGAATATTTAACAAGACTGATCTTGGAAAAATTCTCCGCAATTTGAACTTTATCTCAATCAATATCGGTGATTTCAAGAGCACATCCCAAATTTCCTATATTATTTTTCGTACTGTAATTCCTCATAAGAATTTTACTCATATACTATTATTGGATATATATTATTTCCCATTGACAGGTTTTTATAAATAGTTCAATGAAACAATCTACATGTCTTATTTTAAGATCAAGAGAATTTAACCCGTAACTGGAGACATAAATTTCCTCACGCGGCCACAGACATGGTGTCAAAATGATTTCATTTTAATTTTAATTTTTTATCTTTTATGAGCAGCATTAGTATTTATTTTGAAAACGCAAAACACTCTAGAAATCATGTTGGTACCAAAAATATAAAATGTATTAAAATTAAAAATTTTAAATGTTATAGTATTAAATGTTGGGAAGATGCTATAAGAGACACCGAAACAATCTTTAAATGAGTACTTACAACGTTTAGATATTACGGAATTATTCTAATATTTATAATTTTGAGAATTTAATAAATACAAATTAAAAATGAAATAATTTAAAATATTATTGTAAGAATAATTCATTAATCTTTTTGCATTACTCAAATTGGAAGCAGTTTTAGGAACTTGGAGTCAATGACTCCATAAATAACAACAAAAACTTTAAAAAAGCATAACTCGATTATGCACAAGTATTCATACTTATACATTTGCTAACATCCTGTTGGAAGAACAATTTGAAGGTACTTAGGAGATGATTGAATTCAAGGGCAAAACTCCCTTGATAATCAGAGCTAATGAACAGCGTGGACTCATTTTGACTCCCAACTCCAGTTACGGGTTAAAATTGAAGTCAGATAAAGAGTTTTAGTCGTTTTTTTGTATGCTTGTTTATGTTTATTTACTTGTAAATAAATTGGTGCATGATAAAGAATTGTAAACTCCGAATCCCACATTTCATTACTTCATTTTCCTGTTAAAACTTGCATGTTCCAGATCAGAAATTAAAGGTCAATATCTGTATTGCATTATTATACGGTATTTTAATGTTTCATTGAGTGCAGTAAAGTTTGGAGAATTTACAATGTTTGATCAATGTTTCGTTTGAAATGAAGAAGAAATCTATTTACCGAAAGACTTTGCTGGGACAGGGAGTCGTTTATCATATTTCGGACAGCTCGGATGATATGGAGGTAATTTTTTTCCATGAAAATGATGGTGTCATCACCGAGAAAAAAGTTTGTAAACAACGAATCTGGCCTTAAGAAAATGCATCCTGGTATATGGGTGAGATTCTCATTCATAGTTCTAGTATAAGCTGTATGGAATTTGTGGAATATTTTATTAAAAAATTATAAAAATGTCGAAGTGAAACGTTTTTGTATATTCAATAAAACAGATCTCTTAATATTCTTCTAGAATTGGCCTGAGTTTGAATTCACAGATTGTATTAAAATATTGGGTATCAAATCTGCTAAATCTCTTATTATATAGAGATTTCTTCTAATTGCCCCTTATTTCATGCTAATCATTTTAAATTCTTAAACATCAATACACAGTTTTCCTTGGATAAATTATTTGAATTATTCCTGCCGTTCGTAACCCTATTGATGATGTGGCATAAAATGTCACTATGTATCGTGTATTTACAATATAATTGGGAGTAGTTTTGAGTAACTTGAGTATTTCTTTGGTATCCTGCAAATTCACAAAATTTAAATCCATAGCATAAGCAAGGTATTTTGGGATTTTATGTACATGAATATACTAACTTCCTATAAGAATATAATGAGTAATGTCGTAGACTTCACGAAAAACATCTTATCTTGCAAAATGTGCAACTTCATGAAGTCACCCATGGTACGAAATAGAAAAAAAAGTTTTCAAAGATAATAAATAATCAGGAGAAAACTAAATTATTTAGACGTGTAAAATAAATAAGAAATCTATTAATTGTGCAAAAATAAAATTAAAGATCATGAACCATTACTCCCGTACTAAGTATAGACTAAGATTCAATATATATTTGCAACGATTATAAGAAATCGATTGACTATTTTACTAAGAATCACCATATGAAAAATGCCTTATTATGAATAAAATGCCTAAAGTATTGAAAAAAACATGCAACCATAAAATTCCTGGCAAACTCAAGTCTTCTGAGTTTAATTTCAGTTTGAGTTATTAGAAAGGATAATATAATTGTAAGCTTTTTTTAAAAAGTGATTCATACTATATTAATATTATGAATCAAATAGTACACAATGATTTTTAAGTAAATAATAAAAATATTTTCTGAAGTAACCTTTAAGTTTTAATTTATTTGAGTATTAAATTTTGATAAATAATCTTCAGATTACGGCTATAAACAATCTCCAAAATCTCATTTATAACAAAAATTCTACATTTTTCTTACTAAGTTTGAAAGAGAATAAAATACTAACAAAATTTTCATGAAATTAAAAAATAAGGTATATACTTTACAACTAGTTGCATGCTTATCAATTCTTGTTATTTATTTGTTTTCAAATGCATCAGTCTGTTTCTGTTAATAAGAAACAATGCAAAAGGATAAATTCAACAGAACTGCACGGTACATATTTTCATCAACCTTAAAAATCAAGAATGGAAATTAATATTTTCTTGAAATGAAGTTTAAGAGATGAATAATATAATACTTTTAGAATATAATAATAATCCCCTATGTCTGATTCTCTATTGGAATAATTTAAAATGTCTTTAAATTCCATAAAAATAGAAGCTTAACAGTATTACATAAAATTTCATTAATTAAACTTGAAACGGGAAATACATCATACCTCAAAGCAAAATTAGGTAAAATGTAAAAAAAAAAAAAAAAAAAGTAAAAATTACCATCGATTAAATGTCATTTAAAAATCGATTATAAAATTCCATTTCTTCAGAATGTTTCATTCTATCTAAAGCATTTAATGTTGAAAACAATTAATTATCCTGGAATATAAATAGAGACTGCACATAGAATAAATATTATCTTTTCGATTTTTACACTATTAATTCTCTGTACTCTATTCATGCTTTTGACGAATCCATATTCGTTGACATTTTGGTAAGATTATCATGCCTTCATGAACATAATTAGAAAATTGTTGGACAAAAGTAACGAAGGAACAATAGCAATTTCAAATTATTTTTCTTGGAGACATTTTGCTTTTTACAGGCAAAGAATTAGATTTTTCAATACGAAGAAATTGAATTATAAAATTATATTTTAATTTTCTCGTTGAATAACTTTGAAAAATGACAGCAAAGATTTCAAATATTTGCCCAAAGTATTGTGTTTCTTTGAATGGTAGGAGAAATTACTTCAAAAATGTGAATATAATTTTTATATTGTTATTATTATGCTAATTTTAATATTTCTGCTTATTTCAGCATTGAAATATTAATTAATTTCTTTGAAAAAAAATAATTATAATTCTACAATGAATTATGCATACATATAATTGATATTGTATATTCCATATAAATTTTGATCAAAGATTATTACAATATATTTTTTTTCATTTAATGTCATTCATAAAATTGGATAATTATATAAATTTTCGGATTTCATAATCGCAGTATTTCATTATAATTTACACCAGCCTTTGGAATTATAAAATTTTATTCTCAAAAGTAATCAAAGTTATAAAGGAAATATTAAATGGAATTATTAATTATTGTTTCAATAAAAGTTTAACATTTCTTTAAAAAAATTTCTATAATATTCGCAATTTTCTCATTTTTAAATATATAAATGTCAAAAGAAATTTTTAATGTGCTTTTTGTTTATTAGATGAAGTCTTATAAAATATAATTCCATGCATTTTTTTTCTCTTTTTCATAATCAATAAATTCCCCATATAGAAGAATTTATAAATATCAGTGTCCAAAAATTAAGACACAATAAGAAACACATCTCACAATCTAGATTTATGCAAGAAAATTTAGAATGTAATATTTGTCTTTTAACCCTTAACTGGGGAGGTGAAATTTTAGGACTTAACTGGGGACGTGCGGTCTACGAGACTGCATTTTATTTACACTGAAATTAAATTTTCTAATTATTGTATTAATATGAAAAACTGCCAATATATTTTGCAGATATTTTTCTTGATATTTAGATTTGTTTTAGAAATTTTTCAAAATATATTATCATTGAAAAAAGTAAATGCATTGGAGCATACATTTTCTTTTCAAATTACATGTTACAATAAACAATATTCTTGAAAAAGCATATTACTTTTTACTTCTTAAATCACATTTGTTTTTACAGTATATGAAGGTATATAGAAGACAATATGATGTAAAATTCAACATTTATATTAAAAATAAAAAAAATGGCAATGGGTAAAATTGGCCCTTTTTTTATCAGCTTGTGTGACTTTCATAGCGCAGTTTTCTAGTTCATTTTAAACATACAGGTTAAGAACTAATATAAAAATCAACCTATAAATTATGTATACATATATCTTGGTATATTAATATATTTTATAATTTTTTAAAATACATTATCACTAGAAAAATTAATTATATTTGAACATACATATCAAAATCAGTTGAATACGAACTTTCATCGAAAAACTCTTCTATATAATTATCCTTATCACTAAAATCACTTTCTGCTTCATTTAAAAGTGTTTGGAGCACTGCTTCATAATATGATCAGTAAATTGGATGATATTTCGGGGCCCAAGTTTTAGCGCCATCTGCTAAGCCTTGTTTATCACTGGGACACTCACAGGGAGATGCGGTCTTACGGACCGCGCTCGAAGAAATAACTGAATTATTTTTAAAAGCATCTGCTGAAATTGGTTGAAAAAGTGCACGCGTATTGAAGGTCAGAAAACAGGAAGCTACAAGGTCAATCCACTCAATTGAGCTAAAAATAAAATAGCGGTGACAGAAAATCCATCGCTAGCGGTCTCACAGACCGCACGTTCGCAGTTAAGGGTTAATTCGTATACACCAATATATGTATATTGACATTTTACAAGTAATAAAAAATAGTAAAAACTTTCAAGTTTTTATTCTGTTTAAAAATTCTGATTTTATGTTTAATCAAAATTCACATCAAATAATATTTCGTGTATATTTAAAGAAATATATTCTTGCAAGGCTATTCTCCACTAATTAGTAGCTAGTAAGTTTTAGTAGCCAGATGGTTCGTCGGGAATACTGATAAAAATTTAATTCCACCTAAATCTTTTAGATATATTTTCATGTCCTTGATCCAGGCCAAATTGTTTGACATTAAGGAAATGCTATTTGAATTGCCTTGCATATATTTTGTACATTGCATATGCACATTTTTAGGTATGTTAGCCCTATGATATAATAATGCTGTTAAATGTACGTTTTAGGGATCTTTTAAGTTTTGCAATATTATAACTTCATTTTTTAATCTTTTAAAACTATATGTATAAAATAGTTAAAAGAAATCTTTCTTCTTTAGATTTCAAAGGAAAAAAAATGATGTGATTAAATACTTGATTTAACAATTAGAACGATTTAAATTTCAGGTCAAGAATGTAATTTATTGTCTAAAATTAGTTAAAATTACTTTTAAAAATTTGTTAAATTCAGAAAAAACATGCATGGTTATTAAAGTCATGTTATTAAAAAAAGCAATATTTAAGCTATAAAATGCTGTAAAATTCAATTTTGTGCAATATGTTTTTCGAAAATTATCGTTAAGAAACGGCAAAGCTTACCTTAATTTTTAATTAATTAAAATTTTGTTTAAGATTTCAAAAAAAAATCGCCCCCAGATACACATTTCCATTTGCCAAAGTATACATGTACCAAATTTGATAGATACAGATTAAACGGTTTTGCGGCGGAAATATACACACATTGATATTTATTATTAGTGGATATATTTATATATCATCACTTTCTCTGACATTCTAGTTTCTATAACAAATAATTCGACGATTTTTTTCATTGAAATATGTATAAAAAACAGTATTATTACATATTAAATTAAGTATTTCGGAGGAAACTTTGATTGATTCAGAGCTCAATCATAATCGGCATGCAAAATATTTTTGATTTAATCATCATTAACTGAAATTACGAAAATATTCAGATAGTTATATTTTCTCTTGCGTTAAATCAGATTTGCTCATCGTTTGTACTCAACGAACATAACATACAAAAATATATAAGTACAAAAAAAAAAAAAAACGGAGAAAAGAAGTAAATATGAGTCCAAAAGGATGTTTCTTAAACTTCAGAAAGTCTGTTTCCGTTAATAATCCAGTGGACAGTTCATGGAAACGTGTTTACAGCTGCTTGCAACCATTTTGGCATTGAAACATTGAACATTTCAAAGGATACATCTAAAACTGTAGCTTTGGAACGATTGCTACAACATACATTTCTCGTTGGACATCTTTAGTTATGTTAATTATAGAGATACAGAACTTTTATCTCTAAGTAAACCCATTGTTTATTGTTTTAAAGTAATCATTTGCTACAGCAACGCCTGTCTTTGTCAGTGGACTTAAATCATCGTGAAGTACATTCTTTAGTGATATCTAATTAAATGTCGCACGCCATGGTTGTTTATAGAATTTTCAAAGGTTTATAATTATATTGCTTAAATTTTCTAAGAGGACCTCTTATATAATCAATCTTTAGCATTCTAATAGATCTTTGGATTGCTGATTGTAAATATATATACAAGTTTAAGTAACAACTCCCATGATTAAAATTTACATTTGTGGATCGGAATAAAAGATTCCAATTAAACGATTTTTGTAAATGTAACAATCAGTTCTTTTTATATATATTTCATTTTCTGATTGTGTAGTTAAAAATCAAAGATTATTCATATATTGATATATAATTTTTGTTTTATCTTCGGTATAATAAAACATCAAAACTTTAAATATATGAATAGTTTTTAATGATTTTAAAAAGATATAAAACGTATAAAAAATTAGATTTCAATATAAATCTTTATCTTCTGTAAGGCAACAATATTTCTGGAGTGTGTATTTAATAATATTTTATTCTTGTATTCCTTTAGAAAAAAGATCATTCTGTATGTGATTTTCTCGATACAAAAATAACCTTTTTAATTATTAATGATAAGAAAGATAATAATTACTATTGTAAAGAATAATCTAAGTCGGTATTTTCCAAAAATTGCATTTTACAAATCAGACTTGTGAGAAATGTGTCTACGCTAAATGCAAAAGGAAGTAAGCAGTGTCATAACATCTTATTCAAGTACATGAATGAGATGCCACCGAATAAGTAAGTAGCTCTTTTCTTGGTGGTATAGTATATGTTTATATGTTTGGAATCGGGTTGTCTACATTCCTATGGACATATCTCTAGTCATTGATAAACGACTAAACATTGATACGACTATCATTTAGATTTTCGTAAATGCTAAGGTACAGTGGATGCAAATTTTTATGTTCATCTAAACATGATAATGCAATTTGTGGTCCCAAAGTCTCCAAGAACAAACATATACTGTGCTACTTTTATATATTTCCATATTTCAATTGTCCTAAAGGATATATTATCTACCTGAGAGTGGTTAATTTGAATTTTAATAAATGTTGTTACTTTAGAATTAATGGGTGTCACTTTCTCACATTAGTTTTGTTTTAAAGTTACAAAGCCACTGTGAATTTATGAAAATGTCTAGATATTGACTTATGAATATGACAGTTGAGGTTAAAGTATATATTTCCATGTACTATATATTTTAATATGTGATCGTATTATATTTCAATGTATATAAATATTCAGTGATTGGATATTTTATCACATATCCAGAGATGCACCAATTGTTGTGATTCTTAACAATAACTAGGGATAAAAATTTTCTGTATTACCTGTTTTTATTAGAATTTGTTCAGTGCTTAGAATCACATGTTGTCTGCAATATTCAAATCTTTCCGTCATAAATAAGTTATAGTGGCAAATAACAGAAAAGAAACACGTCTAGAGTGGTACATGTGGATTTTATTATTGGAACCTTTGTCATTTATTTGGCATTACTGGTGATAATATTTTTTAAAAATATTGAGTTTTCTTACATGCTATCGATGTCATAGAGGATCTAATTACAATTACGGTTAATTTCTATTACTTTCTGATATGATAGAAATATTCATTGAAGAGAGAAGATAAATATCTATGTCCTCGCTTCTTTGTTAAACTTACTATGCAGATAGGTTCCAAGGCCATAACACTTGAAAAAGCTCTTTATTAATTTGATATATGATGTTCATATAACAAGTGCAATCTGAAGAATATTTTTTTATAAACTAAATATATCAAAATCATTTGTGATCAAAATTCTACGGAAGGGCTTAAAAATTATTTTTTTATCCAATCTTCAATTCTTGATAAATAAATGATATTTCACTTCGCATTCTTCAGAAACTGATATTTATCATATAAGACAAAGCAGATTTCGTTGAGAAATGATTTGATTCTCCATCTCTAATCGAGTGGAAGATTCGACTGTGTGAATATAACTCTTCCGATACTTTGCTATAGTAAAAGAAAATATTTTTTTAGTTCCACATGAAAGGTCGATAACATCTGTTCTTAAGATGATATTATTTTTACAATGTTCCCTTTTTGTGTTTTGTTCTGTTTGTGATTTCTGATGTTTTGTTGGACATATCATTGAGATAACCAATATCTGATATTAAGCATCATTTAATAATTTTATTTTGGATTAAATTACAGATTTTTCCAATTTCTACTTTTAGTAAAGATATCCATCCACCTTAATGATTTTTCCAAATGTAGGTAATTTAAGAAATATCTGAGTTTTTTTATTGACATTTTGGATAAAGTACGAAATAGTTCATATAAAAATTTAATCATTAGTAATTTTTATTTATAAAAATTACGTATGATTATTGATGAAATTAGTTGAAAGCTTAAATTAAAACTCGTTGAAGAGATTATATTAAATGATTACCTAGTGGATTTTTTCTAATATAGTACAAGTCTTCTAATTAAATTCAAAAGCAAAGTATCGTCTAGAAAATTTTCACTCTTTAAACTACGAGCATTTAGATTGGATTTTAGAACATAATTCTTTTAGGAACTTAAATGGGGATAGAATTTTAAAATAAACCTACATAATTGGTTCCGCATTTTACGTCAATCATTCTATACTTGTTTGAAAATATATGCTACACAGGATAGCAAACTTTAAAATAGTCAATTTAATTTTGTATTCTGTTACTTTTATATTAAAGCGTTTTATTGACGTTAGCACTTTTTATTTCTTACCAAATAACTAACTTATATTTAATTTATACATTTTCAAGACTAATAATTTGTATTCTTGTGTATACATCGGCTGTTACCTTATACATCATGTGTCAAGAATTGATGCTTCTTAAGTATATTTTCCAAAATATTATGATTTTCTAAAATAAAGATTTGGATATCAATAATCTCGCAAAAAATCAATGATGAAATGCAATTAGAGGATTCAACTAATTAGAAAAGTTTCAAATGCGCCAGTCTGAAACTATTTTTTTGTCTGAAATATAATAAGAATTTGTAGTTTCCTACAATTTTTCATTTGATCATCCTTTTTGGAAATGATAAATATATTAATATTATTTTTAAAAATAACCATGGATATTTATATTCTTTAATTTTTCGTGTGTTATAAATCCATTAGACTCTGATAAACTAGAAGTATAACAAGATTTATTAGCAACTGTTCGAAATATCTGTTTTACCTGTTTATCTGTTATATCTGTTTTATCTTAAAGAAATCGAAGGTGGTTATTTGTTTTCAGAGCTTCTAAAGATCAAAATATTAAAAATTCTAGAAAAAAAATCTTACAATTGCTGAAAAAAATTTATTTTATCTAGAATCCCTGAGTTTTCTCTGGTCACTTCTGTCAGTAGTTTGTATTAAATACTGATGTTCGATAAGAAACACTCATTATTTAATAATGATATCTATCTGACCTTTACAAATGGAAAAAAAAAAATTATGTAAATTCTGGTAGCATGTACCTTTTCGAGCATGTTAGTTTTATCTTAATGTTTGACACTTAAAGAGTATAATAATGAATTGGATGATGTTGAACCAAATCCTGAAATAACTATAATTTTCACAAATAAAAGTTGTTGACTTTATTTAAACCTGCTTAAATAAAAATGAAATCCACATATTCTACAACAAATGAAAGGCTCAATAAAACACCATATTTTTTTAGTCTGAAATGCAAAAATAAACTTTAGAAACATATTTAATAAATTCTATATTGATATTGATTTAACAATGAATTTCAAAAGAAATTCTATGATAAGTTTCTAAGGACAAGGAACTTTAGGACTCATATAAGTCTAAAAGATATACAAGTGTCCTGATGACATACAAAATAAATTTATGCCCATATGGATGTCCTTTTGGGCCTAAAAATCCAATAAATCAATCAACTAGCACACTAATAAAAACATGCTTTTAAAAAAAATTTAAGTTTATTTAATATATTTTTAGAGAAGTAATGTGCCATGTATTCGTGAAACTTTATATAAACCGATAACAACTAGCTTGAGATTGAAAAAACAAGCAAAAAAAAAAAAAAAAAGATACTATTCAAAACTTACACATTCCACTCTAAATTCCAGTCATTAATTTTTTTTTACTCAAATTCATTTTGAAAATGTACATTTATATTCAGTTCCTTTGTCTAGTATCCATTTGAATGGGAAAAAAAGTCTACAACTCATACATTCAAAGAAGCATTGACTTCTTCATTTGCATCTTCTTTCAGAAACTCAGAGTAAAAGAGAATCACAGCATATGCTTTATATTAATTTTTTTTTTTCATTTTTCATATTCTAATGATTTGTGTTTGATGTGCATTAGCAAAAGAAATTATTGGAAATAAGATTTAAAAAAATAAAAGCAATTTTATAAATAAAATAAAATAATATGTGAAATATCTGGAATAAAAAAAATGCCTGGCAAAACGGGAATTTTCATTTAAAAAAACCCTGCAAGATTAAACTTCTTTTCAAATCAGAAAAAAAAAATACTTCACATAAAATATTTATGAAAAAGTCCAAATATGTTTCCTGGAGAATAAATCTTTATTTTATATACAAATAATTCAGATTATTACATTCTGATTCGAGGACATTCAACGTAAGATTTGAATTGAAAATTCAGTAGAGAAAATATTCAAAATCCCCAAGGTATACTTTTATTATATTTCACATCCGCATATTTTGAAGTATTATTTACTTACGAAGTTATAACTCCTTAAGCTTTCAAAGAATGCATGTGGTTTGTATCTTTTTTCTGAAAATCACGTACTTGGTAAATTTTAGATCAAGTTTAAACCTAATTTCAGATATGTTATTGAAAACAGCAAATATTTTTCTTCCTTTTTATGACTTATTTATATAAAAAAAAATGTATCAGTAAAATAACAAAACTGAGAAAAATAATATTTTTTTCTTTGATAAAAAGATTTCTTGAGAATTCGATTCACGATTTAGTATCTTTTTTTATTCAATTGAAGGATGTAAGGCAGATGTTTGGAACATTTTGATGTGAAAATCATTGTTTTTACATATTTATTTTACTATTATTCTTATTTTAATAATGGATTCAATAAGTACTTAAAGTTCAGTTTTTTTAAACATTCCATATATTTTTCTTTACACAAAAGTTGCTTTTTTGTGTGTGTTTGTGGCTATGATTGATGTAGAACATTTATCAAAATTCCCTATATAAGAAGTCTTAAATATACTTTTTCAAAAGATATTCGCTTGACTAAATATTACTATTTTTCAGTTACTGAATGTATTGCATTTGCACCCTTTGAATTTCTATTATTAATAATCTTTTCACACACTCTTTTTTTTTAGTTTATTTTTCAATTGAATTTTTCCGAACTTATAGTCTTTATGTCGATTATTCTGAGAGTAACTGCGATATCAAGTATTTATTTTTATTTTTATTAGTGCTTAATATTTTGAAAATACTTAAAATAATGCGAAGTAAAATTACACTTTGAAGAGGTACATCGCTTTTTATGTGAAATACAATTCAGTATAAGCTCGGATTTTCCTTTATAGTCACAATAAGAATAATACTTTGTACATGATAATTTTTCTATTTATTTTTATCTGTACATCACGAAAGCATTTTCATATGGAGCGAAATAGCTTTAATTTTTACATTTGTAGAAACACTTCATTCTAATGAAATACAGTTAGAAAAATGAAATTCTATTTTGACTCAATGTATTCTAGTTTTCTGTTTGTTGTATACAACATTTCTTCAGAATCTATGCATTTTTCTGAAGAATTTAAATTTCGTATCATAACAGCGATGTCAACTCTTATTTTATTTTAAATTAATCCAATGAATACTCTATCTGTTTCGTCTATGCGATTACTTCCGTTTTCTCTTTAGTTACGTAAAAAGATTTGCATAAAAATTCACTTTTTTCTAAAATATCGCTATAAATAACTTCCTTTTTATTGCAATGAATAACATAAATATCTTCCTTCTACTGTGTCACCATAGCTAGTTTTAGTTTAATTGTATCTATTTTCGTTGATTCCAATGAATTTGCATGGAAAAAATTAAATAAAATTTATCTTAGCCATATTCGTGCCATCTTACAATTGGTAATATATTAATAGTACAAAGTCCTTTTATCGCTCATAGAACATAAAAGGTAATGGACAAAAAAAGTCGAATTATTTATATTTTGACGATTTTCCATTAAAATTGTAATATAGTGCGAAAAATTTAATTATAATATTAACTTAATTTTCTATCATTTTACTACATTATATCAAAAATAGGATTATAATAAATGAGATTGTGTTAAACTCGAAGGTTTGTTTTATTTTTTTCTGTTTATCAATTATTGAATCGATTAACCTCTTGTGAAGAAGTGAAATACTATCAAATCTTTAAAAAAATTGATTTATGTTCATCTCTTAGCATTAAAATAAATTCATGCTACTGTTATATCACACCCGCCATCTTATCAGAGACATACTATATTTCAGATTTATTTGTTATACATCTTTATTGGGAGAACATACTTAACAAGTGGATAAATGACTATTTTTTGTCCTCTATTTTTAACTTGAAAAATTTCATTTGCTGATAGATTCATTCTAATTAACACGTCACCCTGATAGCAGATATTAAATGGATGAATAGTAGTTGGATAGGAAAAAACAGTTGGACTTTTTATAAGAGCGATTGGTATAGAGAACTTTGATGGTTATTTCGAAATTGACCTTATTTCCCATGTTTATATTCGTAGAGTCCTGCAATTCAGATGTATTGGATGGACTTGGAATAGGTCAAAATGATTTTAGCATGTTTAACGATAATTTTCTAACTATTTATTTATTACAAATGCTCAGAAGATAGGCTATGTCGCCATTAGATCTCTAACCTTCCAATATTTCTGAACTTTGTAGTTTTGCAGTTTAAAAAAGCAAGTGCAGAGCACGAGTTAAGATGAGTAGCATCAGACATTTGATATTGTAAAGGACGTAAGAGAAAGTCACAAAGCACAAGCCAATACAAGTATGCAGGTAAACAGTCATGGAGTGTAGTAAGGCAGAAAAGTGCCACAGCTACACTTCTAGATAAATCTCGGATAACTGTGTGCTTAAACAGTGAGGCCCTTGGCGTATCAGCAGAGTCACACGGTGCTTGCTCTCTGCTTTATCCTGGAGGTATGTCTTTTTTTTTTTATCAGGAAATTGACTGACTGAAATGAGAAGCTTTTCAAAGGTCTCTGGAGGACTCTTGCATCTCTTTTGATTTTTTAACTGTTAAGTTTGTCATTATTTTTCTTCAATGTATTCTATGATCGCTTTTTCAAAAGCATTGTGGCAATGTAAAACGAATCATTTATAATAATGTATTATTTAAAACCTAAAATGATTACCTATGAAAAGTTTTTAATCAAGACAATAATTAATAGAATTTTATAAATAGCATTTCAATTTATAGTGCAGATTTAAGGTTTACTTCCTGATGATTTTTTTTCTTCATAAAAATGTAGCTCTTCTAATGAAATACTCGTTACTACAATAATCTACCGACTGAAAAAAAAAGTATTTAATAATAAACCAATGATTTTCCACTAAACTTCAATGAATTGTTCGGAATAAAATTTATCGTGAGTAGTGTAATTTGATATTTCTCGTAAAAGTAAAGCGACTCTAATGAAGTAGTATTGGATATCCTAATTTACTGGCAAATACTTTTTTCAAATTTTAGTATTTCCTTCATATTTGGGATTCGCATGCCATTTTTTCCCCTCATATCTATTGAAAGCGATCACTTTTTTTTTTTTTGTCAACAGATCAAAAGAAAAGAAATTCCGGAAAAGTCGAACTTATTTTATTTCTTCAAACTGCCTGCTGACCACAAAGCTTAGTTGGATGTGTCTGCTTCCGCTGATAGAAGAGCACAAATATAGTTCCGATCCGAGCGCATTGATACAAAATTACTCTTTTCTTGTGTGGAGTCGTTTTTCGTCGTTTATTTGACTTCCCCACTTTTTTATCCCTTTTTCCATTTCTCTCCCTCCCCCTCTCTCTTTTCTTTGTTTAATTTTTTGGCATTTTGCCATTATTTTTAGATAGCATAACTTCCTGATTCCCCTGAAGGGGAAATAAATTTCTAGCATAATCAAATCATGAATAATCTTTTTAAGATATATCTGAATTTATTCAAAAATAATTAATTTTCTATCATTTGGGTATACTTAACGCTTTAGTTTCTTCTTGGGTGCATTAAATATGAATTGATTATTTTTACTTTATGGAAAAGAATTACGTATAACATTTTTTTCATCCTAAAATATCTTCGTAATTTAATTTAACAATTCTTCTCTTTAAATCCATAGAAAAAAACCCTGATAAAATGAACAAAAAATGCTTGAAGTTACTAAGATTCTCACTCCTTTTCTTCATTGTTAGCCTTAAAAGTTATTCGGGGAAAATGCATAAAATAATATTTTTTATTAAGTTAAAAAGATAAACACGATAGTTAGATATACTTTTGCGTCTCCTTGTTTATTTATGTGGAATTACTAGGTTTTTTTTAGTGCTTTTTGTTAATAAGTAAAGGCGAAATCTACTAAAACTTGAAAGCTGTTAATTTTGATTCCTGAAGGAGTAGTATATTTATCAAACGAACAGGTTTCTTTTTCTTAACGACTTTTTACTTTGATTGGTTTAAATCAATGACGCTAGAAAGCTATTTTGTTCATTCCCCATCAAGCATACATCTAATTATTTTATTTTTCTAGATAAATTTGTTGCTAATAACTGTTTATAGTTGCAGGTTAGTTTACAATAGCTTTCTTTGCAATTTCTTTTCTGGTTCATTTTATAATCTAGTTGTTACTATTATGTGATTGGGATCAATTTCGAATTATAACTATTTTCACACAAAATTACATAAAAAAAACAGAAATTTCTAGAATTAATCCTTACAAATGCTTTATTGTGTAATGAATTAGTGTTGCTCATTTATTAACAAATTGTGCTATGTTATGTTACGTTATGTAATATAACAAGTTACATAATGATGATTTTTGATGTAAATTTTAAGAGATTGATTTAAAAAAACAAGAAAAACTAGATCATTATAGATATTCGAATAGAAAAATTATTTTTTCTATTCTAATATCACCGTGATTATATTTTAGACGTTTAGAACGTTTGGAAATGTATATAGAAAGGCTTATTGCCCGAAAACACTCATACTAACATTTCAGTAGCATTCGTCTTTTGGCAGATGATCATTTGTAGAATCGTCCAATCTATTAGAAACCGAAATCATTCAAACAATTACATTATATTTGCTTTGTTCCAAATTGCGACCATGAAATTGAAAGGGCTTTTTCGATATTTCTACCATATTCTCACTATTTTTCTACACTTTTATTCAGATTTTTAAAAATATTTTCGATCATTAAATATTTTCAATCTATTGTCTTGATTATCTAATTCCTAATTGTTCTAATAACCAGGTTCTGAAGGAAATCTTTGAAGTACTATTGACAATCATGAATTCATTATTGACCACTAAATTGTAATAACTTTAGGAAAATTAAAGAAAAAAATTAAATTCTCTAACTGTGTTTCCCGGTAAAGCAATAATTTAAAGTACTAAAAAGCATTATCATTTGGCTTTTTACCTTGGAATTTATATGCTTTCAATTCTATTTTTTATTTTTTTAAATGCCTAAATTCATTATATTTGCTTTTTTATTCTCAATTAAAAGTAATTTTGAGAAGCAATTTTGCCAGACTTGTTATTCTAAATGTGTGAGTACTTACAAATAAATAAATAAATTAGAAAAAAAAATAAGTCAGAAGCTTTCAACATAAAATACACACATCCATACACACGAAAGCACACACACACACACACACACATATATATATATATATATATATGTGTGTGTGTGTGTGTGTGTGTGTGTGTGTGTGTGTGTGTGTTTGTGGGTGCGTGTGTATGGTTGTGTGTATTTTATGTTGTAAGCTTCTGACTTATTATATATATATATATAACCAATCTTAAGTAAGAAAAAGTTTGAAAGCGAAACTGAAATGAAAACGAAACAAAACAGTTTCGAAATCTCAAATAAAATTTATAATTTAAACTAAAACCAAAAAAGAACTTCATAGTATTTAGAGAGCGCAATTGCAGCTACTTCTAAAACACAGATGAATTGATACAAAAGTATTAGAATCAAGTTAATAGGAAAAACAAAAAATCAAATAAAAATTAAACCAAAAAAAATTATAAAAAATATAAAAAAAGAATCCGGCCTGAAGACTTTTTCAAGGGTCACCCTCAGGCAGGGATTCAAAGAAAGGGATTTTTTCTGTGAGGAAATACAGACATTGTCTAATAATGATTCCTCGTGACCCGAAAATCCCCTGAAATTATGCTTAAAAGATATACCATTTTTACAGAAAGGAAAACAAAACAACAAATTAGAAGAAATTAACCACAACAAAGTAAAAATGTTGTTTTGTTTTCCTTTCTGTTAAAATGGTATATCTCTTGAGCATAATTTCAGGGGATTTTCGGGTCACGAGGAATCATTATTAGACAATGTCTGTATTTCCTCACAGAAAAAATCCCTTTCTTTGAATCCCTGCCTGAGGGTGACCCTTGAAAAAGTCTTCAGGCCCGGATTCTTTTTTTATATTTTTTATAATTTTTTTTGGTTTAGTTTTTATTTGATTTTTTGTTTTTCCTATTAACTTGATTCTAATACTTTTGTGTATATATATATATATATATATATATATATATATATATATATATATATATAATACCGTAAACACTACAACCATCAAATGTTTTATTTCTTTGAAAGCTTTAGAAATGCTTTTATTTAATTTTCCTTCCTCTCTGAAATGAGTGGGGTTTTTTTTTTATCATTTCACAAATCTCTTAGACTTAAATAATGAATAATAAGTCGAAAGAATTCCTTGTTAGTATTTCGACAGGTCATTTATTAGAATATTCAATGCGATAGAGTAATATCTATTCACAATAGAATTTCGTTATTAGTAGACAAATAATGAAAATTTTCCTTCCATAGTTCTCATTTTCTGGCAAAATCACAGACACTTTTTCTCCCAAATTATGAAATATTTAAGATAATTTATATACTACTATTATATTACTCTATGAGCAATAATTAATTTATTTTCTATCTTTCTAAAATAAAGATTGCGTTTAATATAATAATTAAAGAAAAATCATGTGAAATAGCAGTTTGTTATGAATCTATTGTTGCCATTTTCTTAATACGGCATTAAATTTAATTTCTAGTTTTAAAACACTAATAAGATATGATGATTTTCTAATTCTTTACATATATTTATCAATGATTACAATGAGTTATAATCTTTTCTGAAAATAAATTATCAAAATATGTGTATACACAACTTAAGTTCCTTTCTAATTTATTAACTTCTTTGATCTCATTTCTTTTAACGGCAATAATAAAAATACCGAAGTCTTTAAGTAAATGGTTACTGAATAATATCATTCTTTTAAATTCTAATTTTTATTCAGCAAATTCTTTTTTAAACAGAACTTATATTATCTTATTTAATACTCTACAAAAGCATAAATTTAAGATAAGAAATTATCTTTTGTATTAAGTTCTCAGTTTTACCTTCATAAACTTAGCCTCTACCTAATACCAAAAACATTAACTCTTAAACTACAAACAATAAACTTTTCAAACAGGGAAGTAAGTTTGAAACTCTTTTCAGAGCCGACTTTTATAAAGATTGAGTCCCACAGTAACTTTCTTGGTTCTAATACCAAGCAATCAAAAGTTTTATTTTTACGAGAATTTCGCCGAGATACCATGTAGCCATGTGTTGCAACATTCAATACGATAGTGCCAGCTGCTCAGCATCTTTAGAATGAGACCGCTTTAAAGCTTAGCAGTGGGATAAGTCAGTAAGTTTAGGAAAGTTGTCTCAAATATACAAAAATCTTAAAATTCATTTATTTCACTATTTTCTATTTCTCTTCATGTAGAATGAAAAAAAAATCCTTTGAATTCTATGCATAAATTATTTTGAAATTCAGAAGATCAAAGATAAATTTTGATTTAATATGTAAATAGTGATATTAATTGCATAAGAATCATTTAAGTACTTGAAAATAAGTTGTTACCCTTTGAACTTTATCGTTTTCATGATAAAAAGTAGTGCTATAATATATGCAATATAAAATTATAGGAGTTGTTAGAGATAAAAATATTGTGATGTCCTCATAATTCAAAAGATATAGTCCCGAAATCTTCCATATACTTCAAAGATTATGAGCAAAGCTAATTTAATTTATGTTTCAAACATTTTATAAGATAACAAAATTCAGAAATGCTGAACATGCAATTATCTATTGATGGCTGTTTGAAATAAATATAATGTGAAAGGAAATAAAAATAAATAAATAAAAAATTCTTAATTTTAATTCTCAGACGCATGCCGACTTGAAAGTAAATAAATACATTTCTTAAAAAATATGCATAATATATTTGATACAAAATATTTTGATTTTAAATAAAATTTACAACCCACAAAATCTTATTACTGCTAGCATTTTATTTTTATATGAATTAAAAATACTTTTTACATTAACATAGTCAGTGTACCATTTAGTTATCGTCAGCATCGATTTATCGTCAGTATGGAACCTATATTGGGCATGTATTGACAGATATTTTTATTACATCGATATTTATTACGTAGAAATTTTTGTTACATCGATAATATTTTAAAACAACAAAAATACATCAACTCGACTTTTATTCTTCCCTCGATCTACAGTATACCAACTATATGGTAGCATATATTTTCATTAATTAAAAAAATTAACTTTATATTTGTCAGGAAGATTGAGTCAAGATGGAAAAATCTAAAAGAATACTACTGACTACAACATACATAACGCATACTGCCTGGAAACACATTAGGTAAATTAATGTTCTTATATATAATAGTAAATTTTTCCATTCTTTCAAAAAAATTAACTATGAAATTGATTGCTGTTAAATTCCCACTCTTGTTTACTTTCTTTAAAAGAATTATAAACAAAATTTTTAAAACTCTGTTTTCAATATTTTGGATTTCCGTAAATTTCAATTATTTATGAGCTTTTTTAATTTATTTATGTAAATTGACATGAATTTGAATTGTAAAGCCGAATAAAGAAACTTATCATAGGAGCAATTTGTATGTTAGTTTATTAAGCCGTAAGGCAGATAATAGAAAGTTAGATATGTGACCGGTAAAATTTATTTTTCTTCTCATATAAGTTACTACGTTTAATGAGTTAAATATGATTAGAAATCATTAAAACACTACATGGTCTGATAAACCAATAAAAATGAGATTATTCTATTTTTATAATGTTTTTGATTGTAATTGAATGTATATAATGTAATTGAATGCATAAAAATGAAGGTAATTGAATGTCTGATGTAATAATTGAATGTATGTAATGCACTTTAATGTATAAAAAAGTAATTTAAAGCAATGCAAATGATTTATAAATTTTAAATTTTAATTATTTTTCATTTGAAAACATTTTTTGTAATCTTCTGATTTTTTACCATTTGCTACTTTATATATGTATATATAACAAATGCATTCTAATTTAATTGATTAAGTTCTAGTAAAAGTTTTGAATCCATTAAAATGAAAATCTTTTGATTGATAAATGTTCCTACGTCAGTTTATGCTAAGATTTGTAATATCTGGCTAATTATATTTTAGAATGTTAAAAAAAATTGAAGAAGAAAGTAAATTATCTGAAGAAAGAAACTAGAAAAAGAAATTTAAATAAAAATGCTAAAATTAAAATTAAGTCGCCTTCTAACGTTTATTCGTATTCATGTTGCTGGAAGAAAAAACTCTCTTCAGAATTACGAATGTTAGCTTTTTTATTTTATTTTATTTATTTATTTTTTTGAAAAAAAATAATAAATAAGACCTCAGTGACGACTTCTGTACAAAAAAGCACCGATACCAGATATATATTTCATCCATCTTCTTCAAAATCTTACGAACCATTTCGGATATCTTAGAAACAGCTTTCAACTGTCAAACGTAGAACATTTTAATCAATCTCATTCCGGTTTATCTTAAGCTGGAATTGTTCTGCTGCTCACAACCTCAAGACACTGGTTCGAAGAAGAAAGAAAACAACTCAGCCCGAAGTTCTGACATTTATCCCGTAGCGCCATCTTCACATGACATAAGGAACCACTTTTTCTTTTGTTCTCTGGAGCGAAGATGTTCCACGTCTGTTGGTGATGTGTAGGCTCGCAGCTTCCGTAACCTCATTCCTCTATATTTCTGTTCAAGAAGGCTGCGTGAGTTATGAACACTCATTTGCGCCTTTCAGAAGAAGGCTGGAGGGAAAAAAATAGGGAAAAATAATAATGCGTAGATAACACATTTCTTGTTTTTGCGTCCCAGACCTTAATGCCTTTGTGACATTAGATTCTGTTCTGTTAAAGAAAAATTGGTGGTGAACCGTAGCTCAGGTAATAGATTTTACTCGGTTCCTCAGATTTGGTTTATTTTCGTTCCATTTATAAGAAAGTGGTTCTCTTTTTTATCTGAATATTATACATGAAGACAACATGTTTGAAATGTCAAAAAAATATATGGACTTGCTAAAATTGCTACTTCGACACAACGGGAGTTCTTTGGGGAAAAAAAATTACAAAAAGCATATTTTGTTTCTTTTTTATAAAAATACTGAATTCAGTATGTACTAAAGTATACGAAAAAAGAAAGCCCATATTCTAAGAATTCAGGACTTTAGAAAATTTATAATTTATCTAAAGTTTTTAAACGAAAATGTGTAAGAATTTTATTCCTTAAATTTTAATATGCAAGGATATAAATGTCATTGGATATACTTTAAGCATAAGTATATTTTATGCTTAAATATTTTCTTCACAGTTTGAAGCAATTATAATGTTGGCTAAAATTTCATATTAAACAATTTTATTATTTTGCATTTTTATTTCATCAAAAAATTATTTAAATCCTATTTTAACTGTTATAATTGATTAAACATTTATTTAATAACAAACTACATTTGAAAAAAAAAATACTATCCAAATCATTTTGCCATTTTTTCTGAATAACGTTGAATCTCTTCGCTTATCTGAAGTTTTTCTATAAACAGACTACATATATCATTTTCGAATCTTTAAAATAAGTTTAAGAAATATTTCATTATAAAGCTGCTTTAATTATATTAATTCTAGTTTGAAGTTGAAATTGTGACAAGCATTTATATTCCTGAATTACCTTTACTATATAATTAATTTTCTGATCGATGAGATTCTTTTTGATTAGAAAACATTTGAAGTGACATAGAAACGATTTTTATGTCATTATCTTCTTAAATTTTATTTATTAATTATTGATCGATATTCCATCCCTATAGTTGAACATTTTAGACTTGTTTATTATTTTTGTAACAATTATGTAAATTAGTAAATTAGCTTTTTCATAGAATGAAAATTATATTGGCTTCTTAAATTCCATTAGAAATAATTCTGTTTAAAGATTTTTAACTTTTTCACTTTAAAGGGTGGCAGTAAGTGATAATTCATGTGAAGCCCCACCCACATTATTCACGAAACGCTGATCATAGAACATACAAAGCAGAATGTGAAAAGGCATTGATATCTATCTAAAGCCGCGTCGATGTCTTTAATGGAAGTCGTGAAATAAATGCCTGTTTAAAAATAATTATATTCATTTGGAGAATACATTGTGTTTCAACTTTCACTCTAGAATTAAACAAACACATCTTAATTTATGTATAAATTATAAATCCATCATTACGCTCCATAAAGTTCTAAACATTATAAAATTTTACTCAATAAAATAGACATCAATGCTTTTTCACATATTTAAAGCAGTAGCCCGTATGGTAATGAATAGTCAATTGAATAAAACATCCGCAACATCTAACAATGTTAGGGAATATATACTCAATTGAAAAGGTGAAGTACCGATAGTATGTTTATATGACGATGTGTAAATCTATATAATTATATATCTCGAAAATGTTTGTCGTTTCAATTAAATATTTGTTTTATGAGCATTATTTTATTTGTTTAATCACTTTAAATGTGTTATAATATTTTATACACTGATTTCAATCTTTATTATTTTGATTGCAGATGGAATGATCAAATAATTAAAAAATATGTAAACAAAATAGTTTCATTAAAAATTATTAAAATTATTAAAAATTTAATGTCTTCACATCACTTCCAACATACTTCATTGCAATTCCTTTATTAGATTTAAATTGTCTATTGACAAAAACTCTTGATTAATACAAAATCCAAAATTTTTATATTCATTAGGTAGGGAAATGATATTAAAATAAATTTAATTATAATTAATAATAATCCGGGCATTAAAATAATAGTGTTTTTCAATCAAGTATTTTAAAATTTGCAAATATTTCAGTATGAAATGTTTATCTGGTTTCTTTTCCTAGAATTTCTCAATCGATTCTTAGGCCTAAGAGTGAAGGATCGCATGGAAATAATAAAATAACGCTGATACGATATTTCAACATTATTATGATTTATGAAAATCATTTGATGAGATATGGCATTGGAGTAAATCATTCTAGAAGTATTTAGTATCCTTATGAGCTTCTGTTAAGTAAGAAAAATGACTATTATACGAATGTCTTTATGCCAAGTATTAAGAAAAATGACAAAATATGTTTAAGGGAATAAGTAATAACATCACAAAAAGAATACCAGAAAAAAGTGCATAAAAAATAAGAGCAACAGCTTATCTAGATATAAAATGATCCTAAGGACGAAGAAAAGGAATACATAATTCATAATAACTGCACAAACATTTATCAAGAAGTTATAGTAGACATTTCTGGTTTTTTTTAAAGGAAATATTTAAAGTTAATTTTTTATGCATAAATATATATTTCAAGTTTCATTCATCCATTTCTTACAATTTTTTTTTTTGTCAAAAACTCAATAAAAGAATTTTTTTACTTATTCTGAAAACATTGAGTTTATTTTTTTTTCTTAAAAAAAAGAATTGATTTTTTTTCATTATTTTTTTACAATATACTTGTAGTTATTCGATTATTATTGCATTATAAGAAGATTCAAATTCTTATTCCTGATTCTTTTATTTTCATTTATATAAATTATTTTTTTAAAATATTGTAAGAATTTTCACCTTCAAAAGCAATAAATATTCATAATTTCTCGAATCATAACTTGAATAACTCTTGTAATGGCATTTTTACTTTTATACATACATAACAGTAATTCCTCATTAACATTTAGCTGATTTTAGTACCATTTGCATCAAACATATCATGGTTGTTTTTCACACATTATTTAAATAATGCAAAAGAATATTTATTCTCATAAATAACTGGAATATTTTTAAACTTAATTATGTCAGTCAAGGGCATATTCCTTCAAATCAAAAGAAAAAATAAATTATAAATCATCATAAGTATTATAAATGAATGAAGATAACATTTAAAATGAGGTAAAGAATTTCAATGTGCTGCTTGTTATCATTGATGTGAAGATTGACCTACATGACTTATAAAAGAAATGAAGCATGGAGTCAAATATAATTATTGAAAAAATGTAAAGGAATTGTTCTTTCTGTCATAGTAAATTTGATATAGATGGAATTTATAATTTCATTTCAGTGACATAATCTTGTAGGAGACATTACGATTCCTATTCTTAATTCCATACTATTCATTTTTACAAATACAAATTACCTTCCTTTGATAACTATTGATATTCTGTACTCATCAATATATTTTCTTCAGAAATTTATGCTAACAGCAATTACAATTTTCATAAATTTATTTTTTCATATCAGAAAGCTTTCGACAATCATCAATCTGTTTGCATGAGCTAAACATGTAGTGAATTATCTAGAATGACTTTCCATCAACAGAAAGCTTTGCTAATGATCGCTGTTTAATCTACACAAGTAAGTGGAATCTCAACTATCACAGTTCTGTTTGCGCAAGCGAAATAAGATTTTATTGATCATCAGTCATTTATTCTGTCATTCAATCAATCATTTTGTCAGGAAAGTAAGCCGTCGACTATCAAAAATGAGTTTAAATCAGTAAAGAATATTAATAGTAACAAATTTGCTACATACGTTGAATTGAGTGGTACTTTCTTTAATGATTCATTTTGATTTTCATGTAGAATGCTATTTTCTTGCAAACTATAATTGTATTAAGAAATTTATGTAGTTGCATTTAGAAGTGTCTTAAACTAACATGTATCTCTGTAAAAATGCCAAGTTCGTAAACAATTGCAGCAAATCACATACTTTTTATAATCTGTTTGCATCTCTAATAAAATAGCCTAATAAATCCTAAATATAAATTCTAATATAAAAACAATAATTTATTGCAAAATAATATGCAAATTTATTGGACTTTTTAATTCTTTTATTTCGATGATAATTTTGAATTCATAAATCAATGTTACCAATTTTAATAATAATGCCTTATGCACCGAGCAATATAAATTAATCAACATATGTTGTTCTATTTAATGTACTATTAAATAATAAATATATTTATTATTATTATTATTATTATTATTATAACAAATTATACAATAAGCAATATAAATTAATAAACATATTTGATTCGATTTGTTTATAATTTCTTAGATTTAACCAATTTGAAACCAAATTCAAAGGGAAAAATCATGCCAACATTATTTATTTTATTTATTTATTACATTTTATTTATCTATTTTATTTATTTATACCAAAATTATTTTTTTACTGATATTTAAGACATTAATCTGGGAAATCAATGTTTCATATGTTATATAGTCATAAATTGTACACTTTAGCAAATACAAAACAAATACAATTGAAAATAAAGATGCACAGGAATATAGAAATAAATCCACAATACAGAAATTATTTCCACAGTTTTCTCATTATATAAATAAAAAAAAATGAAAGGGTTTTTGTGTTCATAGTGGCTAATATACATAATATTGCTTCAGTATACTCGAGATTAATTTAATGTCTCCAAAATTGTGAAAAAAGAAATTATTTCTTATCTTTTGTTATTATATAAGTAAACAAAAAAGTGAAAGCTCTTTCTTTAAATTTGATAGCAGCTAACATACATAATATTACTTTAGTAATCGAGGTTAATTGATTAATTATTAAATTACTGATTACAAATGTAGAAAAAAAAGCACATATTTACAAGCATGTTTTTAATAATTAATGCATTTATATTTCTTTGAATAGATTTAATACGCTTATAAATGACAAAATTCCATGATAATTAAAAAGAATTATTATTCATATAAAACATCTACTTGATTTACCAACATAAATTATTAATCTCGTTGGAAGTACACGACTTTCTTCAAATACCAAATAATTAGCATTAAAATCAGGTTCTCTTCTTCAGCTGCTAAATAATTTAGAACAAAATAATTCTATTGGAACTTCCATTAAAAGCACAATTAAAAACAGCTTCTCAAATTCTCTTTTGAGCAACGAATTTTCTAGTTCAATGATATGCCTTTAAAGGCTACTTTCTAGCAATTATAAAGATGATTAATAGGTACTTAAACAAGATTAACGCATTAACGGATTCAAGCAATAAAATTTTTAGAGTACCGGATGGCCTTCCTCTATGGCAAACAGACACTATTTGCCATCAGGAACAACTCAAGCCACTCGGCGCATTAATTAATAGCGGCGTTTAAAGCGCTAAGGTTTACCTCGACTTTATTATTTTATGAGAGATTAACATTTTAACACTTGTTCTCAAGTCCACGACTCGATATAATTTAACCCCGACATGAAGTTCATATATTTTAAAGAGAACCAGCCAACCGCGCTTAATAATGGCCAAGAGTTATTAGTTATTTGGGTGGTTCGCAACATTTGATACGACAGTCCTAAGCGCTAGATTCCTAAATTTAATGGCTTTCAGTATAATCTGAGAGCGGCTTGTTTTAAAAGATATTTGCATATCCAGCTGTGATATTAGATTTATTCTGCCATTGCGTGGTATTCAGTTTTATGCGATAGATAGAGGCATTTAATCCTTAATATCCTGCGGTGATATTAGGTTTACTAAGGAATTTAAAGTACGTAAAATTGCTAATGCAAGCATTTTCGTTCAAAAACACATACTTCTGGCTCGAAATTTGTTTTAAGAGAAAATACACTGAGGGTACCGCATTTTGAAATTCGATTTTAAGAGCAATAAAAGGTGGAATTTTTGAATAATAGTTTTGGTGGACAACACATATGTGAATTAAATTACGGCAGAAAGTATAATGCTGAACATAAAGGAATTTTAATAGATGGTTATTATTTAATTATTTTAATTATGCAAATAGTGCATGAAAATCAATTGTATAAAACATGTATTGTTCCACAAACATTTACAAAATTTTTAATCAAGCATCATAAAATTCATTAATTTAGTGCAGTATGATGATTTATTTTTTCCTATGATTTCCATTTTCTACCATATATTAAAATTGTAAAATATCTCAGCTATTCAGATGAAATTTAAAGATACATAATTTTTAAAAATAATTGTAACTTTAAAAATAACTGTAATTACTCATAAATATCATTAATAAGCATTTCTGACACTTTAAAAAAATTTAAAGAAATAATCTATAATTCTAGAAAATATTTTAAGTATACGTAGTTTTCACATTTTCATAGCATAGAACTACCTATAAAATGATTCATATAGTTTATTGCAGACAAAATGCCAGTCATAGATGGAGTATTTTGGATCGAAAATCTGATTGACAATAACTTTATAAAGAATGATAAGTAAAAAAATTAAATTAGTATATATCTTATAAGTTTATATTTTGCTCTGAAAGAATTTTTTTTATATCAATATAATTAAAATGTAACTAATCAATATAATATAACCAATAATGGACTTTTAAAACTTTTATCTTGGTATCTGCCAATAAATTATCTATTCAGATTTTAAGATAATAAGTATAGATACAAAATCTTCGTATATACGATAAAACAATACAATAATAAAATGAGAGGTGAATAATAAGCCCAGAAAGTTTTTATAGCTTAATGTATGTATTTTTTTAGATTAAAAGTTGTAAGTTTTAGTCTTTTTAAATGAATGGTATTTAATGAAAATGTTCTTCAAAAATTTATAATATTATACTTCATGCAATATACATAAATCATTAAAATCCCAGTATTTAGAATGTTTACAGATTAAGAAGTTTCATATAACATCTTTCTAATAATACAATAATAAAGATAATTATTTAATACTTATAAATTTTTAAATCTTTGGAAGAACCATATCTTGAATATATATTTATATATGTCAAATAAACAATATTTCGGATCTTATTAAAGAAAAATTATGAATATTTTGTTTGAATTATTTGTTTATGATTATGCGGTGATGAAATATTTATTTATTTCACAAACCTTTTAATGAGAATAAAAGATATATAATATTTGAGCAAACATTTGTTTCATATTCAGTATAAGATAATATTAAACTTGCAAGAGGTGTAAAATATGTTACAAAATACAAAATGTATAATACATGTTTTCCTGTTTATTTTTTCATTTTTAGACATCTATTTTCATTTTTTTTTTATTATTCATGTGTAATAGAAGATCATTTCATTAAGTTTTCTCCAAAATTGTTTACCCTAATTGTATTTTAACATTTGAAATAATTATTTCATTTCAAAACATTTAAAAAGTTAAAGCATTTTCTGAAAAAGACATATTTCATTTTTGATTCGGTTTAAAATAGTAAGACAGATGTTTCTAACAATTGTAATCAGTATATCTCATTGTAATATAAATATTAAAAAAAAAACAATTTAAAAAAATAAAAAAAAAATCTTTGAAAAATGAGCTTACAAATCATATAAGCAAATTCAATATCTTAAAAGCAAATATTTCTTTTTGTTTGAATTGATGAAACTTTTCATTGACTTACTTGGCAATAACAGTAAGGCTAAAGATACTTTTTTAAAAATGAGAAATGAACTGAACTGCCACAAAATCAATTGCACATAAGTAAAATTCATCATTTATACTTTAAAATACGAATGTTTGATATACTAAACAATATGTATGCACTACTAGAAATGGATTTCGATTTTTTTTTTCTAAAATTGATAAGATTTTTTGCATAACCAGGACCATATAACCAAAAGATTTTATAACTTTTTTAAAAGCCTTGAACAATTATTATTTGGATTATTTACCGGACAAAGAATAAATTTTTCTGGTCGTAATTCATTTAAGAAAATATCGGAATTTATCGATATATTTCAATAAAATTATTACCATTTTTCTTAGAATATATTTAACCATAAAAGTTTTTGAACGGAAAAGTAAATACTAGTAAAAAAAGTAAAAAGTAAAAAACTATCATAGAACTGTATGAACAACAAGCAAACAGAATAAAGTATTTGTAAGAAAAATTCTGTTGTGTATTCAATGGCTTAGGATTAATTAGTTTTTAAATTTCTCTTCTTTGCTTCTAATCTACATATATAGGTTCCTTTGATAGCATTTGAATTTTTTTTGTGACGAAAAGAAACGCAAATTAATCACTAATTGTCTTCAACTCAGTTCTTTATTCGATAGTTCAATATTTAAGAGAAGCTTTTAACTTTTTTTTTCCAACTTGCTCATAATATTTTCAAACAAGAAAAAAAAATAATTTTATTTATGTTTAAGAAATCTTAAAATAGCAGATACGTGAGAAATTTTATTTATATTAAAGAAATCTTAAAACGGCAGATACATGAGATAGAAACACCAAGAAAAAAAATAAAAAGAATTTCTTTACAAGCTAAGGGTTAAGAAAGAATTCAGTTGGTTTAAACAATATTCATTCTAAATATCAAATTTCACTTAGCAAAAAAAATCGATAAATGATTAAAATGGAATTTTTTGATATATCAGTTACTGTGCACTATTTAAATAACCACAATGGCAGATAAGTAGTAAACAGAGTTATATGTGAACAAAGTTGGATTTTTTTTTCTTCTCCTCCTTTGAAAATACATTTGAGTTGTTCCTTCCTTCTCCGGTATTACATCAATTGAAAACTGTAAAGAATATAAATTGAAAGCTTCACAAAAAAAAAACCAACTGCAGATGACATATACAATCTGGATTCCATTTCCATCAGAAAGACTGGAAGAAGAAGGAAAGAAATAATTCAGATTTATCATGCATATATTTCTGTAAACTAATGTCTTCCGTACACTAATGTTTTCTGTAAACTAATATCTTATGTAAACTAATGTTTTCTGAAAACTAGTGTCTTCCGTAAACTAATGTTTTCTGTAAACTAATATCTTATGTAAACTAATGTTTTCTGTAAACTGCTGTTTCTCTAAAGTAATGTGTTTCCTTACAAGATAGTGACCTCAGACTTAATTTTACCTCCTATTAAGGCACTCTATGTTAACACTGCAAACAATTTTTTAAGGCACCCATATTTTACGAAAATGTATAATAGCAACAATTTAAAAATGAATATTTTATGATCTAGAGATTTCGTTCCACTGATAAAGAGAGTCTTCAGCATTATTAATATGATATGTAGAATGTAGGAATTTTCAATTGGAAATCAAGCGATATCTTTTTTTAAAAATTTGTAGCTAAATAATTGGATGATTAGTTTCCTTTTTATATCTTCTAGTTGAAATCTTTTCAAAGCAAAAAGTTGTAACCATTATTTGTTTGATATTTAACTGTGAATAACTGTAGGGTATACAGCATACTTAGTTCGACAGAATTGACAGCATGACCATGTATGAAGCCTTTGATTGTAAGAAAACTGATCATGGAAACAAATTCTACAACCTTTGTTTGTTTGCAAAGAATCACCAACAGTCAAGATAGCTACAATAAGTTACTAAAGTGCATATCAGAGTAATAAGTTTTGATTAGAACTAGCTCAGAATGCAGCCAAAGAATAGAACTCTAAACCATCTTCCAACTAAGCGTGCCCTGAATCACGACATTTAGTAATTTATCAGTGACCACGGTCTGAGTAAACATGATTATGGATATCTTACTTGAATAATGACTATTTTAAAAGTACATAGAACTAAGAAGATAAATAATGAAGTTTTTTTTATTTCATTTAGATATAATTATTTAAAAAAATAATTCTGCATTTGATTTTGATATTCATATCATTTTTATATTTTTAAGAAGCTCCTTTATATTTTAAGGCATTAATTTTACATATTTCTTTCTGAATATGAAGCAAGCAGTAATTATCTATAGAACATTAATACTTGTATTATGTTTATTGTACTTGGAAGATTTCCAGACTTTAAAAAACTAGTTTTATGTGAAAAAATAAAAACACTTTAATGTTGTCTAAAGCTATGTTGCAAACCTAAATCATTGCATTGTTAAAAGGAGAAAATGTGCATAACAAGAAATTCATTTTTAGTAACTGACATTGCATTATTTTCAATATATTATCGATACGATAACATGAAATTATCGTTATTTTATTTTTGTTCCAAAAACAATCTAGTGAATTGACGAATTTAAGAAACATACTTTGTCTAAATATGCTTTTACATATATAGCAAAGGTTCATCAATCACCGATTTATTGACATCTAATCTGTACTTCAGTTTTCATCGTGGTCAAAACGGAATCCTATTCTTTCTTCCGGATTCCAATCTCCATCCAAGATAAAACACAGATCGAGGCGCAAATGAGTCTTTTATCCGAAAAAGTTCCACAATGAGTTTTCGACAAGAGAATGGGTAAACAACTTAGCTGAAAGAGAGGAGGGAAACAAAAGCAGAAGAAGAAAAAAAGGCTGGACGTTCCTGGGCTGCTGGCCCATGAATTCTTATTTGCGGAATGCCACGAACACTTCCCTAGTCTGCATAGCTAAAAAAAGAGGCAATAAGTGTAGCATCGTGGATTAGATAGATAGATTTCCTTTATTTAGTTCTTTTCCTATACAGCAAAGTAGTGTTAGTTGGAGTAGGGATTGTGGTTTAGATTTTTATCTTTATTATTTTTCTCTAAAATGTGATGTACAAATCGATACTGACAAAAGAAAATAAATAGCACAAAATTTAGGAATCCAAAAATTATTCAATTTATAAATAAAAAATTTTATTATTAGAAATATAAAATCCATATCATATTTTATTTCGTAATTATAATTCATTTTTATTGAATAAAACAATTTATATTTAACTCTTTGCAGTAAATCTTAAGTAGCAAATAATAGTTTGCCTTATCCTTATTTCAATATGCTTGCGACATTTAATTAAAAAAAATTTCTGAGGGGTTTTTTTTTCGTTCATTTAATTTTGTTTTCTGTTAAATATAATTTTTAATGAAATGACAATGGAAATACAAGTGAAAACAATTTATTTTAATTCGTTTTGAAAACTTATGATAGTTCAAAGGGAATAATGAAACTATATTTTGAATAAAAATGAGCATAATATTTAATTTATAGATTGCATAATGAATCATAGCTTACTTTGATGAAGAATTTAAATAAATGCTCCTTCATAGAAGTTACAAATATTCAGTAGAATTCTATAAAGATTTTTTTTTTCAATTTTAAATTATAAACACTTCACCAAATATTTTCATGAATGAAACTATATATTAAATAATTTATGTAATAGCAGATTTACCTTAAGTTGATACTTAACATAACACAACATATTATCAATATCTCATGTGGCTCCTATACGGTTTGATATAGAGGTAAGTAGACTTTATTTTTATTAAAAAAAAGTATTACAATTAATTTCAAGGTGACAGAAAGTTAACAAATAATATGATTATACACTAAATGAAGAGCAATAATAAATAGAAAAAATATATTTCTTTAAATACACAAATACTAAAAGAATAAACATATTATTGTGCAATAGGAATAAAACTGATATGCGTTGCATTATTTCGCTACAAAATGAAGAGGTAAAAAAGTTGCATTAAGAGACGAATTCAAAAGTTAGGAAGAAAACAATTACTTAAAAATGAGACATTAGTGAAGAATTAAAGACATGCTATGAATATTAATATTATTAAAGAGAAACTTTATATGATTAATTTAATCGGATTATTTTTTCATTATATATTATGAATTTAATCATGTTTACGAATATTTTCCTAGATGAGGGATTTCTAACAATTCTTTCAAACCAAAGACTTTCTAACAAAGATGAAGGTTCCAAATAAAGAGTAAAAGCCAGGATACCGCATAATGAAATTCGACTTCTCACTAGTGCAGTATCTACTACAACAATCCATACAAAGAAGAAAAAAACTAAAATTGTATAGCATTTTTAGAGCCAGTACGGAAAACTTAAAAATTACTTTCTTCTTTTATTTTACTTGTATAGAAGTTTTAATGGTTTGAAATTAATAGAGGGATGGTTAATTTATGCAATTTGGAAGAGGAAATGCATTTAATCAAAAATAATATGTAAATCAAATAGTAAAATTTTCTCACACGATACTTATGTTATCACTCGTGGCATTAGACATTTAGCGGTTTGCTAGTACCATCTAATTTATGACAAAACACTACAAGGAGCAAATGTCCAACGTATTCGAAATTAACTCTATCATTTCTAAGATCCTTCGAGTTCATATAGCTTGGATTATTGGAGCGCCTAAGTGTATCATTCAAAGATAAGAAATATTTCTACTCCTATCAAAACCCATAAAGGCAGTCTGTGTTCTTAAGGAATTGATATACAAAAGCGAACCCTTAGCTGATGGCTAAAAAGGTTTCCAAACCTTTCTCAAACTATTTACCCAGCCTGACTTCTCTAACAAAGATACAGTGCCCGCCGTAGTTTCGTTTAACGGGCTTTTACGTCCTTTTAGTATCGATAGAGTTCATCTGACTCAGTATCCCTTACAAATCTAGTAAATAAACATGTTTTATAGTAAAATGAAAAGAATAAGAGACGGTATATTCTTCTGCTTCTAGCCATACATAATTAAAAGCATTGTTGTGATATTGCAAAAAATAATAAACACTTATAAGAATGATTTTATATATGAAATTAAGTGACATTAAACGTATAATAAAAATCAATTATTAAAAGTCGTGAAAAATCATTAAAATCAGTCTATATTGAAACTAACTGAAATTGAACCTATATGTTAGGTACTTGAACTCCGTCCCGAAATAGTCCTTGTGTTGCTTCAAACCCAGACTCTAATGTAATGCAACCGTACATTTCTATACAAAAAGTTTCTAATAATCTAGTATCCATAAAAGCTCACAGCACGTCATAATACAAAAAACAACAACAAAAAAATGTGGCTCTGCATCTGGAAAATATTCTATTTTTTATATATGTTAGAATTTACCAAATATTTACGTATTGTATTTTAAATTAGAAAATATAATAAAAATAAATACAGTAATAATGCTTTTTAGTTTCCAAAAAAATGAACAAAAATCTGAATAAAATTTTCAACTGAATGTAATTATAACAATTATTAAATGTCAAGAAACACGAGAAAAAGTTCAAAATTCTCATCATCCAATTTTGAAAGTAATTGATGAATATCGTTTATTATTAGCGATTAATGAATATCGTTTATTATTAACGATTAACGAATGCACTTAGCATTAATTATTAAAATCGAAAATAATCGAATTAAATTTCTCATTGAATGAAATAATACCACTTAATAATCAACCCGAAATGCAAGATTAAACAGTCCTCATCACTATATAAAGGCGAAGAAGAAAAAATTAATTACTGTCTGATTATAAAATAAAATATTTGAATGTCAATTTATGAAACAAAACATTATCTTCCGAATTTTAATCAGAATTTAAATAAACAAAACATAATTATTTTCAGTTAAAAATTGAATAAAACATTGTAAGCACCGATATGTTTCTTTCAAATTTTGTATAAAATATAAATCGAGAGAACTCAGAACATTAGAATCAGATTTCCTTTTGAATGGAGTGATATCATTTATAAAAGACAAGAAATGCGAGAAAAGACTCAAGACAGTCATCATTCACTCTTGAAAGACTCGAAAGCCAAATTAATGAAATTAAATGCGTGTATTTGAATGATTTTGGCTCAGAAAGTGCTAACAACATTTATTTTCTGTCGAAAGGCAGCTACCAGCTTTATTGAAATAGCTTTAGAGACAGAGAGAAAAGGCGACTTCTCCGAGAATGAAGATAAATTTATTTCTTGGACCTTTTGGCAAAAATTAGAGAATCAAATAAAGCGCATTAACCTTAATTTACTACTTAAAGATGTTCTTTAAATGTCCTAGCAATTAAGCTTGAATGGCATTTTTTTGTGTTGGGTTATTTTAAATGCCGTTTCTTTCAAAAGCGAATATGTTGAGGAAGAAAGTTCTCTATGCTTTTGGAAAAAAATAAAGAGGAGAAAAAGGAACTCCCATTACAAATGTTTGTTTAAAGAAAAAAGATATCTTTATTTCTTTGGAAAAAATACATAGCTTCTTGATTCTGAGGAAAGAGCCGAAAGCAATTAATTCGCCGTAAAAAGATTTTATTTTGCGTCAAGTTAATTTTTTTTCCTTCTAGCTCTGATTGTGGATTTTGATAGTAAAGATAAATCACTTTTTATATTCCGAATACTTGTATAGTTATGATTATAGTAATGAAATTTGTGTTTCATTAGTATTATTAAAATGCAGAAGGAATCGAAAAAAAAATCCTTCGATATTTGTTTATTAATATATTCTTTAATGAAATATAACTGTTGCTGTCAGAGTGTGGTAATATTTAATGTTCATGGACATTCATTTATTTTGCTTTCTAATTTTTTCCAGTATCGCAATAAGAAAAATATATACATTTTTATGTTGAATAAATTACGAGCGCATTTGAGAGAAAAATAATAAACTATTTCATAATTAACTTATGTTTTATATTTAAACTTACTTTATTAATTTTTAAAATTGTCAAGTTGTTTTATTTTTAAGAACAGTAGAATATTAAAATGAAATTTGTTTGACAAATAAATTATAGAAGTGAAGCATTTTTTTAACTAGAGCTTATAAAAGAAGTGTCATTCTGATAGCTTCAATTTAATTAAACTTTTTTTAGAAATATCTCGTTGTAATTCAGTGACACTTTGCTTTCCGAAACACAATGTAATTATTTCAGTAACATAACTGTGCACTTGATTTGTATTAAAGATATGATTAACACTGAAATCCTTTTAACCAAACAATATTAGTTGAGTTTAGTTATTCGCTTGCTGCATGTGTGAAAAACTCATAACACTGAAGTCTTTCTCAATATTAAGAATATTTTCATTTTTTTCCTGCGTTCAGAGATTTATTTGGCGTTTCTAAAGCTTTTCAATGGAGAAAAGAAACACGGTTTTAGAAAAATTTAAAGCATTGCAGATATAAAGTCTTTAATCATTTAATTACGATATTCTTCTTACTTGCTGTAAAAATTCATTAAATATAAAATATATTTTAACATAATTTTTCATATTAAATTTTATACAAATATATTGTAAATTATTTGTATAAAATTTAGTGTGAACAATTATGTTAAAATAATTGAAGTTTATATTACAATTAGATTTAGTTTATAATATTACCATGGCGTTGCACGGGCATGATGAATATCAGTGAATTCAAATTACAAGAAAATTAATTGGGACTTTTAAAACTCGATAAAAAGGGAAGTTGATGTTGGCCATCTTTTATTTTTCGTAATATTGCCTGCTAAACAATCGCGTGCTGAAAAATCGGAGTTTATAAATGAAAATGGAGTAGAGTCAAAAGAAAAAAAAAACACTATAGAAATAAAGTATGGAAACTTCATAATTTTTTTAAATTTTACTAATTTTAATTTTATTAGTAATTTTTATAATTATTTGTTGCCTAAATTAGATTCATATTAAATCAATAAAGAAAAATAAGTTCTTCGGGTTCAATTTTTTTTATTTTCGATTAGAAGATAAATCATTAAGCAAATTAAGAAAGCAATTAGTTAAAATTCAATGAAAAATATATTTTGATCGTTAGATGTTTAAATTATAAAATTTTAAATAATTAAAAAATTAATTTTTAATAAAAGCGAATTAGAATGTAAATTGCAGAAATCACTTGACATCAAGACAAGCCTTTTGAAATTATCGGCTATATGACATGTATTACCATTAAAAAAAACATAAACGAATTCATAAATAAGCGTGGGCAGATGCCCAGTCATGTGATATAGTAAAAAAAATCATCTGCTTTTTTTTATCCCAATCCTCCCAACAAGTAATTCCTATCATCTAACAACTAACATATGCTATCTGAGCATAGTAACGTAAGCTCTGTAGAATTATTTTCAAATATCAATGAGTTTAGAGATAGAGTCATTCTAATTTAACTGAATATATCGATTACCATTTAATATATTGTTGCATAAAATTAGAACAACCAAAGAGTTTCTGAAAAAGCCTCATCTTGTATTCATAAAAAATTTGTGACTAATGATAAGCCCTTTATGCAAAGATGGCATTTTTTATCTTCTGAAAATTGATCATTTGGATGATCGATCACTATTAAAGTGGCATTCTTCTATCCAAATTACATTTATGGGGAAAGAAAAATTTTATTCTGCCTCAAGTGGGGATTAGATGTGAAACTAAAGGCACTGATCAAGATCTGATTGTAGGTATCTTTTGATGAATGCTACCTGCTATATGGATGCCAGTAATTACATTGAAGTTTTCTCTGCAGTGCCTTATACACTCATTCCCTCAAGATATCTAAGAATCTTGCAATTTGCAATCGTTAAACCGTTTTGTAAATACATTTTCTTGCAAGATTCTGAAAACTGGAATGAAGATGCTTGAATTATTTCTATAACTAAGTCAGCTTTAAGATTACTTAAATATAAATATACAACGTTTTAAAAATTCCCTTTTACTTAAATGTTTTATTCTTTTTGAAAGCTTATTATCACACAGACAATTCAAAGAAAATATTTTTTTTCCTTTTTCGGTATCCGCTATTTCTCAGATATATCTTAAAGGTCTTTCTCAAATTTCGATATATAAATATTTATGTCACAGCTCTCAAATTTTGTAAATGGAAGCTTGAAATATTATGTACATATAGATGAATGTAAAAGGAACATTTTGCCTATTAACACGTTTAATTTGTGGGAACCATCTAATTTTTTTATTCTTCTGTTATCAACTTCCACAAAATCCAATAAATGTTCATACCATTTTCTTTCTTATTGTAAAAAATGAAAAATCGAAAGTTTAATCGAAAATGTAAATTTAATTAATTATTTATTATTATTTTTCATTAAAAAGAATATTAGGAATAAACTTCAGGAAAAGGCATAAAGTTAATTTTGATACACATAATCTATAAAACACGTATGAACTAACTTCATGAAATTATGACTTTATCTTTAAAATTTTATAATAAATATTAAAGATTCATCTTATGAATCTTCTAAGCAGATATACATATCATCTCTTTCACTCTTGAATCGATTCAAAATTTCAAACATTTCCATATAATAATTATTAAATGAGTATTGCATTGGATACGAAAAAAAAAATGTTTCCTTTAAATGCGAAGCAAATGTCTTGTCTGCCGAAACATTAGAGTCAAAAGATTTCTTAGACTATTTACTGAAGGAAAAAAAAGAATGCTTTCAACATCACTTTCGGTAATTAAATGGGAAAAAATACTTTTAAAAGTCTGTTGTTAGTGTGAGCAAGAATTGTTAAACATCCCAATCTAATCAAATGTATTTCTTTAATTTACAAAGTTGCTGTTAAAATGCTCGTAATAGTTTGAGATACTGAACTATTGTTTGTAGTTTCAATTCTAATGTTCCTGTCTTTTTTTTTTCTTTCCCCCTGCAGATTGCTAAGAAATTGAATCCCCTAATATTCTTAAGAAAAATATAGGCTTTGAATCTTATTCATAAAGTTGCAATATGGAAGCCCAGTTAAGATTATTTATTGTGTTAAGAAATGAGCATTTCAAAGTTTAAATCGCTAAATTGATTACTGATCAATTTTCTTTAAAATTCATAGAGATTTGAAGTCACACAGCAAACGCAATAAAGCTATGATTCATAATTAACAAATTTATGGTAGCATTTATTATTGTGATATGAAAGAATTAAATGATAAAAGATTTTTAATCTTTTGATTATATATATATATATATATATATATATATATATATATATATATATATATATATATATATATATATATATATATATATATATGCCACAAAAACTGCGTCTTCTCTCTTACGTCATAGGATACCATATTACAATGTAAAGAAATCCATTTCTAATAATTTTTTTTCTCTGTGGATGGTGCTATGGTATCTATAGACCCAGAATAAATAGTATTTTATTAAACCTGTAATTGATACGTGGTCAGTTTTTCCAGTGTGTGTGGCTTACGTAAAATTTTCTCATATGCATATTAGGTATACTCGGATTACCCACAAATATCTAATTTCGATGATAAGGTACCTATGTACACCACATTCCGCACTGAATTGACAGTTCGTCACATTTTGATTAAATGCCCAGCTTTTGACACACATCGCCACCTTTTTTTTTTTTTTTCATTTATCAAATGTTACTCTCCTAGAATTGATGGGAAGATTAAAATCCAAACATTTTTTACATTTTTTATTGCTATATACATTTTAGCATATATTTAACTTAACAATTTCAATTCTTTATTTGTTGTTTTAAAACAAAGATCGTACCTATCGTTTTAATTTTTATTTTAGCTGTGTTTTTTTTTATTACTCTATACATAAATATACTTGATTCTATAGGAAGTTTTAAACATTAAAAATGATTTACTTCACAATGTGGATGACATAGTATAGCCAGAAATAGTCCTTGGGCCAAAAAACTCAAATCAATCAATCAATCAATCACCCCATCTAAAAGATAAAGCATAATCATTAAAAAGAATTTGATGTTTTATGAAACATTTCTAAAAAAAGTTTTATAATAATTATAAGTATTATAAACACTTTAAAATTATAAAATATTATCTATATTATATATATATAAAATTATAAAATACTATCTATATTATCTATATTACTATAAAATTATATCTATATGATGCTATTTAAAATGAAAAATATTATGTATAGCTCACATTTTCAAGTTATGTAATATTCTCTGTTTCCTTTCATTACTAATAAAATTACATTAATACGAAAATAAGTACGCGGTTTATTGAAACATTAATTCCTCTTTATTGACACTTGAAAACTGTCACACAACAGTAGCTTTTTGATTTTTTTACTAAAAAATAATTTTAAAACAAAATATTTTTCATTGTCTTAAAATGCATACATTATATTTATCTTATGTTTTCCCTCTCACTTCAGATTACAGAATTAACAGAAATTATTGTTTTTAATTGAAATTATTTGAATTGTTATTTGTTATTCGTATTTCAACGTTCTTCACGATCGAGATTGTACGCGTTCCTTTAACATATCGCTGATTAAAATCATTAATATCCATTTTTTGATATAATATTTAATTTTATTTAAAAAACTTTTAAATAAATTCCGAAAGTGAAAACAAATAAGAAAGTTATAAAATTCATATTAGAGAAATGATTCATTCATGCGATTTCAAAAGTTAGTCATCACAAATATATGGCAAGAAGTACATTGCTCACTAAGCATATAAAAATAGGAAACGAAAAAGACACAAATACTTTATTGACTAAAATTTTAAGAAGTAATTTTTAATAGAAAGACTTGGCAATACAGAATGAAAATAAATATGTGATGTGTGATATATTGATTTTTTGTTTTTGTTTTTATGATTTATTAAATTTTTTCTCTCAAAATAACTTTTTTTCTGATTTTACATTTTGATCAACAACATGTTTTCCGCGACATCTGACAAATCAAAAGAGGTACTGCAAAAGTGGCCGATTACAGTGCATGAATGCATGATATAAGCTGAATTCTCTTTCCTTACATTTTATTTCAATTTGAAAATTTTGAAAATTTGTGTTTTAATTTTAGAATCAGTGAAGCAAATTCCTTAGTTTCCTCAGTCAACATCTTTTAATTGCAATGTAGTCAAAAACATTCTTAATTTTATCTTACAACATAATTAAATATATGTATTGTTAATAAGAAAAATGCATTAACCCTTAAAAGGGCCATTTTTTTCTAGTCATATTATGTTAAAATATTTCTAGGCTTACATTTAGAATAAGAAAAGGGATTCATTTAGCTTATTAGATAAATTTAATTTCATTAATTAATTAATTTGGTTAATTAATAAGTAAGTAACAAATCTAGACACATCATTTTGTCTGAGATAAAAAACTGAAGCATCTAAATTCCTGACTTAATAAAAAAATTTGTCAGAACTTATGCCAACCTACATAATTTCATACAAAGATTGATAAATTTGGTGGGAAGCATACTTCCCACCGCCCTAGAAAGGGTTAACAAAACTGATACATCAAAAATATCAAGCAATAATACAAATATATCTATATAGAGTATGTTGGTATTGAACAATTTATAAGGGAAACTGCAAACATATTTAAGTTGCAGGTTTTAACGTTCATTTTACTCATCAAAACATTTGTATAAAAAAAAAATTCTAAATGTATGAGGAAATAAAATAAGTGAGCTTGCTTGACATAATCCTGTTTGATCGATAACAAATAACTCTAATTGGATTAGCAAAATGGATATTCTCTCAATATATCATAAACAAATTTTATCATCCGTCATAAAAAAATGCACATCCTATGTCCATAACTGCTTTCCGTCTGGAAAACAATGGAACTTTCCCTCACTCTGTACTTATTCCTATTTATTTTTTTCCACATAAAATCAGCCGTAATATACAGACATCCATTTTTATATTAGTTTTTTTCCCTCCTACTTCCTTGAGTCTTAAAAGGATGAATAGTCCCCCTTTTGGCCCGTGTTCAGAAAAGTTTATTTTGTTCGCTCTGTGTTTTGCATGCGATACGAAATCTTCTAGTAAGAAAAGAAATATCAGGACTTCCTAGTAAATGGGAGAAAAGTTGCGGTCATTTTTCAAAAGATAAAAATTCCAAGTTTTACGTCGGTTTTAAGCAGACTTTTATTTAAGTTTCTCGGATTCTTCAAACGGTAGGCTGTGACATACAATTCGAAGATTACGGTTACCATCTTTTCAGAGTTTCGTTGGGATTTTTTTTTGTTTGTTATTTTTTACTTGTTTGTTAAACAACTTTAAATGTATGTGTGCCTTTTCATTTTCATAGAGACAGACAGAGTGCACCTCAAATATTTACCTTAAAAGTTGTTCGATACGTTTCGGATAAAGCTATGTATTTATGGCTTTTCTTTAACTGTGCTTGTCGGTACATTGTAAAACATAAAAGGAAGAATATGGTTTACCAGAGGAAATTTCAATACTGAGAGAGAAATTGGTTCTGGACAATGAATAATCGTTTTTACTTTTCTGTGTAAGAAAATATGCTGTGCAGAACATGAATGTTGTTTTGGTTTGAAGTTTTTGAAGCCAAAAAATGCAAGGCAGAAAATTTGCGATTTATCCCTATTGAAATATTAATTTTTCGCTTTTAGGGTTATTAGAAAATGATACGGAAGGTTGTCACATTTGATGACTTATCGGCAACAAAAAGTTGCAACTTGGCGCAAATGTCTGTCATGTACCCGATTCTCTTACCTTGGCCAATAAAAGGCAGGAAACAGTAGTGGAAGTAAGTAGGATTGGTCTCACCCATATTCTTCAATAAGCTTGCTTTCAGGCTTAAATGTTGTATTTAACATTAATATCCTACCTCCTCTGGACAATTAGTATTTTTACAAACACACCGTATATAGAACAATATCATGAAGAGGAAACTTCGCTCGGCAATTTTTTTTCGTGAAAAAATCGCTCTTATTTGGTGAAAATATTTAGGTATGAATCCCACACTGATTACATATGAATATTTTTTAATCTTGCCTATATATGAACAGGTAATTTAAATAAAAAAATAATGAATGCACTTACTTTAACACGTCATTCTAAACAATATGCTACATTACAGTATCCATTTTACAATTTGTCTATCATTACTTCTATTTTTGAACTTATACTCAGTTTTATCCCGGAAGAATGGAGGCGATGCTATATTACATTGGCAGCATTAGAGCAGATAGAAAAAGGCTTTAATAGTTAGTTATTTAAAAATGTGTGCGCGTGTGTGTAAAAACGCATTTTTCCAGGAAAGAACCTATATAGATAAAATTTAAAAGATAAAAAAAAATAGATATAAATTTATAAATAAAAAATAAAACAAAATGTGCAACTCTAACAGTGGACCCGCAACCCACGCATCATTCATGTTGTTTTGATCACCGTACTGTATTTCTCACACTTCGAAGAAGAAATTGAATATACTGATTCTAATAGTTAGTTATAAAAAAAGTTTTTCTTTTGAGTAAAATTGCGTTTTTTCAGGAATGACTCCTATATAGCTAAACTTAAAAAGCAAAACCTTATCTACACCGATATACAAGTAATAAATTAATTTTTATATATACAAAAATTGCTTATTTAAAGTTATATAACATATCATTGCATATAGGAATAAGCAAAATGCTAATTGAACGGTATGATTTGAAGGGAGCTTTAGAACTAAGTCCCAATCATCTCTATTCATTTGTTTATGCTGTAGCATAAAATATCATGTTATTTTTTAGTCACAACTTATAAATTCAATTATTTATTAGTCACTTATTATTGATCAATTTGATTTTCATATCATCTCATTTCGATTTTGTTGTTTTTAAGCCCTTTTTTAAAACATTATTTTCAATTAATTGCATAATTTTTCATACTAAACCTTATTGCTGCAATAGCAGATTAATATTTTACGATTATTTTGAAACAGTGAGAAGCGTCTCCCCTTTCTGCAATTGGGAATCCAACTTTCACATCTTAACGAGTGTTTGCAGAAAATAGATGAGATAATTTATATATTTGCTCAAAGAATAAAAAAACTATAAAATGCAAAGAAAAAGTGAAAATAATCTTTATCATTTATGATCTTAATACATAAATGATCTTTGTAATTTTGAAATGTAGTAAAACATTGAAATTTAAACAGCGTTATATAAAAGTTAGAAGCATTCTAAAAACGTTATAATAAAAGTGTATCTTTAGGGATACAAAATAAAATTGGTTGCTTAAAAATGCATTGAATTTGGACTTAGTTTTTTTAAAAAAAGAATAAAAAGAAGATAAGAAAAGATTCGAATCATTCTTTTAAATAAAAAAAGTATCTCAATTATTCTAAAACTCTCATTTTAAATCAACATTAAACTTTCCTTAATCATGTTTGAAATATGTCGGTTTCATAAAATTGTCATGAATATAAAAGCGACATTCAAAGTGTGCATTTAACTCCGAATAAAACGTTCCTTCTAGAGAAATCAGAGAGTTTTTCATTTTTTACTTTATTTACAGATTAAGTCATTGAGATTTTAGTTTAATACATCTGAGAATCTTTCCCAAAAAGCAATTATCTCATAATAGAATTGGTATTCTTTTTTTTTTTTTTCTGTTTTGAGCTATTTATTTTACCAAATTTTTCTTATCGCAATTAAAGCTATGGCAAATGTGTAGATAATTAGAAAGTTAAAAGACCGATTTATTTAAAACTAGTTTCGTTATCTACATTCATGTGAAGTTAAAAAATATTTGTTTATTGTTATAACGTAAAAAAAACTTCATATATTTCTGAAAAAAAATCAAAATGAAGTCGAATTATCTATCTATCTTTGTTAATGTAATTAAACGTATATTTATTCATTTTCAAATTAGAATTAGGAATATCTTAATTTAAATTGGTATTCGAACCTCTGATATTCTTTACTGCTTTCCAGTACTTCTCTTGAATTTCAATTAGAAATATTATCATAAATAAAAAAAAAATAAGTAAATAACCTATCGATGCATTCTCTACTCAATGTTTTGGTATAAATTCAATATACCGTTCCTTTATGCCGTGCTTCATTCCATGATCAAAACAATTGTATATGAAATGTGAATATTTTCTTCTTACAGATTCAATTCTACTTTTCAACAAATATATAATTAAAATACAAGTCACAAGTGCCAAATTTTATTTAATCAGCCTTTCACATAAGAAATTGTGGATCATCAAAATTATTGTACTCCGATTTTTATCTTCAGTGTCATCCAGATGTGCATTCTGTGCTTCGTAGCATAATAAAGAAAGCAAATATGCATTTTAGACAACTTTTTTTAGTCAACTGAAACCAAAATATGGCACAAAATTTCAAATTTGCTTACAAGATAACAACATATTTCAGTGACTTTTTGAATTATCGTTTATACATGCCTTAAAATCCATAAATCGAAAGATAGTCAATCCATTCATGTATTTGTTATGGGTTTGTAGTTTCGATGCTGAAACTATGAACTGAATTGCATTTATCTATATCTTTGTATTTTATAATTGTTGGGTTCACTTGGATTTTTGTAGTTATATGTGTCAAATGTCCATATGCGAAATTGTATATTTTCGTCCATATAGTTCAAAGCAATTTCTTTTTGTGAGCTTATTATCGTGCAATCATACTTTCAAATGTACATTTTTAGGACTGACTCGAGGAAATTCATCAATATCTCAAGTTCGAAGTTTTGACGTTTCATCACAATTAGTTCGAATTTTTTAACATTACAGTATTTCTTTTTCGTATACAAGAAAAAAATTATTTTGTTGAATTTGGTCAGAGCTAAAACAAAGAGATTAATTTCTGGGGATTACAAAATTTTCTACTCTATGCTTGATATGTCAGAGAGTGAAAACCATGCACTTCCTTGAAATGAAATGAATTTTATTATTTTATGTTCATAACATGTGAAAATTTAAATGAATTATCTTTAATCGCCTGAAATTACATTTTAAATTTACGTTTCCTTATTTTAATATATCTTTCTTTACACAAACTGATGGTACTATTACACGAAAAAAATATTTTTACCTTTATTAGAAGCAAAATCTGAAACATTTTCGACAATTTTCTTTATTACTCACGTATTTTAATTTCTTCGAAGACTTAAGATAACATTTCCATTTACAATAATTCCAGAAGTATGAAAGTTGGAACCATGTCAAACTAGAGGCAGAGGCAAAAGTCATTACTACGAAAATTAATGCATTCTGGTCATTACAGTGGCATTTTGGTTGAGATAAGCTCTATCTGATTAAAATACTGAAACAAAGACGCCATTATGGAAACAGTTTTCGATAACTCTTGTTATTGCAAAAGAAATTATCTTCTATACTAATTACTAGAATCTATAAATTTTCAGCAATTCTAACTTAGACAACAAAACTAATCAATTCTTGTCAGATTTATTGAATATTCTGATTAATTTTTGAATTATTAATTGGAATTTATTTTCATTTATGAGTAATTGTTTAAGAGTTGTTTTCTATACTCTAGTTTTTAATTATTCTAAAAAATGACGAAAATTCATATATAAATACTCTTATTAAAAACTAATGTAATGTTTGATATATGAAATAAACCTTTTTCATGCTCAAGTCCAGAAATTCTGTGATTTGTCTTTTTATTTTCGCTTGAACTATAATTTTCACATTTCTTGCACTTGCAAGGAATACGAAAATAATATTAGGAAATCGGGAGCCATTGAGCCAATTAAATTATTCGTTTTAAGCCAGAAATATTTATTAGACTTTATTTCTACCTTATAATATGCCTAAAATTTGAACTGACAATCCCTGAGAAAGACTCTCTTTTTTTCTTTGCAATGAATTTAGCCTATAAATCTTATAAATATAAATCCATTTTGTTCGTATTATTTTACTTTAGCAAAAGTGCAAAAAAGTTCTCCCTTATTTCAGCAAATTGTTCTCATCGCAACAATTGCATTTTTCAAAGTTCATTTCAAAGCCAGGATAAAAAGCAGCCATAATATTAGTCATTATTTGCCGTTTCTTAAAAAGAACTTATTTACTACATCAATCTTTTTTTAATTGAACAATAATAATAGGTATATTAACAGAAATCTGTAAAAAAAAACTGAAGAAAAGATAAATATTTGGTCATTTTGTACATGGTGGTTTGAAAAATCTGTAATACTATAGCGGGTTAGTCACCACATGGGATTTACTCTAAATTAATTGCACATTCTTCGAAGACATTGCCTTATGGTAAAAAATAATTTTAAAAAAATGTTTGTCTCACAAATAATAAATTTGAAGTATTTTCCTCAAAAGCTTATAGCATACCTCCTAATAAAGGATTCATTCTTCTTCTAGGTCTATATAAAAACGTACAAACTTCTATTTTTAGTACTTTACTGCTTCAGTAGAATGATGTTTCCAACCACTATTTCAATTAATTGAAATATAGATTAATTAAGATGTACAGTCTTAATAACGTGATGGTGTACCAAATTTTATTTTGCGTTTACACGTATGCAATGCTTGCAAATATATAGTGACCCCTCTCAAAAAAATCTAGTATAAAGAAAACTATCAAATTAGCCATAAAATTTCAAAGATCAAAATATGATAAGAATTTGCTATTTAGTTTCTAAAACTGCGCACCAGTTTTTATCCATTCAGCGATTTGAGATTCGTAGTTACCATAATCATTTCTATTTCAACATACAAATTTTCTGGGAATGGATTCCTTTTGAAATTTGATAGAAATCCACAAATTTAGTTTTTAGTTCATAATGAAAATTTCATTCTAATATTTTTATAAGTATTTCATTCTTATATTTTGCAGGTATCGCCTTCAAAGTCCCCCAAAAAATGCTATAGAAAGATTCACATAATTTCTATCAAATAATATCATGATTGTCGCAATGTATTCTTCGGATTCATGCAGGTCTAAACTTAAGTTTATTAAAACCGCAACGAAAGCAAATAGATACAAAATTGCAAGAAAATGCTGAACTGGTGTGGCAACAAAAGTATTAAAGAATAATATTTCTATAGCAGAAACAGTTTCATACTAAGCTAATGTTTAATGCTAAACATAATATAACTCGTTTCAATAACTTAAGCATTTCTGAAAATTGTTAAATGCCTTCAGAACAAAATTTTTGTCATACTTTTGTCTGAAGTGATAATAACTGGAGAAAACCCCCAATGTAGAATATTATAAGGAGAACATATTGGCTATACTGTTGTTGCCATTCCTTACAGATGGTACCCCCAAAAGGAATCGGATACTTCAGTAGAATTTTGCGTCATCGCATCTAGGTAAATTAAAACATGTTTGCACCGCATTTACTATATACATTTTATAAATCAAAAAGAATGGACTCTTTCATCTGAATATAATAGAGCTGATAGTTTAGAAATGTTGAGATTTTAGTTTAAAATAAATGCTAAACATTTTACGATTATCTTAGAACATTTATATTACTCGAATGGGACAGATTATCAGACATATTTGTATTTAGAAATTGGAACAAAATAACATCTCTTTTCATTGATAATAATGGCTACTAAATCAATTGAAATTCGTTTAAAATTTCATTTATGTTGCTTATATTGTTAATGCGTTTATCATTTGTATATAAGAAAAATTGATTGATTTACATTATTTATAGCATTAGATTAGAATTACTATGGATAGGCATCATGCTAGCTTATATACATATTGATTTTAACAAAATATCAGGGTATAAAATTCTGAAAGCTCAAAACTGAAAGCCTTTTAAAATTGTAAAATATATTTAAAATATAAAACGCGATTTGAACATGCATAATTTTAAACATAAATTTTCAAAGAATGTCTTATATTTCAAATAATTTACATGATAGAAAAGATATTTACATGATAGAAAATAGAAAAAACATCTTATAAAAATTAGATATTTTCTTCTATTGTTTATAGCATTTTCATTTCTGATGCAAATTGTTCATTTAAATATCTCTGTAATTAGCTTCATAAATAAAACAGTATTCAGTATTCTATTAAAAAAAATTAATTGGAGGATAAATGGCCCTGCAAAATTTCGAGGCGGCAGATAATTATTTAGCTTCTTAATTAATAATTTTTAATTTGTGCAGTTATAACACAATTAACTTGAAGTTTACTAATGAAGATAAACATGAGATTAAAATGAACAATAAAGGAGCAAGGGAAGGATGATTTTAATATTAATAGTTATTTTGAAATAAGCCAATTCATCCCTATTATTTTCATAGCGAGTCTTAAATGATTAGCATACATTTAAAACCCATTAAGTACTAAGTTAAAACCATTTTTAAATTTAGTGAAGCCCTTTTTGATGGTAATAATGAATCATTTTATTAATTTCTGTCGGATAACTTTTTAATTAACAATATAAATATCGTGCTTTAACTGGAATGTAATCTTTGGAGCAATGCAATATCTCATTTAATCCAATTAATTCTTTTGAGATCTCATTACATTTTACATGAAATTGAATTCTTAAGAGCAAAATTGTTAATGCCGCTCAAATTTTTATGTACCATGATAAATTGTATATTTATTAAGTTTCGTTAGTTTAGCGTTTTATGAGCGCCTTGAGAATTGAATAAAGTGTAAGAAATATCCAAGATGTATTCTCAGATAAAACCAGCAGCGTGATATAATTCAAGAATATTTTGATTATAAAAGAAGAAAAAATCTTTTAATATTTAGAGTACTGATTACTTTTAGAATGCTAAACGTTCTTAATCCCGCTGTTACTTTTATATCTATGTTGTCTGTGTTGTATATCTATGTTGCACATCAAAGGTTATTGATACTGATACTTGATTTATCTTCTATTTCACCAGTGCGACTCAGAACACCAAAGATAGAAATGAGGTAGGGCACACACTTTAACTTTCGTTCATAGGTCTATGTTTCTTATCTGGGAGAATTTCAGAAATATATTGCGAGTATATATATTTTGCTTACAGAAAATCTACTGCAGTCATAAGAAATGCGTTGCTCTATATGTTATCTTTATTATTTTTTGAAAAAAAATACTAATTAACAGATTAAAAACAAGGAAAGAATAGTTGAACATATAGTTGCTAGTGTTCATGTGGAACTACAGATTCTAAATTTCAATGTAATTTATTTTAGTATATATTTTATACATTCTTTAAATGCAAAAGTTTTTTTATATATATATAAAAACGAAAATACTTAATTTTTACATTTCTTTATTATTATTTTCCACTGTATAATAAACATTAATAGCAACTTTATCAACTTTCAAGAATGTTCTGAATAGTTTTGAGCTTAAAAAGGGAGGAGAATAAATGTTTTCAACTTTATGTAAAAATGTTCAAATCTTTCCCCGTTGGATGGACATTATAAAATTTACATTTGTAATCATAATTTTCTACTAATAACTTTTATTATTATTATTTCAGCGAACATTAAAAATTTTAGTTCTCTTGTTCCAAATAATAAAATAAAAAGTAAATTAGGTTGTTTATTGTAATTTACTTTTCACAGTGTTTTTAAACTCATTTGACAGTAAGCATGAAGTATTTATGGTAAGTATATTCGTTTCACATGTCTCACAATTCTTTCTAAGAAATGCATTCCTTCAGTAACTTATTCGTACAAAATACATTCCTACTATGACGTTGAACGAACATGTTATTGTGACTTTTATGTGATATATCATCAAAGACATCATCAGAATATATGTTATATCTTCAAAGATGCCATCAGAATTATATCTTCAAAGATGCCATCAGAATTATATCATCAAAGACGTTGTCAAAGATATATCATCACGTGCATCAACATAATTATATTATGAAAGACCTAAAATATCAATATTTCACAAGATAGTTCAAAATATCTCATTCAATGACAAAGCTATGGTTAGTTCAGTAAAATTCATTTGAAACCATTTAACTTAACGAATCAGATTTCCGATAAATTCGTTATTCAAATGCAGGAAAGGGTGTCTCTGTATTCTAATGAATGTAATTTATGCCAGTGAACATGACTGTAATAAAAACAAACAAACAAAAAAAATCTGTACATTCGTAATTCTTTAAAGAGTACAATTAGGATTTTAGATCATTAAAATTGGAAATTTCATTGATAGAATATAAAATCGCCATCAAACTTAAAGATGATGGTATCCTGAAAAACTGTTCATAACTTTTAAATTTATACCATGCACACAGTTAAAAAACACACTTATTTTACAAAAGAATATGGGAACAGAGAAATAGGAGACCGCAAATCAAAGAGAGGTAGCCGAGCTAAAGTCAAGCAAACGTAAATGGAAATCACTAAGAAAGAATATATTTCAATGTATTAAGTAAAAGAAAATGAGTACATAAAACAAGTTTAATATCCTACAGATTCACATTAATGCCGCAACACATTTGCACAGTTTCAGATTACAAGTTCTTCGAGAACATTATTTAAGAATTTCTATCTATTATTATATCTACCATGTTACATTTGAGTTGTAAAGTTCCCATGCAAATATGTTCTTTTATTACAATGAATTTGTATTCCATTAAACATGTATTTTATACTTAATCCTTAAACATCGTTTTATTTTTCACAATTCATAATGAATATTTCTTTGTAGCAGTCTCCCTTGATGTTTGCAACCCCGAACACTGTTGTTAATATGTTTTGAAAGGACTTAATATGTTCTAGCCAATCTTTGAAATTTATAAAAGCCTTTTGCGACTTCCTGTATATAGGGCGTCGTAATTATTCTTCAGATCAAAAATTTGCTTCAAGATAGAATTGGATTAATTTAAATAGGGTAAAAGTTCATATATGAATTCAGGGTAGTAAAAATTCTAGCCAAAAGTATATCATAATGAGGTTTCGGCTTTTAAATAAAATTTTCCGACCTTTCTTGGATAATTTATTGGAATCTTGGATAAAGTATAATCTTAGAGATAAATTAAAGTGCAGTTGCAGCAAAGTTGGGAATACTCTTTTAATGGAAAATTTCTAATAAAAAATTTTTCAAGCCAACTTTAACTGTAATGAGGATTTTTATATTAATCGAATTTTTACCCTTGATGGCTGCTTTTTTTTTCGGGGGGGGGGGGGGAGTTGGCAAATCATATACATCATTTGGATGACAAAATGGCGATTTTATTTTAGAAATATATGCCTAGATTTCTCAGATATCTGACTATTTTTATTAAAATTTCATTAATTGGGTAGCCTATACTTCAATAAAAAGTCTTAATATTCTAAAAGATTAAAACACATTTTCTAAAAGATTAAAAAAAGCTTGATAATTTTTCTTCGGTTATGCATAAAAAAAAATTTGTATTTTATTTCGCTTAATATCACAAACTGTTTTAACATTTTATTTTCTGCTTTTTCATTCAAGCAGTAAATAAAATGTTATTAGTTTTTGGTTTTCTGTTCGTGTATTATTATTTCTATTTCATTTTCATACATTATTTTATATGCTTATTTCTTGTATTATTTTGTAAATTTATTTCGACCATTATTTCTTGCTGATTATTTCATACATTATTTCTTGCTAATTATTTCATACATTATTTCTTGCTTATTATTTCATACATTATTTCTTATTAATTATTTCATATATTACGTTATATATTTATTTCAGTTATTAATTTTTGTTACTTATTTAAATTTTTTTAAGTTAAAAGACTTCTGATGGATTATTCTACCAAGATGGTCTTTTCTATGTAGTTTTTCATCGGCTACGTAATATCCTTCCAAAACAGTTTCGTGCGATAGGATAAATAAGGTGTTGTAAATACAGGTATGCGTTTTGGAATACCTTTGTAGAAAAGGAAGAATAAACATTTGTGGATGTATTACGTGAATTCCCAAATAATATAGAAGAGTAGAATAAATACACTTTTCTACATATATCGTGACAGATTCATAACACATTATTATCAAAATACTCTCTTACAAAGTGTATCATATTCGTTTTCTCTGACCTAAACTACCATATTTAGGATTTCGTCATAAATTAGCAATCTCATCAATTTTGGTACGCTTCTACAAGACAATTCATCCATTATGCGTATGTTTTTAAAACGAAAGCTTGTTTGTGAAAGGCGAACTGCATAAGGCAGACATTTAACACTTTCACTCAGTGGTGGTGATTAACGAAAATGAACTTAAATTCATAAATTATAGGATAAGAGACACCCTCACTCTCTCAGTGTCTTCCAAGAAATTTAACAGTGAAGATGAATGTGCTGTCACAATTTTAATTCATTATCACAGTAACAAGGCCCGGTTTGAATAATCTGTCTAAAAATGACAACGCATTTCCATTAACATTATGTGAAACTTTTAAAAACACTTTGTCCATTAACCGGAAATCATTTAATGTTTCATTAATTATAGTTAGTTTGCTGTTAATGAATTTAGTTTTTATGTTATATATTGTAATTAGCTTTATCTTATTGGGTATTATTTTTCAAAATAAACTAGTTTGAGATATTTATATATACATTTATAAGCTCTAGCTTATGAATATTTATATATTCATTCCTAATGGACGAGTTCTGAAAATTCAATGCTTTCTCTTAAAGATTCTTTTATGCATAAATAATTACTGTTTAAAACAGTTTTATTATGCACTTACGTACTAATTACTAAATAAAGAAATAAGTGTTCATCTTATATTTATTATATTTTGTAAATAATTTCCATTAAACGCATAATTTTAGAATTTAAAGAATTTAACTGTACGAGTACTAACAAAATTATTATAAAAAAGGAAACAGCTCTGAAAAAATTCTGGGAAGACAACTATGATTAATTTGTTAAAATTTAAGTAGCTATATTACTTAATAAAATGCGAGGCTCCATTATTTGTTGAGGGTTTTATATGAAAGCTTTATTATGCATTACATTTAGCATCATAATATTATTTCGAAAGAGAAATAAAAGTGAATATTTTCATAAAATACTCATAATTAATTAAAATATATTTCTAGTACTATATTCTAGTAAAATATTTGTATGCATGGTTATGTATCGATGTGAGGAAGAAAATATCTTTATACAAATTCCTAAAAAGTTTATACAAAATATATAATGCATAATAAAAATGACATATTAATGCATTAATGCATAAAGTAGAATAATGCTTAAAATAATCAATATTTAATGTGTGACAAAAAGCAAAAAACAAACATATTTTTACAGAAAAAAAATTAACATATTAATGCATCATAACAAAATATTACAATATGAACAAAAAAATATAAGAAAACATATTAATGATATTAAGCTTTAGCAAAACCATACACTGTAAACTGAATAATGAATAAAAAAATAGTAACAATAAACATTTTAAAATAAATTTCAGTTTTGTGACCTAAAAGACATGGCAGACCCCAAAGTCACAAATTATTTCTAAAAGTAGGAAATCAGCGTTTAACCTTCTAATTCTGCTTACCATAAAGAGTATTTGATTTCATAAGCTCCCCATCACGATTTTAAATTTTTATTTCTAGTTAAAGTGTTATCACCAATATGCACATTATCTAAGTTAAGCATTCGACACCATGTTTTAATTTATAAATTGATTTGTTAATGTAATTTCTGAACGATCTTCTCTTAACATTTCTATATAAAATGCATTCACTCTTTTTTAATGAGTATTCATTCTCTTTAAGTCAAGAACTGAGAACCTATATAATGATTGCTGTATATTAATCAAATTATATTGTTATAACAAAAGAAATTACACACTTCTTTTATATACATTTTATATACATCTTATACTGCTTTACAAACCGGATAAGTAGAATAACTGAAATAGATAAAATTTGACGAAACTATATTTAGTATCCATTACTTCCCATTCGGCATTCTTCAATAAGAGTTCATTATATGAGGATAAATTAAAATTCATCACCATCACAATGAGTAATTAAATCGAACTTGAAACTGCAAGAAATTATATGATTTGATATATTAAAGTTACAGTAACACGTAAAATGAAATCATTTCTTCTATATTGTGATGTCTGATGTTATTTTGAAACCTTTACGAGTTTTAAGAAATTTTGCTTTTAAAATCTGGTACCATAGAATGAATAATGTAATTTAAACGTACAAAATATGATAAATTGTTATTTATCAAGTTTTCAAAGACCGCTAATAAGTTGATTGTTAACTAAACTAAACTTTTTTTAACTATTGGATGAAATCGCAGTTTAGAAAATTTGATAAGGATAATCAATAATACTTCCTGTTTTAAAGCTTTGTAAATTATTATATTTTTAATGCATATAGATAAATAATGTATTAATTTTCTATTTGTAAAATTTATATCAAGTTATAATTATTAGCTGTAAATTATTATGCTAATAACTATCAGCAGAATATTTTCAAAAATTTTATTTGGCAGAATTTTTTCTTTAAAATTCACTTTAATAATTATTCTTTATAACTAACACCCCGAAAACTTTTCAACATAAAAATATTCTTTCACTTGTTAGAAAATGTTAGAAAATGATTCGTTCCCGAAATTATATTCCATTTGTTCACAGCAACAGAATATTTTTAACAATTTGAAATTAAAGAATTTTATTGTGAAACTTATTATTAAATATTTCTCTTTAAAAAATCTAATATGGCATTTCAGTATCGAAGTCATTTTATATTTCTACATGTTTAGTTCATAAAATGTAATCCCACTTGTTCCCATCAATCCCTTCATCTATTAAGCAATGATATTAACAAATCCTTTAAGGAATCTTAAAACAAATCAAAATAAATGCACCTGATAACCAAAAAAAAAAAGAATTCAGACATCGTTTTCATAAGCAGCATTGTTTCAAAAAACATTTCAGAGCTATCATTAGTTTCAGTAATCCCACCCCAGGGTGAGTCTAATAAAGAAAAACTGCACAGCGGGGAGGATTCACTTTTTTTTCCAGAAACACATTAGATGCTTTGTTCCAGGCATTTTTAATTAATTATATGTCTCTTCAGCTACGTAAAGCTGAGAACCTTTTTGATTTTAATAGGGTTATCATTTTCCTTGCAGTTTTTAGGTTTTTCAATCAGTTTTTTTTTCTTTCTTTTGGCGATGATATTTTTTTTGTTGCTGTTGATATTCAAATTATTTCAATAGAATTATTTTAAAAAGTGCATTTCAGTAAAGTGTTAAAAATTATTTAAGGACCAACAGACTGCTTATTGTTGTGAATAAGAATGCATAGAGGTGCACCAAAATACATTTCAATTCAAAGAAGGATTTAATTCCAATTCCATATTTTAAAGTACAAAAATTTATATTTTTTATATCACCGTTACGCATTTCTTCCTTAACAGTTTATAAGGCCATAGTAATTAAATATTTAAATAATAATAATAATTTTTAATTTACTGTGATCAAATTGAAAAAAATATTTTGGCCTGTCATATAATGTCATTGAAATTCTAAATTTGCAACTAAATAAACTAGCACGATGATACATGCATATTTATAAAGAAATTACGGTCCATATAAATATTCGCATGATTAAATACTTTGAATTCAGAATACTTTGAAAACGGATTGTCTGTTGATTGGTTTTCTATAACAATATTTTTAAGATGAAAAATTCTTATTATTTTCTAGAAATTATTTTTGTGTCTTTGTTTTAATGTAATTATTTATTTCCCTGTCATCCTTTTCTTCCTGCACCATTAATTCAGTAAAGTTAAACCATTCTACAATTTAACCAGCTAACAGAGGAATTTATTTTTTTTTAAATCCCTCAAGTCAAGCAATGTCACATTTACAAGATGAATGCAATACAAATGGTTGCATAGTAAATTTTACACAAAAACATAATAAAGAGAAAAGGATTTCATTTTATTAAATAAAAAATTACATATCGTCGGAGCCAAAACGAAAATTTCAGTTGAAGTGTATACAGGTCAAGACTGTTAATAAAATATAAGAACGTTTAGTTCTCAAGACGTTTTAAGAGTTCAGTTTAAATTTCACTTGCTTCGAATGTTATTAAAATTCACTTAATATGTACAAATTTTGTACAAATTTTTATCTTTTTTAGTGTATGATTTAAAAGACGAAATTGCGGTATAAAAATATTAATTTATTTTAACTACTAAACAATTTTATAAATATATAATTTAAACATTTTTACATGTAAAACTGGTTTATAGTTTCTAAGTTGTAAGTTTTTGTAAGGAAGAAAAATAAATTAATTTAAAGGAAATCGAGGAAATATATCTCCATCTACTTTTATTATAACTGTAATAAAATATAATCAAACTATTTTGTTATAACTATAAAAATACCAGTGTTTGTAATAATTTCTTACAAAAGTGAATTCTTGTTAAAAAATAATGGAACTTTAAAAGGGGGTATTTTTTTTTTTTGGTTCAGAAGATATTTAAATTGTTTGACACTAAAACATTATTTAGCAAAACTATCAAATTAGAAAAATAGTAAATTTTACACAAAAACATAATAAAGTGAAAAGGATTTCATTTTATTAAATAAAAAATTACATATCGTCGGAGCCAAAACGAAAATTTCAGTTCAAGTGTATACAGGTCAAGACCGTTAATAAAATATTAGAACGTGTTGTTCTCAAGACGTTCTAAGAGTTCGGTTAAATTTAACTTGCTTCGAATGTTATTAAAATTCACTTAATATGTACAAATTTTTACCTTTTTTTAGTGTATGATTTAAAAGACGAAATTGTGGTATGAAAATATTTATTTATTTTAACTACTAAACAATTTTATAAATATATAATTTAAACATTTTTACATGTAAAACTGGTTTATAGTTTCTAAGTTGTAAGTTTTTGTAAGAAAGAAAAATAAATTAATTTAAAGGAAATTGAGGAAATATATCTCCATCTACTTTTATTATAACTGTAATAAAATATAATCAACCTATTTAGTTATAACTATAAAAATACCAGTTTTTGTAATAATTTCTTACGAAAGATAATTCTTGTTAAAAAATAATGGAACTTTAAAAGGCGGTAATTTTTTTTTTTTTTTTGGTTCAGAAGATATTTAAATTGTTTGACACTAAAACATTATTTAGCAAAACTATCAAATTAGAAAAATAGTAAATTTTACACAAAAACATAATAAAGTGAAAAGGATTTCATTTTATTAAATAAAAAATTACATATCGTCGGAGCCAAAACGAAAATTTCAGTTCAAGTGTATACAGGTCAAGACCGTTAATAAAATATTAGAACGTGTTGTTCTCAAGACGTTCTAAGAGTTCGGTTAAATTTAACTTGCTTCGAATGTTATTAAAATTCACTTAATATGTACAAATTTTTACCTTTTTTTAGTGTATGATTTAAAAGACGAAATTGTGGTATGAAAATATTTATTTATTTTAACTACTAAACAATTTTATAAATATATAATTTAAACATTTTTACATGTAAAACTGGTTTATAGTTTCTAAGTTGTAAGTTTTTGTAAGAAAGAAAAATAAATTAATTTAAAGGAAATTGAGGAAATATATCTCCATCTACTTTTATTATAACTGTAATAAAATATAATCAACCTATTTAGTTATAACTATAAAAATACCAGTTTTTGTAATAATTTCTTACGAAAGATAATTCTTGTTAAAAAATAATGGAACTTTAAAAGGCGGTAATTTTTTTTTTTTTTTTGGTTCAGAAGATATTTAAATTGTTTGACACTAAAACATTATTTAGCAAAACTACCAAATTGGAAAAATTGGAAATAAAAATAGCTTTTTCTCTAATTTCTCTTTTATTCAGTTATTCAATAAATGCATTAAATTCAAAAATTCTAGAAGTAATTTCCTCAATAAATAATGAATATGAATTGCCAATTAATTTGTTGTTTCTTTTGAAGAAATTACCCTATGAAACTAAGTATTTTCACATTCTTCGTACAAAGATGCCAATAAGAATTTCAAGTCTTTTTCTGTTACTTCTTCCAGCAGCTTTGTAACTGCACTTGAGGATTGTTTTTTTAATTCATTACTCTGAAGGAATAAATTAAAATGATAAGTCCTATTAGTCCGAAACACTTCATCATATCAGCATGATCTGATTCTATATTTAGAATACAGCTTAATAATATTTTAGTTCACTTTATATTAATACTTTCATATATATACTAATATTGAAGTTCACTCTATTTTTCTACAATCAGTTTATCAGTAGAATAAATTAATTGCAGAAATATCATAATGAGATGCTTTGCTTGGTAATTTTACATCAAACGGGGCCTGTGAACGAACCCTTTCTCATAAGTATGGACCTTTGCTTTGGAATTCTCTATAATAGCAAATTTTGTATCATTAATTAAGCATTATTCACACTTGTATATTTTAAATAGCTGCAACATAATCTGATTCATTTGTTGCTTGATTTAAACATTAAAATACATATATGCTTGGAACGTATGTAATAAGTTCTTAAACTTTTTGAATGCATTAATATAATATCTATTTTAATAAACTAATCACATTTTTTTTTCTTTATTTACTGTCAAATTTGAAATTATATATTTAAAATTAATTCTTTCACAAAACGTTATAATAAGATTTATTTCAAATGATTTGAAAAAAATTACTTTGTGAAATGAATTTGAATATATATAATTATGATTTTTTTTTACTGAAAAATTATTTTATTTAAAAAAAACAAACTAAATTTTAAATTGATTTCATTGATTTAATTTACTTTCTCTTGACTTTCTCTTATATTAATCTAGATTAACATTATAATAACAGGTTAAGATTGAGATGGCAATGTAAGCTTAATTGTCTTTATGTTATATATGTTATAAAGATTATCAACTTTAAAAAAGATTAAATGTTATACGAAGTATTGCAGCCTGTGGCTATTATACTATAAGATCCATTTTTCTATCGAAAAATGAATAAATTTCCTCTAAAAATATATTGATTTCCATTTGGATGAGAAGTTTTGTTGGATTCACTAAATCGAATTCTTTCTTTAAATACAAGAAATGACGTTCGATTGAAGCCAAAGAAACGTGACTTATTTCGAAGCAGCGTATATTACATATATCAAAGAAAGGAAATATCTCCTTTTTTCTCCCATATCTGTTCACTTCAAAGAAAAATGATGACCTAAAAAAGCATAAATTCTCTCTTCTGTCCGGAAACTGAGGAATCTCAACCTATTTTAAGGCCCCAAGCAAAGCCATTGCGTAAGTCTGGAGAAGTTAGAGGTCTTTTATATTCCTCAGATGCGAAAATTTCGAAAAGATTTATTATAATGTGCATTTTAAATTCTTTTTTCAAGTTTCTAATATGAAATGCCTCGATTTTCCATATTTTATATAAGAAATTCAATTCAATTATTATTTAATTTATCTATTTTTGTTTATTAAATATTGAAATCTTTTTAATGTGTCTTAAATAAATGTTTTGACTTCAAATCAATTATAAATGTATAAATATGCATTTCATATGAATGGTAATCATGCTTATTATACATTTTCATATAATGCTGACATTGATTTAATAATAATTTGTGGTTGTCTTACAATATTATTTACTGCATCCAGAGTAAGGAATTAGAATTAAAAGCAAAATTTTTTAAATCATAGATTTGAAAACTGTGGGAAATCAAAAGTATTATTTATAGTAGGTTTGGGTTAAAATTGTATCGAGAAACATTTTTCCATGTAGTGAATAGTGGATCTCAGATATAATTTGACAAAAGTTTAAAACATGGGTTTTGAGATTATTATTAATCATTTTACAAATTTTTAAAAGAAAAATAGTTAAAAGTATAAAGAAGAATGGTATAAAATCTGAGTCCATTTAATTAATGAACTAGACTTCGTTTGGAATAATAATTGAATTTTATTCAATTAAATATCCTTTAATTTAATTTCTACATGTCCACTTAAATTTGAAATTTTAGGGGCTCTTTTCCTTTCATGGATTGGAAAAGTGATTCATAATTTATTATATCTAAATTTGATATTATATCGAATATCGATATTTGAATTGATTTGATGATCTCTTTTTAAAAATTGAGTGTATATTGAAGGACTTAAAAATATTTGAATTATTGTTAATCTAATATACAATTAATTCATTTTAAAACGAAGGAAAATGTTATCTGTAATTCTACGTATTGTTTTTTATGTTCAGTTTTTTTATGTTATTTTTCGTCTGAATACTTCTGCTTTGCAAATCTGATACAGGGAATCTGCATTATTTTAAAATAACAAATCTCTGATTAGTACAAATTATATTTATCATTGAATTTAAGAATATCGGTTTCAGTTTAAAAGCGATATTGAAACATTTTAATAATATTTATAGCTTATTACTTTTATAAAATGAAAAATCTATAATTTACATATATTCAACTCAATATTCAAACAATAACTTACATATATTTACATCTAAAAACTACATTTTTTAAAAAAAGTATTTTTAATTTTAATTTACAGTGTTTAAAAGGATACTGATGGGAAGTTTCGACAATATAGACTTTATATAATATTTATTTAAATTTTGATTTTTCTTTAAAATGATTACATATTATAATAACATTATTTTTAATTATATCCTGATCTTCTGTGAAACTCTGACAATCCTAAAAGCATATAAGCCATGTCGTTATGTCGTGAGAAATTATTTTTCTAAATCTAATAATTGTTCTTGTTAAAGCATTAATTCAAATGACAGCTGAAAATCTTGGGTCACCAAGTTGTTTATGCTTTGAGAATAAAACTGACTTCTTTTATTTGAATGAAGACAATCTAAACAAGTTTATGTCGTTTTTAAATTCTACTAAAAGTAGAAATATTTAATCATGCCTATATTTGTATATATAAATCTAAAAGTTTATTTATTGCTGGTTCTGTTTAATATATTATATCTAATTAAATTAGTTTATTTTATTCACTATAAATGGATTAAAAGTAATTAAAGTAAACAATAAAAATAGATACATAAAATTTATTTTTAAGGTTTTGTATTTTTACCAAGACACTTGGTTGAAAGGTGTTCACCCATTCAGAAAATCCCTCATGATTTTCCCCAATTTTTAAAACCGGGAGAAGTCGGAAATTAAGAATCTCAGAAAAATTTAGATTAGAAATCTAACACTTTTAAATCCCCAATGGAATACTGATGCCGATACAGAGGAAGTATCATTTGCATAAGCTGAATTTATTTGCCACAGGGGCCGTAAGTGGTAGCAGACCCTCACTCACGTTGTTGAAATAGAATACGGCGAAAAACTTCCCCACCATATGCAAATGCATCGCAAACAGCCACTTTACGAACGTGACCAGAAACGCTAAACGGGGTTTTTGGCATGCAATGCTTTAGATTACTTGCCTCGAACTTCCACCTTACAATAAAAAAGTTCTAAAATTTTAAAATTATCTAAGATTCGTTGAAGATCAAGGTGATATGGATGCGCTTGTTTTCTAACTAGTTTCACTTGTGGAGCTGCTTGCATAGTTAAGGTTTGCGTATCAAATCGAATTGCTCGGAATATTTTGAAGTTGGAATTCTGTGATGAATTATGCATTCTTTTGCCTAAGAGTTTGAGGTTCGTCTTTTATTCAACATATTGAAATTGGATTTCAAAATCACTTGTGTTTGGAACCAATAGGTTGAACATTCATTTATCAATAAAAGTATCTTTGAAATAAGTGTTGTAATTTCTTTTAATCATGAATTTAAATACGGTTTTTCAATACTTAATAATTTTTTTTAACTAAACACGTGTATTTCGCAGAATAAGTAATTCATTACGTTGGTATATATTTTTGAGGCTAGTTTATAAGAGGATATATAATTGATATTGCTATATTAGAGGATATATATTGATTTTAGTATTCAATGTTTTATGCACATTTGCGTTACTAATGTATTCATATATCGGCATATTGCTATATCAATATATCAATATTTGAACTATAGTAATCAATATATCAGAATCAAAAGCAAAAACGGAAATAATAAACGGAAATAAATAGTAATTATTTTACATCATTACATTTATTTTTAATTATCATTATATAAGTTATTATTATTTATGAAGCAAAATATTTTAAAAATTTGAATGCCAGTAATATATTGTTCAGGTGTATGAAAACAATGAAAACTAGTAATGTTAATTATCGTTCTAAAAAAATCTGATAGGTTACAAATGGATGTCTGCATAATTCACAAATGTCAAAAGCAAATGAATTCTTTAAATTATTTAATAATATCACAAGAAAAACAAAGATAATTGCATTTGTATTTTGTGAGAATTTAAATAGTTTTTGAAAGTTTAATAGCAAAATACTAAAAATACAAATTGAATAGGAAAATTAAGTTATAAACAGGCTTATTATATGGAATAGTATAGATTGCTATTCTTTGAAGCATTATCAAGTTTGGAACCACAGCAAATACAAGGCCCAGAATTAAACGGAGTTTTTAATGTTGAAAAAAAATGTTCGCATAGGAACTCAAACTTTAGTGTAATGTCTATTGATTGAAATACCGCAGTTTGAAGACTTTACTATGCTAAAAATGGGACTCGTGCTATATGCATCTGTCTAGTATTGTTGGTTGTGACTTGAAGTTTAGAGAGAGAGAGAGTGATTGCTTAATTGACAGGTACAACATCTCTCCTTTTCTCCGGCCTATATGATGCTCTTTAATTGTGCTTAAATCTAAGGGTAAAATAACATCCGGAGTGGAGTATCAGCAAAATTAAATAATTTTAAACTCCATGATATTTTTCCATTTCTAGATTAATATCGTTGAGATTTATTAAGTAAATGATATTATAAAAACATCACAATAATATTCGCTAAATAACTGAAAAAAACTGATTAAAAATATAGGAAGTAAAATTAAATATTTGTATCGTTTGAACAATACTACATGCATCGACAATGAAATGTTTTCAGGATAGAATTATTCAAATATTTATTTTCAGGTACAGAGTGATTAAACAAAAATGATAAAAATAAAAGAACTTGAAAACAAAATATGTCAGTAAAAATTAAAGATTAAAAACTCATGATTGGTTCCTTTTTTTAAGTTACTTATTACCTCAGTAATTTTTTAAATGCTATTGTAAATAAATTAAGCTGATAAATTGGGCTCTCAAGAAATTACAATTTAATCAATGAATATAAATATTTAAATACAAATATTCAAATGAAATAGCTAAGCACTTACTGATCTCGAAAGAAAAGAATTTCAGTGATTGCTTATTTAAGCATTAAATATTCAAGGAACATTCAAAACTATTTCTTATTAAATGGCAAATAATACAAATTTAATATATGATCATTTCTTCTTCAAAACTATAATTGAGTTATTTTAGTTTTTAATTAAAATAAAAGGTAACATTCAAAAGATTTTCATATCAATTATTTTGTACTATTAAATGATGGATATAATAATCAATTAGCGTTTAATAAATGCTCGTTTAATTAAAGAATATGTTAGTACAAGTTATCGAAAATATTATATAATTTAACAATGAATAATATAAAATTGAGTAAATATATCAACGTTTAAAAAATGCAAATGCAATGAGACAGCTGCCTTAAAATGAAAATATTATGAAGAATCAAATACATTTTAAATACTTAAATAATTTCTAATAACATATGTATTCAGCTTCTCTCTATAAGACACATATATCATTTAAATTTGAAGTAATGATTTTAATGTTTTTATTTTCTGAGAAGTTCACACTTTAGTCGGAAGCATTTAAATTGAAGGTTTTGATTATTCTATCATTATTTTGAAATAATTATATATATTTGGAATACTAATTATTATAATGTAATCAAGGTTATTTATATATTATCAAAAATAAAACAGTTTATATATGAAAACAGCATACAATAATTAATAAAATATTTTTAATAATTATTCTATACAAATGTTAGTAACTTATTTAATAAATGATATTATATTGAGCAATTTAGAATGCATTAAAATATTTAAATTAATTATATTATTAATCCGGTGTCATTACAATATAGTTAATTTTGGAATTTTCAGAATAACGATAATCCAACAATAGTTTCATAGAAATAATTAAACTAATGCACAAAGGAATCATAAAATATTTGTAAAATGCGTGGATGTTACTCATGAAAAAGATAGATTACTTAAATACCTACGAGCTAATATTCTGAATAATATATAAGTGTTGTTTAAAGTCGAAACTTTTGTTAAGAAATAATGCCTGTTATTTTGTATTCAAAATTATAGTCTAAGAATTTAATTTTCTTTTAACAACTCTTATTATTTTACGTAACATGTGAACATTTCTAGTAAGTTTCGTTTTCATCTTTTCGCAATCTCGCAAGTCATTGAGCGCAGCATGGCAACAAATTACCGTATCAGATTCAAATTCTATGCGCTCATCAAGCAGCAAAATTACCCGAAACTAATACAATTAAGCGTGACTGCCCTTATAGTCGAGGATAATTAATCATTGCAAATTGAGCCTGTCACAATAACAGAAAGAGAATTAACAATGCAGCTCATAAGATCGATAATAAATTAACATCTGTGCGCAGAGAATAGTCCAAAAAGAATAAAAAGGAAATGTCATAAACAAATTAGGTAGATGGATATTTGGCAATTCTAAGAATAGATATTCTGTCTCTAAAAAAATACATAACCTGCACCTCGAGGAAACCCCACATACTTTTCTTTAAGGATATATCCATATTACTATGTGTTTATGTTTGTTTTACCACAACAATAGATATCAATTATAAAAATCTAAATGATTATGCGCGAATGAACATCAAATAAATGATAATAGTGACGATTAAACGCTCTTCTATGCACCCTGTTGAAACTTTATTTAGAAATTTTACAACATAATTCTTAGAAGGAAATTAAAACGATATTTCTGTTATTTAAATTAAATATTTTGCTTGCAAATTAATCACCCATTTAACATTTTTTAAAAATAATTAAGAGCGTGTTATCCTAGTTAAATAAATGTAAATTGAATTCAATTTTTTTTAAAACTAGATTTACATCGGTATTAATTAGTTCTTAAAACAAATCGTCTTCCCTAATTAAATTAAAACAAATATCTGAACTATGGAATTGAATTTTGATGTTTTATCTTTGCTTATACGTATATATTAATTCAATCAGTGTGTTTTTTTCCTATTTGATATGAAAATGTTGAGCTGTTATATGTTTAGGTATTTATAGTTAGTTATATGTTAAGTAAGCGCAATTAAAATGATAGGAATTCAAAGAAACACAGTTTTTCTAAGAAGTCAAGTACCATTAAATCATTATTTCTTGAAAAGGAAAGGAATATGTCCTGGATTGAAATATTCCTTATATATGTATATTTTTATGTATTTTTTTTTTATTTCATTTCAAACACGAGCAATCGGATCTATGTTTACTGAAAATTCAAATGGAATATCAAGACGTTTCAGAATACAGTTTCATACATTTCGTTTAAAAATGTTAGATGCAATGCATAATATCTAAGTATTCACTTTCCTATGTATTCATATTGAACATTATCATATTAGAATATTAATTTTTTTCAATATTCATTATCTTCATATTCATTTTCCATGATGTATTAAAATGATATGTATAAATATTTAATATGTACTTATTGATTAACCTAAATGTCTTTCTTGACGTGCATATTTAACCTTACCTCTTTCATATTTATAAACATGATTATTTCATATTTATAAACATTTGTTATTGATTTTTTTTAATATGTCTCGTGCTGGAATGCTCAATTTTGAAATATTTTTTGTTTCCTTAATGTTACATTTAATATTTTCAGAGCATAAATAACAATTTTCTAGTTAAATTTAACACGAGCATTGATTTTGCATAAAAAGTCGTTTGCCGTGTTACGAAAATTCATGAATCTAAGATTTGTAAATTAAGAAAAAGAAAGAATATGATGTTTTTCCTCTGTTTTTACGTATTACCGATTATATAATGCCTATGAGTTTCGAAAATGTAAATGTTTAATATCTGGTCATTCATTTATGATAGCTTTGTATATTAAGGAATAAAAAAAATATATAAATAAAGGAAAATAGAGACATGTTTTTAAAAGTCAGGATGTTTCATATCCTAAACTTTAGAAATTTTTAATTTATATATTATCCTAAAGCATAGTAAATAACATGATAAGGAAATCTAGTGATTTTGAAAATCATTAGAAAGAAAATTCTGAAACCTCCATTAAAAATTAAAGCATATTCTTAAGCAATTAAACTTCCAATTTATCTCGACACTTTCTACAATTAATCACTCTTCTGAGTACTCGGAAAATACTCAATGACAAAAAATATTTAAGAATAACATTTCCAATATTTCAGAAATAAAATGTTTTTATTGACAGAAACAAATCGACATTGAAGGAAAATAAAAGCATTAATATTAATCTCTCATCAATAAAAAAAACATTAAATTAATCATCAGGCAATTTCTAACAAGTTGTGAAACAATCTAGAATAATTTCAAATCTTTGTACATGAAAGAGAAGTGCAATGGCAGCTGTATTAAACTGCATGCCAAACTTATTTCGTTATTTGACATGTTGAAAACTAATAATTCAATTAACTAAAAATACCGAAAAAAATAGTAACTAGATTTGTTGAGTTGCTAAGTTTCACTTACGTTTACGGAGATCAAATTTTACCAGTAATTCAATTTCTGCTACTCTTGTTTGCCATCATATGCGTAGAAATTTCTGTTTGTTCCTTTAACTTAATAGAATAATTTCATTCTCGGTAATTCTGCTAAGGTATATCTCCAAAAGAATGTTGACTTAGATAAACAATATTTCAGAAACATAAGCAAACGTTTGGAATATATCGTTATGAATAATGAGATAATCATGAAATCAATGTTGATAATAATGTAAATTGTGTCAAATAGAAAAACTGCAATAACATGTGAATTGCTTAGTGTTAAATTGTTTCAAACAGATAAATTGCAAATAGTAAGTTAATTACTGAAGATAATATGTAATAAGATTATTTGCTTTAAACGTTATATTATCTTTTATTTGGGAAATTTTAATTATAATGTTATTAAGCAACTCATCAATTAATAAAAAAGGAAAACAAATCTTCATGGTTATTTGAAGTGAATTGCTTTTATTTCTAATAATTAGTAAGTCATATTATGACTTAAAAATAACCTTTCCCAATTATATAAAATTAATCAAAAACTTTAAAAAAATCATTCTTTTTGTTGCAAATTTTGAAAACAAAATATAATTTATGAATATTTTATTTTAAAACATATCGATATTAGTATTTTAAAAGTTTTAGATATAAAAAAATGTAAATTAAAAAAAGTTTTAAATTTTAATATACATTTTTGTTTTATAATATAATGAGATTAGTTTATATTTCAATATATTATGAAATGAAAGTAACTCCTTATATTAAAGCAAAAATATTAGATACATACAATGTAGCAATAAAATTATATTAACTGGAAAAAACTCTTAACCTGAGATCATACAGAATTAGCCCTCATCATATGAGATTAAGGTTTCATATATTTAAGGCATGTTCTATAATAATAACTAAATTTTAAATAAAATGTAGAATTATTTATAATATGCATTAATTATTGAATTCAGCTATGCATTATTATGTTCGTTTTATGCTTTAGACGAACTGATTCGACTAAATGTAAAACCACAAAATAAAAATAAAAATTTCATTGCTCTACCAGCCATCGAGATTACCAGTAAAGCTTCTTTATGCGCCAGTCTAGTGAATTTAAAATTAATTTCATCAGCTTGTGCCTAGATTCTTTGGATTGCATACTGTCTAATTGCTAATGTGTCGATGATGTGTAGCAAGTTCAGCTATAATGCATTGTATAATTAAAGTAATTGCAATACTCAAAACAAATGCAATGCATCAATGAATTAATTTATGCTTTATTGTAAAAAAATGCATAATATATGGAAACATTTCGAATAATTATCTCACAATTTGAGGAATTCACTATACATTACACTTATGTAAACTTATCATGTTAATTCATTTATATCTTATTATATATATGTAGGATTGATCTGCAGTGTTTATTTTTTTATTTGTATTTGGTAATGTGTTATACCTCACTCAGAGGGCAGCATTAATCAGTTATTACCAAAACTGCCAACTGCGTAAGCTTGCGCGTGTCGATGCAAGCTTGTACTTGTGTCAAGACTTGGTACTTGGCTGTGGTTCCGTAAGGACGCTTCGAGACTAGTTCTCAATGAGAGACAAAGGTCCAGGGTATGGTAGTTCGTTTAATCAAGCTCTTAAAGCTTTTGAGAAAATAGTTAAATATTTCTTTGGTATTTTTTTTCTTGTGAACTTTGCCTCCTTTAACTGTAAGTAATCCTTTGTAAATAATCGCAATTTTTAAAATCTTAAATAAATAGTGCTTTACTTCTTCAATGTATACGTTTCATTAAAATCCCATTACCATCGACGATGTTAACAAAAATCCAACAACTATTTTTCTCATTAACTTTTATCAGAATCAATATTATATTTTTGAAACAAAGTTTTTAAAATAAGGCTTATATTTGAAACGAATTATGTTTCTTTTTTGCTAATCTAAATATTATTTGATAATAGGATATAATGATTGTTGAAGGAAATTATCGAATGAAAACTAACTTGATAATTTATGTGAGCAAACTCACGGACTGAAATACATCATCTTAATTCCTTTTGTTTATCTAAATCTTATTTTATAGTATAATGTAATAATCGTTGAAGGAAATTATCGAATGAAAACTAACTTGATAATTGATGTAAGCAAACTCACGGACTGAAATACTACATTTTATTGTAAGACATAAAATCAATGTTAAAGATACTGTACATTTCGGGAAATTACTTTATTGCGTGATTAAGTCGTGTTCGTGACCGTTGTGTAAGCTGTATTTTTTTTTATTTCATAACGATCAAATTACTATTTTTGGGTAAATTTTCTATCAGAACGAAAGTATAATATTAAACGGAGCCATATTCAGAGTTTGAAAACAAGAATTAAAAAATGTAAATAAAGAATAACTAATGATTAGACGATCTTTTTAGAATTTATTGAATGAGAAATAAATGAACTTTTAGATCATATGAAGATAAAATCTCTCAAGTGTTTTTAAAAATTAAATTAATCGATTCGTATATTAAGGAACGCCTGGTTCTCATGCCGAATCACAGAAATTTTATTATTTAAATCTGCTTCAAATTAAAATAACAATTTATTTAAGAAATTGCTTGGACTTCGGTTTACACTAAGCAATTAAAAATTAAGCAATAACTATACCAAATCGCATGTGTAAAGATTTAAAGTATATGGTCCAGAGATAAGACGTTGTTCAGAAGCAACCGGATAGTTAATTTTCAACTTATAACAGCGTTGAGATGATGATGACTATACATAAGCTGGATTTCCCACAACAAATTTTCGCATCAAATCAGCTAGAAGTTTTTTGCTGTCAGTAATTGTCAGTATTTTGTACACTGAAATTTTGAACCTTCAATTCTCGAGTGAATCCAGAAGATGATATCTCAACCAATCACATGTCACAAAGAACCTCGAATCACAGACTTAAAAAAGATAGAGAAACTAGAAAAAAAAATTTAAAAAAAAACAAAAAAACTTCTGTTTCTTTTCTTCAAGACCAAGACAAAAAAAATGATTTGTGGGTTGTTGTTTTTTTTTAACACCAGTCTCTTGCATTTGCTCTTATCGAAATAAAATTTCAAACTTTCACATAATTTACTACAATAGGCTTGGAATTTAAAACTATCTACAAAGAGATTGCATTGAATATGTAATAAGAACATGATAACAAGCGGGGAGTGAGATTTTAAAAACTTAATGCAATATCTGAACCAAAAACTTCAAGGAAAAAATGTCCCCTAACATAACAACTTACCAGCCATTCACAATAGAAAGCGTTTGCTGCATCTGTATTATTCTTTATCCAAAAAAAAACCTTTATCTGGCCTAACATCTGAACTAATCAATAGATAATTGTTAAAGTAAAAGAATCACATATTAAAATATGATACAAATGGATATAAGCAAAATAGTATATGAAGTAAACAAACACAAAATTTTTGAGAGTATAAGTTTTGAATTATTATGAATGTCAAAAAAATATAATTTTTTTAAGAAAATCCATCCGATGAATGGAGAAGAATCCAACAGATTCGATAATGCATAGCAAACACTTTTTTTCTAAATACAAAATACAAGTAAAAAAAATACAAACTAAGTATACTCAAAAGAACGTTTTCTGAATTCAAGAACCGACACAGAAGTAGTAAATCGTTAGTAAACAATCATAGCAGAGCAAAACCCTCAAATATGCCATAAATCCAAGAGAACAAATCATTCAACTATTATTTCCTTCTACTGACTCAACTGCTGATTATGATCTGTGTGTCATCACTTTTTAAAGCTATCATAACAAGGCATCGAAAGTTCTAGATTAAACTACGGAACTCGAGTTCCCATCATCAAGATATTTTAATATTCGGAATCCTTCATTTTTGTCTCTAAATACATCGAGAAATTTTCAAATAGTCTACAAAATTGTCGGCAAGGATGGGAATTATTCACCTGGCCTCGATTCAGTAGCCATTAAGATATCTATAAGATCTTTTTAACTACAAGGCTACTTGCGAAACGTAGCAATATAAACGATTATTTATAAAGGCTTAAAATATCATCTGTTGTAGAATACATTAAATTCCTGAACGTCTGAGTCCAAAAATATTGCATTATTGATATCTGAGGACGAGGAGAAAGAATTATTGGCATTATTTCTAACCAAATAAACGCGTTTTACAATATGACAATTTTTGAAGTCTCAAGATTTATAATTCCTTGAATTTAAAAAATATGGATATTTGCTTTTTTAATTGAAATCAATTTATGCTGCAGAAACCATGAGCAATCAATTTTATATAATAAACATAATGTATGTGTATAAATGATTAGATTTATTTAACGAATTCCGTTTATAAGTGCATACAAAAATACTCACTAAAGCACAATTAAAATATACGTAAATGCACAAAAAATGTAAATGTTCATAATGAATTCATGCAAATTTATTATTTCTTTAATTATTTCTCAACATTTTATAGTTATTTTGTATTGGAAACAAAATAAGGAGTCAGAGTTCTGTGTTTAAATTTTAAAACCTAAGTAAGAATACAAATCTTCACAAAAAGAATAGTTTAGTAAGAAATCTTTCATTTTTTAAAATTGAAATACGTCTTAAGTTAAAAAGTAAATACAAAAAGAATCCATAAATTAGTAACATATGGATGTACTAATTATAAGGATGTAAAAACATTAGTAACGTATAAGGACATAAAAACATTAGTAACGTATAAGGATGTAAAAACATTTGTGCAAAATATGTAAAAAAAATGTTTAATTTTTGGAGTAGTCCATAATTATATGTAACACACATTGTAACAATCAGTAAAAAAAGTTGTCAAGTAATTTATACAAAAATACTTATTATATTCACATTTTTTCTATTTTTTTAATTAAAAATATTAAATAAAAATTATTAAACAAGAAATGCTTTTTTCTTGGCTTTTTATATAAATTGTTTGTAAAAAAATATCTGCTTTAATGAATGTTTTTCTTATGCTTATCTAAGAAAACATAAACGAAAGAACAACAACTGTTATATAATAGCGAGTATCAAGAAAGTATTGATTTTGCTGTTTCACTGTGTTGAGTCCTCAGACCGTAAACTTTCTCCATTTTATTTCTTTTAGAAACTTTTTTTATCTTCTTTTTTCTTGTCCTCTACATTCCTTCGTAGATTTCTAAAATTTATGCCGCTTTGGGATTGTTTTTCATAATCTGATGCATTTATGGAAGAACTTAAGAGATTTGATGGACAAGGCATTTCGCTAGAGATATGGGAATATTTTTGAATTTCTTTTTGTTTTGGATTTCAAAATGTTTAGAATATTTCTCGGGAGAAGCACGTGATTTGCACAAATTAAAGGTTTGTTCTTTTGATTTTTTTATGCAATGTGTTAAACAATCCCTATCATGTAGCAAATATCATAAAGAATTAAATTATTATCGTTAAAAATTAAAGTCGATTTTTTTACAAGTTTATTAATATTCGTGTCAAAATGAGCCAAATTTTATGTCAAACAAAGTTACGTACGACCATGGGAAATCAAGATTGTCAAATTAAGAGAAATCGCCACTTCATTCAACCTCAATATCGACGGCCACACCTAATTAGTAATATATTCTCATAAAATATTTTTTTAATTATGTTTTTTTAGTTACTAGATATGAAAAATAAAGCGAAACAAATGTTAATTAATATTCTTATTTGAAAAGTAATATTTAATTGAAATTAATAGTTACAAACAAAATACCCTTTAAAAGGGAATGAGAATATCCGAAATTCATGCAGTCTGCCCATAAATTTTAATGATTTTTTATGTGAATTCGCCTCCTAATGAATTTTATGACAATGATATATTGATTTACATTAATCTACTTAAAAAGAAATCTTGATATAATTTTTTTTGACAAAAAATTCAATTGAACATTCAAAAGGAAACATTGTTGTATTTTCAATTAAAAATTAATCTATAGGAATATGCAATAATTTACAATCGATGGCAAAAAAACTAAGACGTAATGGTATTTGTATTTTATTTTGATTCTGTGTAGCTATGAAAAAGTAATATCGGACACATTAAGAAACAAATAGATAAAAAGGATATTTATAAATTTTTATACTACTATAGAAATGCTTTAATTATGTTATGTTATTTTATTTTTATGTTATGCTATATTTACGTTACGTCATGTTTATGTTATGCCATATTTATGTTACATTAGGTTTATGTTATGTTATATTTATGTTACGTTTTATTTATGTTATGTTGTTATATTTACGTTATCTTTTATTATGTTTATGTTACTATAGAAATGTTTTGCAATACATGGATTTCATTATTAATAAATCTTGAACGCAAAACAAGTTTCCTCAATTAATATTGTTTTATGCTATATCAATGAGATTATAGGATTAAGGAAAAAATATAATGTTAATGTAAATTTCAAATTTACTGGTCTGGTTCTGAAACTGAAAAATAATAATAAATAGTTTGAATTTGGATTAGATTTTCTTCAATATATAAAATCCAGGAATTTGAATTTTCATAAATTATCTTTATCTCAATATTCATAAAATCTCTTTCTTTGAATTTTCACAAATACCTCATTTTTTTTTTCTTTTGTATTCGGTATTTTTTTATTTTTATATTATGGTTCAATTCTCTTAAATATTACTCTTAATTCATTTTTATATTTGCTTGGTATAAGCAAATATAAAAATGAATTAAGAGTAATATTTAATTCCTGATTATTTTCCTGAATTTAATTCCTGATTATGAAACAAACTGTTCAAATAATTTAAATAGATTGTGTGTAAATAATTATCAAGGTTAAACTGATGTAAGATATTACAATCAATACTTAGCTTTTAGTCACTTCTTAGAATATTGAGTAATCACCCATGCTTCATTAAATAACCAAAAAGAAAGTTTCTAAAGTCTTTCACTGCTTTAGATGCTTTATGTGGCGATATCTATATTTATTCGCCTCACTTAAGTAAATAATAAAAAGTATAAGAAGACCTTAGAGACTGAAAAATATAAAAATTCAAATGGGCTTTTAAATCTTTTCCCTTTATCTGAAACGGTCAACTCGCATGGGGGAAAACTTCGCGGCGAACAAAAATTCGACCATATTGAAGTTTGCAATGTATAGATTAAATGCTTTTTTGCTGAATTTCAATTTTTTTTTCCCTTTTCCTTGAATGATGAATACCTAAATAATAGACGCTTTCGTTTATATATGCAAAGAAGTAGCAAAGTGCTTTTTAAGTATCTCATATAAAGTAATTTGAATATGAAATAAAATTCTATCATTTTGCTCTCTTTTTGGGAAACATCGTTATTAAAGTGTGAAAAGAAAAAATATGTCATTGATTTTTTTAAAAGTATGTTTCATTGTTAGTATTTGATGCTTATATTATGAAATGTGATAGCCCGTCTATGCCCAGTTTTCAATTTACGAAACAGTTACATTTTGCATCACTGGTCTAAACTGAATACCATTGTTTCATTTCTACTTTGTCTGATATTTCTAAAACTTCCAAATAATTTTAACTGATATATATATAATTAATTTGCCGCATTTTGAATTCAAAAGTATATGTTTAGTTTACATTTTTTGATTTTATAGTATTTTAAAATTCCTCCTTTATATTTGTTTGAAAAAATATATTAAAATGAAAATCATCTACTTTTTGATAATTTTTGTAAGCCAAATTTATACTTCCGTATTTTTTTCCATTTGTTTCCATAGTCCATTTGTTTCGTTTTCAAACTATTTCTTACTTTAGATTGGTTACTTATATATATATATATATATATATATATATAATATAATTTACTGTCTTTATTTTTATTTATTGACAAGTAAAACTTAACATATATAAATTAATTTCCAATTATGTTATACATAAGTGTTTATTAGAAAATATTTTGATTTCGTTGCTATAATTTTCTCAATTGCTTGTGCAACAAGGGAGGGAGGAATGTAAGAGAAAGACAATTCTTCATAACCTTATTTTTGCACAGAGAATCCGTATGTTGTCTAGGTCGTGTAAAAGCAGAATAGACAGTGAAATATAAAGTTTTGTCTAGTAGAATAGAATGAGTTAACACATTTAAAGCAGAATTCCTCTCTCAAAAAAAAGTTATATTTTCTATGACAAAGACCAGCCAAAGAAAATAAGATATGTAACTTTTCCTTATGTATTTAAGGCACCTTATTTTGAATTTTTTTAAAATGTATTCGAGGTGTTTTATTTTAATTCTGTTCAAAATACTTGCCGTTTATCCAAATATTAAACAACGATGATAAGGAAAATATAATGCCTTTTCATTTACCGGTAAGTGAAATGAAACCAAATAGAATTAATTTTATTGAGCGAAATGTATTTTAATAGTTTAAAACTAATTATTTTCAGAAAAAATATTATAATTAAAATTACAAGGATTTAACGAAAATTAATTAATTTAAAGAGACATGCAAAATACTGGACTTTATTTCAATAAAATGCTTAATGCTTAACTTAGAAGTTGTTATGTAAGCATTATGTATTTTATGAAACCTGATTGAAAATTGCAAGAAATTAACTATAATACAATACAATTATATAAAAAATGCCTAAAAGCATTAGAAAAGTTGGTACTTTTTCTTTTGCCTTCTGATGTTTGATGTAGATGAATTTAAGATATGTAAAAGATAAATTTGAATTAATTCCTAAAAAAACGAGCAAAATTTACTTTTACACTTTCAACCACCCTTTACTTTTTTGTTATCTGACAATAAGTATATGGAATTTTGCTTTTGATAAGTTAATATCATGCACTAATTAAGTTACATCAATTTTAATTTCCTCGCAAAATTTATGAAAGAGTTTTATATCGTGCAGAATTTCTTGATTTAAAACAAAATCAAGAAAATATCAGCAGATGATTGTAGATTTTAAACAAACATTTCAAGGAGTAAATGAAGAATTATTGTATCCATTTTCTTAAGAAAGATTTTTAAATAAAATCAAAAGATCTGATAATCCTGCAATTAATTAAAAAATAAATAAATATAAGAGATGTATTTAGCATTTTTATTAAAATTAAATGCATCCATTAGAAATTATAATCCTTTGATCTGTCATCAATTTTCATAAGCTTCCAAATTATACAATAGGATTTATACAGATTAAGTGATTCGTTTGATAAAAGATAATCACAATGCTGAAAGTCAATGCTTCGAATAAATATTGTCTAGAAAATCTTATTATGAAAATAAATCTACTTCTTTGATTATCGTCTTCAAAAATTGCTTATTATGTTATTTCAATCACAAGTAACTACTTCTAGTAAAACAACGTACTTATACGTTTACCTACTTCACTCAAATAAGATAATAAGCTTTTCTTTCAAATATCTAAATAAAAGCATTACTAATAGTATTTGTCGAAATTTTCATACTACATTAGAACTTTAAAGAAATCCAATTATTTTTTGGGAATGCTTCATCTAGCGATAAAAGTCCAAAGAAATTGGGATGCTTGAGTAATTAGCTCAGCCTTTGATTCTTTGATTAGGAGACGCTAGAGCCGTTCATCCTCATTAGATCGAGAGCTCTTTATACAAAATAACACTCTATCTATTCCAAGTGATAGAGTGACTTTCAACGTCTATTGATATGTGAAACTCATTTAAGGAGCTGCTTTCACAGCGGGGAGAAGTTAAATGTATTAAACCTATGAGGAGAAGAGAAAGTTTAGATGGGGTACCAAAGGATTGTTTTAACAAAGCTCGTTTCTGTGTTCATTTTAATGATGTAAAAATATTATATGATTCTGCTTTTAAACTAATTTGGGAACTGCAGTCTAGATTTATTGTAGGTATTTTTTAAATCTTTTGATAAGATTAGAATAATTCTAAATCTTTCAAAAAAATCATTATTTTTTTTTATTATACATATAATATTAAATTTTTTGTAAGCAATTCGAGAGGTAATCGACTTATTTATTTGAAAATGACAATTCATTTTTACTTTCTGTTTTTACGTATATGAAATATACAAAAAAAGTAATTTATTTTTACTTTCTTCTTTCTCGAATATGAAGTATACAAAAAAGTGAGCATGATGCAAACCCATATACAAACGGTAAGCAGTTTCTGTCTATAAACATGATACAAATACACAAGAAAAATTAAGCATGATTTTTTTAAGTATGATAATTAAAATAACGCTTTGACCCAGACGGATCAAATTTGATATACGTTATTTGCCTAAATTTGTTGATTCATATCAAATTTCGAGTGAAATCTATTTTGATTAAATAAATTTGTTCGGCTGTCAGAATATAATTTAACTGTCTAATGTTAATTAATAATTTAATTAAAAAATAATTGTCCTACATTTCTTAACAATAATTTTAGATGATTTGTTAAAGGCATGATGCAATAGCATCTCTTTCTCAAAGTATTTTAAAATTAATTTGATAACTTCATTTTAAGTGACAGCAAAGAATATCCAACAATAAATGTACAATGCATATGCATTTCTTCTCTTTTCCATTATTTATCATGAATCAAAAATTTTCTTCATGTGTAAATCCACTGACAAATTCAATTCCTCTATCCTGTTGACATTTCTGTTAATTCATATATTAAATGAAAATCGATTGAGTGCAGACATTTGGCTATAGAATATGTCATGCCCAAACATTGCAAATATCCCTGAATTATTAACTTCCATAACTGTCATTCAAGCCCAATTAAGTCATGTCGTTTAATTGGGTTTGAATTTGATCTGGTAATTATAACATTGAAGTCTCTCTTCACTGACATATCTATGAACTTTGCAGCTGCAGCTGAGATATTAAATAATGCAATCAATACATTACATCTTGCGTTACCTGTCAGCGGAAATTAATAATATAATAAACATAAAATATTTTCCATGAAAAAATAATGGGAAATAGACAGACATCACTTTATTTTATAAAAGCGAATTCCACACTCATGGTTCCATACTACAGTCGTTAAATTATTAATCTTTTCATTTTTTTCAATATTTAAGAAAACAGTGAGCATTTTTAAGTACCAATAATTAATGAGTGAATATATGTTTTTCAAAAAGTTTTTCTTTTTTTTAACAAACTTTCGGTTATAATAAAGACTTACTAGAAAAATGAAAAAAAAAGGGGGGGGTTGAGAATTTATTTTAAATTTGATTTTCTTCCTAACTTTCGAATAACTAACCAAATAATACATTTTACTTTCTGTCACTTTCAGGTATGAGGATGGGAAACTTTAGATACGTTGGTTTTTTTCCTCTTCTCTAATAAATACAATAATGGTATAGGGCGTGCTACTTCCATTCCAATGATAAGTCGTGCTTTCTTGTAAATTGGTAGATACATGAATGCTGCCGTAATGAAGGTTATAATGCATTCTCTACAACGCACATTTTAATTTTCATGAGGAATTCTGGCTACTAAGGCAAGGTAGAGTTAACTTTTTACGGTAACCAAGTACTAAGTCTTTTGACAAAGCGATACCCCGAATGCGTGCATGAGAAGTTTAAGTATACGTATTCTTGTTGCTGAAGTGGTTGGAGTGACGTAATTCTACTGACTGATAAGTTTCTTGGGTGTTTAAATAGCTATACTCAGCAATGGCTTTTAGGATTCTTACCTTAATTTCCGCATTGATATTGAGAATATGGCTGTCCAGATTATCACTGAAAATTATGCATGACCAGGATGTTCTTTTGTAGTTATTAAATATGGTGTTTTCCAGAGATACCACCAATGCGCAAGAATGAAAATTTTCTGAAAAGTAAGTGGACCATGATTGAAACGGGGCTACACTAACCGGACATTTGGGGTGCAAACATTTTGTTATAGGATATATCATACATATACAGGATAATTCAAAATGAATATAGCGATTACAAACGGCTATAGTTATTTAATGAAAAAGAATTTATCGATAAGATTAACATAGAATGTAGAAGGAACTTCAAAATTTCTTTATGTAAGGCGCAGGTGGAAGAGTCGAATATGAGGTACTGAGAAGCTTTCCACTGTAATTGAACATGAACGTGACTTAGACAAAGTTAATGTGTTCTGTTTGATATCATCACGTAAATTGTAGGGTACTCTTTTTGTTCTGTGAGCTAAGTGTTACATCAAATGTTAACCTTGACATTCTTGAGGTGTGTTTAATGCCACAGCTTGATACTGATTCCACGGATTACATCTTTCAGCAAGTTGGAGCATCACCATACTAGGGTACGAAAATTCCCTTATTTTTTATCTACGAAAGACAGGGTGTATGTGCTTCCCATGCCAAAGCAATTGAAGAACTCAAAGTACTTATTTGTAATGCGCTTGCGTCGGTGACTGCAGACATTCTTCCCGAATGTATGGCGTGAAATGGACTACCATCTTGATATTGTCCATGGGACTAAGGGAAGTCACATAGAATATCTATGACTTCAGTATACAAAATTGTGATGTTCGGTCTACATTATGTGTTTTTCTTATCGATAGAGTTTTTTCATAAAATAATTATAGCCGTTTGTAATCGCTTATTCATTTTGAATTATCCTGTATATATCGACTATAATGGTAATAGTTATAGGATTATATAGGTATCATTTCAAATGGCAGGATGTTGACCTATTTGAAAGAATCTCTTTTATGGTATGTGTCTTTGGATATTATGTTATAATCCCAATATTAATGTTATGGTTGCTCAATATCTCATCGTCTCCGGCGTTAAAACGGGAAGAAATAAACCTTAAGGTTTACTAAATCGATAACATAAAGTTCAAATATTAATTCGCTCAAAGTAAAAGTAAATGCTTATTGTAAATGGGCTTTCAATCTATTTCAGTTAATATAAAATTCATTGTTTATATTTTAATATAATCGTTAGGATTTGAGAAAATTGTAAGTTTCGAAAGAACATCCTTCGTTTATAATCGCCTTTTCTTATCTTTTGTAATCTTAATTGTATGTATATTTTTAGATTCTCCCAATATAAATAATATTTATCAGAAAAATGTTCGACTTTTTAAAGTATTGATTGAGGAAAAACACATTAGCATTTGAGGTTTAAAAAGTAAAAGCTAACAGTAAAATTAAAAATAAATGCAAATAAATATTTATTTTTTAAAATGTATTTGATTCTGAAGTCTTTTTACTTGTACCTTTTGTAAATATAATTGATAACATATATAGTAATGGAAGGTTCAATAATCATATTTTGTTTAAAAACATGATTTATTATTTCGGCTTGAAAACTGAAATTCCCAATATGTCAAACTTAGACCAAAATAGGTATATAAATGCATATTCCTATTTGACTTCCTTTAATTTTCCATTGCTTATAGCTATTATCTAAGAGCAACAAAGGGTGCCTAAGTTTACTAAAGTAGCAATACAATATTTATAGAGCTACTTTCAACGTTTATGATAGCACTAGAAATAGTTGGAACGTATATTGGGATCTATTACAAGACAGCAATAATGGTAAGAGAGAGGTATATGCAAATTCAGCTTTGTAGTTGAATACATTATCACATGGAGATCATTATGTGGCTATTTATTATTATTATTATTATTATCATATGTGACTATTTTCTCGCATAATTTTTAGGATAAACTTATTACGAATTAAGCAACAATTTATTGTGTTTGATAGCATTAACCCTTTAAAGGGTCATTTTTTTTTCTAGTCGCATTATGTTAAAATATTTCTAGGCTTGAAATTAGAATAAGAAAAGGGATTTATTTAACTTATTAGATAAATTTAATTTGATTAATTAATTAATTTGGTTAATTAATAATTAAGTAACAGATCAAGACACATCATTTTGTCTGAGATAAAGAACTGAAACATTTAAGTTTCTGACTTACTAAAAAAATTTGTCAGAATTTATGCCAACCTACATAATTTCGTACAAAGATTGATAAATTTGGTGGGAAGCATACTTCCCACAGCCCTAGAAAGGGTTAAATAAATATAGCTACTTAGATATGCTTATCAATACTTTATGAATATAGCTGTGTGTATTTGAAAAGTTATTTGAACTTAAGAAATTTCCCTACGCATCATATATAACAAACATCCCTTGTAAAAGTAGAAGCAAATGATGCTCAGGTAAGGTGATTAACCTTCAGATAATTAACAGCAATTGATTCTATGACTCTTTAACCATTAGAGATGCTTAGTATGTATTCTGCTAAAATTATATTGGGTATTTTATAAATGACAAAATACAAAATTTAAAAAAATAACCATTTTAAAATCATCTTATACTAACAAGCGATGCTATTCGTGCATTGAAACAATTAGTTCGGTATGGGTGCAGGTCCAAGAATGCACGGACTCTCCATTGCTCATTCAATATATGTTGTAAATATCATGGAATGTCAAAAAATTCTCCTTCCAAATATGTATACTTTGTTTCGGAAATATTAATTGTTTAAAAGATGAAGTATTTTTATAGATAATATATCTAAAGGTATTTTTGGTATTGAGAAATATTTGTAAAACGGGATCCATTAAGCTTATTATTATTAATAATAATTGCATGACTTTCGAAAGCAAGTCGGGCATATTCATGTACACAGTCCATAATGAAGGGCAAAATCAATAGGCAGACAGAAAGACTTAATATCATTAAGGAATGCAAAGTAAAAGATGATATTTTATACCAATGCGGTGAAGGTTTCACAATGGCCATGAAAACATACAGATGGCTAACAATGATATTTTATACTGTCTTGAAACTGTAGCCAATAATTTTAAAGCTCTTTAAGATTTTGAGGAATCTGATTTTTCTTGGATATAGACGTGTTAAATATATACATGTATATAGACATGTAAAGGCATGACATAGCATTGATATAGATATTCAAAAAAGTTTCTCCAAATTCAAGTTGATCTAAACCATAAGGGCACTCTAACAAATCTATCTAAACTGTAACAGTACTTTTCAGTAGCTCATTCACAATACAAATGTTATGCAATATGGAAATAGGATTTATATATATTTAGAGAAAGCTCACATGCTTCCAGTGGCGCTCTAAAATTCAATGTATGCAGGAAAAATTAGAAATGCATTTCCATTATTTAATAGAGACAAAATAATTTAACTTCTTGATGGTAATTGGATTAAACTACGACCCTTTGATGCGAAAAGGACAAAATTGTTTGATCCAAACTGCACTTATTTCCCCTATTCAACTGTCAATGGTATCATTTAATGAGGCGGCAGGTGGGAAGTTACTCTTTAGGGAATTACAGGACAAGGACAAATTATGGAAAATTATTTGCAAATTATGGATGACATTGAATGCATTAGATGATACATATATTTGAGAATCGTGATATGAATTAAATTAAAAGAATCATTTGTTAAGATCTAGAGTTTCTACCTATACACATGATTGTATTTAAATAGCTGCGATAAATGTTTTCGCAATGAAATATTATATTCTTCGTATTTAAAGTTTCCCATTGCAACTTATTTATTTATTTTATATTTTTCATAAATTAAACAGAATTTTTATTCTTTGCAATTAATTATTTGCTATTGGAAATTCGAAATGCAATTCGACTTGATTTTGTAAGCTTCATAAATTACAAGTTGATTTGAGAAAAAATAACAGAAATTTCATCAACGTTTGACCAATCTGATTTTGATTCAATAATTTCAGTCTTAATCACTTCTTAAAGAAATTCTTTACACTTATTAAAGGATTCATTAAACGATAAAAATGTCAATAATAGTGTTTATGTAGTTTAGGCATAATTAAATTATGCATCAAACATTGGATTAAAATCATAACCCTAGAAACAAAGCCATCATCTTTAATACATCATCAAAGCAATGCTATGCTGCAACTTAGCATCAAATGTCATTTAAAGCATTACGGAATTAATTGCTTATCGCAATGCCAACGTTTAATTAAAAGTTTCTTCGGAACCTATGTCACTATCAAATGACTTCAAATTTCAATGGGCTAAAAAAATCAATTATGAACAAAGGAATCTTCCAGAGGCAAATCCTCACGAAGAACTGAGGAGGGTGAAAGTTGTTTGAACTCATCTCAAGTACAGCTATCTGCCACTAACAATGTGCTCGAGGCCAAGTGTGACGAGATCCGAGCCCAAGCTTTTAATCATTTGTTTGGGGAAGGTATATGTAAATGAGGGGAGGTTGTTTTGAAGAAATAGAAGAGAAGGGCAAAGGCAGTGTCGAAACAAACTGCGATCGATAGCCAGGAAAAGAGATCTTGGATAGTGTAGAACATCGTTGGGGAGGTAAATCACGAGCTGCGTTTTATTTATTGCGTGGGACTTGGCTGTTCTTGAGTGTCTGGAGCAGTCGTCGACATCGTGTAAGCCGCTCTTTATATCCCTCTCAAGTTTGGGAGGAAAACATTTCATGGTTGTTGTGAGAATTCTGTTATTTAGGGATGGGATTTTAGGAGTACTCGAGAGAAAATTGTTTATGATGCGGAAACTCAAAAACATTAATACAATACAAAGATTTAGTCGCCCTCTGAGTGTAAGACTCGTATTAATAAACACTTTTGTTTAATTTCGTCTTTTCTATACAGATGAAACTTTTAATTATTTTTTGATGTACTGAGTTTTGCATTTTTGTATACTTCCATGTCATCATTATAACTACACACAATTATTAGTTTAAGAACTAAGTTATTAGTCATTCGATTTAATTGAATTTTTATTAAATAGAAATTGCTCTATGTGATAATGAATTTGAGAAAACTAATATTGATTTTAAGATACCGGAACATTTTTAATGCTGAGATATAAATTAAAAACTAAGAAACAGGAAATATTAGTAAAAGGAAAATTAAAGTACACATACAAAAATCGGTTCTTAAAACTTGTTTTATTAGTCATTTTAATCATATGTCTTTTGATGAGCAAAAACAAATCGAGTCAGCCTCTGTTGTTAGTACTTTTAAGGATAAATAAGATAAATTAGATAAAGTAATAAGATAAATTAATAAGTAAAATAAGTAATAAGATAAATTAGGATAAAGACAAATGAAGAAATTTGGCGTCATGGTTCAAATTTATGGATAAATTTATTAATTTAATTTCAGTATCTCTGAATCCAGATTATAACTTTCTGTTTGTTTGTATGTTTTTCTAAGTAGCAACAGTATTTCTTAAAATATCTGTAAAAATCCAGCCGATGCAATTGCATGAAATGCAATAATATAAATATTATTAGTGTATTTACACATAATAATAACCAATATAAAATTTATCCCGAAATGTTTTTCATTTTTAGTAGGAAATATTTCGTAGACAGTTGTTAATGTTGTGTGAGATGTTCCTTTTCTGGCTGAGAAGTTTTCTAAGAAACATTTCATATTTTCCATTAAAAAAAATCTATGTCTTAAAACTTTGAGAGTAATAATTTTTTTTCAAACGCATTCTATAAAATTAAAAAACATTAAAAAAGTAGAAATTTTATCAATAAAATAATAATTGTCCTTTTTTATTCAAATTTTAGAATTACTTTAAACATGGGATTTTTGAACAAGCTATTTTCTTACAAGCCTGTGCGTTTATAGTATACTACATAGATAGCTCAATAAACAAAGTTACATTTTGTCAGAATATCTCATTACACTTTTGCATAAATGAAAGACATATTTTTTATATTAATAATTCTTTACTATTTCATAAATAACCATGTATAGATTAGAAAAGTTGATAGATAAAAGTCGAACTATAGATCAAAACCGATCTAGCATTTAATAAGACACTGATAAACAAAATATTCACAGTGTTATATTTTTCTCAAGATATTTTTACATTTTAATTTGATTCAAATAAAATTTAAAACATTTTTCAAATAAGAAATTATTTTGATCTTTATCCTTAGTATTTTAATGTAATTTAATATGTAAAATGTGTTTAAATTGAAATTTGGGTGTGAAATAGCTAAAAAGTAATTAGAATATCCATTTTAAAAGTAATCAGAAAATCCATAATGCTTAGCTATTTCTCTCAGAGTATTTAAATTAAAGAATTAATAGATTAATTGCTATCTTTATGCTTATATGAAGAAAGGACGATGTATAAAAAATCTTTATTAATTATTTTCCTGTATAATTTCAGTAACATTAACATTTCTGCTTCACAACACTAATTATTCCGGCAATTTGCAGCAATTCTAACAAGCTTTAAATTTAAATATTGTGTATAACATTTATTAAAAATATGTTGCTTGCAATTCCAGAAATATTACAGGGAAATTAAATTCTTAAATCTGAACCGTTGTAAAATATAAATGCATCTATTATCAGTTATGCAGTAACTAGACGTTTTTTATTTCAAGTTCAGAAACAATATTTTATTTATCGCCAAACACAAATTTAATCATCCAGATATCTTTAAACGTATTCACGAAATTCTAAAATAGTATTCTGTTACCGTATCACGAGTTTGCTGTTGTTACAAATCGTATCACAGAAAATATTGGTCTTTTGAGATTTTAATTCTCTATACTTCAGGAAATTTAAAAACGTATGTTGTTTTCAGAAACATTACTTTTATTGTCTATACATACCTAAATATATTGTAATAATTTCGGGAAAATATATTTTTCATTATGTAATAGCTGCTGAAAAATATATTTATTATTTATTATTAACCATTGTTCTAAACTGTTACATTTCAAAAATATATTTATATTTTAAAAATACAAAAACATAGCATTCATTTCAAAGAAACAATTTTTCGGAATACTAGTTTCATATTAAATTAGTGTTGTCTTTCCCATAAAGTTATTATTCTGTAAATTATTCCTTTCAATAGAAAAATTACATTTTAACGAATTTGTTATACGTAGCAATGAAAGAAAGCAAATATGAATCGATAAAAATAAATCTTTAATTTCTATCCATAGGTAATATGAATATAAAAATGATTTTTCTTGCAATTGATAAGTTATTTCATTTTTCAATCTCTTTATCGATGAATGGAATCAAAAATTAAAATTAAAATTTATTAACTTAGCTATGTATGCTCAGCAACTGAGTGTATGGAAATAAAATGTATTGACTTTCAAATTATGAAATACTAAAATGAAAATTAGTTAAAAATGAATTATACACATTCATATAAATGATTTTATTAAAATATTTTGATAAATGAATATAGTAAAAGTTAAAATAGTTCCTTTAATAATTTTTGATGACTTTTATACTCAAATTCGATGACTTTAAATCAAAATGTTGCTTCAAAATATTTAAAATATATGAACACATAATGATGGTCAAGAATAAAAGAACTTAAAATTGTAGTGAAACAATTCACATTTTGAAAAAAATATTACCGACAAACTGTTAATTATTTGGTTTCATTTCATTTGCATGTTAATAAATATCTCACAAAGTCTACATTAAACTATGTTTTTCTTTTTTTAAAAATATATATTTATCAAATATATTTTTTCATAACAATTGTCACCAGATTCCCAAATATTTTAATAAAAACTATAAAATATACAAAATGTCTACAATTCTGAAGTTTCCTCCATAATACCTGTATTTAATCGACAGCTTTATTCTTAGAGCGAAAACGAGTGTTTTCGTACAGAAATTTTATTCTTATAGCACCTATGATCCCTCTTTACAATTATTTTTGTAAACATGTTTCCAATTTCTTGATATTATCATTCTTTGTACTGAAACTATTTTGAATCTTTCTTCATCTTCTAATTTTATCCTGATTCATTAAGAGCTGGATAATCACAACACGATCTTTGTTTGAAGATTCTCTTTTTTCATGTGACAGTCACGATGTTTTCATATTCATCTTAAAGAAAATAACTGAATTTAATACGTTAATGAAATATGAAGATGGATATAATTCGTAATATTTAAATTTAAAGATGTGCCTGTAAATTTAAAAATATGCCAAGGAAAATGACAGATGCCAAAACACACTGATTTTCATTGCTGATTTTGCAATTTCGAGCTAAAGTATCCCTAATAGCTGCATCCATAGAAAAATCTCGTCTAAATACTTACTCACAGTTATCACTATGAAACAAAGAAAGTATATTTATTTCTTTGCTTCAGAAATAAGCGAAATGGTATGGTAAAAATGAAATAATATTTTCCTTATCATAATAAATATCATTAAAGCGTAAGACAAAAGAAATTTTCAGCTTTTGTAAAATCTTTCAAAGGATTGATTTCTTTTTCAGATGTTCAGTGAAAATTATTTTTCTATTAGAAAAAAGCAATTCCTTCCTGAAATGTAACATTGACTTAGTAATAAGCTGTTGAAATTAGAGTTCAGATGTATGTTAAGTGGAATAATGACTGTAAAATTATAGAATTTCAATTCGTAATATATTATTATATTAATAATAATTTTTATATTATATGTAAACTGTACCTTCTTATTAGAAGGTTTTTCTAAAAAGTCATATAACTCTTGTGAAATAAAGAGAAAAAATATGTGGATTAGAAGTGTATTATACATTTTATTCTATTCAAGAAACTGAATATCTTAATGCAAAAGTTGTAATTTTAAAACTATATAACATGATTTTGAAATTAAAGTACAAGGACCATATCAGGATTTGTTTTAAATTGCGTTGAAAAACACATAAACCATTGTTTTTTGTCAGAAATTCCAGGTTATTCTGAAAATTTATAATTTCAGAAGAGCATCTGGGAAAATATGTTTATCAAAAAAATAATAATAATAATTCTTGAGGATGATTTAACAGTCAAACACAATACTGCTACAAGAAAATCAAATTGAAGGAATAAATCTGAAGAACAGCTTCAGAGATCAACATTTTTATACGTAAATTGACGCCTTAAGATGTGTTTTAGTTCAAAGATGGTAGTTGTTTCGTTATAGCCTACATTTTTTTTCAAAGAATCGGTAAAGATGTTATTCCTTTATTTCAAATTTTTTCCATCCTGAACATTTATAGTTTACATTTTTTGAATGCGAAATCAATTTCAATTAAGCAAACCTATATTTAAGGTTTTAGAGAGTATGAAAATTTTCTTAAAATCTTGTCTTTAGAATATTTTGATATCCAACAGTTTAGCAATTTTTTTTTATTCATTGGACACTGTATTTATGATGGGAAAATTTCAGCATGTAATAATTTGAATTAATCTTATAAATTAGATAAATCATGAAATGAATCCAAAAAATTATCATATATTTTTATATACACCAAATAAATTTAACAATATCATTATTGCATCAAAATTGCTGATATTGAAGAATTCTGCAATTAGAACTTTAGGTCAGATTTATGATAAATTTCATACACATTCAGTGAAAAGCTTGAGAAGACGAATTATCAAAAGAAATAACATGATAAAAAGTCGATTTTGATATTGTTAACCCCCCCCCCTCCCCAAAAAAATAAACTTACGAAATTGATTATTCCAAATTTCAATAATATTCGAATAATAAAAAAATACTATAAAAAATCAAAGAAAATAATAGTTTATATAAATTATATTTTTCTTTTATAATCAAAGAAAATAATTTATTAATAATATTTTATTTAATATTTTATTAATATTTTCTTATTTATGTTTGACTCAGTCATTGTTCCTGTATACAAGTATTGCACTGTGGACTTTTAGCACTATTTTTTCTACCCTTGCAATCTACAATATATTCATCAAATTTGGTATAATTTCGTTAATTAGTTTAAATCAAAGATGGTAAAAGTTGTTTTTTGTGCTATTTACATGTGTTTCACAATAAAAGTGTGATGAAGTTCTAGACATCCCATTTAACAATTAAATAAATTCAACAACATTTTATCTAATTGCTCATTTTATTTATGAGCATCAATGCAACTTAAGTTAACATAATGTTTCATACATTATGCTGTGTAATAAAATTAATATTTTCTATATTAAAAATAAATTATTACATAGATAAATACATGTAACTGCATCTTTCAAGACAATAAACACCATTGAAATTGGAAAACGAGTAGAAAAAAACAGAAAAGTAAAACAGAAAACTATTAGCAACTTCTTATATGTAATTATTTCTGACAGAAAAAAAATAAATAAATAATAAAAAAACTCAGAAAAGATATTCTTTTAGTAAAAATAAGTAATTCGCTGTCTTTTTAATTTTTTACAAGACTTAAAATTAAGAAAAAAGAATTTAAAGGTAGGAGTGATGAATAAAAAAGTTCATTGCTCTTACAAAAAAGAAAAAATAAATAATTAATATCATAGTAATGCTAATATCCGTTATGATTAACTTCATATATAATAATGATAAAGAATATTAGCAAGAGATACAACACCCTTACTTTACAATATATTAATCAATTCATTGATATTTTCCTCCGTTCTTTTGTCAGTAGCATTTAAAGATGTATAACTTTAGCATAATATAAGAATTGACTATTTATTTTAACTTCAAGGGTCTCTAATATTTTCGCTTTTAAGGATAATTAAAGTTGCCTCTTTATTATCCTTTTTCTGATATCCACATAAGGAGAAAAGTACTTTAAAGTGCATTACCTGATCATTAAATGCTTCAACGTTGAGCTAGTCCATAAGATTCAAAGAGAAAAATTCAACAAAAGAGTAAAAAAATAAGAAGAAAAGAAAAGAAGTTTTAAGCTCTTAACAAATACTTTCTAAAAGCTTCTCTACCAAATTCCACCCTCCAGTTCATTATGATGCACACAATTTCTTATTAAAATGAAACATTAAAAAATACCACTCTTTTGTTTTGTGCTTGTTAAGATCAAAGACCTTGAAAAAAATTACGTAAAATTTGAACTGATATACAATGGTCGTTAACAAGGTAGATTGTGGAAACAGTGTATTAAAATTGAATAGCACGCAGTTTCCTTCTAAGGAAAATGTGGGGCAATGTTAAACTCATTTATTTTAACTATTACAGAAGCTGGCTGGATTATTAATGATAGGAGGCAACATGAACGCTTAAGTTCACGAATAAAATGCTAAAGCTTAAGGGCATCTACTAGTGTGCTTAGTTTCTATTAATTTTTGAAAATTTTTATTAATGTTTATCGATTAAGAAGTAGTTCTTAAGGCAACAGTTTTAAATCACCATAAACATGGAAAATATTTTTATGAGTAACAAATGCGTAAACTGCCCTTCTGGAATTTGATTAATTGATCCTTTCCTCAGCAAACATTTGAATGATGATTTTATAAATTGTGATCAGAATTCTTACAAAAATAATTTTTAAAAAATAATGCTTCGAAATATTTTAATGCTATGTTATTTTAAGAAATCAATTATATTTAATAATGAAACTCCTTTTTAAATAATAATAAAACTTGATTATGGAGTACAAATTTAAATAATGTGTGGAAAAAAAGATAAGCAACTAATAGTATTTTCAGAAAACAATTTTCATATTAAATAATAATTTAAATAAATAAATTAGATCTCTGTGAGAAAATATTTATAGGCAAGAAAACTGCAACTTTAAAAATTACAAGGATATTGACGTTAATATGTATCCCAATTTTAATATCAAATTTTAAATAGAAATAATTTTACATTATATATTTGGAATATATTTATAAATTTAAATTTTCCCATGAATAATTTTCTCGGTTTAAAAATAAAATTTCTTACAAGAGACTAATATTTACACATTAAAATATAAACAGAACTTATAAATTCAAAATATTTCAGTACTTATAATTAAAAAATCAGCAATTATTTCTTTATTTTCAAGTTAAATAAAAAAAAATCATCTGTACTGTGAGCCTATGTTTCATGCAGACTTTTATGATTTGATTAAAATCCCTTTGTACTTATTATAAATAAATACAATACAAAAATTCACATTGTTTGTATTTCAGGTATAAAAATCTGTGAAATATTTATTTGACGTGATGTGTGTGATATTCAAAATGCATACTCATTAAAAATATAATAAAAGTGTGATTTCTTACTCCACTTTATTGCTCTGAAATTTAAATTTATTACTTATTTTACTATTTAGTCTTTTTGCACAATAGACAATTTTTCTATTTTCGAATATTCAAAAAACTGGGAAAAAAAATTCTTTTCCAAACTTTTCTTAATCTAAAAGAAGCAAAATCATTTGCTTATAAAGAGCTTCTGAAAAAAAATCTTTTGTTTACTTCTTGGAACAAAAGTTATTTACTTTTTCAAAAGTTTATGTCTTTTTAAACAGTGTAAATAAATATTAAAAAAATAATTGTTTTTATCATTTAATTCATTTATTTTTTAAAGTTTATATTTTGGAAAATGTTTGAAGAAAGAAAATAGAAATAAAATCCAAATTATTTAAGAAATATATTTATAATGGCAGTTTACAAAATTTATTGATTTTTCAACAGAAAATTGTAACAATTATAAGAAGAAACTTCCATTTTTCTTAATTTGAATGAAAAGGTAAAAAGTAATGGTTAAACCTTTTCACGGTAAAGGATATTTTCATTGATGTTATTTTTATTATATTAACGACGCACAGTTGGTTGATTGAAGTTTAAGGGTGCAAAATCCAGATTAGACTAAACTGCTGCAAATGAATATGCAGGAATGGAAAGCTTCAATAAAATATTGCTAAACCATATACTTCTAAATAGAAAATAAAATACTTTAAATGACATAAAACTTGATATTTGAAGTTATTTTAGTCACTTAATGAAAATTATTTGAAGTGAAGTTCAACTGATAATATATTCAGCAAATTCTTTTTGAAATACAAAAATTTTAAACAAAATAAATTCTACATTTCCGCAAATAAAACAAACCGAATTATGAAATTTTTCGAATTATTATTTTAGAAGAATTTTCAACACTTAAATTGTTACTTTGAGGAGGATATTTCGAACAATCAGGCCTCTTAGAAGAACTGGAAGTTAATTGTAAGTTTGGTGATAGTTATTTCTTTAAAAAAATTTAAGTTCTGGTTGGATTCAAAATTCTGAAATTAACTCAGTTTCAGTTCCATAAAAGTTGAACTTTTTATTTTGTTTTTAGAATAATAATTTATCCAAATTATTCTAGTAAATATGTAAGTATTCTAGTAAATATTCTAGTAAAATGTAGTATAAAAATCGATGTTTCATGATTCTTTTCAGCAATCCATGCATTAGCTCAAACTATATAAAATAAAATGCTTTACTTTCATAAAAGCATTTTTTCTTACGTGAAGTATATGCTATATCTAGGGGTTTGAAAGCTAATAATTGAGTTATAATTCAAGAGGATATCTAGGTTGTTCATTTACTTTGGAAATTAAATTCTAGTTAATTCGATATTTTCCTTTATTTTTTTTTTCTGTCAAATGGTAAATTTCCTAAATTTTCTGGTAAAATAATATTTGATTTCCTCAATTTATAGTAGGCAAAAATTCAATTAAATAATTTTAAAAATTATAGAAACTAACAGCTTTTGTATTGAAGAGACTTTTCTTTTTGTATATACAGTGTATAAAGTTCAAGCTACATATGCTATTGCTTAAAAGAATATTTTATTGAAAATTGCAAATTGCGATTAATTATGATTGCATGAAATGCAATTTTCAAAAGAGCTATCACAAAAAAGCTATAAAAATATGCACCTTTCAGAAAATAACTTTTAATTCTATAGGTAGCGAAATAACATTTACTATAACATGAGAATTATTTCAAAAGCGTTAATGTACTCAGAAAGAATGCTTACATATTTGTAAGCAATTGTTTTATAAAATTATTCAAATTTCCATGCGTTATTGCAAAATAGATATTGTACTCAATTAAGAATATAGTTTCTATTGAGATCTGAAAGAAAATAGGAACATAAAAAAATAAAAATCTGAAATCTCACAGAATGTCAACGAAATGAGTTAAGGTATGCTTTCACCAGAGTTTTATCTTGGATCTCAGCATTAATAGTTTTTTTTCCCAATATTATGAATAATATAAAGAAATCATATGCTATCTATTTGAAAGAACTACCATCATCTCTGCAAATGTTCTGAGCATTTGGGAACAGGAAATGCCTGTTAATGTTTAGAAAATGAAGTAATTTTTTGTGAAGATGGGAGAGTGCTATTTTTTCTAAATGTAAAACATCTCCCCTTCCATCTTAAAAAATGAGTTCGACATATTACTGGCTTATCATTTTTAGTATTTTTTTAACCCCTCTGGTTTTTACCACACATTCTATGTATTTTTGGCTAGTTTTATACGTGTATTCGGCAATTAATATCGCATTGTATATTTACATTTATTTTCCGTCTTAAAAAATTGCATTTATTTATTTTCTGTGTTAAATACTTCTATATTAACTACTTGATATTATATTTAGTTTCCAGCAATGGAGTTTTTCGCTTTAACTGATAAAATTTATTTTCATGTTTATTTCACTTTAAATAAATTCTTATAATTCAGTCTTCTAATAATCAAATTTTTGTATTTATTGTAATGATGTGTATAAATGCCAATAAATTTATTTAATATTGAAAATTGAATAATATTTCGGTTATTCAAAAATGGTAAACTAGGCTTAATATATCAAATGTGTAAAATATTTGATATATTTTTTTATATTTACAAAATTTTGCAAATACATTTTACTAAAAGAAATGCATTCTTTTACAACAAAAGAAAAACGAACTTAATTTTAATTTGTTCAAGTTAATATCACAAGCAGACAAATTAGTCAAAACTGTTATCATTTATTAACTTCAATGCTGTTTTACAAACAAATAAAATTATCAGATACCAAAATGTTATAATTTTGATAATGTATTGTGCCCTTCTTATGCATAAATATAATTTTAGTTGAAAAAAAGTTATTGAATAAATTTATTAGAATCCTGAAACCTTTCACAGTTAAAATGAGTATACTGTTTCATTTAGTAATATTAATTTCGAAACTTTGATATATGATGTGATTGTTCATGCAATAATTATTTAAAATAAATCACAATTTTTACAGTGCCTGGCATTTCTAAAAATAAATAAAATAATATTATTATTTTAAGGAAATTGTATAATCAGAAACTTTTTTCGTTCATAAAGATATCACAAATACGTTGCAAGAAAAGAACAAATAAATTGAATTTGTTTGCAAAGACATCTCAAAGAAGTTTCATCAATACCTCGAAAAGGTCATAAAAAATCTTAACTGAAGATACTAAATCTAAAAATAACAATTTTCACCCATATTTTTTAACTTTAATTACCATTCAGTCCTTAGCATAGAACATGTATATTAAAGTTTCTCCCGTTTTCTTAAAAACATTTTCTTTGTTTACCTCGTTACTGTCTTCAAAGTCCACAAGATTAAATCCTGCTCCCAACACATGTTCATTTTGTTCGCATCAAAACCATTTATCTTGGGGAAAGTGTTCTGTTTACAGCAACAAAAAGAAAGCAGAAGCTCAATATACTTACGGGAAGTAAGTGTATAGTCATGTCATGGTTTTTATGAGTCGCCACGATGCTTTAATTTTGGTTGCTGTTTTCTTTTCACTTACTTTTTCAGGATTCTTTCAAAATCTCTTCTTCTAAAGTGAGAGAAATATGGGCATTAATGCGCGAAACTTAATCACCTGCTCGTGCCATCTCTTGATTTAATAACTTAATCAAAAAGAGATTGGACAATATGTGTCTTATTTTTTATGGTTTGAAAAATACAGACAAATTTATAATCGTGGAGTTTTGGTTAGAAAAGTAATATTTTTCAGATTGAAATAACGATTAATATGATAAATATTTAAAGATATCAAATGAAGTAGTCTGCTTTTATTCAATGAATAATTTTTTCTTTATCAGATAATCATCTACAAATATTTATAACATTTTAATAGTTTTTTGCATTTCTTCAAGAAATAGCTAAATATTTTAAATATGGAACACATTTTGCTTAGGTTTACTTTAGTATTATCTCTACTTTTGACCCTACATTTCCATAACAAACACTTAATTTTTTGAAAAGAAGAATATTTTATAAACCGTTATTTTCTCATTAATCATTTACTTTAAGTTTGTAATATTTATGCAGAGTGAAAAATCCCATTTGAAGTTTATTTTCGTCAATAATAAATGCAAATTTATGGGCAGTGGCGTAGAAACTTTTGGATCAAAAGGAAAAATTGATGTCAATAATGCCAATTCTATATAATGTTGCATAGAAGAAACCTTACAGCATTCATTTAGTTATGTCAAGATATTTAGAAATGTTTATCAAAGGATTTCTTAGAACTATTTATCAAATGATTTTTCCAACACAACTGATCACGGATCCTTCTATGAAAAATGTGTACTCGTACAAAATTTTGCCCATTTTTTTTCGTCAATACAATAGTTAGAGGGATTTTAAAAATCTTATTCTGATTAGGAAAATTATATACCCTTAATGATGAACATCATTTTAACATCTGCCGGTATTTCAAAGTTAGAGCCAATCGATAAATCTACTAATGAGTTCCATATTATAAGCTTGATGATCTTTGTTCTTGTTGCTCCTCAGGTATGATAACCGACGCTACATACGGTTCATGCTTTGCCGTTTGCAGAATTGCTGGACCTGAGACTCGCCTTATATGCAAACAATTTGGCTGTAAATAATTTTGAAAAATACTTTCCTTCCTTTCTGGACTGCTGACAGAAATTTCTTAAAAGAAAATTAAAACCGTCACTTTTTAGTTAAAAAAGATTTGTTCTTAAAATGGTATCATTTCCACTTTCTCACATATGAAGTAAATAAACAGAAAATATCGTAACTGTCAAAAAATTCGAACTAGAGATTTTGAAAAGTCTTCAAGTTTCAGACCTACTAAATTCCGAAAAACAAATCTTTGAAATTATGTCTGTATATCTATGAACACGAAAACAGAAAAATGATTTGACCTAATCGGTAGAAACTTAGAATGCGGTTTTTGTTACATGTAATTTCTAGGCTTCTATCAAATTTTGAATGCACTCCATTCAGAGGAAGTCTTTCATTATGTGAATATTATAATTATTTATCTTGAAAAATTTTGTAAATAGAATTTAATCCGCAGTTTTTAAATCTAAAATTATCAGTTTCGAATTTCCAACACAATTCCTAGACGGGATTTCTTTTTCAATGTATATATGAAATGATAATTAAGAATCTAATTTATATTTAATTAATTTCTTAATTTTTAGCTCAAATTAGCTCATATTAACTTCATACTAAAATATTCTCTTATTTCCTGATCCCATTCCACTTTTCCTATCTAATTAATTCAACAGAAGCTTTGTAAAATTGCTGAATCGGCTAAAAGCCGACACTTTCCCACACTCCGAGTGAAGGGATAAAATATTGCTGATACAAACAAATTCCACTAAAAGATCCCTCTGTTTCCCTTGCTTGTGATTGACATGTGCTAGAAATCATTTTGAAAATCTCACAGTATATATTCACAGAGATAAAATTTTCATCAGCTTTCCCTCATTTCGCTTTGTGTCGTTCTGTGTTGTGTGTGTGCTCGTCGCTTCTGCTTGTACATAATGCTTGGCTCATCGGCGTGCCTGAAAAAAATAAGACGTCAAAAAAATCGAAAGTATCTTCACTGTCTTCGAAACTGCCTTCTGATTCAAAATTATATGTTTACATTATATATATATATATATATACATATATATAATTCAAAAATGTAATAATTTAGGTGAATGACATTTCGTTCCCATTTTTAGTTTCTAAATTGAGAATTATAAAATTCTTAACCACTTCTGTGAAAGGGCTTAACATATATCGATTTGTACTTTCACAAACGTGTAAACGCTATAATACTAAAAGGCATTGGCTTAAATATATGAAATTTGGCATCTGATCTTTTGATTTTAGTTGCAGTTCTGTATTTAATTTCGAGACGTTTGTCAAAAAAGATCCAAAACCCACATTCGGTTTTCTGGATTTTGTGTATTAACCACATACGAAAGATTAATTGTCCAGGTTCGTATCCTCTTACTTGCTTTTCTAAGTACAATTCGTCAGTGCAATAATACATAAATACATTTATAAGAATGTTTTGGAAATATCATTCCCGAAGTCTTTATTCGTGAACATTATTTTAAAAATGTTTTTAATAAATCATGTTTTGTCATTCTGTAATAGTATTCGATCAGGAAACACAATCATTTGTGATGAAATATTAAAAGGCTCTTACTGATTTTATATCCCTTTAGTAATAGAAATCTAACCACTTAAACATGTCGATATTTTTGCTTCTTACCTCAGAAAACTATTTCTAAAGTTTCCCAGCTCTTATCGCAGAAACTTCCACTGTTTATTACGGAGGAAGTTATGTGAGGGGTTATAAAAGCTTTTCGCGAAAGAAAACTAAAGATAGATTATGTTTACTGTTTGAAAACAGAATTTATTGCGCTCTTCTAACGATATTTTGCAATTGTTTCTTTGAGAAAATAAATATCGGGACGAATTCTCACGGTAACTGTACTTCCCTTTTGTTTATTAGCTGACAACAGCTTTCCTACTTCAATATATTCTCGCATATTATTTTTTTAGCTATTTATCTTTGCATGAAAATTCTTTAGTAGCTTCTTGAAAAATTTTCGCAAAATATTTGTTTACGTTTTTAATGTTCTCTTCTGAACAAATTTTCTGGACAAAAGCTGCATGAATATTATTCTTGATAAATTAAGTAACTTTCATTTTCGGTTGACTTTAATAGCTTAGGAAATAAGTTATACGAAAGAACTGTTATAAACTAATGCGTGAATCTCTATTTAAAAAATTTTAATACAATTTTTAAAAAAACGAAATGTTTACTTGGCAGCAGTTTGGCGTGTGTTCATTTCAAAGTAAAATTATCCTTATATAACGGTTATGTAACTCTACTACCTTCTCTTTCGTTACAATAGATGGCGTTTCCTTATTAACATCAAGGTATATTTCCCATTATTCTGCTTGTTTTCTCTTGCGAAATGTGGAACTTGGAAAATAATTAAATTACTGTGATTGAAACTCATATATTGTTTTCATTGATATCATAATGGAATTGTAAAGAATTTCATCCCTCTACAGATGTTAATTATATATTTAACAGTATTTATATATAACAAAAAGTTTTATCAGATTATTTCATTGAGAATATTCTAAATATTAAATGAGGAAAATGGAATGCGTCCTTAATTAAATAAAGTTAAGGATATGCTTGATTTTATAAATGTCTTCTCTTAGCTTTTATTTATAACTAAAAATATAAATAAATGTAAAATTCAATAAAACATAAATTTATGTATATTTATTTGATTGAATTCCAGATTTAATTAATTAAAAAAACAAGGACATTAATAAATTAAGGACAGGTAATTAATCAATTAAACAGTGAAGTCATGCTTGATTTTACACGTTTTTTGTTTAAGCTTTTATTTATAACTAAGAATATAAATTAATGTAAAATTTAATGAAACATAAATGCATGTATATTTGATTGAGTTGCAATTTTATAGAAAGTAGAGTATGTCATTATTATTATTTTTAACAAAAGTCGTTATAATAACATATCGTTATAATAATATTAACTGGACTTCAACTACAGAAATATCATTAAGATACTTTTATGCTTTGAAGGTTATAAAAAGTTATTGGAATATAAAATTTTCAATAAAGTATAAATTGTAAAATTTTATATTTACGATAACTTTTAATACTTTAACCCTTTCTAGGCCCTTGGGAAGTATGCTTCCCAACAAATTTATCAATCTTTGTATGAAATTATGTAGGTTGGCATAAGTTCTGACATTTTTTTTAGAAAGACAGAAACTTAGATGCTTTAGTTCTTTATCTCACACAAAATGATGTGTCTTGATTTGTTACGTAATTATTAATTAACCAAATTAATTAATTAATGAAATTAAATTTATCTAATAAGCTAAATGAATCTCTTTTCTTATTCTAATTTCAAGCCTAAAAATATTTTAATATAATATGACTAGGAAAAAAATGCCATTTAAAGGGTTAAACTATATATTTATAAAATGTAACTATCCGATTTCTTTTAATACGTCAAAAGCTATATACAAGCCTTTTGAATTGGATAACAATTGAAATAAAGTTTTGCATGACACTAATGTTATTTAATTGAAGCTAAAAGTTTTTCAGACTTATTTAACTTGAAATGCTGTTTGAAATAAATGAAGTTACAACGTTGTTTGCAACTTTGTTACGTGAACTTTTTGTAAGGAAAAGTAGAATAGTCGTCGTTGAAAAGAATGAGTTGTTTCGCAGGTAAATGCATTAACCTTCGAAAACCTATGTCATTGTGTTTAGTCTTGAAAACGCAAATTCAATTTCGGTTTCGGTTGCTGGCAAAAGTAAAGACAAACAAAAGTTTTTTCAGATGCTTTCCAAAGATAAAACTTTTTTTCACAGAAAAGAGTTTCTACCTGAAAAATCAATGTTTTGCTTAGTTCTATTCTAATCATTAAATAACAAATAAATACTTGCTTTTTTCGTTTTTTATTTTTCATTTACAGCATTCCATATATTTAAGTTCCATGAATATATTTTAAAATCAGAAAGCAAAAAAAATGTATTACTGCGCAGAAAAAATTACTTTCGCCAAATGATTCACTTAAGTTTTAATATTTTAAAAATAATTCTTCTCCTTCGTCTAATGAACTGGCAATTTTTGAAGCATTCATTTTTGTATCTGAAACTAAAACTAAAATAATAATTTAAATAATAGGAACATTTTGCATGATATTTAATGATTATCTGTTTATTTTCTTTGGAAATTATAAAGCAATAAAAATATTCTGCATTTAGAGTAAAATTTATACTAAAATTATTATGGGTATCGTCTTTAAAATCAAGAATTACAGAAAAAAATTTGCAGATAACTTCGAAAAAAATTTAATGCAAAAGATTAAAAGCTTTTTCGACCAACTTTTTAATTTAAATTATTGCATTATATATGCTGGTAACATTAAAATTTCTACATTATATGGGATGGTATATAAATTATAATAAGTGGAATTTCTACACAGTATGAGTCAATTTTTAAATTATTAAAATTTACATTTTTGAATTAAGTTTTTTTATAAAATTATTATTTTTGAAAAAAATATTTTAGCTTTCTCTTGCATTAAGTAAACGAAGAAAAAATATTGTAATATTAAAAAAATTCGAACTCGAGATTTTGGGAAATCTCCACTTTACAGTTTTACTTGAGTCCAAAAAATACACTTTTGGAATTATGTCTACCTGGAATGGTATAACTCCAAAAGCGCTTTGAGCTAAATGCATTAAATTTAATATACAGTTTTTACACCAAATTTGTAGATTACCATCAAATTTTGAACAAACTCCGTTCGGAGAAAATCAGATGATAAAATTTGACACGCAGATTTAATATCTCAAATATAGATCCACATGACATTTTAAAACAAATTCATCAAGGTCTTGACCTTACGTAGGTTTGAATTTTCTCTTATGTGTAAATGCAATAACTGAAAAACTCAGTGAAATTTGGGTTGTTCTGTGACTATATTTGAAGCTCAGTATCAAATTTCGGTATGAATCGTTTGGAAATAAAATGTCCAAAATATTTTTCGATGCATGTGTAGTAACCGCATGTCATCGATTAAACACTAAAATAGCGACGGAACTCGCACGTTAAATTCACGCTTAAGATCGATGTTTCATATTGATTTTTTACCAATACCAAACAATCAAAACACAAATACAATTTAATATATTGCGAAGCACGTACCGTCATCTGTGGGACCATGAAAGATAAAATCTGACAACTCATAAATCTCATAGTTTTGTCAAAGGTCTAAAATATTATGGGCAGGTGTAGGGGAATTACACATTTATTGCATAATATCCGAGAATGCTTTGAGGAGACCACTGCTACCAATCTTGTATAGGAAATTTTTGTATATAATATGGTTACCAATTATCAAATTTAAATTTTATATTTCATTTCTTTTAGGAAATTTCTATTCTGTTAGTTTATTTATTGTTCTATTTGAGCAATGATAATCATCCTTTTTAAATCACATTCGTATTCATGATTACTTATATTAATTAAAATCATCTGGAATTTCAAAATTAGATAATGTATCACCTCTGTTTACAGACAATGATAAGACAATTGTGTGAATACAAAGTAGATGTAAAATAAGCAACAAACTTGGCATTTACGTATTAATGAAAATTAGGAATTTTTCAATGGTATAATTTGACACCTTCAAATGGTTTTACCACATGGACTCTGGTTAGGTTTATTTCTTGGATACCGTCAAATGACAATTTTACTGTAAAATATTTCAATAAAAATAAGCAATACGACGAATCTCAAATGTGACAAAAAGTACTGATTAGCAATTATAAATTGTTTAATTTCAAACCAATCATTTTCAAATTTAATATATGCATTAACTAAATATATGAAATAATATTTTTTTATTAAATTAATAAATTATATTAATATAATAAATAAAAAAGCTATGAAGATATATTATTTTATTACTAAAAATTGGTTACTATAGTAAGCATTTTTTCATATTTCTAAATTGCCAAACAATTTTTCTGCAGAATTACATAATCCTTCCTTAAAACTAATTGCCGAACAAAAAGGCTGCAATAGATATCTAACATATTATTCAATATTAGTTAAATCGTATTGTAGCTAATCATAAATAAACTATTATGGATCATTAAAATCAATTGTACTGTTTAAAATTAGTTTTATGATTAAATTATCATCCGCAAAACTTTAAATTATTAAGTATGTTCATGAACATAAATGCAAACTACTATGAATAAATAATTCAGGATTGACAAAAACTAATTCTTTGAAAATTGATAACATTGACTTGATAAATTAGTCAACTTTTGATTCATGTACAATCATGAATATAATAATTTAATTCGAATGTCAAACTCACCATAATATTGAAAAAAAAGCCGAATACATTTCGGAAGAAGATTAAAAGTAAAGCTTGAAGTGGAATGGCTGCATGGGAGCTTAATTACTTATGGTTGAGCGAAATAGATTGAAAAAAAGCTAACAAACGAGCTGAATTAGGATATGTTCCCTATTCAGACACGAACAATCTCGTGTTCACGAATTAAATTTTTTTAAATTATAATATTAAAAATGTATGCTTTAACAGCTGTTTTTGAAAGTGTTGGAATGTATCAAAGACAGCTTGGAATGAATTTTTTTTGTTGAATGACTAAAAAAAATATATTTCTAAATCTATGTAAACATTAATGTTATTCTTCTTTTTATAATCGGGTTATGCAACTCAGTCAATTTCTTTCAATATTATAGCTGACTTGTTTTAGGAAAATTAGCCTGTTTATCTTTCTACTTTCCAATCTTGCTTAGAAAGAAAGAAATATCTAAAAACTATTATTATACAAGCATAATAATAGTATAAACTACAATTCTGTGAATTCTTATCAAAAAACATTTCGTTTCGAGTATTTTTTTTTTCTTTTTTATCTCTCTAAGAAATCCCACCATAATAAATACAGCAAAAGAAAATAACATCATATTTCCCCTCAACCAATCGACATCTTTTCTAAAACACTTCAACTGACCACAATAGTTCCTCTAAAATCACCTGCGATTCCCTTCAAAAAGAATATCTCAAAACGAGGGCTCCTTTTTAAAATCGCCTTTCCTCCCATCTTAAATGATCTACATCCTATTCCCGACAAAGAGAGAAAACAAGGGCCGGTGTCAAATGGCCCGATAACTCAGACCACATAAAGGCCCACTGCACATTTAGTCTTATTTGGTGGATCTCACGGCCCACTAATCCTGGGGGAAAGGGTGCACTGCGTCCGCCAGATGTCTCTGCGGATTTGGGTGACGATTTATATCTGGATAAGCCAACTGGAGATTTTACTCGGCCGTTTCTTAGAAGATAAGGAACTTGTAGAGGTATTTTCGAAGATGGATTTAGGACGTTTGAGATAAGATGAGGCATCTGGTGGCCTCGATAAGGAAAGGATTTGATTTAAAAGATGGTTTTCCTTAATTGGTATAGATATAAATTAAATATATATATATATATTTCATTTTACTAGTCTATCTTATCTCTTTTAGTACAAGATAGTGAATAATAACTCCATGTTTCTGTTCAATATTCCAATTAAAACGCAATATTGTGATGATATCGTAAAAGCGTCCTCAGGAAATTTTTATTAATAGAAATAATTGCATACGTGTTTACAAAATTGTTTGGAAAAAGCTATATTTCAATTTATATAAAATAAATGTTTAAATTTAAAAAGTAAACCCATTTACATATTCCAGGCATTTTTAATCAGAAAGAGGAAAGATTTCAAGCTGGAGAGACATATAAAATAGTCCTTTAAAAATGTTCTTGGAATAAACTTCGCTTTTATCTGAATTAATTTATTCTATAGGCAATGAAATGCAAAATATGACTTTGAAAATAAAATTGTTTTAAAAAAGATTTCAGTAAATATTTTTATTCTAAATATTTTGGAAATTAATTATTCCGTCATAAATTGTCTATTACGTAACAAAGTGGAGTTATTTCAATTTTTCAAAGTAAATTTGGTATAATATTTTACATTTTTCAAAATAATATCTGTACATAATATCCATAAATATATTTCAAAAATGATATATAATGCTTCAAATCTAAAAGTGCAAAAAAAAAAAAAAAATGTAGGATCGATAAAATATAAACATGGTCTTTAAAAATAAAGTGTAAAATGTTATTTGGGTTGAATATATATATATATATATACAAAAGTATTAGAATCAAGTTAATAGGAAAAACAAAAATCAAATAAACAAGTCAAGGGCATTCCAATGGGGACAGCTTTCTCAAGTGCTTTAGCTAATATTTTCCTGCATTACTATGAGAAAAAAATAATTAAATATAATTTAATAAACGGGTGGAGATATATTGATGACCTACTTTTGATTAACTTCGACAATACTAATATTATTACTAATTGCTATCCAAAAGATTTAATTCTAAAAGATACAAATATAAATCAACTTGAGGCTACCTTTCTGGATTTAAAAATCGAAATTGCTAATGATAAAACAATAGTTGGTATATACGATAAAAGGGATGATTTCAACTTTAAAATAACAAAACTATGTAACTACCATTCCAATCTAAACTCTAAAATTTTCAAAAATCTAATTTTCTCACAAGTTAACAGGATCAAAAGGGTTTGCAATAATAAAAATTATTATATTGAAGCATCAAATATCCTCCTTAAAAATTTAATTAAAAATGATTTTCCTAGAAATTACTGTAATGTCAATTTTTTAATTAAACAAGGTATGGTTTGGGATTAATCTTTTGGCTTAAATAAAAATAGAAATTTACTTGCATATTGGATCACTCAATAGGGCGCTGGGTGCCTACCTCTGTTTACATAATTTACCGTTAACTTTCAAAAACAGGAAATCACAATCGATTGTTTAAAGTTTCATTCACTGTTGGAAGGTATGTTCTGGCCTTTTCGTTTTTAATTTTAATTTTAATTTTAATGCTGTTTTTGTTTTTATTGTTATTGTTTTCATTGTATTTTTACTTTGTGGTTTTTTTCTAATTTGTTATTTTGTATTTCCTTTCTGTTAAAATGGTATATCTCTTGAGCATAATTTCGGGGGATTTTCGGGTCACGAGGAATCATTATTAGACTTAATGTCTGTATGTCCTCACAGAAAAAATCCCTTTATTTGAATCCCTGCCTGAGGGTGACCCTTGAAAAAGTCTTCAGGCCGGATTCTTTTTTAATATTTTTTAATAATTTTTTTGGTTTAATTTTTATTTGATTTTTGTTTTTCCTATTAACTTGATTCTAATACTTTTGTATAAATTCATCTGTGTTTTAGAAGTAGCTGCAATTGCGCTCTCTAAATACTATGAAGTTCCTTTTTGGTTTTAGTTTAAATAGGTAATAAATTTTAGTTGCGATTTCGAAACTGTTTTGTTTCGTTTTCATTTTAGTTTCGTTTTCAAACTTTTTCTTACTTTAGATTGGTTATATATATATATATATATATATATATATATATATATATATATATATATATATATATATATATATATATATATATATATATATATATATATATATATATGCGTAAATAATGAACTTCTATATTGAACGAAATAATTAGCACCTCAATAGCTTATTGGTTAGACCGTTTCTGGAAAAATGTATTCTATTAATTTGACAAATTAGTAGGAAATTTTTAAAACCAATAATTTCTATCAAAAACGTTATATCTAAACAAAATTCTTTCAGTATACTTGCAGAAGTATTAGGAATATTAGTTGCTGCACTGGCAATTGGTAGTGCAAAAAATTCTTGTTCTTGCATCTATAAAACATGTTAAAAAATAAATTGTTTAAAATAAAAATATCTTTAAATCTACAATTCCACACATTAATTTAAATTATAATATTATGATTATTAGAAAAAGTAAGGTTCTCATATACAAAATTTTAAAATTAATTCGCTGTGTTTTTCGTCATTTTTATATTTTTATTAAATAATCCAGCACATTTTTAAAGGATCATTTTTTAAACAACACACATTTTAAAAAAAAGGCAAAATAAAATATTTTAAATTGTATAAGGATCCGCAATAACCCAATAAAAGAATAATATATATATTTTTTTCATTTAAAAGTAATTAGTTTTAAATGAAAGAATTAAAATTTTGAATTTTAAAAGAAACCAAGTGTTTATTTCAGTTTATTTCACTCTTCAGAATATTTTAAAATAACCATGTAAGTTGTTCGATAGGAAATGTGAAGGCTTATATAAGCCATTTAAAATTTAAAACTTTAAATACGTACTTTAAAATATTTAGAAAAACAAATGAAAACTTAGAGCAAATGTAAAATATGTTTTTACGTCAAATCGATAAAGATAAATGTGTTTTTATTCAATATATATATACGTAAAATACTTTATAAACATATGGAGTATTTAATCTATTATCAAAATACATAATAATAAAATGGCTTATTTTTCTTTTTCAAAGTTTAGTTATTTTGATCATGATCTACATTCTCGAAAGACACCTTTTTTTTAGTAAATACTCAACATTTAATGAGATTTCATAATAATGAACCAAATCTATTACATTTATCATTTTATTATTTTATTTAATTCAACTATTAAAACATCATATAGAAATTTTAACAGAATATATTTTATTCTTTAAACAATATCTTTATTTTTTCAATCTTTGAAACGATTTATTTATCTATTTCTCAATTCAATTGATGATGCTAAAACTATTCCGCTCAGAAGCTTTCAAAATGTACTTAAAATATTATGTTCAAAAGTATTATACTATAGAATTTGTTAGAAATGTCTTGTTTTCCATTATTAGTGAAAAACATGGATATATTTTCACTATTAATATTTTAATGGAGAGGCAGAGTTTTTCAATGCTGGAATACGATTATTTAATGCAAAACATATCACATAATATATATATATTTTAATTTATGAAAGATATAGTTGTTATATTTAAAGATATGAAGTTAATAATTGCTAATTCTTTTTTTTATTTCCAAGTTCTTGGGATAATTTTCTTCATCTAAAATTATCTGGAAAATATTTTTAACCGTTTTTATGAAAAACATACGATTATGTATATTTTACATTTCGGCATAAATTAAAATATAATTTGATGAAGTCTGAAAATCTATTATGTAAACAAATTCCGAAGAAATTAATGCTTTTTCTGTAAATGCATTCACTTATATGTGTAAATGTATTTTATTTTTCCTATATTAAATCTGCGAACAGTCAGTTTTAAAAATATAAATAATAACTAAATTGCGGAAGCAGATAATTTTTCATTCTTTTAAACACTGCTTTAATATTTCATTAAATAGCATAGTATTGAAAAAAGGAAATTTTAATTGTACTTGCGGATGATTTGTTGACAAAAAAATGTGTTAATTATTAGTAAACTATTACCAATTTGCCCTTAATACAAATTTTAATTTTTAAGTGAAAATCATTTTTTTATCCTAAAAAAAGATTAAATTGCAAAGCTATTATTTTAAATAGAATAGAGATAAACATATACAATAGAATCTGAAGAAATGGAATAGCGTTTAAGTTCCATGCAGACCTCTCCAATGGTGGAGATTTTAATTTGCATCTAAATTCATTTTATTTAAAGAAACATTTAAATATTTTCTACCCGAAATTCCATTTCCGATGCGCTGAAAATATTCAAAAAAAAGTTCAGAGAACTCAATACATTTAAACGATCCGAAATCCAATTCAATACTTTGTGGAAGAAAGAATTTATTTTCTGATATTTTTTTATTGAAATGCAGATATCAATTTCTTCAAATGTAAGAAACTTCTGCATTTTAAATATTGTATATTCTTTTTCTAAATTTACTTCTTTTCTAGTAAATTTAATTTTACCAAACAATGAAAGGCAACTTAAAATTTACTCAGAACAAAGAAATTATAAACATCTAATAATAAATTCATAAATATTTTTAAAAGTTTTAAATATGACTGTTTAAACAAAAAAATATTGTTTTTAAATTTACTTAATGTTTTTTATGTGGACATCAAAGATTTTTTTTTTTTTTTTTGCATAAAAGTAGTTTTAAGAAAGAAACTATAATTTTTGAATAATGTTATTATTTTGGTTTCGAACATAATGTAAGCATATATAATATATATTAAATAAAAACTTTTAAATATTCAATGATTCTGTGAATAAATACAATTAATGCATCTTCACATAAATTTTATTTACAGCGTTATAAAAGGAATTAGATTGATTCATTTTTTGTCGTTTAATTAATAATACATTCATTTACATATGTATTCAGTTAGTAATCTTTTAATTTCAGCTTTTTTTACAATTCTTTCTTTATAAAAAAACAAGTTTCAACTTATGAACATTAAAATTCTATGTTAGATTTATGCATAGAATTGTGTGTGTGTGTGTGTGTGTGTGTGTGTGTGTGTGTGTGTGTGTGTGTGTGTGTGTGTGTGTGTGTGTGTGTGTGTGTGTGTGTGTGTGTGTGTGTGTGTGTTGATATTTTAGTCTTCTGAATAAATATTTTATCGCAATACAATAATAAAGAAGATTTATGTTTTACGAATAAATAAAAAAAAATTACAAAATATTAATATCTATATCTTGAAACATCTGCATTAAGTCTGAAAATCCCAGCATGCTGCCATTCTTTTCATACAGTTTTTGCAATGCATATTTTTATATTCTTTTTTAAATTATAAAATTTGACGAAACATATAAGGGAACAAAATACATTTTATATTATGATATTAATTTTTTGTTTTCATTTTATTAAATAAAAAATTATGTTTATAAAATGTTTAATCCAAATAAAATAAAACTATATTTAGAAAAAATATATGGTATTGAAAAGGTTTTGAATGAGGACAGCATTGTTTTCCTAAATAATTTTATTTCACATCTTAAATTAATAAATATTTGATAATGATGTACATTTTTCATGTAAACACACATTTTAATTAGTTTAACATTAAAATAAATTGCATCATTCAACATGCTTCATAAAAAATCTGAAGATATGATGTTTCGTCAAAGGCACATTAAAGTAAGTTAAAATTTTTTAGCAAAATAAAATTACCAAGTAGATGTAAATTAGAAAGAAAGTTTGTCGGGTAATTATAGGATACTTTTATCAATTAATCGATACCGTATCGGAGAATCATTTTTAATTATATAAATTAGTTTCAAAATTTAATTATTTTTGTATTTTAAGATAAAGAATCTATGATTTAAAAATGATTTATTACTCTTATTCTCAAATAATTGGTTAAAACATTTTTTTTTTCCTTTTTTATTAAGATATAAATTAAAAACTAATTTATTTATTTTATATGTTAAATATAAAAAAAAACATCTTCATCGATTATTTGCAGATATTTTTCGAACAAAAAAACTCTAATATGATTAGTTCTTTAATTAGATTATTCTCTTCTTCACATTCAATAGAATTTGTTGAAAATGGGAAGCGGAAGAACAAAAAGAGATTTTTTTTTAATTGAAAGATTATATTTTATGCTTGATTTTAATTTCATTGCGTAAATAAGCCATATGAAGATTCTTAGTTTAATGCTTATTATTAGTTTAATGCTTCTTTTTTTTATCTTACAATCATCCTTTTCACAATAATCATGCTGATTTTTTTTCTTAATTTTTTCTAAATAAAAAAATGAACAAAATAAATAATAAACAAGGAATTAGTTTATAAAATCAGTTTCAAGACTTGTTTAATTGCAATATTCAGAACTATACTGACGGTACTGGAGCAAATCATTCAACAGCAAGGAACGAATGATGTTACGCTTTTAAAAGGGGAATTGTTTGTGCCTTTAAATACCATAAGCCAATAGACAGTGTCATGCATTAGAGATATAAAAATTATTACATTAGAGATAAATAGACTAAAATTCAAAGTAAGAGTAGTTAGACTAAAATTGTTTGGAGTTCAATTATTACAACTGATTAAAATTAACTTAAAACTTCATAAATGTGATCCCGGAAACATACAATTTAATAAAACAGTTTTATGATGATTTTTTCAAACAAATAAAATGTTTACTGTAGTATTCTGGTTTTCTGAATGATAAAGACATGCTATAACATGTCGTATGACGTATAGGATATCTAATATTTTTAAAGGAAGGTAGCGCAATTTAATAAAATAAAATGAAGATAACGAATTTGGCAAAACAATAATCTATGCAAAATTTCATCCCCATATTCTTATCAGTGAAGAATAGTCAACAAAAAATAAACATTTTAATGTATTTAGTCTCGGAAATAGTTTTCAAAATTCTTTGTGTTGTTACATAGGGCGAATCATAGAAGTTCATAATATAAACGACAAAATGCGGATTGGAAGTAAAAAACTTAGCAGAAATTAAAATAAAAAGCTCATACAGAATCAGAAAATAACTCAATTCATTCCTTTATATTAAGAGTGATATCCACAAAGAATTATTTTTAACTGAACAAACAATTACTAATCAATATTACTGAAAATCTTTAAGTTGTTTGATTATAAAAATCTATAGCGTTCATTCAGGAGGGTTAAATGCAAAAAATTGTTGCTTGTTGCAAGTTAATGCACTCAGGCACAACTCACTAACTTTTCTCAGATTTTTTGCAAAAAATAATATTTGAGGGTTGAATTATTCATCGTAGTTGTTTCTTTCAGTACCTTATGATTTTTTTTATTCATAAGTCTTAAAATGAAAGTAAAAGAATATTAATTTGATGGTATTTCTACATACTAACACCTTCAATACGTATTACATTCAAACAATTATTAAAACAATATTGCAATTATATTGAAGTTGTGGAATAAAAAATAAAACGAAATAAAAATTTCTTGTTTCTATCTAATTTTGAAACACTAGGCTTAAGGGTTGTCTGACGTAATGTGTAGAAACCTAAATTAAATCCTTTTAATAAATATTTTTAATTAACTATATCTAATTATCCCATATATTTTTTTACCTAACATTTTTCGAGAATGAAATAAAAATTCATAAAATGTTCGTATTATTATTATTATCATTTTTAATAATGTTTTTAATATTATAAGATTCTAAAGCACAGAAAAATATGATTAATACTATAGATGATGTTTATATTATATATTAATTTTATTAAGTAAAATTAATGAAAGTAAAGGATAAATGAAAATGTTTCCCTAAATTGTTTAGTAAAATTAATAATTACCACTTTTTATATATTTTGAACATACAATAAATAAACTTGATTAACATTTAAAAACATTTATTTAATAAGAATATAAGCCGATTAAAGAAAATAGAAGATTGAAGTAAGATAAAAGGATTGCTGGATATATATATATATATATATATATATATATATATATATATATATATATATATATATATATATATATATATATATATATATATAAATCATTTCAACAAAATACATCATCATTGGACAAAGAAAGGAATTTCTTTAACTTTTTATTCATATATATATGATGTAAGATATGACATTTTGTTAATAATAATTAATGATTTTTTAGTAATACAATTTCAATTAGCTCCAACACTTAACGAATACATTAACTAAATATAAAATAAAAACATTATCCCTACAATATAAGGAAATGAAACTTTGAGAGATGCGTGTTTGTTCCTCTTCTTCTTTTCTTTTTCTTTTTTTCATTTAGTTATTCCTTATCTATGGATAAGCAAGTTTTAGAATTTCAATTAATTTGTGGAAGGTTTGAAAATAAAACTTTTCATAATCCATCTACGCTTCACAAAATCCTTACTGAAGCAAATTCTGATTCTCTTCTAATAAAAACAGCACTTTCTTCTTTTTCTTTTCTTTACATTCCATAAAAAATATATTACAAATTCTTCCGCATGTCGGTCTATCTTCTTTCACTCTCGCACTCAAAAAGTCAATATCTTTTTGACGCTGTCATAATAAATATACCAATTTTTTATCGATTTTTTGCTGACAAATTGCTTTTTAGATTCCAAGCGTGTGAAGTCAATATGTCAAATGATGCTTTATAACAAGCTTTCAAAAGAATATATTCCTTAAAAAAAATAGGAAAAATTTCCATGACTTTGCACAATTGACAGGACATAAATTCTAGTTTTAGGAACCATGAATAATAACAAAGCCACTTCCAATATCAAGACGTCTTTCGAAATATTGCTTTATCAAAGCTAAGCTCAATGCTATGTCGTGAGAAATTTACTAGAAATGAAGGCTGTCTTGAAATATGACATTTATATTAATGTGTGTTATGCAAAAAAAGGGGAGTTACTTATGAAAAAAGGGGAAAATATATGTTAGGGATAGAATTAATTTCCTTTAAAAATGTTTATAAACTTTATATTCAGCATGATATACTCTTTTTTTTTAATTTTGAAGCAATTTAGTTCAGAAATAAAAATAATAAATCTTGCATTTATAAAGAAATGTATCTAATTATCTTTACAACACTTTCAAATCTAATATTTCTAAACTTACAAAGTCATTAAATATGCTGTATAAATAAAAAAAAAATTAAATTCTTTGGAAATAAAAATTTATTTAATTTTTGACATTTTTAATCATTAATCCGACTTTTCCCATTTAAAATAATACCAGAACTTCCAATTCTGGATGTCCCCATAATTTTTTTTTTTACAAAACTTCGAAAGTATATCATTTTATAAATTTTTACAAACAGTTGTCTTTGTTAAAATATAAATTTTAAACTCTTTTGAAACAAAAAAATTCAGTAAATGATTTTTTTAATGCTCTCAATTTCCTCTAATCCATGATTTTAATCTGCACGAACAAAAAAGTATTATTATTGATATAATGAACTATTTCTTAGAAGTGATACTATAGCTTAATATCAAATGTTAGCAAAATGCGATACCTACAAGATAGTGTTATAGGAACTTGTATAGCATACGTTTCCATTCTCCTAATTCTTTATATCCTGATAATTATATTTAAATCTTAGGTGAAGCAAATTTTTTTTCAATTATTTTGACAAACTTGGTTTGAGGGAGTTTCGGTGAGAATAAATGTAAGCAAAAATGCATACAACATTATATAAATTATTTTAGTATTGCTTGGAATTTAACTGTTTTACTATTTCTTATGTTATTATTTCCTACATCAATTTTTATAAAATTTGATATCATAGGTAATAAGGAAAATAATTAAATAAGAGGAACAATTTCAATATAACATAGGAACATAGATAGATAATAAAAATTGTTTACAGCTAATTATCTATATCTATTTTATTGTAGTTAGATATATATAAAAATGCTTATTATCACAATTCAATTTTTTTCACATTATTTACAACGGAAGCAAACATATTAATGTAATTGCATTTTTTTTTAAGATTAAGAATTAAATAACAAACTTTCATCTCTTAAATATACTTAAAAAAACAATTTATCCTAAATAACAACCATCACAGCACTAATTATTTTATATGACAATAATAAAGAACTAATGAATTATTTACCTTTCTTTGCTCTTGCACTTAATTGCTTGGTGAAAAAAAGAAACTCCATAATTTAAACATTAAAACATTTTCAATGGCATTTTAAGGATCATTAAACTTCCCTAATTGCTCTTGTTATGAAAATTCAAGGGAAAACTCTTTTTTTGTTTACTGAATGGGGGAATAATTATGGATTTCAGAGAGAAACGATTGCGATTCAAATACTTCACTTTAAACTCAGACTTCAAGGAAAAATTCTTTTAAGCTTGGATTTCATTTAGAAGTCGCAGCGGATAAAAAATGTGACTGCATCATTAATTAGCTGTTTGATCATTAAATTGTGAGAATTCCTTTTTCTAAAAAATATTGTATAAGAAGATTAAAACATTCATGAATTTTATGATATATACATTTTTTAAATATATCTCTCATTACTGAAATCAACTTCATTACTTTCTTTCAAAATTAAATCTTAGTTTAATTGTATACTGTCCTCTTTTCTCTACCAGCGTTTTTATTTTAAATTTTAGTTTTTCTGGCTTTTTAACTATAAATACTGAATGTATTAATTTAAAAGTTCATCTTGTAGTTTGATAAAATTTAAATGAAATCAATCTAATAAAATTTACAATGTTTTCAAATTTATATATATATATATATATATATATATATATATATATATATATATATATATATAATAAAATAAAGAGAAACATTTTTTTTAATAATTTTAACACTAATAAAATTGCACGATTGCTTTGATATATTAATGGAAAAAAATGGGAATCTCATCAAAGTATTAAAATCGTTATTAGAATTTGAGTTCGGAATTAGAATTTAAAAAACCAAATAAAAAATTTAAATAAAAATATACCAGAAAATAAAATTTCCACCATTAAGAAAGTATTTTGTTTCTTCATAACGTATAAATCAGTTTTGTGCAATGATGTTTTCGTAAGATATAGTTTATGGCATTAAAAGATTGTTTAATTATTAATTAATTTGTATTTTGTCCTTCAAAATATGTAGTAATCTTTCAAATGTCTTGAAGATTATTTCTTCAATGTTCTGTGAAATTTCAGAAAATCAGTAATTTATATAAAAGATAAATTATCGGTAAATCATATTAATATGCTATATATAACTGTAATTTATGTAAAGAAATTTATATTTTATAACCATACAAATAAAATCCATCTTCATATTTTATGTTAATTCATTATAATGTTAAGTTAATGCCAATCATTAAAATGTTGTAATGGGATACAAAGCGATGTTTTAGTCCAATCTTATTTATATTAGAAAACGCACACATGAAAATGGGACTATCGTTTGCATATACAGTGTGTCGATACGTTAATAAGGTTAATAACGTATTGTATCCTTGGAGAATCTATAGCTAGAGAGATCAGCCTATTAGATGTATTTGATAATAAACAAAAACTTTTTGTGACAAACTCTCATGAACCCATTTTGATTCTTTTAGAAGAATAGGCTGACAGGACAACCATCATTCTTCCAAAAAAAATATCGCTAAAATGTGTTTGTTTTAGAAATAATGAAACATTCCTGTTGGAATAAAAACTCCTACAGAAATTATCTGATAAAAATAAGTAAATTTTATTATGATAAGGATTTTTCCTTCCTTCTAAAATGGAAGCATTTTATCTTTCCTTTTTTATTTCAATATTTTCCTGTTTATATTTTATATTAAAGCTTCTGAAAAATAATCCCTTTACAAGAATATATTGCCCGAAATCGTTGATTTTTTGAGGGAATTAAAGATTGTTTTTTGTAAAGTATTGATAAGTCATTTTTTTTAATTTCAGAATTTTCCTATTTATTTTTTTTATATAATTTCAGTGGGACCTAGTGTGCTCGAAGAAATGGCTTCCAGTTATTGTCTTAACCGCTTTTAATGCTTCGGGGCTGTTTGGACAGTGTGCTTGTCTACTCATTGCAAAAAAGTAAGACATTTTCCTTTTTTTTCTTTCTATATTTTGAGTAAAAAATTTGTTCACATTATTTAATGAAACACGATGTGATTTGAAATATACTTAATTCAAGACAAATGATCGATGATTATGAATAATCTGTCTTAAAATCCCTGCCCGGGATGTTTTTATATCTAAGGAATATATTAAGCAATGACAATCTCTCGATAATGTAAGCAGACAGTCCAACTAAATAGATCATGATGAAGTGAGCTATAAGGTATTTTACTGGAAGAAATGAACTTTGAAAGAAAAACAGAAATTTTACAGAGAAAATTTTGTTTTATTTTACAAACAACTAAATTATAATTTCTCTGTTAAAAATCATTATATATATGTGCTTTTGTAAAGAGAAAAACATTTCCAATAATTTTGTTGAAAAAAATATTAGGGAAACCAAGTTTAGTAATTGGCAAGAATGAATTCATTTATGTCTCAAGAATGCAATACTTCAAAGGAGAGTCCAATAAGTAAGAATATATTTGTATCTCAAAGATACATGCCAATACTTGGGGAATGTCCAACAGGAAAAGATGTGTCTGCCAATCAAAAAGACAAGTGAGTATTTGGATGACACCACAGCATTTGGGAAGTAAATTATATTCCTTATACACTTTCTGATCCTACATTTTTCTGTGATGTTTAGGTTTTGAGAACAAGTAATTTGATATAAACAATTATGTCAAATAGTTCTGTGCCGACAAAAAAGAGATATTGAAACGTATCCCAGATAGCACTACTATTAATATACGTGTGTGTATGTATATACGTGTTAAATACACATCACGTATGTTCATGTACATATGCCAAATACACATTTCTGTTGTAGCGTACATTTTTCTGTGATATTTAGGTTTTGAGAACAAGTAATTTGATATAAACAATTATGTCAAATAATTCTGTGCCGACAAAAAAAGAGATCTTGAAACGTATCCCAGATAGCACTACTATTAATATACGTGTGTGTATGTATATACGTGTTAAATACACATCACGTATGTTCTTGTATATATGCCTAATACATATTTCTGTTCAAACTAATCAGTCATTTTTGCTTTTTAATTATTTATTGCATCACACATATTTGACGAATACCCGATGACACGGATTGAGCATATAAAAAAACATCAAACTCAAAAGGTATTCATTTCATATTCATTTTAAATTATTACCAGCGGTTTACCTAACGTGTACATAGTCGGCCATGTGTTTATCCAGAATCGCTGAATACCTCATTAGATAGGAAAGATGCTCGCTAGATTTTTCGCTTTTAAGAGATTACTGTGAGCCAAAGTTGTCATAATAGAAAATAAATTTGGATTAAGATGTTTTTGCCAAATAACATTATACTACTACTGGCATATATTTCATAGTAAATACTGCACTATTATTAGAGAGAATACAGAATTATATCCTTATACAGGAATTCAGATTTACACTGTATGAAAATCTAAAAATCGAGCAAGACAAAATATATCTAAGTATTTTTTAAAAAGTAAAAAGTAAAGTAATAAAAGTAATAATTAATTCAAAACAAAAATATTATCAAGTAAAAAAGAGTCACATTGAATCTAGTTGCAGAACAGATTAAGCTATGGTAAATCGGAGATTTTGCCATAATTAATGCAGAAAAAAATACGATAATTATAGGTGAAATAAATTGTTTCAGTAAATTTTGAAAGCTACTGAAATATGGCAGTTTAATTAAGCGAAAGACGAAATCAAAATTGTTGATTAATTGCACTGAAACACGTGAAGAAAATTTTAACCTGAACATATTAAACTAAACAGTATAAATGCGTTTTAAATTATTTTTATCCTTTAATGTCAAAGACTAAATTTGAAAAGAAAATATTTTTAAGATTTTTAATGCAATATAATGTATTTTATATTATTAATATTTCAGAGAAAATCAAGTAATCTAGAAAGCTAAATTATTTTTAAGCCTAAACAATAGACTATAAAATGCTTATATCAGAGGTTGAAGATACATTACAATTTTTTTAATCATGGGTTAATGATGCATAAAAGTAGTGAAGAAGAAAATGGATTTAAAATACATTAATATTCCATTTCGCTGATAATCGCTTTTGTAAAGAATTTCCCATAAGAATAATATTTTATTAGTGTATATGCATTTTGATTTAAATTCACTGACAATATTCAACCGACTTCTATAGGAAATTTCAGGCTCATTTAACAGGGCTTACATGATACAGTATTTTACAAGAACCATATCTACATTTCTGGAGTCAAGATATTCTTTGTCAAATATTCTTGTTCCTTGTAATGCTCCTTGCCATATGACCTTCTGAAGGTCACCGATGTAGCTGTGTCATTGTAAGAAAATCACAACTTTAATTTTTAACTTGTTATCTGAACTTTCCAACTTTAATTTTTTAACTTGTTATCGGAAAAATAAGTTCTAAAGAAGAATGATTCGTCAGAATAATAGCATTTAATTCATATTATCCGATTCATGACTAAGTTTTTATATCTTTATAATTTACTTTAAAATAATTTTCTTGTCATTAATAGTACATTGTATGATGAATTTTGATGCTATATTAATCACGATCATATATTAATGCTATTGCTAGTAAATAAATGTTTACTAGCACAATATTTTTATATGGAATGCCATAAATTTTTCATTCTTTTGTATTTCAAATATGAATGTAAATTATCTTTATTTATTAAAACAGTATGTATTGTGTTAAAGAAAAAAAATGAATATATTAATACGGAACCTCGGACTATTTCATGGAATAAAGTCATGAATTTTGTGAAAGAAAATAAAATTAATAATGTTTATAACTTCTTTTTGTAAGCTCAGTTTTTTTTTTTTTTTTTTTTTTTAGGTTTGGTAAACGTGTCCTTTTCTTCAGTGCACTTCTGATGCAGAGTGCGAGTGGAGTGGCAACAGCATTTTCACCCAATTTCATTTGTTTTGCCATATTCAGATGTCTGGCTGGACTTGCCATTCATGGAGTTCTAATTGCTCCGACAACTCTTGGTATGAATTTATCTAATGTAAAATTCAAAATATAAATTAGATTTTCACCTAATGGGACAAAAATGGAGTGACTGGAAAACTGATTCCTTTAATCAGTTTTAAATTAACTTTAGTTCGACTAATCACATTTATTATTAAAACTGTCATAAACCTTTTACATCGAAATCCTTCTATTCTGTGAATTATTCGTCATTCCATTTTAGTCTTCAGTGCTCTATATTTAACCTCATTTTGTACATTATTAACATTCCAATAAACATTAAATGACAAATACTTTTCTGTCTTTAAAACACCCTAAAAGATTTCGTTTGCAAAATTCTATTCAAGATAATTTTGTAACTAAGAAGCCTTTAACTTGCTATTCATAAATAAATAACTATTTCTACTTTAAACTTACAGCTCATGAGCTAAATGGATGGAAATTCCACTCCAGAGTCAGCCTTCTGTGTTCAGCTGCTCGAAGCATCGGCATGGTGCTACTCGCAGGAATTGTTCTTTTTGTAGGTGACTGGTCCAATTTAGCTCTGGCAAGCTCTATTCCTTTCCTTGCATTCTTTCTATACAGTTGGTAAGTATCAGAGAAATTATTTTGTGTAATAGAAATAAGCTTGATGTTTGATTTTCACAAAGTTTCTGATAATCTAATATCCAAAATTAAAAGAACAATTGTGTTTCAGAATTTGTGATTTAATTCATAACGAGCAAAACCCGAGCGATGTTGCTCTGATGATAAATACCAGGGAAATCAAAGGCATAATATCATAAAATAAAGGAATGAAAATAAATTAATAATATAATATTAATTTTCTAAGATTATTTTTTATGTATGGAAATGATTTCATTGCAGACGATAAAAATTGGAACAAATTACTGAAAATGAAGTCGCACTAAAAAAGAGCGAATGGCAAAGAAGATGGAAAGATTTTTGTAAACAATGTAATTATAATTTAAAATGCATATTTTCATTTTGTTCCTATATTTGGTTCCCTGCCGAATTGGAAAAGAAATAAATTCTGGGTCGGTAAATCAGTGAAGAAAATTTATGTATTTATCTAGGAAACAATAAATTAAAATTCAATGAAAAAACGACTTTTTGTTGCTTCTATTTGAATATAGAGAAAAGCTAGAATAATGACAATAAAACATTTCAAAATAACAATTAAAATGTAGGAATTGAAGAATTTTCCTTTAAGTTTTAATTTTTTTGAAAAAGACTTTATTTTTTAGAAAATTTCTCAAAATTCAGTAAATTAAACAGAATTTAAAAACTCTTTTTAGAACTGCAATCTTCTGTTCTTTTCACAAATGTTTTCTACTTTCAATTAATAAAAGGATATTACTGGTAAAGAGGAGAGTAAATAATGCATAAAAACACAAAATGTTGAGTAAATATTTCTCTTCATTAGGATTGAGAGATTGACTATCAATTTGAGGTGTATTCACCTTTGCAACTTCCTTTGTACTAAAATTCAAATTTCCAAATGCGATAAATTTGCCTCTGCTCTAGACAGACACACATACACAGACAGACACACACACAAACACCTCTTTTTTTAAATATAGATAACTGAATTAAAAGAAACTTAGTTAATTAGAAAAAATTAGTTTCTGACATTTCTATGAGAGAAAAGCATTTATTTTATTCCTTTGTCAAGAGTTTGAAATTTGCAGTTTGCAGTGAAATCGATAGAATTCACTGCAATCGGTAGAATCGATAGAATTTTCAGTAAAAGTTATTGTTGGCCGTTTTTGTCAAAGAAAATAATAATATGATCAGAATTTATTAGATAAACAAAACTAGACAAAAAAATATTAAAATATCAACTTCCTTCTCATTATCTTCTGAATAAGATAAATCTCTAATTAAATATAAGAGTATTCCTTGTATATGAACATTTTCCATTGAAACCACTTAAATTATAAAATGTCGCACCTTAATTTCTGAAATAAAGTTAGTGTGCTTTTCGAGATAATGTTAGTGAATATGTGATAATGCATTCAAAATATCTTTATTTCTGTTATTTACTTTCTATCATATTTCTCTTTTAAACAATTTATGAAAATATTTAACTTCTAACCTTTGATTCCAGTCGTTAATTTTGAAATTAATGGGGATTGCAATGTGATCACAATAGAAAAAATTCTTATCCTGGCAGGGAACTTTTTTGTTGTTGTTCCAACCAATACATCTACCCCCTGGAAATATTTAGAATTTTTATGCAATCCCCTGATGTTGTTAATCATATTTTGTAAATTATTCATACAATGACATAATAACAATTTAAACAAGAACTATTGTATCCTTCTACTTTAAAATTGGCTAAATATTGTTACTAAAATTTTCCGAAATCCTTGCGTAGATTAAACTGGAAAAATTCTAACAACATCAATGGGAAATAGCGATGTCTTTTTCTACACGGAACACCGATAACAAAACAAGCAGCCAAGAATAGCATTTGCAATAAATATGAATACACTAATAGGGAATTAGTAATAAATAGCAGGGACAACAACAAATGATCAGAAAAACTCTCAGTGAGAAAGATATCATTCGATTACTTGCATTTCTCGACATGTCTGATACATTCACTAACTCAATACTGTTTCGGCTACACAATTTACTTCAGTGCTATCTCCCGATTATTTTAATTTATGAAAAAAGGTACAGAATCTTGTAAAAAGATCGACAAAAATAGAGTTCTAATGGTCCTACCGCCACAATTCTTGAAATTTATAGAATCTTTTATTATATTTTCATATGTCACAAAAGCTAGCATCATTGACTCAGCATCCATTCAGCATTCATCAGAAATAAATGTAGAATTGTTTTCTTGATCGTGAAACTAACTAACTAGAAGGCAATGTTATGAATTTGTAACAATAGCATGTGAAATAGCCATCATGTTTATAAGCAGGGCCGGGTTTTATTGATTCGTTGTCTATTCATTCTCAATCAGAGCTCTCTGTAGAACTATTTTCCTTAACATGAATCAAATTGTACTAAGAAACGATATTACAAATTCGTAACAATATATATAATAAAAGCAAAGGCGTTAGACACATTTGTAACAGTAAGTCTAATGTAAAAAGATTTAGAATTCGTAATTTTTTATGCCTACATTTGTCCACAGAAATATTATAAAATGTAATTCTTTGCTTCACATAAAGCGTTTTCCCGTTGAAATTTCATACCTATTTTTTATGATTTAGAGATTCTATTGGTCTCTAATTAAAGTTTGTTGTCTGTTTGTTTCTTATGGCACTTGCCACTGACAAGCCCGCTGTTACGAAGACAGCGATTTAAGCCTGAGGGGAACGTCTCTTATTTTTTATAGCAGCGCCAACTAGGGCCAAGAGTACGACTTTGCCACTCACGCATCATTCATTCGCTTGCACAACCCCTTTTTACAGGAGGGCACATTCACACATCTCACAGATAGAACAACAGAAGAACAACCATGCCCAAACCGGGACTCGAACCCGGGACGCCCAGATCACAGGGAAGACGCGCTACCCCTATGCCAGGATGCCGGCCTAATTAAAGTGAAATCTACGTATATTATTTAAGTTTTAGAAGATAGACTTTCTCAAAATTAAAATTAAAATTTACATTGTTTAATATATCCTGTAATGGCGACGTAATATATCCTGTAATAATGTTGTGACGATATGATATGTATCGTTATGTATTGCCTAGGGGCCAATGCGCAAAACAAAATTAATTTTACAATTCAACCCATATTTTGTGAAAAAGAAGTAGGATATGGTCAGAGCACAATATAAATCATTACATGTTAGATAACATCAAAATAACACTGGACAGGTGACTTGATTCCATTTTTTAACTTTTATGCATTATGATGCGTCTTTATGAATGCAAAAGTAATTTACTTGAATATGCATACATACACACTAACAAGCAGATACTTAATATGCATACTTACATACACACAGGCATATATATATATATATATATGTACGTGCGCACGCGTGTGTGTTTGTGTGATTGAATTGATGAGAAATAAATAAGTGCACATGCATGAAAAAGCAGATATTAAACTTTTCAGTAATGTATATATTTTTAACAGTCAATATATCCATTTATTAATTTCTTTAAATTCGCTAGCACTATTTATATTACAAAATAACTGCTGCTTACCTGATTTTTTAAAATTTTGGCGGATTTTTTGGCGGTTTGCATTTTTTTAACTCTGATATTTTCCTTATTCGATTGATTACAACAGTTTAATAAATTATATATTTTCATAATGTAATATTCATTTGTTTTTGTTTTTTTTAATTTAAAGACAGCAAATCGTCCAGGATATTTGTAGTTTCCATATTCATGGTAAAGTAATTTTTTTCTAAAGAATTCTGGATTTAATTCTTCTAATGCCTTTAGCTTTCTAAATTATGCACACATTTAATATTGTACAATAAGTTTGAAAAATCTCTATTCATGAATTAAAACTGAAGTCGTGATAAAGCTCGATCTCTAGAAAGTATTATTTCAAATCGACAATAATAAATGTTTGTAATTGATAAAATCTATTTCTCTAAAAGAAGGAATACTTTCTAGCGTAACAGTAAATAAAGCTATTCTAATAAACATTATCCCAATGGATTTATTGCGAATCATCCAGGCACTATATTCCGCTGTCATAAATATAATTGTTTTGAAGATTAAGAATCTCCATAATATCTCCTGAGAGTATTTTTATTTTTACTTGCTTTTATCTCCAAATCATTTCTTTCGACGGAACCATTTTCTACAATTTCTAAGTAAAAAACAGCAACCTCCAGAGAGTATTTCCCAATGGACAATTTCGATCCTTTTCGATTCGAATTCTCACTCGAAACTTGGAATCGCCAAAGAAAATTTCTGCTGCCAAAGACACGTTTGTTCCATTAGCAGCTCTTTTTTACAATTGATTTAGCTGTTTTACTTATTTATTTTTTTCCATCAGAAAGCGTGAACCTTTTTTGTGACTGGTCAAGAGATTTCTAAACTATATTTTTTTTCTCTCTTTTTGAATCTTTTCAATAAAGAAATGTGAGCATTCAATTTGTATGTTTTACTAAAGTATCTAATGAGCCAAAAAGCATGAATTTAGATTTTTTTTTCTTTTAGAGGAACGAAGCAGTACTTTAATGTTTAAGAAGAATTTTTTTTTCTAAAATGAAGCTGTCTCTGAACTGTTCAAGCAAAAGCAAACTGTTTAAGTAAAAACTATTTACTTAAGAGAACTTTTGAAACATTTAGAGAAGCGCAATTTAAAGTTATTCAATAAATCAATACGGTTTTACTTAAATGGGCATAAAACTACAGCATCAATCATTTAACTTTAAACAAAAATGTTTAGAGTATTTTTTTTTTTTTTGCATTATATATTTCAAAGTTAATTATCAATCTAAACACTTCGTCAGATATTTAATTCGAAAAATATATCCGTAGAACATTATTATCATTAGCATACGAAAATAATTCAAATTCATCCTAACTATGGAGAAAAATAGACAGAAGAATCTTTTAGTAATCTTAATGTAATAAGCGTCGAAGTACAATTATATATATATATATATTTACTTCTATTATATGAACCTAACATCAAAGCTACCTTATTATAGTAAATAGGAAACTTTAAATATATTTTGCTTTCCAAGAAATGCTTACATTTTTTTATCAGCAGTTGGAATTTCTTTTTAATGATGAATAAATACGTTTTTTAAACATTCACCTGTTAGTTAATTCATCAAAATTATTCAAGAATAAGTAAGTTTTCTTTTCATTTTATTTCTAAAACTAACATTTGTGCTTCTGTGTCCACATCCTACTTTACATATAATTGTAAAGTAGGATGTGGATCTCTCTATGTTTACATCATGTTTACTCTATGTTTACATCATGTTTTAAGTAATAATTTAATTTCATAATCAATTTTTCACTGATTTTATGTTGTTTTTGAATTTTGTACACATATTTTTTAACGAAAATATATTATTTAAATATGTTTAAAACTTATTTATCTTTTAATTTATAAAATTAATAAGCTCTTAATCCCATTTGCTTTTTGCCATTTAATGATAATTATAGAGTATACGCTATTAATGACAAATGTTAATCTATTACGTATATTTTATATCAGAAAAAATAGAGTTTTTATACTGATGATTATAGTAAAATAATCTATTTTTATATACACAAGTAATTTTTTTTTAAATCTAATCTAATTTCTAAACCATATTTCTAACTAATATGCTGGAAAGTTATTTAAGCGAAATTACTGGGTTTTCAATTATTTTTAACAATAGATAACTTTAAAAAAAATGTAAATATATTTTGTTGAGTTATTTAGCGATTGATTCACTCTTGTGATCATTCTAAAAACTCAATATTGATTAAAAATTTTGCATTGCTTTAATTAATAATTTTTTCATACATAACGTAAACTATTTTTAATTTAACGCTTTAAATTTCGTAGATATAAATTAAGTCATATTTGTATCTATATGAATATTAAATAAAACTTAGCCAATCATTAAATATAATAATCCCTCACAAAATTTGTGACAGATAGGTGCACTGTTATAAATTTTACGGCTGAAAATACATCGAACAATTTTGCGTTTCTTTAATTTTTTCATACACAAGGTAGAACAGACTAGCTTAAATTTATGACTTTAGGTTTCATAGATATAAATTTATTCATATTTGTATCTACACGATTATTAAATAAAATTTAGCATATCATTAAATCTAATATTCCCTCACAAAACATGCCGCAGAATGTATTTTTTATAAGTTTTAAGGCAGAAAATACATCAAAAAATTCTGCATTCCTTTAAATGATAATTTTTTCATACATAAAGTAGAGTAAACTAACTTTAATTTATGACTTTAGCTTCCATAGATATAAATTTCATATTTACATCTGCATGAGCTTAAAATAAAATTTAGCATTCTTTAAATCTTATAATCCCTCACAAGCTTGTCGCAGATAGATGTTTGTTATAAATTTTACAGCTGTAAATACATCAAAAATTCAACTGCATGTAAACATTTGAAGTTTGTATGAAAAAATGATATATAGAATCTGACACCTAGTATTGATATCTTAGATTAAAAAAAATTATTGTTTGATCATATTTTGCTTGCCTAAAACAATATTTATACGTCTTCTCTCTTCAGAAGTTATTGAAATTTCCCTAGAACTCTTGAATTTAAATTTTCCTGACACATCCAACATAATTTAAAATGTAAGTGTAGCAATAACTGCAAATTTTCGCTACAAAGCATCGGTAACATCTGTTTTCTGCCGAAATTGCATACAGTTTTATGATTAATCGATTCAAAAACTAATTAAAAAATGAAAAATCACTGTATAAGTTTCTGTTTTGGTGGCATTTTTTGAAGCTTATTAGCGCGGGAAATATGCCAGGAAAAAGTAGAAATGAAGCAATTAATCACGAAGGAAAATGGTTAATGAAATACTGGGACTTATATTTCAATGCCACTGAGAAGCGGGCTTAAAGTTCTACTTTTTCTAAGACCTTCTTTGATGAGATTGAAATTTTAATTAAAACTTTTTGCGTAGGATGTAATTATGGATCAGGTTAATTGCTCGCATTATAGTATTTACGATGAAATTTGCTTTTTTTAAAAATTTTAATACGGCTTTTAATTGATAGATTCTTCTCATTAACTTTTTTGTATTATTTTTTTTCAAAATTCAGTAAATGGAATTTTTAATTCTAAATATTTATTCATTGATGAATTATGCATATTCATTTAGCACCATCGGAATCTTTTCTTAAATTAATCATTGAATCAGAAATATCTATTTTATTCCTAAGAAAGGCCATGTTTAATTATTTCATTAAATGGTTAAGCAGAATTATAATATATATTTTATATTGAATAAATATATGATTTAAAGAACGTGATTATTTAGCTATTACCTTAATGGTGATTATAACAAAAGTGCAAATTAAAATGAGCATGTATGCATTTTAGAAAAAAACAATCGTTGAGCACGAATTGACCATAAGTAAATTAAAATTTATTGAAAACATTGGGAGTGGAAAATTTAATTATAGATAAATTATTACAGCCTTAAAAAGTAAATATTTTTATTATTTATATCAAATACAAAAAAAAAATGTTTCAATAAAAAAGTATGACAAGCTCTTGACATAAAAATATTTTCCGTTCTTTAAAGTTAATGTGCACTTAAATACAGCATTTATGCAATTAATTGAAATACGAACTTAAATAACCTGAAAGAATGAAAGCTCAGAATAATCACTTCCACATCTGCGTTTATTAATTGCGTTTTTAAAAAAACATTTATAATTTTATTTTGTTATAAATTTTCCCTCTAAAATTGATGTAAAACTCAATGAATTTCAAGTATTATAAAATGACATATATATCTTATCATAACTTGTATATTGAAAGATTCTTATTATTTTTATAACATGCCTATTTCATAATTTGCTTATCATGGCTTTGAAATGAAATCCGTATTGTTTTAATAAACCTAAATTAATTAGATATCAATTTTAATTAATCTTCGAGGAGTTTTAGAAATTAATTTTTTATGATAACATTTTCGATATTTGTCTAATGTATTTTAAAGTTAATTTTACGGAACTACTTTGTCAAATAATGAAATCTTATTCGAATGAATATCTTAAAAAAATTCCATTACCACTAAAACAGAAATTACAGCCTAAATTTTTGCCTAATTCAGTCCGTGTCGAGGTCATTCTAAAATGTTCTCTAGTTTCCTGACCCCATTCCACCGTTGAAGCTTTGTAAAAATAATGCGCCATCTGTTCCACGTGTCAAGTGAAAATGATCCCTTCGGTGCCCTTATCCAAGGTCAACACGAGTATTGAATTGACACCTGGCCGTAAATCCCGTATTATATAAAACTAGTGATCATTTGTTTCGTTCCTTCCTTACTTCTGTTTTTATGTCGCGCTGCTGCGGAAGTGTTCTGTCCGCGCCCCTTTGTAAATAAATTGGCTTTCCGGAATGGATTAAAATGAATTTAAAAATGTTAAATGTCTCTTCAAGGTTTTCCAATCTGCATTCTGCTTCAAACAAAATATGCTTCCATATATATATATATATATATATATATATATATATATATATATATATATATATATATATGGCGTAAAAATGTTTTCAGTGAATTTTATTCCTTAATAGAAAACAACATTTCTTATGACCTCCTCGTAAACACAAATTATGTATTTATTTCTCCTATACAAAAGCATAGTTTCACCAATATATTTTAGAGCATCATTTATTTCTAAAAAAATGCATTTCTTTCTTTACAAAAGTTCATAAATATCCAATGCATATCCAATAGAAATTCAGTCAAAATATGTTCTAAAATATGAGTCAATATTTTGAAAATGCTTTATTTCTTTATTTAAATCATTTGTCTCCAAAAAATCTATAAAGAATTGGCATTTCTTTCAATTACTCATTTTTTTCAATGTATCTATCAGCATTTTTTTTTCATTTTCACCACTTTTGGAACAATTTATAAACTTCTAAACAAACAAACAGTCAATATTTTTTTGCACATGGACTATCAATCTTAAAATCAATGAAGACGCCCACCGTCTAGTCAGCCCCAAGTGCTTTGTAATTACAAGTAAAAATGGCTGACAGGATTTAAAGGCGTATTTCTGCAATTATTTATCCTAATTACTTTAGTTGCTTAATTGAACTCTCTCAGTCTGCTCGCTACAGTCAGCGAACAAAGAACAAGTTAAATTTTTTCGAAAGACAGTACTTCTTTCAAGGAAACTCTAATTTGACTTTCTTAGTTCTCAGTCCTTGACTGCTGAGCTACTTCCGTGGTAGCTTAATAAATCTAATCCCCTTGTCTATGGCGCCTTAACAAATCTAAAATCAAACGGCCTTGAAATCCTTTGAATTGATTGAAATTCATGATAATCATGCTTCTAGAAGGAAACCAATGAATATTTATCTAATTTGAATAAAGAAACTCATCATTTAGGCTGTATGTTTGATGATTGTTCTTTTAATTTAGAAATTTATGAAGTAATTTATGAAGAATTAATTCATAATTTACTCATTGAAGTAATTTATGAAAAATAAATTGTTGGATGTAAACATATCTGAAATAATAATTGAAAATAACATGTTTTCAAACTTTTCCTATTCCGGCTGCTTTGAATTTCTAGAAAACTAAATTTCAGAAGTAAAAAAGGGCTATTTATTTTAAATTTTAATGAAATAAAAATTATTTAATGGAAAACAAAACAGCTAAGCCAAAAAATAGGACATGAAACACCCCAAAAGACTTCAATGAGTTAAAAAAAAAAAAAAAACATTTGAAAATTCCAGGCATTCATTTATTAACTTTTCTTTCTAAAATTCATCACTTTTCATTCTTTCAAAGCCTAAATTAAATATTTTATTATATTTTCTACTCTCTCCAAAGAATTAAGGATTTTTTTTATAAAACCTTTAATTAATTTCAAAAACAAAGGAAAACAACTTTCATCTAAAAGATATATATTATTACGAATCTGTAATAATGATTCCCATCACGAATAGTTTCCTCGTTAGAAAGACAGTTTTACGGTGAGCAATGTTGGATGCTAATCGGATGCAGAGTCAGTGATCTCAAAGCTTAGCGACAAACTTGACGACTTAGTGACAAAATAGATAATGCTGGAAACTTCAAGAATTTTAGCTATTTCGCCAATAGGAACTGAGAAATGTCTGATTATTCCAGAACCTTCTATGCCCACCTCCAGGAACTATAAAAGGCCCGCAATCTCAAGCCGACGTCGGTCGCGTATTGAGTCGTGAAACAAGTCGTAATCCTGCGAAGAGTAAACTGCGAATAGTTGAAACAGTTCGGCGAAGAGCAAGTTTGTGTGGAACTCAAGCTTTGGTGAATTGAGCTATGTGCCGAGTCCGGGTGTTTATTATAGAAGCAGCATCGAGTCGTCTGTGGAGTAGTCAGTAGTGCAGTAGTAAGTCGGCAATTGGATACAGCGAAAGCGAGGAGACAGTGAAGAATTTCAGACATTTGGAGAGATTGTAGAGTGAAGCTATGCAGATTCCCACCTCCTGCAGAATTCTGTCTGGCCGCTTTGTGTGTTGTAGTTGCTATTACTACCGATTGCGGGCTACTGTTTGTTGTAGTGTGCAGCTGTGTGATGTATGTGTTCGTCTCGGCTATATATTTGTCGCCTGCTTCTTCGTGCCCATTAAAAGTCGCCGTTTGTTACTAAAGGATTGTTTTTCTTCATCGATCAACAAATCGAAAAGCACTCCGGAAATCAGTATCAGTAATTAATGGGAAAGCTTATATTGTTGTAATTAATTGTAGTTTGTGAAGTTTTTGCTTATATTTATTGAAAAAGAAATTGCTTCGCTTTTTTTATATTTTGCTCTATTTTTTTTTCTGTTATGTGAAATTTTTTCTCAGAAAAATAATAATTAACTCATCATTTTCTTACGTAATCGCAATTTAATTGCATTTTCTACTTCAATAATCTAATCGACTGAGGACGTTTGCGAATGTAACAAATCAAAATTCATATTTTATCTTAGAAGATTTATAATTAGAAAGGTTTATAATTAATTATATTGTTACGGAATACTTCAACGCCACACTGCAAAGTCCGTAAATTCACAGGGTTTGCTTGTAGTGGGTATGCATGAAAATAATTATCAGACCACAATAACGGACAATGACGGCGTTTATTTAACACGAAGACACTAATACAAAGACGACAAATGCGCAGCCGAGACGAACAGAAGACAGCGCACTACAACAAACAGTAGCCCACAAGTAGTAATCGACCATAGCACACAAAGCGGCCAAACAGAATTCAGCATAAGGAGGGAATTCACGTATCTGCACTCTACAGCCTCTCCAAATGGCTGCAATTCACTACTGTCTTATCGCTTTGCTGTATCCCACTGGTTACTCACTACTGCACGACTGGCTATTCCACACACGACACAATGCTGCTGCTTCAATAAGCACCAGGACTCGATACACAGTTCAGTTAAATCGTTCAACCAGCTTTGTGTGGATATCAATCGCTTGAGTTCCACACAAAGCTGGACTATTCTGCCGTTGCTTCGTTATCCTCTCTACGACTCGTTTCACAACTCCAACTGATTACTGCTCCCTGCAGTTTGAAACTGCCGGTCTTTTATAGTTCCCTGGAGGCGGGCACAGATGGTTCTGGGCCAAGCAGGCGTATCTCAATTCCTATTGGATGAATCGTTAAAATTCTCAAAGTTTCCAGCAATATCTATTTTGTCGACAAATTCGTCGCCAAGTATGTCGCCAAGCTCTGAGATTATTGACGCGGCATCGGATCAGCACCCAGCAGAGCTGATCGTAAAACGGTCTTTCCAGTGATTGAACTAACCACGCTGGGAACAACATTACAGGTTTGTAACAATATATATAAAATGTATTTTTCCATTTGATACATAATACTTTGTAATAAGTTGCAATGATGAATTAACAAAGGGCTTAAAACAATACAGCCATATAATCTCTTTTACTGTTTTGTCCTTTTAATGCAGTTTAATTATGAAAGGAATGAAATGTATTTTAAATAGCATGAATTACTCGCCAAAATGTAGTGAAGACAAAAAATATTTTAATCTTGTTAATTATGTGTTTAAAGTATAATCTAGCTATCCATTCATTTTAGTTTCATTATATTATTTACTGTTTATACATTAATACTGATAAGATTTTAGAATTTTTTTATGGGATTGATTCTTTGCAAGGTAATCTAATGGATTAAATTAAAGTCCTCATCAACGCACTATTGATGTAAATTTTGGTACTGAACAAATATCGTTAAGAACTTAATTCTTAATGCATCTTAAAATATTAAGCTATATTCTTTCAGCTCTATCAAGATGTTTTATGTTATAATACATCTTGCACTTAGAGTAAATATTGCTATCGCCATCAATCAAACGCTAAACAGAATTTAACATATTAGTTATTAACCTTTTTAACAAAATCCTTGAAAAGTTAATTAAACATCTCTATTCAGAGAAAAACGTTCAATACTCTGCTTTAAATGCAATTTCCATGTAACAATCTTTGCAAATAAACTGTTTGAAACGATTCTTATTAATTATTTAGCGAGTCAAAGGAAATACCCTTCTTTTCAAAAGGCTATTTTAGATAGTATTAGTTAATATTATTTCTGAATTCAAAAGCTATTCCTTAAAGAAGATGTGCACGCTAAGGTATTCATTGTGCATGTTAAGAATTTTCATAGCTCTTAATATGAAGGCTCTTAAAGGATTAGAAATGAATGAAATGGTTATTTGTGAAATAATGAATTTTTGAAAAACTGTAAGCTGATAAGTTTGTATATATAACATTTCCTATAACATCATTTTTAAACATATATTATGAATAAGCTTACCGAAAGCTATAGTTTAATTATAGTAGTTAAACTTTTGGCTCAAAACTTAGGCCGAACTCATAACATTCTTCATTTATTATGGTTCTTTGAAAAGCTTAGTATATACATTCTCAAGATAACTTTGATGTATAATTTATTATCTTAATTTATTGAAACTTCTCTATACTATGTATCCCACGGTGTTTCTACGCTCATTAATGATAATAATTTGAAGATCAAAAGGCTTTTCACATTATTCATTGAGCATGTTATATTATTTTTGGATACAATCAGGATATTCTGAGTAACGTCGTTGAATAACGATTCCTAAATATAAGAATTAATATTTGCATACAAGTAATTCTGAAATCTAAAAATAAATATTAGATTATTTAATACTTGACACTCAATGTATTTCCCATGTAGCATTATTTACAAATAAATTGTTTTAAACAGTTCTTATTAATTATTTAATGAGCTAAAGGAAATACTATTTTAAAAAGTATGTTTCAGATAGTCTTAGTTAATATTACTCGTAAATTAAATATCTATAATTTCAATATTATAGCAAACTTTTATCATATTTGAATACTAATGGGTTGTTTAGGAATTCTAATACAATAATTGAGGATATGTACTTTCGAAATTTTTTTCATTAGGCATACCTTATAATCCCACAATAAAACCTTGCTATTTTCCCTTAAATTTCAAATAAAGATGGAAAGAAAAAGGAAAGATATTCATGAAAAAAAGATGATATGATGATTCTAAATAAGAAAAGTTATTTCAAACTTCCTTTCATTTAGAATAACTATTTTTTCTGTTAAAATACAAATATTTATTAAAGCTCATTGAAAAGCTTTGTATTTACATATACTAAAGAAATATATGCATTGTAATATAGTATACATATACTTAGTATATACTATAGGAAACAATAGGAGTTTTATTCAAGCAATATATTGAATTATCATTTACTTCCCTAATGCAAACTCTTCAATTTAAAAAAAAGCAATTTCTAGATGTTGCAATTTAAATATACCAAATAAATATATCTTATGGAAATACTTATTTAAGTAACCTTTATATTATTTCTGAATAAGACTTTATGCATAAACTCAATCAGATTTATCTATGAATTATCCAAATAGATTTATTAGAAGTCTTTGCTACTTTATAATAATTATTCTTAGCATTGAATAAAAATATAGAATAATAAATAGTCTAATTAAATGTTTGATGCGTAGTGACATTTATCGCGTAGTTATTACGTCACATGGATGATATCTTTCAATGTTTTGTCAGTATCATTTCAAAACTATTAACAAGTGTGTATCAAAACTTGGGTAAATATATATATATCTGTTTTAAAGAAATGTTATCATTTATTTTGCTGGGCAATTTCTTTCCAGCTTATCTTACTTCATCGAACACAAAAGGCAATAGCATTAGAAAAAAATAATGTTTTAACAGAAATATTTTTTTCTACAAAATATCATACCGATATTTCTTTCCTTTACGAGTTCTATTTTTCTATAACCCTGTCTTTTGTGAACTCAAAAACCATGAAATAAAACTTGAAGCCAAAAGGTATTTAATGAACTTGGATCGTTAAAGTTTTTGATATCTTCTGCCAGATAATTCTTCCTCGATTTTTTTTTCTACTTTCGAATAGACTAAGCAAGGGAATCAAGAAGAAAAATAGCAGATTGCTATCGCAAGAACTAGCCTAAAGGCATAAAACGCTTTGTATTAACTGCCACCACCAGACATAGAGTTTTTCTTTGCTATTTTTCTGCTTTAGAAATCGTAGTTAAGGTATAAAAAAGTGCAAAGAAAATTTCAAAGGCCTCCAAGATCCTGCTTTTTAAATAATAAAGGAAAAAATTGCCTGCGTTTTCATAAGTCTCCATTGAAGATACATGAATAAAATATATTTTTAATTTTTTTTTCTAACTAAATAATGATTCTCTTAAATGAAACTTTACGAATGAATGTAGAATTTCAATCTCTTTTGCTATTGCAAATTGAATATAGCTTGCAATAGAAACTTATAATTGAATTGTTTATGAAATCTGAAGAAATCATAAACCACAGACAATTTTTCATTTTTTTGTTTGAATGCTTGTATGATTTTATATTTATTTTAAAAAGTATGAAATCATTGTTATTTAAATACTGATACTGTTAAAAGGCGATATTTATATTATATAAGATAAACAGAAAAGTAAATGTTTATATTAAGCACATGGAAATGTAAATTATATTGAACAGTCAAACGCACATTTCTAAATGTATAATATTGGTAAACAATCTGTTGGTAAGTAACTCTGAGTCTATATTTTGATATCTTAGAAAAATATAATTTTTGATCAATTAAATAATATCGAGGCAAAAAGGAAATGATAAAAATATTTACTAGCTCTTTCCAGGAATTTCTACCAGTACACATGAATAAAATTTCAATTTATAACAGCTTGGTTTTTATCATTTGTTTTTTATGGCAACATTCTTTATTAATTTAAATTTATAATCTTATATATTTTTGAAGTTTATTTCTTCCTTCTTTGTTCCACTAGCAGTATTGCTTCTATAAATAAAGCTGATTATTATAATCCGTCTTGCTGAATCTGTAATAAAATACAATTTACAATTGGAATTCTCAACATTGAAATTTTTAGTTTCTTTTAAATTCATATTTATAAAACAAATATTTAGCAAATGAACCGTTAATTTTGCCTTGAATTAAGAATCTTATTAATTGAATTAAGTCAATTAAAAAGAAGTACAGATGGAAAAAGCTAATTTCTTTTATGATGTTAGACCGCATTTAATTTCAATTAACCACAAAATTATACATGTATCTATACAAGTATCCCACAATGTAATATAAATACCTGATTTCTGAGCCACAAAAAGAAAATATTTCTTTTTATTTTAATTATATTTTATTTCTCTTCATTTTTATTCTATTAGTAAAATATTATTTATTTAATAAATGATGCAACACTAATTCCCTTTAATATACAATCTACGGATTTACAATAAAAGATATATTTAATATTTGTTACAATATTTATCCTCAAATTGTATATAGTTTTTAGTTTCTGAAAACAAATAGCTCAACAATCTTTTATGTCATTTTTTTCATATATATGCAAGCATATTATTCGTAGTTTTTCAGACCTTTAGTTTATGCATACGAAAATTTACGAGCGCAACCGAGGAATTTTCAAACTGTGCATATCTCCTGCTATTACTTTTTTTTCTGATAGCAAAAAGTAAAGTATTCAGTATGGCAGCTGTCAGCGTAAAATATCATTCGCTTTGAACGTGTATAGCTTACAACTACTTATCAAGTTTTTCAAAAGAATTTCAGAAATAATTCTTGTTTCTTTTACCTTGCTGTTTTCAATTTCGGGTATTCTTTCTTTCTTGATACATATATTGCATCATTATATGTTAAAAAATACCCTGTTGTATACTCTACGATTAGCAGACTTTATTTCTTCCCTCTTTTCATTTTATATTTGCTCTTTTAAAATGAATCGCATTATAAATAATTTTAAATTTCATTATCTCCAATTCAGGAAAAAATAATTTCTTGAATATCTTTTGGAACACAGAATGACTTCGAAGATTACTTAATAATATCTTCATATTTATGTTGCTACAATTCCGTAACATTTTCCCCTGTCATAATAATATTATCGTTGAAAAACTTATTTAGTGATATTCTTAAGAGATGATGAATGTATACCAGGTCAAAGACTTGGAGATAAATTTGGCGAGTTTTATGAACACATGAAAAATTCTGAAAAGTATAAAACTTAAGGCGTTGTCTCTTTCAAGAGTGGAAATCAAATAATCATTCTATAAAATGTCTTACTTTTTAGGAGACAATAAAAGGATGAATCGCTCACATGAGAAGCATAATTCTTTCTTTGAAGTATTGAGCACATATTCAGTTATCCAAATTCCCACTTAGGCTATTATATTGTCGTTTTCATTTAATAACGATTTGTTGTTTGAATGTGTGTTATTTATTTGGGCAAATGCTATTTTTCTGTACGTTTTATCTGCCTTTGGCTGCTATGTTGCATGTTTTCTTGGAGAATAAAACTTCGTTGTCCGTTATAGAGCTTTTTAGACTCCTCACAAATACCCATTGAACGGTTTACGTTCCAGAATTTAACATATTATAAATGAAATAATAATAAAAGTTGACTTTTAAGCCTTTTTGTCCAAAATGAACTAAATAAGTGATTAATAAAATTTTAGCGGTGTGATTAACTATTAAAATTGAGGTCAATTTTTATTTTTTCGTTAGAAACTCAAGCACTATTACTTACTATTATTCATAAGTGAAGCTGGAATGTAATGACGGTATTTTTCTAAAAGATATATTCTTATTTATAGGTAATACTATAAATGAATTAGTAATTATCTAAATAATGCATTGTCTGAAGCCAGAGAGTCGGATAAACCATTGTATTGAGTCTGTGATACTCAGTTGAGAAATGATCATAACTCAAACACGTCATAATATTATTCAGAAATACAAATGCCTTATTTAACATGAAATCTTCAAAATTATATGCTTATACACATTATATGCTTATTCATATTAATCTCATTCGCAATGAATATAGATCATTTATACAATGTCATCATTTTAAGGTGGTATAGACGTTTTAAGAATACGGAAATGGTGCAGGTGTCATTTTATTCGATATAATAAGTATTATATAACGGTCATAACGGTATAATCAAAACTAAACGCTCGGCTCCGAATTCTGAATCTGATTGTTGTAATTCCGTTTTCTAAATTTTTCTAAGTTGTAATGCCTTAATTAAAAATAGCATATTTTTGGAAGCACCTGACTCTACAAATTAGTATAAAATAGAAATAATTATATATATATATATATATATATATATATATATATATATATATATATATATATATATATTCTCTAAAAAAAGCCAGAGCACTAAACTGAATTCCCATGATAGAATGCATGAAATCTATTTAATGCTTATGGATCAATGAAATGGAATTTTCAGAGAATCGATAATCTCAATCATAATAAAGAAACATTTAATAAATTGTCAAATAATTCCCGAAATCTTTTCTCTAAATTCGGTTAAATCCTTTGTAAATTTGCTACAGTACCAAATCTCCATCCACAGATTTCTTATCGTCGAAACTGCTGAATGATACTTCCTCCCTTCGGGTTTAAAAAAATGAAAAAGATGCAAAGATAAAGCTCTTTTGTTTCCTTTTGTATTTTCTCTCTTGAAATCTCGGATCAATTTATATTCATTTTTATCATCCAATAATTTCTTTTCCTTTGTATTCTTGTCTGTTTAAACATTCCTTTGCATCATTTTCATCCCATTTAATATTAACAATTCAACATACTTCTTGTATATTTTGCTCAATGAATGATTTGAAATCTTAAGAAATTTTGTCTATTGATATATATTATCAACCCCAGACACGCATCAATAAAGGCGACGTATATGGATTTTAACATTCATTATATTTCAAATTTTTATTTTTTAACTGACATGACATGATATAATATATCAGAGTGTGTATATGTTCCATGTATATTTATGAAAATTAGAAATATACGAATAAATAAGTGCAAATTAAAAAATGTTTACTTAAAAACCGTGAAATAGATTATTGTCATTGATATGTTGTGTTTTCCTTCATTCTTAATAGTGTACGATTCCATATAAATATTTATGTCAGTTTCGAAATGTGTATAAAATATTTTAAATATGGGGATAATAATAGAGATGTAAACCTTGAGAAATAATAATTCTTTTGTGTAGCCTTGAATTCATAATAGGTATAAAATTTAAAGCTAATAGAGTATCTCACAATATTTAAACTTTCTGCTTTTATGAAAATAGTTCAAATGTATGGATTTTTGTTTATATGCTTATCAAAATTTGTTCATTCTTTACATCATAACGATAAGCAATTTAAAATAGTCGTATACTTGCATTCTGAATTGATATGTATGAAACGGCATCAATTCAAATAGTTATAGTTAAATGACAAAACTAAATGGGAATACCTATTCATCTAAAAAAAAAATTGCACTGCGTGGAATAATGCGCAGGCTTTTGTCATTAAAAATTTAAACACAATAATAAAAGATTTTTTTTTTCATTCTAATTAGCATTTTTGAGTAGGAAAAATTTTATTATTTAACATTTGATTGTTTGAAAGCATATTAAAAACGTCATAAACAAAATAAACAAAAGTTTTTTGAAAATAAATTTAATATGTTTGCATAGTTATAATCATGGATTAAGTATATTTGAAGGAATATATGGTTAATTAATATGGTGTGTGAATGTGCCCTTCTGTAAAAAGAGGTTGTGCAAGCGAATGTGTGTGAGTTTCATGAGCTAGAAGTCAGACTTCTGCCCTCGGGTGCTTAGGGGTCTTTGCCGTCAGAAGCTACTGCAACCCCTTTCCGTAGTAACACGGACACGACATCATCATCATCTCCATCATATGATTAATTGTTGTTAAACTGGCTTTGTGCTCTGTAAGTCTTTAAATTTTTGCTAATGGGGCCTAGCTTTATCAATTTAATAATATAAAAATATAAGAAGTTATTTAAAAATAATTAAAGAAATTTAAATTTATAATTGTTATAATGAATTTTTTGTGTGCTTGTTCATAATGTTGAGAGAAATCCATCAATTTTACAGCCTTAAAAATCAATAGGTAGTCTTAAAGACAATTTAATTGGAGTATGCTTTATCAAGAATAATTATATATATATATATATATATATATATATATATATATATATATATATATATATATATATATATATATATATATATATATATATATATATATATATTATTCATGAATAATATAGTCCGATTTTAAAAATTAATTATTAAAATTTTTTACTTATTGATTATTATTATTAAAATGCTTTTACTTATTTATTTTTATTAATTCATTTTTATTTTTTATTTATTATAATTATTATTAATATGTGTGCGTATTTATTTTTATTATTATTATTACAATTTTTACTCATTTAATTATTGTTATCATTATTATACGTTCTTATAATATTTTGTACTCTTTCGAGTAATTTTTTACATAAATTTTCCTGAAGTATCGATCTAATGGTATAGAAATGTTGTTGAAGTAATTTATTGAATTTGGGGAAATTTATTAAAAAAAAAGTCTTTTGATCTGAAATTCTTTTAATTAAAAGTTAAATTCTTGCATTCAACATTTTAATTTCGATGTCTTCTACAAATATTTCGAGCTCATTATTCCGGCATTTCTCTCTAAATTAAAATCTGAATAATCAAAATATCTTTTTTTTTTCTTTGATGCCTTGTTGTTTTTTGTTAAACTGAAAAATTTTCTTGCCTGATTCGTAGAAAGCGGTTTTACTTCGATGAATTGTCAAGGAAAGAAGAGCTGAAGAATCACAAAATTATTTTAAGTAATTTAAAACCTAATAGCAGAGAATTTTCAGCGAAATTGCAGCGAATTTTCTTATTTCATTCCGTATCTTTCTATTCCTTTTAACCATGTTTGGTTTCATTTACTTGTCTTTATCATATGTATAGTTTCAAATGATGCCACTTTCCCTAACAACAATATAGGAACAGTATCAATTACTTGCAAAATCAATATTATTTTTATGGCTTTATTTCGTGGCTTTTTTATGACATTAATCATGTCATTTTTCATTGACACATTTTCTCATTGACTTCTACATGATCATTATCATTGACGGATTTTATAAATTCAAACCTTTCACTACAATTTACATCAGACGTAATTCAAACTGTACATTGTACAATCGTGCATTAAAAACTTTATAAATAAGAAAAAAAATCAAATTGCTTTTTTTAATATTCTAAAGCAAGAAGTAACTTTATTATAAAAAAAAACTAACATATAACAATATATAAGATGTTGTCCTAAATGGCAAACGAATTTTTCTGACCATTATGAGTAATAATAACCACAAAAAGATTATTTTTAATTTGAAATCTCAGTGGAATTTTAGTATTAATGATTGAAAAATGTCTTTCAATTGATTAACGTGGCGATTTTGAAATCGACGTAGCATGACATAAATGATTTTATTATTTCTTTTTAAAACATTTGGTGTCATCAATTTATAAACTTTTAGCATCTATTTAATCTATTTTTTGTTGCGACAAAATATTGTAAATGTGAATTTTCTATTCTGTTACTTTAGTCTCGTACATAAGATGGTTTAATTACTTAATATTAATTATGTATTACGGCATTGCTATTTCATAAATAATTCGTTGTTGAGTGGTATCAGATCGTTTAGGATATTTAAGAAAACTATTTGTAAGATGATTGTGCTTTTCTTTCAAAAATGTCTGATTACAATTAATGTTGTTGCCCCTATAATTAATGTCTGATAATCCATTGTCTAGTAAATATCTTCTTTTGTAAATATTTATGGAAAGAATAAACTAATTCACCACACAATTTTACAAACAATGTTTTTATCAAAATTACTTTATTTTTTAATGTTTATTTCAGCACCTGGTTTTAAATACAATCATAATTTCATATTATTTGATATTCAAAATTTAAAAGTGTAATACAAAAATATTGGAAAATTTAATTTCTTTGTTCTCCTATTAGATATAAATTTTTAGTATAAAGCATTTATATTTTTAAAAAAAATCTGTTTATCTCTTTATTAGAGATTGAATAAAGAGCTTAGTAACTCTTTTCGGCATGGTGGTCAAGAAAAAGGAATTAATTAAAAAGCTTTCTTCAAAAAAAAATAATAACTTTTCATTTTAAAAACCCGAAGAATTATTGAATAGCTACTATTAAAATAATAGTAGCAGCTTGTTTCTTTTCAGAGCTAAAATTACTGAAATGCATCTTCCTTTAAGGGATTAAATTCTTTTCCTATGGATTGCTATTTTCTCAATATTAATAGATGACATTCCTCTAATATTCTTGAGGCATTAATTTATAAATTTATATAAGATTGTAAATTCATTTCTCAATGTTTAAAAACTGTGGTTCTGATGATATCCCCATATGGGGATGCCACCCACTTAAACAACATCTCTCATTTTGAGCATGGAAAGTGAAAGTTCATGCAGAAAACATAATCAGGGTGTAAAAGTGTAACAAAGGCAATTTCCTTTATGTGTATGCTAATAAACATTGCTACTTTCTTCGAACAATTTCATTCGAAATAACACAAAATACTTTGAAAGAGGAATTAGGAGGTGTCCAAAAATGAAGATACCTTCCCCGTAGACAGGAGATAGTTAAAAGCCTTGAACTACTTATTTTAATTTTATTTCTTAAAATTATATTTCAAAAATTCTAATAATGTGCATTTCTAATAATGTGCATTATAAAGGATTTATTTTTCCTTTATCTCTTGTAAATAAAACCTATTTTTGAATGCATTTATTATCATCATGCACCATAATCGAGCAGATTGTCAGGGTTTTTCCAGAATCCCCTAAATGGCTACTGTCTACTGGTCGGTACGAGGAAACCGGAAGACTTCTGAGGAATATTGCCACAACCAATGGAAGAGGACTATCACCTGATTATGTGGTGAATCTGAAGGTAAGTGCATGGATAAAATCATTAGAACGTAAATGATGTTATTGTAAATAAAATGTGAAACATGATAAATATTGCATAACTCAGCAAAGCGTTATCTTAAAGGAAATATAAAATTTAAAATACTCAAGCATAATTTTAAATTTTCTGTGTTATTTTATCATGGTATCTTCCATAATAATTCCTGTCAAAAGGTATTTAATCAAAACTTATGTTCTCTATCTATAATTATATATATATATAGCTATATATTAATAGCATGTATACTGATAATACACCAACAATTAATATTTTTGCATATCCATTTCTATCAAAGCTAAAAAGAAAAAAGGAATAATTCCCCCATTTTATTTACAGCATATTTTTAATTCTTACCTGAAAACAAAGTAAAATATTAATTAATGCAAAATAATGTACTTGATGCTGGAAGTTATATTATTGCATTTTTCAAAAGAAAAAAAAATAAAATACCAGCTTTTAATATATCAAAAATTAATGATTGATATTCTCAGTTTACATTGGGTATCTCATTTTAATTTTTGCTGTTTTTACCACAAAAATATGAATGCATTTAAAATACGTTTTCATATTTTCAATGATACTTATGTCGATCCAGAAGTATTTCAGAAAAACACATTTCTCGGTAATATGTTAAATATTCAAACACAAATAGCTTTCAACAATTTCAAATAAAGAAAAGATAGTTTTTTCGTATCGATATCGAATGTTTTTTTTATTATCCATATGAATATCAATTTTTTAAATTAATTATTTATATCACAAGCTTTCATTTCCAAGTGTTTAAATCCCATCATCATAAATTATAAATTTGTTATGTGCTGAATACATGTTTTGTTAATTAATCCGCCAAATACATTATGCATAATTATAAGGTCATTATTATTTTACACAGAATTTTTAATCGCTGCTATTAATTCTTTTGATATGATAATATGATAGCTCTTTAATTCATATAAATACTCTGAATTAAAAGAAAGAGGAAATATTTTAATGAATATTTCATAAAAATAGGTGAGACAAAGTGCTGAAAATAGCACGGGCAATTAATATATTAAATAACACGATTTGAAAGATAGAAGGAAATGATCTAAATGCAATGATAACTCTAGAACACTTTTAGAGTTTTACCATATAATTTTGCTATCGTCCTTGCACTAAAATAATCATATCTGTACTACAAATATGTTAAAAAATTTCGCAAATTAACTGGATTTATTAGAGAAATATAACATGCTTAGCTTCTTTTGATCATTTAATAAATTAATTGCTCATTTGCCTATTATTATTTCATTTGAATTATTAGAAAAGTAAATTGATTTTAAGCTTGATAAAAAAAATTGATACATGGGTTCCAAAATGAACTCAGCTAGCAACAAAATTAGCATAAAAAAAAGCTGAAAATTTCTTCAATACTTGAAAATATTTATTTTAAATTATTTAATGGTTTTATATAAAATTTAAATCAGCAACCATATCGAAAACAGCTGAAATTTCAAAATGGTTTATTCCTTATATTATTAATGAGTCACTAATCTTTTAACCAATCGCATAAATCGTTTTTTCTCCTACTATGGCTTCTAGTATATAATTAATTGAGAGAAGATTTCTATACAAATCTAGAGTGTGTTCTGGATCCGGATAGAATAATATCTGTATTTTTCAAATCAATTATTGCCGTTATCTGCTTGACAACATATTCCGACTTACCCAGACCAAAGTCACCCAAAATTAGTTTGATGAATACTAGACACATTTACATCAAATCTTCCTACAATTGACATATAAATAGATTTATATTATGTACATATAAACGATATATACATAATACAAATTCAACTAACAGATTTATGAAACTAGGACAATCACCATTTTAAAAAATTCAGACAATTTTGATGGAAACATTGTAGCCAACACAGGATGAAAAATGTTTTCTTTTCAGACAATAACTTCAAATTTAATATGATAGGTTCAATGACTTACCTAACTGTTTTCAGAAATATTTCTTCTACTGCGCTCAACAGATAGCTTCTTGAAGGAATTTCACATGCCTTAAACGAAAAAATATGAAAGGGTAGAATATGAAGTAAAAAATATCGATACCTCCAAGATATCGATTTATGGCCCAATACTGGAAACTATAAAGTTTGAATAAATAATTGAAACGAACGTTTTACTGCTATATTTCTCAAAATATTGCTTTATCCCGATACTTAATTTTTGGGGAAAAAATCCGGCTCTAACTTTTTCTTGTTATGCTATTTCAGAGAATCTGATTATGAATGTCTTTAATAGTTGGATTCTCAATTACTTATTGATTCATTTACAGATTACAGGATCCTGCTAATGTCTAGATACTTATGATCTCAGAAAGGTTACAATTATAATAATGAAAACAATATTTCGATATAGAAAAATGGCTATAGGCAAACGACACGAGTGATTTTTTTTGACGAAGCACCCGATCCCAACGGACTCCGAGCCTAATCCTTAATCTCCCTCACCTAATCTTTAATTGATTAAAATTTTGTTGCTATTGATTTAACATAATGATCATGAATATTAACAGTTAATTACTTGTTAGAGATGTCCTAGGAAAGAATATGTTTATTAGTATTTATCATGATATACTCATATACATAATCATTCATTCATCGTCTCGTATGCATCGACATTCATAGTCTCTTTCGTACAACAGCAAAAAAAAAAGTTATTTGTTTGCCTGTGTAACATCTGGTGTGTTAGGCTCAGCTGGTTAGATATCATCTTGGGGATGGCTGTTATCTTGTCATTGCTCATTTCAGCCTCATCCCTTTGGGTTTTCCTCACAAGTCCTGAAAAGGCCTGGTCCGCAATTGGGGTGGGGGGCGGAGACGTTCCATTGTATCGTTTTCTTACCAATTCTTCCCAGTAATTTCTAGAAGGTGCTTGCTGTTATCAAGCGATAAGGATATGATGTTTCATTTTTGCGTGTGTGTGAGTGGGGGAGGGGGGTTTCAAGGGTTAAAATTACTTACAGCATCACCAATAAGGTAAGAATTATAATTTTTATCTAGTTTAGTTTAGTTATATTAGCGTCCCGTTTTAAAGCAGCTCTAGGACTATTTCGGGACGGATCTAGTAATTTTAAACCGCGGTCAGATGACGAGGACGACACTTCAGTCAGCAGCCCCTCCACATCAAACTTCCACATCACAAAAGCGGGAGAACAATTGGCCTCGGTGAATTTAACGTGCACCAGACTCACTTACACGACGGTTCTTCTGTGCAATCGGATCTTGAATGTGAAACCCTCAGGTTTCGACGCCGAGACTTTACCACCAGGCCACCGTAGCCCCAACTTTTTTCTAAGAAAACAATAAGAAATGTATGGAAAGAATCAATCACAATCTGATCACACATCCTCTAATAAGTATAAAATGAAATCATGCATATTAATACTAAGAAAAGAAGACAAGTAATAAATATTTTGGTGTTTCTTATTTATATGAAAGGCGAAGCCAAGTATTATTTAATTATTATTTACATTCATTTATCCATTTGTCTAAAATTGCTTGCTGATACCACATAAAATTTTCAGGATAAAAAAAACCAACAAGAAATTTTCCAGCTAGTCTTTGTAGAAAGATGTTTCACCTATTAAAGCATATTCATTTTATTATAGCTAGACTTCCTTTGGATGAGAGTAACTGTCCCCAATAAAAAAGGGACTTTGGATCCTTTGAATGCAATTAATATTTTACTTTTCGCTGTAAAACATTTCAAAATATGCTACTTGTCGGTGTTATTGATTTGCTCAATCAATTTCTTATCTTTCAATATTGCATAAATATTTTTCTAAGCAGTCAATATAATTGATATAATCATATTAATATGAGTCAACAAAAGTGCTCTTGTGATGCAAAAAAATGCTTAGAAAAATTTTTAAATACACAGTTTAAAATACCAACTTCTTTATTTTATCGTAAAAAGAAATGATAAGTTACTTAAGAATCTCTACTATGGAAGAGTAAACTAAAGTTTTAAAAATCCTTGAAGATGTGAAAAATGCTTTACTTCCTCCTAAAGTAAGCTGTCTAACCTCAATGAGCCATTCCTTCCGCTGAAATGTCCAAATTCGTGAAACGGGCATTTTTCTCCTTAAAAGATTGATAAAAAGAGGTTGTCATGAAGAAATGGGACGCCAACAAAGAAACATACGAACTCTATTCTTTAATAAGTAATTAGTTATAAGATAAAGTACATTATTATGAAAGGTTGCTTATCAGTCTATAATTATTTCATAAATTAATAATTAATTCGTATTATATAACAATTGAAATAATCAAAAGAATATCTTTTTAAATTAAAATTCTGATAGCCAAAATTGTTGTTTTGATTTGTTATAGTAAGTGCTTGATTTTTTGAATATTTTTTTTTAAATTTTGATTATTTATATTACAAAATTTATAACCTTTTACATCATAAGTGGAAGCAGTAGCATTATTTTTCGTGGTAATTTATTTAATTTATAGGATCTTTTTTTTATTTTACACCGTGATGTTTCCCTTTAGTGGATGCATTAACTAAAAGCAGGCAGGGATTCAAAATTTTTCTTGTGAGCTGTTAATAAAAAAGGCGAAATCGTTGAAACGTCGAATATTCGCAAAGATCTTTTTGGAAATTATTACGAAGTTATAATCAATTTTTTGATTGCATATTCAATATTTTATTTAAATTTTCAATTTTTAAGTCATTTTCCGCAATTTTAAATTTTGTTAAAATCTTTTAGCTAAAATCCTCAAAAATTAAAATCTGCTGCACTTTTTTTTCAAATTTGGATTTTTTTCAAACAGACTCTGCAACTTCTGAAGTACAGGACAAAAAATCTATATATTTGATATTAATTTACAGTTGTGATGCTTTATAATGCGAAAATAATTGAAATGTCCTGTTATCAATCTACTAATATTTAAAGATTTGTAAAACTATAAAACTATAAAAAAAACTAAAAACTATAAAAAAGGGGTAAAAATGCAGTTTATTTCTCTTGTTCAAGAAACTAGTTAATATTTTTCTTAACTGCTGAATATTGAGTAAATAATTTAATAGCTTTATACCCCATTTTACCCCAAAAAATGGTATTCCTTCAAATTTTCAAAAATTCCTTTGCTTTTAATTGAAATATCTGGACTTTTAAGGTGTTTTTTAATCAATTTTATGCAAAAATTCAAAATTATTAAAAGTTTTAATGTTTTTTTTTAAATAAAATTCAAACATAATCAAATATTTCAAAATAAAGATTTGTCATTAGGAATAGAAACGGCATATTTCATTGCAAACAAACATTGGATTGTTTTCAATTTTATCCAACAAAAGATTCTAATCGATATTATATTTCATGACAAAACTGAAATCATGAGGCATGGTATAACTCAAAAGTAGCGACATCTACTTTCCGAAAAAAAGATAAATACAAATTATGGACACTTTTATTAAATATTATGGATATATATTTTTCTTTTATAATAATGGATGGCGAACTGCAGAAATAATTTTCTCATGCACGCAGTCTGCAACAATATTAAGTTTTATACAGTTTAAATTTACAATGTAACAATCTTTGCATACTCGTATCCTCTTTTAATATCGTGTTGATTTTCTTCATATTTCAGTGCATTCTTTTCAATTGTAGAAATAGTATCTTATATACACAAAAATGTGTATATATATCAGTTTCATACTCAGTACCAATTTTGGATTCAAGTGTGACTACAGAGCTGAAAATGATTTTAAGAATAGTCGAACACTTAGATATTCCACGGAATAATTCAATTGATTTTTAAGTATATTGAAGCAATGGAAAATACTGAAATTTAAACGACATTGCTTTTATCAAATTATTACTAAATCACAAACACCATTGTCAGCTTAATATATAATAATTACCTAACTTATAACATTACCTTATATACTAATTGTTTAATAACTCATGAAGATTTACGGAATTGAAAAGAGTTTTAACGGAATTATTTATATAAAATTCTAAGAACTTGCCAAATTTCTGTTAAAAAGTATTTCCTTCAAAATTATAATAGAACTTTCTTTCCTGATATATTAAGTTCCTAATCAATTTATAACATTTGTATTCAATTAGAAAATAGGCCATGTTTATATAATAGGCAAATAATAGAGGCATAATAGGCAAGTTATACTAAATCATTAGATATTTAGGGATAAATAAAATTAATGAAGCTTGAAATCAAAATGAAGTATTTCTTACTATTTCTGAAGTTTAATTTCATTATAGTTTAATGCAACTTTCCTCAATTCCACTGAGTTTCTACCGGAAAGAAGTCCAATTAAATGCTTACAAAATCAGTCTTCTAATATGTCTTACAAAAAAAAAGTATCATCTATTTTTATTACAAACGTAACATCCTGATAGCCTCAAAATTACCAAAATCATTTAACAGTAAAACGATTAAACTATTGCATCAATGACAAAATAAGTTAAGTATTATCATTTCCAAGTAACTATTAAATTTGGAGAAAGATTTTTTATGATTTAATAAAAACAAACAGATGCTACTTTATACTATTATTTTCTGATTGAAGACTTAAATTCAACATTCTTGGCAATGCTGAGTTATTAAATAAACGTGAACTGATAGGTAAATAATTATCCATAAATCTGAAAGTAATCTTCATGGGGTCATTAGACGTTAAGCATCAGAATCAGTCCATCCGTCAAAGAGACTTACTCAAAGAGATTAAAGAAGTCTTGATTTATGAGCAAGTGTCTAGCGTTGAGGATCAATGCATGGAACGAGAAGTTAATATCTTTGCAAGAAATTATATCATATGAAAACAAGTAAGCATATAAGGAAAGCATATTATACAAGAAGTAAAGGACTGATGTTTTCGGATAAATGCATTTTTAAAATTTGAATTACCTTGGAAAACTGACACTTTTTTTTACTCTAAGAAAAGAGTTTAAAGACACATCTTGTGTATTATTTTTACGGTAAAGATAACAGCTGTATCTTGTATCATATGTGCTGATGCATCTAATTTCTTATTCCTTTCTGTCAAAACGAAGTTTATCTTCGTTAAAAGTATATCGCCTTGTTTCAGAGAATCATAAATCTGTCTCTGCGATTTTAAATGAATATTCGTGCTGCTGCTTCATTTTTCCCCCATATCCAAGGAGTGTAGTTTTTGGAATAATTTTTCTCTCCTAAATGTAGTATTTTTTGAAGAGATATAATTGCAAGATTTGTTTTTTTCTTTTTTTTAATTAATATTCTTGTATATTTATGGTAGGATCTTTGATACTTGTTGGAATGTTCCTTCATTGATTTCCCCTTTACATTATAAATAATTATATTAGAGAAAATACAAACCTTTTGTAATAGTTATAATAAATTTGTTTGTTGTTGTTACATATGGCACTTGCTACGGCTACGGACAAACCCACTGTTCACAAACAGCCGAATTAAGCCTAAGAGGAACGCCTCGTGTTTTCATCGTAGAGCCAACTTGGGCCGGGAGTACTACTTAACTACACACACATCACATCACAACCCTTTTTACTGGGCGTACTTCATTCTCGCATTTCATTCACAGAGCGTATTTTAGTCCTGAATCAGAGAACGAACACCCCTGATCCAGTACACCCAGTGGTATTACTCTCGACATGGAGGACTTTGCGACCACCACAGATTTATACGCGCGTCAGTTACCAAGCACGCGGGGTTCGAACTCGCAACCTAAGGGACGCGAATACAACGCTCTACCAACCAGGCTATCCCGGCCTTCGTAATAATGTTATTCAATCTTAGAAGTTTCTTTGACTAACATCATAAGTATTAAATATTATTGAATAATCACTGCAAAATAATAAAATTTGTCTTATAATTATTTTATCATCTCTCTTCAAATAACATGAATCATAATTATTTTACATATAGACAACAATGGTTTTGTTTTAATAAATAGAACTCAATGTTCATCTATTTGTTTGCAAACATATTATAAAGTTTTATTAATGGGAATTTAAAAATGTAGAGAAACCAGCAATGTCTTCGTAGAAATTAGTAATCGTTGTCAAACCAAAAGTTACCTTTTAATTTTTCAACTTTCATCCAGAAATAGTATCCTTTTATAAAATTTGATTTCGCAGAATACCTAGTATTTATTTATTCAAATAACATTTGCATTTCTTACGGCAAAAAAATAATTTCATGTGTTTTATAATATGATTTTAATGCAATATTATCATGAAACAATATTTAATAATACCATCAATCTAAATTCCAAAAATATGTCATTGCATTCAAGAAAGATTCAATCAGATAATATGTTAGCACAATGATTTATGGATCATTTAAATGCTACTTTCATTGCTTGCTAATTCTCTCAACCATCAAACCTGGTGTTGCAAACTTAATTTAATCATTTATAAAAATTATCAATCTTTATGATAAAAATCAAGCGAGATAAGAAGGCTTTGTCAGCAAAAATTCAAAATTTATTAAAAGTAAAATGAATGTTAAGTACATTATATTAAAAAGTAATTTTTAGAATGGATATGGGTAACTGATAATAAAGAATAATTTGAAATGGTAATTTAATTCGATACAAGTGATACTTTAGCGAACTGAAAACTATGTTCTTAGAAAAAAATATTCTAGATGAATGAGGGAGTCACTTTTTCTGTTTGCAGCACTATTCTCTAATTATTGTATACTTTAGATACAAGTGTATTAAGGAAAATAAAACTATAATTTTAATAAATTTCACGTCCAAAACATATAAATTCTGTGAGGGCTATTCGATTTTAGCTCTGAGATCCATTTTTTTAAGAAATAGATTAGTGATCTCGATTTCTTTTGGTAATTTTTCTCGCAGAATTACTGGAAACAGGGCTTTAATATGACAAAAAGATTTCCAGATAGAAGCGGTGAAATTGGAAACACCTCTATGTAACACATACATTATTATTACGTGTCAATATAATTTTTTAAATATAACTTTCAAATATTTGGAATAATTTATTACTTAATGGAAAATTATGTTTAATTTGCTAAAGCAGTGATTTTCCCCCGTTGTTCATGTTTACTCTATAGTGGCATTTTAACAACTGACCTTTAAAAAACTATCCCATATTTTATAATAATATAACTTTATGGGTATGAAAATTCGTTGTTAATGATGATTTGCAGTCATTAAATGACAAATATAAAAGAAAATGAAGAATGTAATGATGACAAAATAGAATATGTAATGCGGATGAAGAAATTAGCCATTTTGGAGTTTTTCAATAAAAAAAAATTGATGCTGAAGAAAAGGAACAAATAATTTATCTTCAATTAATCCTAATTTAATTTTGAAATGGAAATATTTCTTTTTATTTCAATACGCCAGAATGAAGATCTAATAAACTTCATTCCTGATACATATCAATACAAAATGCTATAAAAAATGCTATACAAAATCAATTTATCATGCTATACAAAATCAATTTATCATGCTATACAAAAGCCGTTTATATTTGATAATGTAAATATCACAAAAAATAGGTTATTAATAGATTAAGTGTTCTACTTCAAGTAGCGTTTTCACTTTCTATTGGTTAATTGAATTAATAGATTTTCTAATTTCAATGCGCATTAAATGCTTTCTTATGGTGGGTCATAATCTCTGATTTCTGTTTTAGTGATGGAGTGTCATTTTCTGAGTTCTGCTCTGCAGTATTGATGTTAGAATGATATATAAATTATGCAACTTAAAATCATTAGCAAATTATTATAGTCTAAGGGCATTAGCTGACAAATTAGGGGATGTTTCTTCAGAGAAACAACCAAAACTTAGTTTTTTGAGATCACTGGAAACAGCAGAAAAACGGACTCTGAAGAAATATGGAGCATTTTTTGTATTATTTCAAACGATTTCCTTAAATCAATATATGATTAAAAGATTATAAAAAACATTATCTGAGTCATTCCATAGTCTCTGGGATTACCGTTTACCAACCAGGAAAATTCTGACTTTTCTGTAAGTGAGTCTGATTAATTAATAATCTATTTAGGGATGAAGGACATTCCTTGAAGAATCCAGCAAGTAAGATAATACATTCAAAAATTACATAATTCTTCTTCATCTCATATAAAATTTTTAAATGCAAGAAAATTACTATAATGACGAAACTATTTCCCAATTATCTAAAAAGATCTACGTAAATGAAGACACAAAATTTAATTGTTCATTTACTTTTGTTTAATTAGTTATAATATTATTAATAATAAAAAAATATATTTCACAAAAGAATTAAGTGGCGTTTATTATCATAGAAAATTAAATATTTTTGTCCATCTCAGTTGCTCGCTTCTATAACAAACTAATTTTGTATTAACCACTTTATATAATAATCACCTTAAATTTAAAAGAATTTTAAGCATTTTAGGATTCTAAGAAATTAAGTAAAATAAATTATATATTTTTTATACAGTTAATAAGAATACGTTTTAAATATAAAAAGTAAATGTTAAAGGTTTCGTATTTTCGTTTTTCTACACGCTTTCAATAACCGTCATAAAAAATTTATTGCTTTTTCAGGAAATTCTCTCTGAATGTAATGATTTTAAAAAAAATGAATGATTTCAACTGAATTGAATACAACTTTAGTGGCGAATCAAGATATGAACACAAATATCTTTGCTGCTTACTTTGCCAAAACTTTCAAGATAATTCAATAACTTAGGGAAGAAAGTGATTTGTCAAAAATAAAAATCGCTTATGATTTGAAAATAAAAAACGAAATTGTCGATTTCTTAGTTATTTTAAGGGCCACTAAACTCTTTGCGATGCTCTTTAAAAATCCAAAACTCTACTAAAAGTAGATAATCTCAGTAAAAAAACATCAACGCAGACGAAAAAGTCCTTATCTCCAAATATTAATCGTATAAAAACTGCTGTACTCGCTTCAAAGCCTCGTCATCTTGACTGTTACGAAATGGGCAAATTCCACCGAATGACCTCAATTCGTCAAATTGTTTCTTTGCCATAAAAGTTAATCTTTGGTAAAACGCTCTTCGAAGATATTAATACATTTTTTATGTCAATTGTAATTATCTGAAGTGGTCCCCAGTGCCTGAATGGCAGTGTTGCCAGGTACTGATTAGGAAATCGGGGGAAAATATCGTTTGTTTAAGAAAATGTCCAATTCGATATTCTTGATTCTATGTTTCAACATCGATTTTCATGTGTTTGTGCTATTGCTGATTGGTTGCAGATAACTTATTTCAAAACTCGTTTCCAGTAACAAGTTATTTTTTCTTGAAGATCAATGAATGGTTCATTTCGGGAACTCTTATTGATACAGGTTAATTTTTGGAAGAAAATATTACTTTGTTTTTTGATATATCAATATAATTAATATTTTATCTAATGATGAAAAAATCATTGAATTTTTAAATTTCTGTACATGTTTTTACTATTAATATTTCTAATAATACAACAATGTAAAAAACACATTTATTACACTGTAAAATATTTTTTCTATTTATTTATATGAGCATTCATGTTTAATTGAATGACTGAATGATAAGGAAGTGATGATCTTGATACTTTTAAATTCATTTAATTTCAAATAAATTTCGTATTTGGAAAATAATGAATTTAAATAAATCAATAACAGGCTTTTAATTCCTTATTCATTGCAAAAACACAGCAAAGAAATTCATTTATTTTTTGTATTTTTTGATAGAAAAATTCTTAATTTATTTTTACCAAAGCCAATAAATTGCAATTTATTTTAATATTAACATTTAAAATTACTCTTAGCTATATTAATATATTCACAAATCTTCTATTTAATGTTTATATTATAAAAAATAAAAGAATATTCTATATTATTTTGCAGTTTCTAAAATGTATTACAATAAAAATTTAGTCTTATCTGCGTATGGCATTTTAAAAACATGTTTTGCTTAAAACATGCGATATTAATGTATTCTTTACCTAACTTTTTATAGCTCTTCAAAAAACTTTATATGAAATTAAAATAAAATGTCTAACTCTCGTTTTGCTTTGCAGAAAATAAATCATAAATTAAAAATTGTGTTGTTCATTTCCTTATAAAATATTTTTAAACATATAAAGAGCATACATTTATTTTTTTTTCAGAATACAGAATAGTATACGAGTTATTTTCTTTGAAACTAATGGTTTATTTTAAACTATTCTTTTTTAACTCTTCAAGTTTGAATTTGTTTAAATAAATATATATTTATTTCAATCCAATAAAATATTTTAATTGCTCATAAAATGTTAAGAATAACTAAATTGTTTTAACTAAAATAATATCTGAATAGTTATTTAATGCAGAATCTGTTCGTGATACTTCAAAACCATTTTCTCTCTTCCAAAAAACACTTAGTCTTTTTCAAATTGCAGAATTTATAGTATTATTTAATCTTACAGGACCATTTTTTAAATAATTTTTTTAACATTTTATTAATATAAAATGTTAACAAATTTATTCTTTCAAACATTTATATCTGCAACTTTTTATTTTATTCAATGATAATGTTTTTTTTTTCTAAACGTTCAATAAATTATAGAGTTTATTGACATCATGCAAATTAAACTAAAAATTATATTGCATTCTTAGATAAACATATTCATGTAAATAATTTTTTAAAAAACTAGAAATTGTTCCAAATGTATAAAATTAGTAAGAAATTTTATAGCAAAAATAAACTCCATCAAGAATACGCATTAAAAAAGACTAAAGAATTAATTAGATGAACTCATAAAATTATTGCACTAGACATTTAAATTGTCAATTCAGCAACTGAATATATTAGCCATTACATGCATTAATGAATTGGATTTGAAAAAAATAATTATTTTTTTTGCATTTGTTTCAGAGAAGATTTCGAGTGGAACTAGCTTTGCAAGAGGATAAGGAAAGAGATACAGGAGGCCATACTCTTTGTGATCTCCTGAGCACAGTTAACATGAGGAAGAAAATTATCCTTCTCATCTTCATTTCGTAAGTGTATTTAGATGTTTTAATATTTAATATTTTAAACTGGTATATTATAAATACGTAATGAGTAATTATAAATACGTATATTATAAATACGTAATTATATGATGTGAAATATTTCATGTGAGAACATTATTCCTACAGAAATTTAAATGTTTGTTAGCCTTTTAAAATTCTTTTATGTTTACATCAAACATTTTGAAGCTAAAGATTTAAATCAATTCCAAATTTCATTCGGAGATTTAATATTTCAAACTTTTACACGGAGTAATATACTTGTATTGCATATAAATCTAATAGTTTCACTAAAACAAAGGTTAAGGCCTAGGTTAAGAAACTTTGAAACAGTAACTCCACATCGCTGATTTCAGCTTTTGAAATTTTCTGGCGTAATTACAAAACTTGACCAAGCCAGCGAGCTTTTCAAGTCCTCCAAAACCCCATTTGAAGTTTAATGGGCTTCCTACCTAAAACTGAAAATTTACAGAAGAAGCATCTCTTTTCCAGATTACTCTCGTTCAACATTAGTTCCACGATCGTTAATCAATGCACGCACGAGTTAAACTGTTGGAAATCTCCTGAGGCCGAAATAACTCTTTAAGACGGGAAAGATTTTGGAAATTTCGCCTCAGGTCTCGAATCATGTGTCCGCTTCTTTTCATTATACTTTAATTGCATGAGAAGAGTTTAGACATGCTCTGACGAATCTTGAGACTCATGTTCTAGAAATTCTTCCAATTTTTGATATATTTTTGGTAAATAAATAGGACTTATTTCATAATATTAAAAGTTCTACGACATGAAAAGTTGAATCATAACATAATCTTTAATTTCATGAAAAGAATTTAGACATGCTCTGACGAATCTTGAGACTAATGTTCTAGAAATTCCTTCCATTTTTTGATATATTTTTGGTAAATAAATAGGATTTATTTCATTATATTAAGAGTTCTTCGACATGAAAAGTTGAATCATAACATAATCTTTAATTTCATGAAAAGAATTTAGACATGCTCTGACGAATCTTGAGATTCATGTTTTAGAAGTTCCTTCCAATTTTTGATGTATTTTCAGTAAATAAAAGGATTTCTTATTATTAAAAGTTCTTAATATTAAAAGTTCTATTTAGGTTTTTTTCTTAATATTAAAAGTTCTACGACATGAAAAGTTGAACCCATAAGATAACATGATGGCTCAAGATATTTCAAAATTTATCCAAGATTTTCTTCGATATTCTTAATGTCAGCAATATTGTTACACTATTGTAGAATATTTTGCGCTCATAGGGTTTTTGTTAATTATTAACGTTCCTATACCTTCATAAAAAACAGTTTTTTTCAACTATCATTTTATATTTTATTACAATGAATTGTAATGAATTGGTTATGTTTGATATTAACTAGTTAATGTGATTTATAACTGATTATTATTAATAACAATCAATTAATCGTAACACTTCTAATATTAGCTTTCAAGATTTTGTACTTTATTTCAAATTTCAACCTTTTTCTTTTCGCACTTATTTCCAGTAAATAAATTCGAATTTTATTATATTTTGAAATTCATCGCGGGATCATTCTAAAAGTTTAAAAAACGAAAAGTTTTAGGCGAAGAGAGAACAATTTCATCATTCAAATATTTTTAGTGTCATCACTTTTTAAACATTCAAAGAACTATTAATAGAATCCAGAGTGTGAGAATTTGCTATTTGACAATGGTTAAAAAAGATCTACGAATTTTATTCTCAAAATACTATATGCTTTCTTCACTCATTAATCCAACATAATATTCAAGTATATTATTAACTCATATTTATGCTGCTGTTTACTACTCCTAATTAGAAGTTTCCTTCTTTTAAGGATTTGTATTACGCTATTAGGATTACCTTAAGGATTTTATTTAGTTTCTTAATCCCATTTAAAGCTTGAGGTTTTATCCTTTTAAAGATTTTGGAGTTTTTATTCGTTTTATGCAGCTTCTTGCACAATATTATACAAAACTCTGTGATGCCATGTTATTCTGTATTGTACAATATTGCAACTATTTTTTAATATCACACAATATTATTAAATTTATGTGTACTATTAAGGATATAAAATTAGCTATTTTTTTCTATTGAATTATACGATCAAGGATTGGTTTAATTTTTTCTACGATACGATACCTGAATGTATATAACTGATATAGGTATTCGGTTAAATGTTTATTTATTTAATTGTCTATGCTTATACAGCTTACAAAAAGGGTGAAATTCGCTTAACAGTTATGAGGTTAAATATAACTGTCCATATAATTAATAATACGTTTCTTCATAAGTGAAAATAGATCGATTTAACTTTCTGCTAAATAATTTTTTAACCTCATCCACATTGTTTTAGTTTGACATAATTATACGGATATTCCTTTATTTCTATCCATATATGAATCCAATTTCAATTAAATATAATGCAAGTATATCCAAGCAATTTTTTGTTTTTCAATTAATTGTTCTCTTGATTCAATTTAACCTTTTTTATATTTTTTAAAATCTATACAAGGATTTAAAGGTAAACTGTAATACATAAGAAAGACGAAACTTTAGTTTTAAATTAATCGCTTCTCTGATTTAATTGTCCAATTAATGAGAACAATTGTTTATTTCAAGACAGATAAGAATTTAAATTCAATTCAAATTATTATGTATGCCTTTATTATATTTATATTAACTTCTAATTTGCCTTCACGTCAGATTTTAAAATTTATCACAATCATAGTTCGATTCGCTATTCAGATATTCACCATTTTATATCAATAAGTTAATATTTCCCAGAATAATAATACTATGCATGTAATTTAGAACTAATAATAAAAAATTGAATAAAACGGGATTAAATAGCTTTTCGCCTGAAGATATAAAATTTGTGTTTTCTTACTTCATCTTACTTCCACACAAAATTTAATAGCTTTTTCCAAAATTATGGCTTCCTTTTTATTCACTCAAAGTAAATAAAAATATTTCTTTTTGGAAGAGGAATCCATTACACAAACATGGATAATACATTTTCAATGCAACATTGTACTGGCATATATTTGCATAGTCAATACCTTTATAGCTTCTTCTATTCAGTATAAAAGAAAATAATCCGTTCATGATAGATATTTTCTATGAGAAGAATCACAAAGCACGGTGAAGAAATTTTGCCGGAACACTTCTAAAAGCTTAACAAATATTTCAGAGGCAACATTCAGAATTTTCACCTTGCCCTATAAGAACGTCAGTATAAGAAAAACATTAAACCGAAAAAGCATATTTTCCCGAATCTTTTATGTATCGAGAATAATATGACTTTTCCAACTTTCAAGTCGCTACTGCAAATTCACAAACATGAAATAGGTTCAATTTTTGCTTTAGGGCAAGAATTTTGAAAAGCAAGAGCATATATATATATTTCCCATCACGCTAGTGTAGCAGGTTTCAAGATTTTTGAAAAGTAACATTTAACATGAAATTTTCAACACAAAAGAAACTCAAATGCATTATATCAGATATATAATTTTAACTGTAAATATATTTTGAGTAAAAAGGGAATTCCTTAAGAATAGCATTATAAGATGTTAAAAACTGATAAGGAAAAATAATATCTAAAAAATGAGCTAGTATAATATCTGAGAATGCTATATGGTTCTTCAGAATATGAAAGACGGAGAAACAGAAAATTGTAATCTCTTCTGGCTTCCGATGTGTTAGAGCGCTCTGAGATAAACATTTCAAGGAAATTGATACATGATTATGTTCAATTAAAAGGAATCAAAAGGTCTTTTCACAAATAGAGCTGACTTCATAAAATGTGTGTCCACACATCTTTTTCTGAAGATTATTTTAAAATAAGTTTCTTTTCTTTTTCCGTTATTACTGTCTTGTGTGGGTAGATGCCAATATCAGGCCTTTCTCTTGCTCGTCTAAGATTAGTACCTGTCATGTAGAAAATATTTCCAATTGGTCTTTAACCAAAAAATTGCATTTTGATACATTGTGATGAATTTTGCTATTTGACACGAGTACATTATTTCCATATGAAAATTTCTATTTATTTATTTAATAAAATATTTTTTTAGCGAATCATGACTTTGAAATATCATTCAAATTCTTTCCACAAAAAATATTCCATTAAATCAAATGCCGAACAAACAAATAACAAAAAGGGATATTTTTAAAAATTAGGTATCTCCGATCTTAGTTCATATTTAAAGGAATCAGAATACGTTCTGAAATTTGGGAACCTCAATGAGTTTCTTGAATTCTAAAGAAATCCATGTTTAAAATTAATAATTCTTTTTTTTTTGAAAAAAATTCTTTTTTCCAATAACAGGAGCACGACATTCATTGTTTTAAACATTTTAATAAATTTTTACTCTTTGGATGAGAAAAATGTTGTAAAAACTGGATGATCCATTATTTATTTTTTTTTGAACTGTGAATGATATTATCTCTCTTCCAAGATTTGAAATTATTTATTTTCTATGATTTAATGTTATATATCTTACGTCAAATTTTCAGTCATTCCATGGTTGGAAAAATTCTATTTGAAATATTTTTGCTATTCTTATACAAATATTATCTAAATCGTTTTACTCGTACAAGATTTTTTCATTCGTTAAAAAATTCTGGACTTATCAATTCAATGTCTATTTATACTATTAGTAATATCTTTTTCATCTATTTTTACTCGTACATCCATTTTCAATTTTTTTTATTTCGACTTCTACATCACGGGCAACTTTTAAGACATTTTTACCAAATATCATCAGATTATTTTAATATAGTCCATTTTATGTTTCAGATCATTTTCATCTACTGCATGTCTCGGTCTCACCTACTATTCAGTGTTCATGCCATCCGAAATCAGTATACAACTATGTTTCTCTCTGTGCGCCGCTGCAGAGATTGTAGCACTAATTTTTGCAACAATGGCGCTCCAATGCATGGGCCGGCGCTGTTCGACCTTCCTTTTCGGTGCCTTAAGTGGAATGGTGTGCCTTCTACAAGCTTTTTCTACACCTTACATTGGTAAGTGAGCTTTTTTATGCATAAAAAATATCCAATAATGAATACCTTTCTGAGTATTATCTACAAATTGTTACTAGAAAGAAATCCTGAATTTTATAGTGTATAAAAATAGTAAAACAATAGGAATGTAAACGAAAAAAAGAAATGATTAATTAAAAAAAATGAATACGGACATAGCGACTTTATTAAAAATCTTCTTTTGATAGAGATTCAAACATAGGATTATTTTGTAATGCATCTGAAATTTATACCAAAATTACACTCTTGAACAGAAAATACCGTGAAATTGATCTATTTGGATAAAACAATAAAAAAATATGGGTAACACATAAATAGAAAAAAACAATAATAGATTCTTAATGGCAAGAAAATCAGAAATTAAAACTCTGAAAATGTAGAAAGGGACAGAACCATATAAAGAAACGGCGCAATATCAAGTATCCATAATATTAAAATATTCGCTAACAAAATTAGATGATCCATAATTAAGAGAATTCCTCGAGTGAGTTATAGGTTAATAGTTATCAGCCATAAATCTTAGAGTAATGATAAATATACGCATGCATAATGTTTAGCACAAAGAAAATGAATATGAAAATGGTAAAATGCTAAAACATTTAAAACATTTATTAAATACCGAATAACAAAATATGAAAAATACTTACAAAATGAAGCCATTTTTTTTTTAAATTTAAAAACAATTTTCTGAGAAAAATCAATGACAAAACACTTACATCAAATTTAAAACATAGGAGAAGAAATTAGTCACTTACAAAAAAAAAAACGGATTTATAAGTGAATGTCTCATACAGTAAAAATAGAAAAACCAAACGAAACTATGAAAAAGTGTTATGTATGAACTATAAATTGGAGGAAATTTAGAAGAAAATGTTGAAAAGATCAACAAATTTTCCCGTATTAAACCTTTCAAGGAAAGTCGTTAAAGTATACATTTTTTTAAGAAAATTTTTTATTGCTTTTAATGTAAATTTTTTTCTTATTATACATTTTTAATCCTATTAAATTGAGAAAGAATTAAGATCGTTTTTTTATTACGCACTTCATAATATTTGAATTTGTCTACACATGTATGTTATCGAAGACATTGAAATTTTATTATCATCGAGTTAATTAGAGAAAATGAAATTTCATATCTTATGAGTGACATCAAATGGCACTGTAATTCTGAAAAATTCATCTTTAAGCTCCATATTATTTATTATAATGTATAATAAATTAAACACTATAAAGATAGAAAATAATTAAAATAAAACATTAACATTAACGCTTTGACAATTTAATAATTTTGATTAAATTTATTAATTTATTTTAAAAATTACTTAGTGTAAATCTGGAATTATAGCTGATTTCTTGTTTCTATTGTTTCAGCTATCATTTGATGTAATAAAAAATTATTCAAGATGAAAAAATTCATATTAAACGAGATTTTTC